>NC_063356.1:19140729-19165059 GCF_021869965.1 Rhincodon typus
CTGCTCCTCTGATGCTGCCTGGCCTGCTGTGTTCCTCCAGCTCCACACTGTGTTATCTATTCATCACAGAATTGTTTCCTGTTATTATTATAATTGTATTGCATTTTATTAGTAACCTTAAAATTCTCATCCTTGTTTTCAAATCCATACATAACCTAGCCTCTCAGTTTCTGTTTAATCACCTCCAAGAGACCTGCACTCCTGTCAGTGTGACTTCTTGCACATCCATGATTTGCACCATTGGTTGCTGTGCCTTGAGCTATCTAGGTCTTAACATTGGGTCATACAGCACGGAAACAGACCTCTTGGTCCAACTAATCCATGCCGATCATAATCGCAAATTAAACTAGTCCCGCTTGCCTGCACTTGGCCCATATCCCTCCAAACATTTCTTATTCATGTACTTATTTCATAGAATCCCTACAGTGTGGAAACAGGCCTTTCGGGCCAACAAGTCCACACCGACCCTCAGAGCATCCCACCCAGACCCATCCCCCTATAACCCACCTAATCTACACATCCCTAAACACTATGGGCAATTTAGCATGGCCAATCCACCTAGCCTGCACATCTTTGGACTGTGGGAGGAAACTGGAGCGCCCAGAGGAAACCCACGCAGACACGGGGAGAATGTGCAAACTCCACACAGACAGTCACCCGAGGTTGGAATCGAACCCAGGGCCCTGGTGCTGTGAGGCAGCAGTGCTAACCACTGTGCCACCGTGCCGCCTAAATGTCTATTTAATTAATGTCTTTTAAACATTGTAACTGTACCTGCATCCACCACTTCCTCTGGAAGTTCATTCCACACACGAACCACTCTCTGTGTAAAAAAACAATTGCCCTTCTCTTTAAAAAATGTCCCCTCATCTTGAAATCCCCCACCCTAGGAAAAAGAAACCTGCCATTCATCTTACCTATACCCCTCATGGTTTTATAAACTTCTATAAGGTCACCTCTCGACATCTTACACTCCGTTGAAAAACATCCCAGCCTATTCAGCCTCAACACCCTCCCACCCACCCCATTCCTGGCAACATCCTGGTAAATCTCTTCTGAATCCTCTCCAGCTTAATATAATCCTTTCTCTGACAGGGAAATCAGAACTGGAACTTCCTCCCTACACCTCACCTAATCTTTATCTTTAAGACATTCCTGAAAATCTACATTGTTGACAACATTTTGGACCTAGTATTTCCTTGTATTTTATAACAAACTTTGCTGTTGCAAATAGTAATAATGTTTTGTGGTCGTAAAACCTTTTGATTTTTTGCTTTGGACTAAGTGCTATAAAAATTGGCAACAAAGTCAATCAGTTTCCTTAATCCGTAACAGAACTATTTCTGTTCCAGCTCCTGTTTCTACTAATAGCACAAGGTTCATAAAATATGAATTTTGAGTTAAAATTGGAAATTGATTAAATAAAAATTAACTGATGCCATTCGTTTGTGCTAATTAGGCCCCTCAGTTTCCGCCTCGAGGTCTCATAAAGTTAGGAGATTAGACCATTCGTGAAGAATGGAGACTTCTCATCTAAGGGTGGACATAGGGTACATCACTGGAAGAAGTAACATCAGTGTGACATGTGCCTTTTTAAGCCTGAACAAGAAAGAAGAACATAGAAAGACAGTTTAAAGAGATTAATGAAACAGCTTCAGTCGTGAATCTGTGGAATTCACTGCCCCAGAGTGAGGTGGATACTGTGGCATTGAGTAAATTTAAGGAGGAGATACACAGGTTTTTAATGCGTAATGGGGAGCAGCCAGGAAAGTGGAGTTGAGGCTGAGGTGAGATCAGCCATGATCATATCAAATGATAGAGATAGCTTGAAGGGCTGAGTTGCCTACTCCTGTTCCAAGTTCTCATATCTTTGTGTTCTTATGTATAGCATCTTTCACAATCTCAGGACACCCCAAAACAATTTACAGCCAATGACACACTTTTGAACTGTAATCCCTATTGGAATGTTGGAAAATTTGCAGTAACCAATTTGTGCACAGCAGTATCCCACAAACAGTGACAAAATAAATGAGCAGATAACTGTTCTCGTGATGTATGCTGAGAAATGAATATCGTTAGAGTACTGGGGAAAGCTTCCCTGCTTATCTACAAATAATGCAATGGATTTATAATGTCAATCCATGAATGCAAACTACTGAAAGACATCATCTTCACTGTATTCCCTCCATCATTCAAATAGACAATGGTTAATTTCTAATTTAACTCCATCAATCCACTTTGGTTTTGTATTTCTTGTTATCCTTGCCTCATAAAAACCTATCAATATCTGTTCTGAAATTTTCAACCGACCTTCCTCTATAGCTTTTTAACAGAACAATTAAAAAGGGACCAAAACTAAGGACATCACAAAAGTGACTCAGAATAAGCGCCATCATGTAATCTAATTAAGAAGGGCAGGAGACCATTATCACAATCAAACAAAATTCATTTACTCCTGTCACAGAAGGAACTAAAATCTTTTACACAAATACTAGCTTGCGATCTAGGGATACCTTGCCTTGATGGAATATATTGTTTTCAGTTATAGAAATAACATCAGCACTGAGTGTCTGTCCAGAACATACTTGTAGGATCAAAGTGGGTGCTAAACACTAATCATTCAGCATGATGTCCTCAGGGTATGTGTTTATGATATTGTTTACTGGAACAAGCTACGTGACTCATATGACTGCAATAAAGTTGTTTAGCTGCTTTTGCACTTTCTAAACTTAAAGCCAAAAATTATTTTAACCCCACAGTTGCTGTTCGGTTCAAAAGCCCCACTTCAAATATTTTAAATCTCCATTAGGCTTTGGCACATGAGAAGTTGGAAAATTCAACACAACACTCATTGGGTCCAGTCAAACCTGACATGAACTGGCTGCTTTAGTAGATGGCTCACACTGTCTGGGTGAAAACCCTAAAGGTGTACAAAGACAACTTGAATGGACGGATTCAGGAAATGCTTCTAACCATCCAAGTAGGATGTGAGATGAACCACTCCAACTGTGGTGTTCTATAAAATTATTTGATAATTTGGTTCTCAAGTCTTTCATATGTAATCTCAATTCCATTCTCAACCAAAGGTTTACTTAGTTCAATTTTTGAGGGAATTATCAACCTGAACTAATTTTGATATTAAGTATTCCCATAAACTAATATATTGTGATAAACAATGAACAATCTATGTCACAGTGCAAGTTATGAAACATTAAGCAATATTTTCCCATTAATTTTGCCCCTCTCCTACCCAGTTACTGCTATCTGATCTGAACATAGATATTTATTTTGGGGTAAGAACTGGAATTGACTCATGTCTGTTAAATAAGTGTAAGCTATTGGAGCAATTCCAAAAGAACTCTTTAAGTAAGGGTCAGTAACTGAAGTAAATTGACTACTCCAAAAGTTATTACTGCTATGCTTTAAGCTAGAAAATGTTTTTTTCATCCATCATTTCAGTTTATCAAATGCATTTTTATCATATTGAGCCATTTACAATTATTGCCATTTGATTCCACATGAGCAAACATTATTCTTTGCACTTTGTGACTTTGTACTCGTCTGTGCAATAAAATCTCCTCTTGTCAGGGTTAAAGGTTCCCACCTCAAACACTATGCACCAATGATGGCTTCTTTAGTACTTGTTGTACAGCAACACTTCAGTTGCCAGAATCACATATTGAGGGTCTGAAACAGCGCACCCAAGTACGCTGAGGCAAAGCACTTGTAGTACTCTCAGTCAGCGCAACTGTAATACTCCGAGTACCTGTAATACTCTGAGGCAGAACACCTGTTCTGCGTTTCGCTCAGTCAATCACTTTCTGTGTAGCCTCATTTCATTTCCTTTCCTCTGTGGAGCACAGGGACATCTTGCTGAGGTTCAAATCCATAAGTTGCAGTTGCCTTTTGTCCGCAGTGACCACTATATGTACATGAACCTTGTTCATGAACATTAAAAAGCGAAGTAACTGCTGGGGCTTTGAATCTGCTCCATTGTACCCCCCCAGTTCCCACACATATATGGTTCAAGCAAGGGCCAGTGGATGAGTCACCATGAGTGAGAAGCTTAGATGGTTTTTGCCTTTTTAACCCTGAGTCTCTGAGACTAATTGTGGTAAGGTTGCACTGTCTAATCTGAATGAGCACAGTTCAGACCATAGGCTGAACCAAGATTGACTTTAGGTTGACAGAGATTGAACCTTGCTGTATAATATTTTCTGCATTATAATGATGATAACTCTTCAAAAGTACTTCATTGGCAGTAAAGCATTTTGGGACATTTTGAGTTGTTAAAGATGCCAGAGAAAAGAAATAAGTTTATTTGTTTAGATCTTGCTGGCTGTGGTGACTCAACTATTCATTATGGAAACTTGGTGAACTTGCCATTTTCCATGAGTGTGTCCTTTAGTATTAAAAGTAAAACTGCTAAAGCTGGGGACTTGGAATCTAGAGCAGTGACAGCATATTAACTGTATTAAGGTTATCGAATATGATGAAGATAGTTTAGGACATGGAGGGAAACCTGGTTTTGCATGGAATCTAAACACATCAAGAAAGTGTGCTTAATATCTCTTGTGGACTTTGGATATGAAATGTCTATTTATACATTTGGCAATGCAAAATTTCTTCTTGCATGAGACAATGGATGATGCAATTTGAATTAGTGACTCTTTTAACAGGTTGTACAGGTTATAGATTGAAATATCAGCTCTATCTTAATTTGGCGAACAGATAAGAAGTTTATAATCAATGCCAGACCTGGGATTGGAAGGTTGATTATATCTGAAATGGAAACAGTACTAATATTCACATTTGGTATTCATCATTCAACACCGAAAGATTAGCCTCTGTATCAAGCACTGAATATGCCAAGAAACAGTCTCAATTTTTAAGAGATCCTAGTGATCCTTTATAAATTAATGGATCAGCCCTGACTTTTATTATCATGCTCTCATTCTTCTTAGGTCTACCTTGTTTGAATACCAAAGATTAATGAGCATCTGGAACATGAACCAACATAATTTGCATAGAAATTCCCAACAAGCCGCTCAGCTCAATTTCCCGTTAAACACCATGTGCTAGATCCTGTAGATCCTGGTCGTTAATACAATGGATTTTTGATTTGTTAATGATTTGTCTTTTGTCTTAGCATACGTGTGATTGATACATTTACCCTGATATTTCATTGGTAAGGTGCAATCAATTTCACCATCTGACAAAGTAACAGTTTTCAGATTATGTTGTTTCCTGATGATTTATCCACACCACCTCAAACGACTAACCTTTGCTGATAATGGAGATATATACCAGAAGCGCAGACAGAGATTGAACTGATCTAAAGCACTGGGAGAGTTCTTTAAAATATAAAGAAAGATCAACCATTTAACTCATCATCAGGAACAAAAATCAGTGAAAATTCAAAAGTGATAATATTTGATGCGTCACCCTCTACCATAGTAATGGATTATAATAATTCTGCCACTGACAGTACCTGAACGATTAGCCCTGCAGGAAAAACCATCAAACTGTTCTTTTGTATTCTGTAGGAATGTGGACTGTGAAGAACCTTATAGCGCATTGTTCTCTACTTTATTGCTTCTGAGGTCCCCAACCTCCAGTTTCAGGGGATGTGTTAATTTCTATACCTACAGCATGTAATAACTTGCATTACCTAGATATGAGACTAAATGCCAGCTTTAAAATATATACTAAAATTATCCCTAACTTCACTCAAACGTTAAGCAAGGCATAATTAGCCCAACCTCAATGAGCAAATAAATAATCAGAAACAAAAACAGAAATTGCTGGAAAAGCTTAGCAGGTCTGGCAGCATCTGTGGAAATTGCTGTTATTTTGATGCATGTGGAAGGTGGCCACATTCAGGGGAATAGCTGCAAACACATTCACAATGGATGGGGGAAGTGAGCTGAGGTGTCAGGAAGACGGTTACAAGGGGGTCACAGGGAGAGGTGATGGCCTCATAATATTTATTGCTAAACTATTAATCCAGAGACCCCGGTAGTATTCTGGAGGTCTGGGGTGGAATCTCGCCTTGGCAGGTGGTGGAATTTGAATTCGATAATCATCTGGAAATAAGAGTTTAGTGATGACCATGAAGCCATTGCCAATTGTTGGAAAAACCCATCTGGTTCACTAATGTCCTTTAGGGAAGGAAACTGCCATCCTTATCTGGTCTGGCCCACATGTGACTCCAGACCCACAGCAATGTGGTTGACTCTTAACTGCCCTCTGGCCAATTAGGGATGGGCAATAAATGCTGCCTAGACAGTGACACCCTCATACTGTGAATGAATAAAGAGAAAAAAGTATCTGAGCTAAGGGAGGCGGGGTAGGTCCAGGATCATGTTCCCAAACTAAACTAGTCCCATCTGCCTTCGCTTGGCTCATATCCCTCCAATCCTTTCTTATTCGTGAACTTATCCAAATATCTTTTAAACCTCTACCAGCATCCACCACTTTCTCTGGCAGTTCATTCCACAAATGAACCATTCTGTGTAAAAAAGTTGCCCCTCATATCCATTTTAAATCTTCCTCCTCTCACCTTAAAAATATGCGTCCAAGTTTTGAATTCCACAATCCTAGGGAAAAGACCTTCATCATTCACCTTATATATGCCCTTCATGATTTTATAAACCTCAGCAAGGTCAATCCTCAACCTCCTATGCTTCAGTGAAAAAAAGTTCCAGTCTATCTATGCAACTCAAACCCTCCATACCTGACAACATCCTAGGGAAACTTTTCTGAATCCTCTCCAATTTAACTACATCCTTCCTGTAGCAGGGTGACCAGAACGATACACAGTACTCCCGAAGAGGCCTCACCAATGTTCTGTACAACCTCAACATGACGTTCTAACTCCTGCCCTCAAAAATCTGAGCAATGAAGGCAAGTTCACCCAGGGCCCTACCATTAATTATGTAAGTCCTACCCTTGTTTGTTTTCCAAAATGCAATACCTTGTATTTATCCAAATTAAACTCCATTTGCCATTCCTCAGCCCATTGACCCAATCGATCAAGATCACTTTGTAATCTTAGACAACCTTCTTCACTGATAGTAGGAAGAAAGGTCTGAAGAAGGGTCTAGGCCCAAAATGTCAGCGTTCCTGCTCCTTTGATGCTGCTTGGCCTGCTGTGTTCATCCAGTTCTACACCTTGTTATCTCAACCTTCTTCACTGTCCACTACACCACCAACTTTGGTGTCATCCACAAACTTACTAACCATGCCTCCTAAATTCTCACCCAAATTGTTTATATAAATGACAAACAAAAGTGGACCCAGTACCAATCCTTGCAGAACACCGCTGGTCACAGGCCTCCAGTCCAAAAAACAACCCTCCACTACCACCCTCTGTCTCCTACCATTAAGCCAATTTTGTATTCAATTGGCAAGCTCACCCTGAATCCCATCTGATCTAATTTTACTAATTAGTCTACCATGCAGAACCTTGTGAAAGGCTTTACTAAAGTCCAAATAAACAATGTCTACAGCTCTGCCTTCAACAATCATTTGGTTACTTCATTAAAAAAAAACTCAATCAAGTTTGTGAGACATAATTTTCCTTGCACAAAAACATGCTATCTTTAATCATTCCTTTCATCTTCAAATGCATGTAAGTCCTATCTTTTAGTATCACCTCCAAAAACGTACCCACCACCAATGTCAGACTTACAGGTCTATAGTTTCCAGGATTCTTCCTACAGCCTTTCTTAAACAAATCCACCCTCTAGTTCTCCAGTACTTCATCCTTGCTTATAGATAATACAAATATTTCTGCTAGGGGCCCCACAATTTCCTCCCTCACTTCCCAAAACGTCCTGGGATACACTTGATCAGGTCCTGGAGATATATCTACCTTTACATTTTCTAAGACTTGGAGAATTCCAATTCAAGAATATTCCATGTTGCCCTAATTCTTTTCTCTTACCTCCCTGGCAATAACCATCTTTACATTGTTTGAGCCTCATGGATAACAGTTGTCAATGTTTCATTAATGAGCCAAATTGACATCCCACCACAGATCTGCGTCAGCTCCTTCTGCCCTCTGGTATAATTCACCAGGTTTGCTGTTGATGGGTAGCTGATGCAGAGGATAGGTATCTCCAGTGATTAGTTGCTATGCTACCTAGCTGCTATGTCTCCCACACTACATCCTGTACTAAATACAGCTCATGATTATTCAGGAAACAAGGCTGATGCACCCATATATTCCTCTGCTGACGTAGAGAACCATTTCTGAATAGCCACTAAGTTTTAATTGATGTAAAGTAAATACCAACTCAATACAACTTGAGTTTAACTAATGGATGGCCAGGGAACTTGTCGGAACAGAATGTGTTTATAAAATCTAGGCTCCAGGCAATGATTGACTTATTTTTGTTTTCTAATTTAAGATTGTTTTTCATCCAAAATAAAATATGACGTCTGCAGTGTGGTATGTGGTGTTAGAATGTGACACACTAGAATATTATATCCACCAGTGGATCAGGTGAGGACTTAGTCATCGTGAGTCTGGTGATACTGTCTGGTATTTATGAATTATTAACACATTCCTTCTTATGCAGTGACAATGTTCACTCGAAACTTCTCCTGTCATGATTTCGTTTCTGTTTCCAGCCCTGTTAGCCCTTGAGCTCTCTATACTCATTATCTTCTTATTTCTTTTGTATCCCTGATTTTATTCACTCTGTCACTGGCGGACACTTGTTTAGGCTCTAATTTCTATGATCATTTCTCTAAGCCTCTCTGCTCCTTTCTCCTATAAGGCAATATTTAAAGCCTATCTCTTTGATCAAGCGGTTGGTCAGATATCTCAAGATCTATCTGCATGGTATTATTTTTATTTTTAATAACCCTCCTGAGATATACTACATTAAAACTGTGATATAATTGTGTGTTGTTGCCAATAATGGGGAGGTTTAGTTGTATTGTCAGTGGACAATTAATCTAATAAAATCATGGTTGATCTATTTGTTTTGAATTCCATATTCTCATCTACCCTCAGCAACACTTGATTCTGTTACCTGATGAGAATTTATTTACCTCTGGGTTGAAAAAAATCAAAGTCCTGTGTCCAAAGCCATCTAGGGTGTAGAGTTCCAATGTCACAAGACCCTCAGAGAGAAAAAAATATCTCCTCATCTCTGTCCTAACACGGACACCACTAACTTTAAAACATTAATTTTAAGACCTTGTTGTGGAAAGATTGAAATAAAGACAAATGCAAGGTCCCATAATCAGAGGACAAAGTCTTCAAAGTCAAGAGGTTTAGCATAAACATTGTGACGCAGGGCAAACCAGATCTCCAGTGCTAAAAAAACCTGAAAGAACTGCGGATGCTGTAAATCAGGAACAAAAACAGAAGTTACAGGAAAAGCTCAGCAGGTCTGGCAGCACCTGTGGAGAAAAATCAGAGTGCTGAGGAAGGGTCACCGGACCCGAAACGTTAACTCTGACATTTTCTTCACAGATGCTGCCAGAACTGCTGAGCTTTTCCAGCAACTTCTGTTTTTGTTCCAGATCTCCAGTGCTATTGGGTTTTCAAACAGTTGGTTACCATATGAAAATGATTTTAATGCTACTCCATCCTAATTTGAAGCCATCTTATTAACAGCAGTGACAGATAAAATGTAAAGTGCGAGCAGAGTACATTAGCGACACATGTGATCACATAGTGAGAGGTAAAACCCACCATCAGATGAACAAAGCTATTAAAGAGCCTCCTACAGTCAAACAGAGAGGAATACCATCATGGCCAAATCGTTCCTGTTCAACTGCCAATGGCCATTCTTGTCAGAAAACACCTGATCTTGTCTGATCTTGGAAGCTAAGCAGATTCAGGCCTAGTTAGTATTTGGATGGAGGACCACATGGGAATACCAGGCACAGTGGGTTTGGGGTGGCACGGTGGCTCAGTAGACCTGGGTTCAATCCCGTCCTTGGGCAACTGTCTGTGTGTGGAGTTTGCACATTCTCCCCATGTCTGCATGGATTTCCTCTGGGTTCTCCGGTTTCCTCCCACAGCCCAAAGATGCGCAGGTTAGATGGTTTGGCCATTGGGAATTGCCCACAGAGTGCAAGGCTATGCAATCTAGGTCGGTTAGCCATTGGCAAAGCAAGGATAGGGTTAAGGGGTGGATTTGGATGGGATGCTCTTTGGAGGGTCAGTGTGGACACAATGGGCCAAATGGCCTGCTTCCACACTGTAGGGATTGTACGAACTCCATTGCCATTGCCAGACTAACTGAGGACACAGATGGTGACAGCATGGGTGTTTTTTGGATTTAAATTTCACCTGTATATCAGCTGACTTTTCCCTGCACTCTGCCTTGTTCTGTAAGGTTAAAGAAAAAAAACTGTTGACCTCAGAAAATCACTGTACCAAAGCAACTGGTGCACATCTTTTGAATGGCTGTGAACTGGGTGACATGAGATTCTTGCATGCCACTGTATTTTTCATGAAATTGGAAGAAAATGTTTTAAAAATTAAGCTAATGAGTATTCATTGCAAGCTGGAGTGAAGCTCGATAGATTGCGAACACGCCACTGCCTTTATCTCTGCATCTCAAGCCAGCATCACAAAACAAAACTTTGCATCCCACCTAATTCAGTCACCCTGCGCTGTGTGTTTCCTACTCTTGTGGACTCCGTAAAAAATCCCTCAGAGTGTCAGCAACTCACTCCCCACTCTTGCAGGTCCTACAATGTGCTGCGCCTGAGGACAAAAACCAAACAAAAATACTGGAAAATGCAAAGTAGGAGTTACTGACCATTTTCATCTCAGTCATAATCTGATATAAGAGGGCTGATGCGGCACTGGAGTTAGCCAAATGATTTAACAATTGGTAACAGTCCCGTCTTGTACACTTCAAGCAGGCTCATAGAATTGCAGTTAGGCATTGAAATTCCCCCTTCCCAATTCAGGGACTCTTGGACTGATGGAAGTATCCATTCATTTCCTGCAGCTTAGCTCAGCTAACAACACTGATGGTGGATTGAACTGGGACCTTTGTGCTCTGTATGATGCATTACTTACTGGCTGAACCTAAATAAAGTTTAACACTCAAATAAACCTTCAGACAAAGGATCACTGGACTTGAAATATTAATTCTGCTTTCCTTTTCTCTCCACAGACCTGCTAAGTTTTTCCAGCAGATCCTATTTTTGTTTCAGTTCTCCATAGTTCTTTGTCATGCAACGAAGGAGTTTTAGACAAGAGTCAGCTTTGTCTGATTTTGATGCAAACTTTCTTCCAGTTTTGAATGCAGAATCAAGGTTAGCATCAGGTAATTTGGAACACTTGTTTTTCTATTTCTGAACCACTCCTTTTCTCTCAAGCATGACTTCTTTATTCCCTGATGCTGACAGAGTGATATTTCAGAACCACAGTTGCAACAATATACCACATTCAAACTGCACTGCAGCAACATCAACCCTCTTTCGACAGCACCTTTCAAACCTGCAACATCTAACATAAACAAGGAGAATTGTAGTTGCAAGTCACACCCGATCCTGTTGTGGAAATATACTGCCATTCCTTCACCGTCTCTGGGTCAAAATCCTGGTACTACCTCCTGACAGCACTGTGGGTCCACATGGACTACAGCAGTTCTCGAAGCACACTCACCACCACCTTCTCAAGGACAGTTAGAGATGGACAACAAATGCTGATCTTGTCAGCAACACTGAAATTCCATGAAAAAAATAAGCAATACAGGTTTCAGCTTAACATTCTCCCTCCCCAACACACTACTCATCTGGTAATTTCTCCTCCTTTGAGCACCTCGCTGCCTTCTACCTGACTTGCCTTGTCTTTAAAATCCAGATGTTTCATCTTCATAAATGTCTTTCTCCCTATAAATCCGTAGCCATCTCAGGTGGAATCATAGAATCCCAACAGTGTGGAAGCAGGCCATTCAGACCATCAGGTCCACACTGCCCCTCCAAAGAGCATCCCAACCAGACCCTACTGTAACCCTGCATTTCCCGTGACTAATTCACCAAGCCTGCGGTGGTTCTCTCCACTTCTCTAGTTTTGATTATGTAAATCTAGCTTTGCCAATTTGCTTGTATTCCTTACTAATCCTAATCATTTGTCAGCTTTTTATGTCTATTCATGAGTAAAATTATCTTCACCCAAACACAACTGTTTGACTAATCAATGCTTGGTATGTGACTCCCTCTCCAATTTGAATGCAGCAATCAGTGCCAGTCCCAGTCCCAAATAACATCAGGTCCTCATCACATCGGCTAATATAGGAAAGGAATCCTGTCCTCTAATGCTGCAGGCATTTATAAATACATAACCAGAGTGATTTTTCTGAAAGGAGCTTTGCCGGTAGCTGCCTTCCTGGACGCATTATCAGGAATGTAGCGGGTTTGTGTACTAACACCAACATTGATATGATAACATGATGAATCATTCTTGCCATCGTATTTATTTTTAGCTTAAGTTTAAAAATAAGAAAAACTGAATGAATAATACTGCAAAAACAAACTGAAGCTGACATTACCATATTGTTTTGAAATTTAATACCAGTGAGGGCTATTTTGCAAAAACAAAAGGAAATGGGACTCTAGTGGAAAGCGAGAGATTAAGATGTTAATAAGACCTCTGCTTAGTTTGAAGAGGGAGAAATAGATAAGTCACAATGTAGTATTCCTAACTTACCACTGAATTGCAAAGCATAATTGTCAGGAAGTCAGAAGCAGCAGAAACCAGCAAGATTTGTTGGAAACTACAAGAGGGGAGAATGGGGGGTGGAAAAATTAATAAAATACCCTAGAGATATTACTTTAATTGTATGCCTCAAACTACTTTAGTATTTGTTGTTCTAACCACAGTCATGTAACAGCATATGTCAATATTTATTCTTTTGGGACTTGTTTTTGTGACTTGAATTGCATCACTCTTGCCTGACCTTAATTAGGAGCAAGAATGTGGACTAGTACAACACTTTGAAGGGCAAAATGGCTGACAAATTGACAGATTGAAAGCAACCTCTGTCTTAATAGATTCAACATTTAACGTGCCCAATCAATTAGAAGAAATAGAGGAACTGAAGCTTTTAAGCCAGAAACAAACTCTGAGATCATAAGGCCATAAGACAGAGGAGCAGAATTAGGCCATTCAGTTTGCTCCACCATTCGATCATGGCTGATATGTTTCTCAACCCCATTCTCTTGCCTTTTCCCATAACCCTTGATCCCCATACTAATCAAGAACCTAAATCTTAAATACTCTCAATGACTTAGGTTCCATAGCCTTCTGCGGTGATGTGTTCCACAGATTAACACACTCTGCCTGAAGAAATTCCTCCTCATCTCAGTTCTAAAGGGTTGTCCCTTCACTCTGAGGCTGTGCCCTCAGGTCCTAGTCTCCACCAACTAGTGGAAGCATCCTCTCCATGTCCACTCTATCCAGGCATCTCAGAGTTCTGTAAGTTTTAATTAAATTCCTGCTCATCCTTTTAAACTTCATCGACTACAGACCCAGAATCTCTACTGCTCCTCATATGACAAGCCTTTCATCCTCAGGATCAATCTTGTAAACCTCCTCTGAATCCCCTTCAATGCCAGCACATCTTTCCTTAGCTATGGGACACAAAACTGCTCACAATATTCAAAGTGCAATCTGATCAGAACCTTATACGGCCTCAGCAGTAGATCTCTGCTCTTGTATTCTAGCCCTTTTGAAATGAATGTCAACATTTCATTTGCCTTCCTATCTGCTAACTGAACCTGCATTAACCTTAAGAGAACCCTGAACTCAGACTCCCAAATCCCTTTGCGCTTCAGATTTCTGAAGCCTTTCCCCATTTAGAAAATAATCTACACCTCTATTCTTCTTGCCGAAATGTATAACCTCTCACTTTCCCACATTGTATTCCATCTGCCACTTCTTTGTCCATTCTCCCAGCCCGTCCAAGTCCTTCTGCAATCTCTCCGCTTCCTCAATACTAACTGTTCCTCCTGCCATTGCTGCTCCACCATTTTCCCTGGTAGGCCTCCCATCCAATCAACTCTGGCCAGCTCCTTCCTAATGTCTTTTGAAGTTATCATTGCAAATTACACACATGAAATCACCAATATCAGTCAGCCCTACAAGCTTATTTACATTGCTTTGTATACTGCGTGCATTTAAGTACAATACACTCAGCCCTGCACTGACTGAAACCCCCTTCCCGTAGTTGTCTCCTTATGTGGTGTGCCTGAAGTTAGATTCCTGACCCTTTCCATACTCTCTGTCCTATTACTGTTCTAGAAACTTTAATAACCTCTGCTGAGTTTTCCCCTCCTTTAATGCTTTCCATAAATTTCCATGCAACTGAACCCCTCGCCCACCACCCCCAGCAATATTTAATTTAAAGCCCTATTTACAGCCCTACATTTAGGGATTCACCAAGATTCCGGTCCCAGCACAATTCAAGGTGAAACCTGTCCCATTGGAAGAGCTCCCTCCTTCCCCAGTACTGGTGGTGATTGCCCATGAATTCAAACCTGTTTCTCCCACACCAATCTTTGAGCCACACGTTCACTTCTCTAATGTTGTTGACCCTGTGCCAATTTGCTTGTGCCTAATGTAGTAATGCAGAGATTACTACTTTTTTTGGTTTTGAATTTTTTTTTTTTAAAATTCTGGCTGCTCATATTCCCTCATTAGAACCTCTTTACACCTGTAATTGTTCGCACCTACATGGACCACGACAACTGGATCTTTCCACTCCCAGTCCCTCTGCAGCCCAGATGAGATATCCTGAACCCGGGCACCAGGCAGGCAACACAACCTTCGGGACTCTCGATCTTGGGCACAGAGAACAGTATTTGTTTCCCTAATCATACTAACCCCCATTACAACTACATTTCTCTTTTCTCCCTGCTCTTGAATGGCTCCCTATATCACAGTGCTACAGTCAATTTGCTCATCCTCCCTACAGCAACACCACACCACCCCCGTCCCCACCCCGCCCCGCCCAACATCACGCACACAGGGAGCAAGGCTCTCAAACCTGATAGACAAGCCCAAAGGTTGAGGTTCCTTCAGCGCTAGCTCCTGATTCCCTCCACAAGTCTCGCTCATAGTCACAGCCTCCTGTCCCTGACCACTGACTGAATTCAAGGTCGTTAATCTCATGGGTGGGACAACCTCCTGAAACACAGCATACAGGTAACCCTCCCCCTCGTTGATGTGAACTTGAATTAGGTTTATTGTCATATGCACTCATATGAATACAGTGAAAAGTTTACAAGTCACCACTTACAGCAAGCACCATATTAGGTACAAAGGTACCTAGGTACAGAAACATAAATACAAATTCTTAGGAAAAAAATTAGAAAAATAAAGAAATATAAAGTTCAGAAAAACAGTCCTTCCAATCCAGTCCGCACCAGCGCCTTGCCTCTAGATCACACAAGGCTTCACCTCAAGGCTCTCAAGGCCTGGAGTCCGTGCTGAAGCCGAGTGTCCACGATGACTTCAGAAAGGATACCAGACATTTCTTCTTCTCAAGTAGAATAGACTCTCAAAGAATAGTGGAGGTAAAACCCCTAGAATAATTAATTAATTGGATGATAGATCGAGCTTTTTCTGAATAAGTAGCTGCATTATTATGATCTGATGGTTTGCCCTTTCTCCATACTTTGTGGGATATCGATTTCCAACTTTTGCCATCATTAGGTGGCCCTACCAGCATCAAGGATCTCACAGCAACATCATGCAAGGTATCTTCAGAACATGCAAGCCACTGAAACCGATCTCCAACCTTCTCAATAGGGCACCATTGACAAGGAGATCCAACGCCAGATCAGCTGTACCTGCTCAGCCTTCCACAAAAATACAGCACAGCGTGTTTGACAGCAAAGACCTCCACCAGTCAAAAGTTCCGATATACTGAGGAGTTGTCGTCACCACCACACTCCAGCCCCACAGTGGGTCCTGGACAATGTATCAACCACAATAACAGTGCTGAACATAGTACTTGAAGAGCGCTTGAAGACAGTGTCACGAACAGTTTGGCAAAGCTCTTGCAATATCAGCTACAATGAATTGTTAAGTGACCAGATGGCTGTAAGTGTTTCCATGAATTCCTGTTTCGTCAACTGCCAGGTGACCAGTGTTCCAGGGAAGAACAAAGACACTGAGAAGCGTTCCCGAAGCATAGCATTTAAATTAATGACAGCGAAGAGATAGCCTGAAATGGTGACTTGTTGATCAAGCTGTTATAGTTTGAGTCTGAACACCTTAATGACAAGTCAGGGAGGTGGCAGACAAGGAAGGAAAAAAAGAGCAAATCCTGCATTCTAGATCCCACTGCTTCCTGAGATGTACCTTTCCATGTATTCAAAGTCACGAGAGGAAACCGGGTACCTCAGTATAAGGGTTTTAGCTTGCAAGTTCCAGCCATGTATTGGATTAGATACGAGGGGATTATTTGAATTGAGGAAGTCTATGCTCAGTTGTGCAACTAGTCAAGTAAAAGGCTATCAAAACTCTTAAGATTAGAAATTGTAAAGAACAGATAAGTCAAACCTATACATATGATAGATGAAGGAACTCTGACTGCTGTCAAGTAATCATGCTGGAATAAATGGGCTTATATTTTTTCTGTGTTTCTTTCAAATTGCAGTATATGCTAATAGCTTGGTTTATTCTAATTCATTGTCATTTCTTTTACATAATATACTTTTTATTATTAAAACCAAAACAGTTTGTGTTTCAGTGAAAGACTACCTTATATTTTTTAAAAAATTATTAAGCCAAGTTAAATCTGGAATCTGACTTGTTCTGTAGTAACTTCAGCTAGGATCATTACATTCTGTATGTTTGAGATTCAAACAAGGACACAGAACAGCAGTCAGGAATTTAAGCCCACCCCTCCTTTACTCACACTGTCAAACTAAGTGAAGTATCTGTACCTCTGCCCCAGCTTAGCTCAGCTCAGCTCATGATGATTGAATTGGAACCACTGGATGAATGTATCAGGGCAAGAAGAAACATTGAGAGATAATTTAGTCTGATTTCGATGCAAACTAGTTTCAGGTTTTGAATGCAGAATCTTGGTTTGCATCAGGTAACTTTGAAATTGTTGGAATCGTAATTCTGGACAGTTACTACTGTACAAGACCACAAAACAGTAACAGGAATAGGCCATTTGCCCCTTTGAGCATGCCCTGCTGTTCAATAGGATCATGGTTGATCCAACTCTCCTCACATCCACCTTCCTGAGTTTTACCTGTAACCCTTGATTCCCCTACTCAGGCATCCAGCACAGAAACAGACCCTTCAGTCCAACTTGTTCCACGTGCCTGTGCTTGCCCCACTATCACACCAAACCTTTCCTATTCATGTACTTATAATATTTAAAAGATATTTGGATAACTACATCCACCACTTCCTCTGGCAGTTCATTCCACACACAAACTACTGTTTGAAAAGGTTGGCCCTCAATTCCTTTTCAAAACTCTCACCCCTCACCTTAAAAATATGCTCCCGAGTTTTGAACTCCCCCACCCAAAGGGGGAAAAAACACCCTTGCTATTCAACTTCTGTCCTCCATTATTTTATAAACTTCTTTGAAGTCACTCCTCAACCTCCTATGCTCCAGTGAAAAAAGTCCCAGCCTATTTTTATAACTCAAACCCTGTTCCCAGCAACATCCTGGTAAATCTTTTTTGAACCCTCTCTAATTTAATATCCTTCCTATTGCAGAGCGACCCCAACTGTACACGGTACTCCAGAGGAGGCAACACCAATGCCCTATACAACCTCAACAGGATGTCCCAACTCCTATACTCAAGAAGTCTGAGCAATGAAGACAAGCCTTCTTAACCACCCTGTCTACCTGTGACATAAATTTCAAAGAATTATGTACCTGAAGTCCTGGGTGTCTCCATTCTGCAACACACCAATTAACTGTATTAGTCCTATCCTTGTTTGTTTTACCAAAAATGCTATACCTCTCATTTACCCAGATTAAACTCCATCTGCCACTCCTCAGCCCATTCACCAAATTGATCAAGATCTCTGTAATTTTAATTACCTTTCACTGTCCACTATACCTTCAATTTTGGTGTCATCTGCAAACTTATTTACCATGCTTCCTAAATTCTCATCCAAATCATTTATGTAAATGACCAACAAAAATGGACCTAGTACTGATCCCAGTGGAACAACACTGATCAGACCTCCAGTCTGAAAAACAACCTTCCACCACCACCCTCTGTTTCCCACCGTCGAGACAACTTTGTATTCAATTGGCAAGCTCACTCGGGGTGTGATCTAACTTTACTAATTAATCAAAAATCTTAGCACAAGGACTCTGCTCCCACAGCTCTATGTGGCGGAGTTTCAAAGACTCAACCCTTGGTGAAGAAAATCATCCTCATCTTAGTCTTAAATTGGCACCCCTTAATTCTGGGGCTATGCCCTATGGTCCAAGACTCTTCCATGAGGAAAAAAATCCTCTCAACATTTATCTTAAGAATCCTACATGCTTCAATAAGATCATCTCGCATTCTTCTAAACTCCAATGAGATCTCAACCTGTTTAACCTTCATTCATAAGACAATCCCTCCATTTCAAGACCATCCTAATAAACCTTCTCTGAACTGCTTCCAATGAAATACTATTTTTTCTTAAATAAGTGGATCAAAAATGGTCATAGTACTCCAGATGAGGTCTCACCAGCACCTTATATTGTTGCAATGTGACTTCGCTACTCTTACAATCCAACCCTCTTGAAAGGGCAACATTCCATTAACTTTCCGGATTACCTGTTGCACCGGTATCCTAGCTGTGTTTCATGCACAAGTACCACCAAGTTCCTTTTGTGTTGCAGCTTTCTGCAGTTTTTCTCCATTTAAATACTATTCTTTGTTCTCCCTTCCAAAATGGACTTCACATTTTCCCACATTATACATCAATCCCCCTGTACAAAAAAAAGTGGATTATCAAGGCAAAAAGGACTGATCAGACAGTACAACCTATGTTGTGCTGCAGTGCATTCCTATAAACATGCTGAATGCCAATACACACAAAGCCTTGGTTTTTTAGGTATAAGTGGAATAGTTCTGTTTGACGCCCAGAATATGCCAAGTCACAAATTGACATATTACTTTGTTACAGAAGCTATGGTTTATTGTATCCACTAGTTTCAAACTGTGCAGCAGAGGTTAGTCTAACACATTCTTTAAGTAGACACTATCATCCAGATCAGTCATGAGGTTATTGGTCTATACTGGTTTCTCATTTGTAGGTAGTGCAATACACACACTGTTTAATAATCACTACAAGCTTCATTAAGTCAGTGGTCATCCACCCTAAATACTTGCACTTTATATATAGAATAAGGCCTGAAAGCTCAAATATTTTTCAAACTTTATGTCAACTAGGGAAGGTAGAATGTCTACATTGTACATTACTCTTCATGATTATATTTCAGACAAAAAAAAACTTAAAACTCTTGCTTATAAGTAACATTGCACACTGGTATTACTTTAGCAGCACTAGAAAAAAATCAGAGCTTATAGCACTAGAGAAGGCTAGTCAGCATATCATACATCCAGAACATTGATCAATAAGATGCAAGGAATCACAGATGTGTGTGAAAACAACAAATACAAATCAATTTTCACAGCAGGTTTTGTTGTGAAATCAAGAACGCCACTGAAATTATTTTGGAAGATCTAACTCATTATCTCTGTACAAAAAAGAACATATTACAGATGTGGAAATCTGAAAAAGAAAACAGGACAAGTTCAACATCTGTGGACAGTTAAGACTTCACATGAAGTCCATTAATCAGAACTGGTCAATCGAACTGAAATGTTTCACTCCATACATGGCGTATAACCTGCTGAGTTGTCCCTCCATTATTTTGTATTTCTTAGTGTTTTTCTATTACTTGAAAATCTATCTAGTGAGCAGTTTCTTCCTGATACCAAAAAAATTGAATGCAGGATTATGGCTCAGTCAGGTCTCCACAGGAATTAGAGACTAACATTAATCCCCGGTAAAGGTCAGGATCAAGCTTTGCATATTCATAAAAATTGTAGGCAAAACCAAAAAATCCTTCCCTGCAGACATACAAACAAAAAAAAAATGAAACCAATGGCCACACGATTGTGATAACAGTATGGAGCTGGAGGAACACAGCAGGTCAGGCAGCATCAGAGGAGCAGGAAAGCTGACATTTCGGGTCAGGACCCTTCATGGTTGTGCTTTAATGGACTGGCACATCTTTCCAATTTTACGTTGAATATCCTCACACACAGAAGGCAACCTAATAATTTTTAAATACAAACACAACCTTTATTATGTCTTAATATAATTTCAGATTATGTGGTTCACCTGAAAATTTTTCTGCAGTGGGGCTTCCTATTTGTCAAACAAGATGTAAAATTGTATGATGCATTTATTGTGAAGTCAATTAGCTGCAAATATATTTCAATGTAATCGCTTCACTAATTTGTTAGAAACAGTAGAAATTACAAACTATCCATAATATTCTATTATGTAGAAAATGTGAACAATATGTATTGCTTTTGGTTTGACAGAAAAACTGAAAAAGTCACAAAAAAAATGACAGACAGGAAGAAAGAAGAGAATTCAGCAGTGTCTCTTCAGGGAAGGATTATGTAAAAATACAAATTCCAGTTTTTTGTTTTTATTTTGGCAATTTTGATTTTTGTAGATTTTCATGCAACTCAAAAGTGCTATTGCTTTGTCCTGATATGGAGTGTGTTTGGGGTGCAGGATGACTTGCAGAGTGTAGATCTTCATAAAAATCACAAATTAGCACTAATTGTCATATGGTGATGTGGAAGTTTTTCAAGTTCAAATAAAAACACAGCATTGTCACAGATGCATGGCTTTATTTCCTGTACAAATATACAACTGTCACTTGCTTCTCTCCTCCAACACAAAGCAACATGTAGTGAGTAAAAAAAGCATCACAGTTGATCAGTTTTAATTCACATTAGATCAAGGGAACATCCTCATGCAGCATCACATGCATTCGCTTAAGTTTATAAGAGATATTTTAAAGAAGTTTCAAAGTTGTTAGCTACTCAAAGGTTGCAAGTAACCTTCAGTAAGAATGACACATTGGTTAGTTTGTTTTTACTCACACCAGACTAGGAGAAGGTAAAGTATAAAAAAAAGCTGGAGTTTTTCACAACAGTACAATGTTACAATAATGGTATAAACAAATAATGCATTATATTGTGGCACACCATGATACTAATTGTACTTGTGCAAAATAAAGGCAGGTATTTTCAAAAAACTGAAATAAATCTTTCTGGCTCATTACAAGGGCCACTCATGATTGTCACTTTGGTCAATATTTATACAATGTCATGAAAACAATATAATCAGTATCTGCAGAAGGAAAACAAAACAGAATAAGTATGGAAGTAAATCTGTTTCTCTAGCTTTCTAAACAATATTGGGGGGGGGGGGGGGGGGGAAGAGGAGGGGGAGGGGAGAAAACCAGAACACAAATAAAAAGAGTTCTTATGCAAAAATACATTAACCCAAATGCAACAGTTTCCTGTTTTCCTTAAAAGACTATTTGTTTGAATCACTTGGTCCTGCCCAAAAAATGATCACAGCAGAAATATGATACAAAATTAGTTTGCACTTTTATTTCCAGTTGAGGAAGGGGAGGATTGTCCATACACCTGCTGCTTGCAATGCAAGTCTAGGAACACTGAAAATAATCAGATTTAAAATTGTACTACATTGTTGGAAACACTTCATGAAGAAAACTGTAAGAAACAAGAAAATAAACTTAGTTGGCCCTTTTCCATTACATCTTTAAATAGTGCTTACACCAGACAGAAGCTTGAAGCAAGTTTCCAGCATATTTTACAGTTAGGGATAAGTGTTTATGCAGTCCTAAAAGGGAAAGCTGTATTTAGCACAATTAAACTGGCAAATCAAGGATTTACAGTTTATTCTAAGCCCTCCGGTAAAGAACAGGGTCCCAGAAAAGCTGATACCATTCCCTTTGTCAGTCTACAAAGGAATCTAGTTTTAGTCCAGTGGACCTAATGAAATGGGTTTGTTTTTGTTTAAAAAGAAGTACCCTGAAAAACTGACATTGTAATTTAGCAGAAAACCACATACCATAATTCTCGTTAAAACCTAGATTTTTGATCTGGACTACTCTACCTAAAACAAGTCTGCCTGTATGTCAAAGACAACTGTAGTTATTAGTTATTATTTACTGCAAGTCACAAAGTCTTTGAGACAAGAACATGGCACAGTATTTGCAGTCGGTGTTTATGTTGTAGACAAAGATAGTTCGATCACAGATCACTCATTAAAGCAACATAAATATACATTACATTTTTAAAAGAGCTAACAATCTCAAATTTTAATATTAGAGGTAACATTTCAAACTGTTTTCTTTAGCTAGATGGGCCCACTATAAACTTTACATCTCACTGTGTGAATTTTGATTAAAATGTTCTGAAGTCTGTTCAAAGTCACTCAGAGTGGGATCTGAGACAGACATTAAGAACATGAAAAATTGTGGAATATTACTACTTACAGGTGTTAGCAAGCTATTTGCCAGGTTAGGGAAATGGGAGGAACTGGAAGTGGACCTATAGTGTGCATAAATTCAAGCTGGATTTGGCCCAGATATGTGGAAGCATCTGATTACCTCTCAAACCAAAAGACACAGAATCAGATGGCAATATCTTCGTTATTGGCTTGCCAAAGATTGGTTAGTTCAGCACAAATTAATAGGACCCAAGGCTTTCTAGTGCAGTCCAACCAATGCTGAAATCCACTGAGCAGGCCAGTAAGACAGCATTAGCCATTATATGGACCCACTTCTGTGGGAATGACACTGCACTAAATGCCTAAAGTATGCTATACTTAAATTAAGAGAACAGGCAACATCAAAATTCAGTAAACTGAATTACTCTGCTACACCATAATTTATTAGGGAATCAGACCAGTCACAGTTTACCTGCTCATTTACACCCACAATCCTATGGTGTTAATGTCTTTTTTTCTCACTCTAGCAACATTAATAACTTTGTGCTGTCAACATGCACTGAGGGTTTTAAATTCCATTCAAAATCTAAAGTACTGAAATTTATATCCAAGGGAACACTCCCTGTGATCCAACAAAAGTAACCAGAACTTTGCCCAGATAAAGAACTAGTATCCCTGAAAAGCTGACCAAGTTTGAGATTTTCTATCAAAAGATGCCTCATAAATCGGTTAAATGTATTTTCTAATCTTTTTCTTTACTTCTCTATACTTTTGGAACAACTGAATAAGTGAGTCCATTAACATTAACATGAGATGAGAGACAGAGATAACATTTATATGATGGGTAAGGGTTAAACATTATACTAAATTAATCTAGCACAGACCACCTTTGGACTTTTAGTTTGTACTGTTCTGTAGCATACTAGAAGACACTTAATTTTTAAGGTAATTCAAGGAGCTGAAGTTCTCACTTCCATCAGTAGGGCAAATCTGGAGGCTACTACTTGCCAAATATAAATTGAGAAACCAAGCATTACCAACTTGTTTTACAACAACAGGCAGCATAGCTATTAAAAGAGGCAATGTTTAACCATTATTAAAGAGGTTTTAATAAAAACATACCCTAAGAGAACTGCAAAACTTTTGGTGCCTGTGGCTAATGTCACAGCTTTCAAAGATGCCACAGATATAATGGAGCTATGTCAGAGGTCACAGTTGCTACTTGGAGCAGAAGGGAAAACTAAATTAAATGTCATATAATTACCTTTTCTTAATATAAGAACTGACTACTTTTGGAGAAACAGATTTTTAACCAATTGAAATGATTTCTTGACAGGTAACTGAATGGTAAATACCTCAAATCAGACAGATTTCACTTGTCTGTCGTCCTGACTGTTTGCACAGTACTCCACACTTATGGGCTTGTATATAGTGTTCTGACCAAAGCAGTCATAAACCCTTTCCATGTACAATGTTCAAATGAAGAAAACTACACTAGAATACATACCTGCTGGTATGAGGATTCAATGATTTATTTAAAAACTTCCTATAAACTGAAGTAGTACAACATGCCATTACACGTTACTATTCCACAACAAGAAAATCCGGACACATTTGTTCCAAGATGAAGCTTTAGATTGCTCATTCTCCTTCAATTACCCATCAAAATCATCCTTCAAAATGAAACAAATATCAGATTAAATAAAAACCGAAAGACCTGCAGATGCTGTGAATCAGGAACAAAAACAAAGTTGCTGGAGAGGCTCAGCAGGTCTGGCAGCATCTGTGAAGGCAAAAACAGA
>NC_063356.1:19165459-19231029 GCF_021869965.1 Rhincodon typus
AAAAAAAAACTCTATAGCACAGCTCAAATCTTAAGCTGCATATAAACCAATGCAAAATCTTTAACCAAATTCTACACTTAGTAGGTAATTCAATTCATTACTGGCCAGGGACAGAGGGACTTGAACTATTATTGAACAAATCGCTGAGTTTCCAACAGATACTGGAAACTATATTTGGAAATCTATTTAACAATCTTTATTTTTAAAAGCTGATTGCAACAGAAGTTAATCTAAACTTGATTTATATCACTCACCTCATTTTAGCTTTCCATTTCTGACCAACTTTTCTTAGCCCCAGTTCATTTTTATCCCTTGGAGTTTTCCATTCCAAATTTTGTTTTCTCAGTCCCACATCTAATTGTAATAGTTTTAGATCCCACACGACAAAGTATGAACACTTCAATCTGCATACTGCTATGCAGCATTTCTACCCGTCAGCCCACAATGCAAACTCCCTTCCCTTTGCAACAGTGCCTTTTATTTGATTAGCTCCTAATGAAAAACTACAAGACCACAAGGGCTATTCAAACATTAATGAAAATTGTCGCATTGTCAACTGTTCAAGCCCACAGATTGCAGAAATTATAATGTAAAGGGAGAAATACAATCAGAAAGTCTCAAATGCACATAAAAATAGACCATGTAGAGGTACTTGTTTAAAAAAAAATTAAGAATTTATCCTAAGCACCCCCCCAGATTTCATACACAAAACCTCTAGGGTCACAAACTTTAATCTCAGCAGCACCATTCATCAGTCTTCACATTCAGACTGTTATTACCCATGAAATACTATGCAATTTCAAACCACATTACACATACCTAATTGATAACAGGTATTGCAGGAGGCACACAGTTCTGATGCCAGAGCCACCTATAAATGCAATTTCATGAAGAACGACTTCTAGATAAGCAACAGCTGCATTCTTAGTCATTCTGGAAAGATGAATTTAATTTCTGCTTTACACACTACGGGGTAGTTGCCTCAAGTGCAACTGTTCACATACAGTATAGGAGTCATAAAAAGTGCATCAGTGAGGAGTGTATTTCGGAAAGGATAGTATGTAAGTGCTCTTAGTGAGAGCCCCAAAGATCATCTTCAAGTGTTAAGCAAGGAACAATCCGTTCTGCTAAAAAAAATAATTCTGCACACAAAAAAAAATGAACGGAGTAATTTGCCTTTGAATTTCTAAATAGATAATGGCTAAAATTTCCATTCATTACATGTTTCAATCTTTAAACAATTGCAATACACCATTTGTTGGTCATAGTTCTGTGATTCAGCATACAATGCTGTTCCTACAGGAACAAGAGTCTGAAGAGGAGATGAAAACCAGGGCCTTGTTTGCCAGCATGGCCTTAAAAAGTGAGTTATAGATATAACCTGGAGAAGTGTAGCTGAACTTAAAACTGTCCGGCACAAAATCGGCCTGACAATCAATATCCTTTCATAACGAATTTGGCAATTTGACAGTTGAAATTTCTGGTTAAGTATCTCCTGTTCACTATCAGTAGCAAGTCTTCACAATTATGCAGATGTAAACTGTTGCTAAAACAATCTCTATTTTCATAGTCCATGGCTAGAGGCCTGCTCCAGCGAGTATCCTCGTATTAAGATTTGTAAAATTTGTGGACCACAAATACACCAACCAAAACTATAGCCAGAATTCCAAGCATCCACTTGATATAAACATTATCCAATTCCAGAGCTGCTACCTGTTGAAAAAGAAAATACATTAAACAGATGTCCTTTTACAGAATTTGTACTGATTATTTTTTAAAAATAGGTAGGAGAATAGACAGTATAGAATAAATTTGCTTAACACCTCACGAGAGATAACTTACAGCTCAACAACTCCAGCTGGATAGATTTTAAACTAAACAGGGCACATGGGACACATTTTATTCACTATGAAAACAAGCACAATGCCTCTTGGAAAATCCAACCCAAAGTCATGAAGATTGCCACTTCACTCTCTCATCTTTACCAACCAAAACAAAGACTTCTGAATTTCTGGCAGGAGATTCTAATCAGGGCTTCTTCAGAAATGCGGAGGCATATTTTCATTCTGACAGGTCATTATAGTGTAAAACAGCTAGAGGAAGGAAAACCACATGCAGTTTTGCACAGCAGTCAGATGCCAGATTCTGAAATTTAATGACCCAGCATCGCAGACACCCATTTACAGAAGCTGCCGATTGTCTAAGTATACAAGGCAAGGGTGAAGGCAAGGTGCCAGGGCACATGGTGACCAGGGAGCCAGGTAAATGATGGAGTGTACAGGATAGGTCAGAGGAGCAGTTTGGGGGACACCAGGTCTGGCAGCAGGATAAGGGAAGAGGTTCCCACGTATAGAGAATAGAGGGGAAGAGTTGGTTGCTGGGGTAGTGGAGGCAGTGTTGGGTCCGGTGGAAGTGCAGTTGGGGGTCCATTGAATAATTACACAGGAAAAGTTAAACTACTTAGGAAAAGTTAAACCGTTTAAATATCTAGTCTAAATCCTCAGTAATTGTTTACCTAACTGCAGTGGAGCCCTTCGAATTCTCAGACTTAAATGGATACTTTTGGTCAGTTCAAAGCTCAGAGATTACCCAGTGCAATCTTCAATTTTCCTAGCCAATTTCTGAGTCAGTTAGTGTTTGGATTCTGTAGGTCCCAATGCACAACTCCCATCTACACTTCAGAACTGATGTTATCAGAAAACCTAGGTCAATAAAACTTGCTTAACAAGAAATATGAACTGCATCTAATGAAAATATAAGATTCCAAAAACCCCATCAGAACCTGACCAAAAAAAATGTCAACTTCTCATTCAAAAGGACCTGGTTTGATAGTTTAGTCCTTTCATCCATTTTCTTTGTAAGCACAGCACTTGAAACAAGCATAGGAACCCAGCATCACATGGAGCTTTGGAGGATAACAATTAACAGATTAACAACTTAACTAACATTTATTTATAGAGTCAGAAATATTCAGCACGGAAACAGACTCTTCGGTCCAACTTGGACATGCTGACCAGATATCCTAAATAAATCTAGTCCCATTTGCCCTATATCCCTCTAAACCCTTCCTATTCATACACTCATCCAGAAGCATTTTAAATGTGGTAATTGTACCAGCCTCCACCACTTCATCAGGCAGCTCATTCCATATATGCAGCACCCTCTGTGTGAAAAAAGTTGCCCCTTACGTCCCTTTTAAATCTTTCCCTTCTCACCATAAACCTATGCTGTCTGGTTTTGGACTCCCAACCCTGGGGAAAAGACTTGTCTATTTACCCTATCCATGCCCCTCATGATTTTTAAACCCTCAGCCTCCAACACACTAGGAAAAATAGCCTCAGTCTATTCAACCTCTCCCAGTAGCTCAAGTCTTCAACCCTGGCAACATCCTTGTAAGTCTTTTCTGAAGCCTTGCAAGTTAAACAACATCATTCTTATAGCAGGGAGACCAGAATTGCACGCAGTATTCCAACACTGGCCTAGCCGATTTCCTGTACAGCCGCAACAAGACCTCCCACCTTCTATACTTAATGCACTGATCAATAAAGGTAAGCTTACCAAAAACCTCCTTCACTATCCTATCTACCTGCAACTCCACTTTCAAGGAACTATGAACCTGCACTCCAAGGTCTGAGTATTGATTTAATCTAGGAAGCCACGGAGACCGACAATACAAAAGAACTGAACTTCCCAAATGATCCCAATGGAAGAAAACAAGAAACAACTTTCACTGCAACAATCAAACTAGAATTACCAAAAGAAATGTTATGAATTCACCGGATTTCAGGCCCTGGGCATGCTGATGCATAAGCAAAGCAGGAAAGTCCATCTGCATTCTGCTCACTGTTCCATTTAATCAATTAAAATGGTCCATCCATCTGGGTCATCAGGTGTTTTCCTGCAGGGTTGTGAAGCATGCAAAAACCTGACCACAAGACTGGAACAAATGCAAACAGCCAGTCATGGGACTTGGGACAACCATAAAAGGGGAGTCCCCTGATAGGTTAGTGACTCAGAGAAGTCTGCTGAGATAGAGGCTGAAGGTCACTAGATCTGAACAGGTGGAATTCAGGAAGAACGCCAAGCAACCTTTTGATTGCTTATGTGCAGTTATGACACAGGCAAACAACTGGGGAGCAGAGTTTGGTGGTCAGCTGCAGGGAGAAGGGGTTCCGTTCTGCAAAGGGTCCAGTATTCACAGGTTCTAGCAGCTAGGAATCAGAAGTCCTTCAAGCTAACAGGCGAACAGTGAGGTTAGGAAAACCCATGGGAGCTTAGAAGATGACTGTGGTCAGAACAGCAGCACGGCTGTAGAGCCAACTGAATAGCTCTACTTGCCATGAATAGTTCAGCAGAGATGACAGAGAAGGAAAGTCACAAGTGGTACTTGGTTGGTGTAGCTAAGAATGACCAAAGCTAGGGGAAACCCAGAGACAGTACTAGCTTAGTGAAGTTAGCTGTTTGCTGGCAACCTGAAATTGTGTCGGTGAGTAGGCACTAGACAGCAGTTTTCAATGAGGAGTGCAGTCACAGGAAAAGACAAGAATTACCAGGACCTCAGCAGTTGATAAGTCAGTCGATGAAGTTCCAAATCAAACGCACAAAACTGTAACCCCATTGCAAACTTTTAATGAGATTGCTGGTCCAGTGTGCTGAGAAATCCAGGGGATCTGTCTTGACTACATTTGTGGGGTATTCAACCAAAGTTTCCACTACCCATATTTACTTTTGTTAATTCTGGAGGTTAGAGTACAAGTTGCACCCTAAGATGCTGCAATTGTTTTGCTAATCTAGCTCTGTACAGTACATTTTTCTTAATTCAAAACGATAGCAACTTGTAGCTAAATTATCAGGCAAACTGTACTTAGTAAAATAAACTGAAACCACACTTTAATACCCAATACAAAAAGGTACATCTTGGGTTTTTCAGCTAGCCCTCTTAACATTCAAGTGGTATCACATGCAGTCAAAGTCCGTCTCTGCTCTCTTGTAAAGAATTCAATTAGTTCTTCCCTCACATGATTTAATCATTAGCAGCCTTCGACAACAGCTTTACTCCAGAGTTCCACAGATAAGGTATACTTCAATAGAAATGCCCCACACTCAGCACAACTGTCCTAATGGCATTGCTTTCCCAGAGTTCAGTTCAGTCAACTCCTCAGTGACAGTGTGGTACAGGATGGCTCTCAAATTTTTATTAGATTTCAGTCTATACAGCTAGTATTACAGCCACACTACACTTCTGTCTTGACCCACAAGCTGAGATCCAATTTCCTAGAAACCAACCAAAGACTCACTTCTCAGAAGGCTCATGTCACCTTTGGCAATTCCAATTAAGAAATTCCACCAAGAAACTTAGCTTTTGGGTTTCATTTCACTTAAAATGAGTCTTCAAGAAAAAAAAAAGAGAGATTTGGACTTTGAAACCATTTTATCACATTTAAGTTTCAGGTATAACATTCAGACCCACAAATTAAATGCATTATATAAATGCAAACTGTAACACAATAATACAAGTGTCTAGAGTTCTCTCAGTTATCTTTTTAAGAATTTAGGAGTGCATAAATAAACATACAAGCACACTTAACATTGATTTAATCTTAAGAAAGGAATGAATCTGGGAAACCAATTTTCTTAAAAGAAATTGTCCAGTGGGGAGCACTAAGTACATCCTTTACCATTTAATCTTATACATGAAATATGACTGTCATCATTTTCTAACCTAATTGAAATTTGTAGGTGTAAAAAAAACTTTACTTTTTAAAACAAAAAAAATTCCTCTCAAGAGCCAAGTTCATTAATGAGTAATTGATTATATACAGATGCCCAAGATCGCAAAATCAACACTGTTTATAGGTAGCTCATCTTAACTAGCAAAGATTACTAAAATTGGCCTCAGAATTCGTGGGTCAAAGCTGGAAAGGGGTGTATGCCACCATCAGGAAAATTGGACTATATTAGGCTACGATGAGATACGCTTTGACAACTGTCAAGGCTCATGCATGAAGAATGATTATTTGAGAAAGGTACCTACTGAAGTGCATCAAGCACATAAGAACCACACATACAACAAAAAAAAAATGCTCAGTGCACTTAACGTCTTACCCAACTACAAAATGAAATCGGAAAACCAGCAATCTACTGCTGAGCACTCACCCAGCCTCCTTGAGCTGCAATCCATCGTGCAATTCTATTTTTTAATACAAACTCTGCAATGAATTTTGCGATTTGACTCAGGAATCCCTTCATACCCTTCTGGAAGACATAAATGGCCATTCGATAGCCAAATCCTAAAAGAGCTATCACACGGCCCCAATTTATGCCACTTTCGAAAAGCCTGCAAAGAGAAAGTACAATTTTAGAAATGCTTTCAAATACAGATTTACCAGAAAAAGTTGCATAGAAATTTTAGTATACAATGCAAATTCATGTTTTCAAATAAGGACAACATGACTGCTCCAATATTCACTCATTTATAGCATCTGTTATTACTTCTATCAACAGACTGCATTATAAACTACCACATCTGATGTGGTCAACCCAGCTCATGTTAAACTGGTTAACTTGAAATATGCCAAGTTAGCTTTAGAAAGTGAAGCTGGTCAGATAGAAGGGGTAACAGCAGGAGAGCATTTTGGTGAAAGTAATCTTAATTCAGTTGAAATTAGTGCATCTACTGAAAATTACAAAAAAGACCAAGCTTAGAAGTTTTAAATCTAGGCAAGGTCAATTTTATAAAGTCAATGCAGGATTTGGTAAAAATGCAGTAGAAACAGTTATGAAGTCATAGTGTTATAGAATTTTACAGCATGGAAACAGACCCTTCGATTCAATTTGTCCATGCTGACCAGATATCCTAAACTGATCTAGTTCCATTTGCCGGTATTTGGCCCATATACCTCAATCCTTTCTATTCAACTACCTACCCAGATGCCTTTTAAATGGTGTAATTGTAGCAGCCTCTACCACTTCATTCCATAAATGCACCATCCTCTGTGAAAAAGTTGCCCTTTAGGTCCCTTTTATATCTTTTCCCTCTCACCTTAAACCTATTCCACCTAGTTTTAGACTTCCCCAGGGTAGGGGAAAGACCTTGGCTATTCACCCTATCCAGGCCATCATGATTTTATAAACCTCTAAACTTACTGTCAGCCTCTGATGCTCCCTGGGGAGATGGGGGGTGGGGAAGCTCCACCCTATTCAGCCTCTCCCTATAGCTCAAACCCTCCAACCTCAGCAACATCTTTTTTGAACACTTTTAAAGTTTAATAACATCTTTCCCATAGCAGGAAGGTAAGAATTGAACTAGTACTCTACAAGTGTCCTCACCAATGTCCTATACAGCTACAACATGATCCCACCCTATGTCTATACACAATTCATTGACCAAAGGCAACCATGCCAAATGAGTTCTTCACCACCCTGTCTACCTGAGACTCCACTTTCAAGGAACTAAGCACTTGCACCGTAGGTCTCTGTTCGGCAACACTCTCAGGACCCTACCACTAACTGTGTATGTCCTGCCCTGATCTGCCTTACCATAACGCAACATCTTACATTTATTTAAATTAACTCCATCTGTTACTCCTTGGCTTATTGGCCCACCTGATCAATGTTTCTGAGATAACCTTCTTCACGGTCCACTGCACCACCAATTTGGTGTCATCTGCAAACTTACTAACCATTCCTCCTATATTCATATCGGAATCATTTATATAAATGACAAACAACAGTGGACCCAGCAATGATCCTTGGTCACAGGCCTCCAATCCAAAAATCAATCTTTCGCCACCACCCTCTGTCTCCTACCTTCAAGCAACTTCTATATCCAAATGGCTCGCTCTCCCTGGTTTCATTGTTAACCTGTCTACCATGTGAAACCTTGTCAAACGCCTTGAAGTCCACACAGACAATGGCTACCACTGTTTCCATCCATCTTCTTTGTCACTTGTTCAAAAAACTCAATCAAGTTAGTGAGACACGATTTTCCACACAGAAAGCCATGTTGACTATTTCTGATCAGTCCTTGCCTCTCCAAATGCATGTAAATCCCATCCCTCAGAATCCCCTCCAACAACGTACCCACCACTGATGTCAGATTCATCAGTCTACTAGTTCTCTGGCTTTTCCTTACCACTTTTAAATAATAGCACCACGTTAGCCAACCTCCAGACTTCTGGCACCTCACCCGTGACTATCAATAATACCAATATCACAGCAAGGGGCCCAGCAATCTCTTCCCGAGCTTCCCAAATTTCTGGAATACACCTGATCAGGCCCCATTTATTTTCGTGAGAATGTAGCCATTGCTGGTTGGACCAGCATTTGTTGACCATGCCTAACTGCCCTGAAGCCAGATAAGAGCCAGCCACATTTCTGTGTGTCTGGAGTTACATGTAGGCCAGACCAACAAAGGATGGCTGATTTCCTTCACCAAAAGGACATTATTGAATCAGATAAGATTTTGAAAACAATGTACAATGGTTACATGGATTCTGGATTACCGGCCAGTGACATGACAGGAGAGGAGAGGAGAGGAAGGTTCCAAACAAACGCATTGCCTTTTTAATAAAAATGATCTAAACGTCTTCAATGTCAAACAGTTTAAGATAAAGCAAATAAAAACGAAGTTAATTTCATATGCTAGAGCGCAACAGAGCAAAATTTCCTGAATATAGAAAGCATGGAGCAAAATTAAGAAGTGAAATTAGGCAAACAAAACGAAGGCATGAAAACAACAGGGACAGTACAATGATGGGAAACACAAAAAGACTTTATAGACACAAACAGCAGGAGAATAACCAGGGAACAAGAGTAAGGCCAATTAGAGATTAAAAACGCGAAGGTGGAAAACATAAGCACAGTTCTCCATGAATAATGTGTCTGTCTACACAAAAAGGGCAATGAAGACAATTAAGTTAATGATCTGAAACAGTGGATGGTATAAACTGAGGGAGAAAGGAAATAGTAAAGGGGTTTGAAATCTTTGACAGTGAAGATATCATTATTCAGAGACAAAATTTATCCCAGACTGCTAGGAGAAACAAGGAAATAACTGTCACTGACGATCATTTAATTTAGTACTCGCTAGCTACAGGTGTATACTGCAAGACTGCTAATGTACTATCGTTCAAAAAGTGAGGAAATTATAATAGCTAGGCTGACTAGCCCATAACTCTCGTGGGTAAATTATTGGAACAAAGTTGATGAAAGTATAAATCACCACTTAAAATTATTTGTTCAAATACTAAGTACAAGGGCAAGGAGATTCTCTAGGAACTGCACGAAACACTAGTTAGGCTATAGCACCAAGTACAGTTATACTCATTGCATTACAGAAATGATGCGTTCATGTTAGAACGCGTACAGAGGAGATTTAGAAGGATCTTGCCTGGAATGTAGAATTTTAGCAATGATGAAACATGGTATTGGTTGGGTTGTTTTCTCTGGAAGAAAAACTAAGATTTAATTGGAGGTATGGAAAATTTTTAATAAATTTGAGACTGAACACAAAGAACCAATTTTCCTGAGCAAAGAGGTCAGTAATCATGGAGCACAGAATTAAAGTGATAGGTGGATTACATGGGAAGGTGAAAAGAAACGTTTTCAGCTAGTGGACAATGGGCAGAAACAATCATATTTTTAATGTATATGGATATGCAGTTGAAATGTAGGTTTTGGTTCAAGTTTGGACAGTAGCATTAGACAGTTCTTTCTTTAATTAGTAGAGATCAGATGGGTTAAAATTTCCCGAGCAGTCTGTAAAATGTTCTGTTTTGCAACAAATTTCAGTGTTTGAAGTCAATCAATTGTCACTCAACATCTTCAACTTTGAGTCGTGCTTGAATAAGCATTCTCTAATTTTAACAACATACAGCATGATGCCAAATAGAGTAAATTGAGAAGTTGCAGCAGTTAACACCTAATTTTTGAGCTGTTGATTTAAAATCAACTTTCCTGATATTTCAAGTGAAATTCACCTCCAAACTTGACACAAGACGGGTTAGAATTGCCAATTTCTTTTTTCAGCTGCTCTACCTCTTGTGGCAGAGTTCTTGGCCCAATCCCTGAGCCAGGAGCTCTTGATTCTAGTCCATTACAGGACTCCATGAACAAAGAAGGTGCATTCATAGTGCAGGAAATCATGTTCCATACAAACACAGAAAGAAAGAGTTCCTGATCAGCCAAGTGATGGAAAGGAAGTTGGAGCCACTGCTATCATTATGCATAGCTCCAAATTACAACATGTAAAAGCGCATATTGCCACAACAATTCTGACACAAAGAGAACTACCATTTACGAAGAACTCTCAAAAGCTCTTGCACATCAAGTGCTGAAGGTTAAACAAACTGCTTTACAATTACATTTGCCATTGCTTTGTCTAAAAAGCTAGTAACAATCATCTACTGCAGTCGGTCAGGCTATAATCAAATACAACCAAATAGAAACCACTTAATAGCTGGGAGGGAAGTGTGATACAATGTGCATTTCTGAATCACTTGCCATGCTAACATTTTAGTGAACAAATTTGTTTGAATTTTTCCCACTTTTTTTTTTAAAATGTTGCACATCAACAACTTAATTTAACTGTAAGAGGTTTATTTGCTGTTAAGTAATCTTAAATGATTTTAAAAAAGAGACTTTGGAAAAGGATTACTAAGCAAAATGAGAATGTGTTTACCTGCCCATTTGCTGTTGTAAAGCAGTAATAATCAAGCTATAGTTAAGACCCTATAGTTCAGCATCCAAAGGAAAGCAGAAATAAAGGACAGGAAAGACAATTAGACAAGATATAAACAGCGAGCATCAGTATCAACAATTTTTGAAGAAAATTAAAACTTTGTTTTTCTTAGTACTAAGAAACACAAGAGTAGGAGTAGCCCATTTCATCGCTGTCCTATCATTCAGATAGATCACTGAACTCTGATGCATTCAATCTTTGCTCCATTTCCCTGAACAACAAACATGGTTAATGGTTAACAAACTTTTCAGTACCCCACCTCACTCAATGTTATTATTGTGCAAGCAGTCAATTTGCAACACCTCTACCATTCTGGTCGGATTACTTCTTGGGTTAGCTAATATCAAAGTATATGGCTTGAACTCGTTTTTTTGAAAAAACTGGTTCACATCTGGGGAGAGCCTCCAAACGTTTATAACCATTATTTTGACAATTTTAGAGAAAATAATTCATTTTACTGATATGGCTTGAACTGGTTTGAAATTCAGGCACAATTTCCTTTCATGTTAAAACAATGTTGATATATGGGTGTATAAATTGAAATAAACACATGGCAATACAGAACTTAAAAATTGCTAAAAGGAGACTAAGTTGAAACCTTTCATCTTGTACCCATTAGAACTTGGATGTAAGAAACAGACTTGGAGAAAGAGACACCATTTTAATACAGCATGAGAAGCAGATGCTGACTGGTTGGGTCATAACTGCTTGGAGATGCAGCACAAACACTTAACCATCAATCTGCATTCTTAGAACAGATAGGTAGATTCTGATTGGTCAGGACATTTCCATGAGGATGCAGAGTTTTGTTATGTGATTTTTTTTGAAAAAGCTACACTGCTTCCTTTTCCCTACGAAAGTATGGTGCCAATTAATTATGTATGCAGCCTCTAGCACACACAAATACATCATACTGCGGGCCCAACTGAGGATCTTACATTGGTTTCCATTACAGATTATTTAATAATTGTTGGCACATACAGCCTATATGCCTGGCATCACACCAGTGCTGAAACTCATAGCCCATTACTCATTTGTGTGGTAAGCAAGATATCCTTTTGGCTTGACAGTAGCATTCTGCTTGTGGAGACAACCATTCTAGGATACACTACATTGCAACAGCATGAGGCAGCTGGCTTCACTTAAATTTTTGAGACACATTCCCCTTTCAGAATAATAAGAGGTAGACTGGGCACCAATCAAGGCCAAAAGTGGTGGATGTAGGACCTTGCACGAGTCTTCATAATACTCAGTGATGATTTGGTCAGGGTACAGATAGTGCTGCTATAACGTGTTTCATTATCGCGAATTGTCCGTAATGCGATTGATGAATAGCAGACACTGTTTGGATAACGCAAACTTTTTGCTGTACAGGTATGTGAACTTTCTCTAGCAATTTCCCTATAAACACTATTTTGTACAGTACGAGGTCACACAAGAATGCAACTATCGCGTTATAGGAGAACTACCTGTTATCATGAAGGACAGTTTCATTATACCCAATCTCAGCATCAAGCTTACAGAGTGAGCATATGGCTAGGACCCTGCTTATGAAGTTGCCAAGAAGATTGATTTTGTGGTGCATGGCACTGTGGGAATCCCAATATTATATTGAGTAGTGAATGCAGATTTGAGATTGATAGTTGCTAAGAAGCCATTTTCTGACCTCAAATAACAAACTGAGATGGGGAACTCACTTGAATTGTTCCATTCCAATAACAACTTTGAATGCAAGATACAGTTAATAAAACAGGAAGTGGAGAAACTCAGCAGAACTAGCAACATTTCTGGAGAAAGAAACAGAGTTAACGTGGAGTGGGTTAACTGAAGGCGTTCTGAAGAGCTCACGTTTGACTTGAAACATGAATTTTGTTTCTCACTCTACAGAAGCTGCCAGACCTGCTGAATTTCTCCAACACTTCTTACATTCTAGCATCAGCAATATTTTGCTTAGGTATGTTAAGGTGTGTAAAGAAATTCTTTGATGTGGCTGCAGTTTTAAATATTACAAACAGGTCATCTACATAATCAGGTGACACCAAGGGGAAGAAAACTAATGGTATCACTGGAGATAACCAACAAGGATGCTAGCAAGAACTGGACCTAAAGGGATCCCCAAAACAACACCATCTATTTGGGTATCTCTACTTTCAAGTCTGATTCTTACATTCTACTCTCACGTGTGTAAGACAAAGCTTTAAGTTCTAGGGACGTTTTAGCAAGTCTAATTTGAAATCATAAGCAGGCAATGCTCGTTGGCCATAGCAGAGATTATAGAAATCAATGCATACTACTCAAAACTGATTAAGTGTCAATGGAAATCATTGAGCAACTATTTGAACTGAATAGTTAACCTCCGAGGCATCATTTGGAAATTCTCAACTTGTGACTATTTCAAACTACTGAATTTGTTTAAATATCTGCTGTGCCAGCACGAGAAATTGTTATGCAGGTGCATATGACATTTTATATCAAGATTCAATGTGCACTACAAAGACCAACTGAATAAGAATTAATCTACAGGATGAGAGTGACAGTCATGCAACATGGAAACAGACCCTTTGATCCAACTCATCCCTGCTGATCTAGTGCTATTTGGCAGCATTTGGCCCACATCCCTCTAAATCCTTCTTATTCATATACCCATCCAGATGCCTTTTAAATGTAACTGTACCCGCCTCCACCACATCCACTGGCAGCCTGCTCCATACATGCACCACCCTGTGTGAAAAAGCATTAAAACAGAAAAGAACAAAACAGAATCTATATTGTAGACTAGGAAAGAAAAGGCACATTAGCAATAATTTATGGAGCTAAAATGAGCATGCAAAATGCAAGTGATTTAGGAACGTAGAATGAAATGAGACATCAACTCAAGATTAACATTTTTATATTTTTGAACTGTGGAGTTTAAAATTTATTTCTGGAACATGTCAGTACTTATAGCGTTTCATACCCTACTCAAAAGGAAGCCAAAACAAAGTTGGAGATAAATGTACTGCTTGGGAATTAATTTGCCAAAATAGAAAAAGAATGTTAAGTTATAAAACAAAAGATCTTTGCATGCATAGATATGAAAACAGTGACATCTACTACATATTAAACAGACCACTTGATTTTTTAAAAAATATTAATTCACAGAATGTTAGTATCGCTGGTTAGACCAGTGTTTATTATCCATTTCTAACTGCCTGAGGGCAGTTGAGACTCAACCATATTGTAAGATTCTGGAGTCACATGTAGGCCAGATCATGTAACTGCCATCCTTACCTTTCCTAAAAGGACATTACTCAACTTGAGGGGAATTGTATGGGTCATTATTAAACTCTTAATTCCAGAAGTAAAAAAAAATTAAGTTCCACCATTTACTAGAGCATTACAGCATTACTGAATATACATAAGTTATTCCAGACCTTACTACGTGGTGACTTTAGTACACAAGTATTTACAAATCTTGATGGCGCTATCACACCTTGCCACAAATCAGTAATTGCAACTCCTGAATTTGTATGTGCCATTCAATACAACGTCCTCTTCTCCTCCTGCCGCCAGCCCAAATATATACGTATATAAAAAGCAAGAGGGTAGCGAGGGAAAGGGGTGACCCTCTCCATGACAAAGGAGGGAATCTATAATGTGGAGCCAGAAGAGGTAGGAATACTGTGCGCCCATATTCACTAAAGAGAAGGAATCGATAGAGGATGATCTTGGGGAAGGGAGTATTGAGTTTCTAAGCCAAATTGCTATAAAAAGGAAGAGGCGTTGTTCGTCTTAAAAAGTATTAAAGGAAATAAGTCTGCTGGTCCAGATGGGATCTATCCCAGAATATTGAGGGAGGCAAGAGAACAAATTGCTGGATCACTGACAGGCATCTTTGTATCCTCTTTGACCACAGGTGAGGTCCCAGAGGACTGGAGAATAGACAATATTGCCCCATTATTTAATAAGGGGAGCAGAGATAATCCATAAAATTACAAGCCTGTGAGTCTCATGTCAGTGGTAGGGAAATTATTGGAAGAGATTCTCAGGGACAAGATCTATGCGCATTTAGAAGCAAATGGACTTATTAACGATAAATAGCATGGTTTTGTGTGGAGGCAGGTTGTGCCTCATTACTTGATCACTTTTTTTAGGAAGTGACGAAGATGATTGATGAGGGAAAAGTGGTTGATGTTGTCTACATGGACTTCAGTAGACCTTTTGACAAGGTCCTCATAGCAGACTGGTACAAAAGGTGAAGTTACATCGTATCAGGAGTGAGCTAGCAAGATGGGTACAGAACTAGCTTAGTCACAGGAGACAGAGGGTGGCAATCGAAGGATGCAACTAGTGATGTTCCACAGGAATCAGTGCTGGGACTTCGGATGTTCGTGATCTATATAAATGATTTGGAAGAAAATGTAGTGGTCTAATTAGTAAGTTTGCGGATGATACAAAGATCGGTGGAGTTGTGGATAGTGAGGAGGATTGTCAGAGGATATAGATCAGTTGGAGGCATGGGCAGAAAAATGGCAGATGGAGTTTTATCTGGAAAAAATGTGAGGTGATGCATTTTAGAAAGTCAAGGACAGGTGGAAATTATACAGTAAATGGCAGAACCTTTACAGTATTGATATGCAGAGGGATTTGGATAGGTCCACAGACCACTGAAGGTGACAGCGCAGTAGATAAGGTAGTAAAAAAGGCCTATGGTATGCTTGCCTTCATTGAGGACAGGGATATGCTACAGCTTTAGGGAACTTTAGTTAGGCCACACTTGGAGTATTGCGTACAGCTCTGGTCGCCACACTACCAGAAGAATGTGGATGCTTTCGTGAGGGTACAGAAAAGGTTTACCAGGATCAGAGATAGTAGGAACTGCAGATGCTGGAGAATCCGAGACAACAAGGTGCAAGGCTGGATGAACACAGCAGGCCAAGCAGCATCATAGGAGCAGAGAAGCTGACGTTTCGGGCCTAGACCCTTCATCAGACTTCATCAGACCTTCATCATACCAGGATGTTGCCTGGTATGGCGGATTTTAACTAAGAAGAAAGATTGGATTGACTGGGTTTGTTTTTGCTGGAACAGAGAAGGCTGAGGGGCGACGTGATAGAAGTTTATACGATTGTGAATAGCATGGATGAGTGGAAAGTATGGAGGCTTTTTTCCAGGGTAGAGGGGTCAATTACTAGGGAACACAGGTTCAAGCTGCAGGAGGGGTGGAGTTTAAGACAGATATGTGAGGCACGTTTTTCACACAAAAGGTGTCAAACACCTAGAATGCAGTGCCAAAGGTAGGGGTGGAAGCAGACACAATAACAGCATTCAAAAAGCACCTAGACGAATACATGAATAGGAAGGGAATAGAGGGATATGGATCCTGTAAATGAAGACAGTTTTAGTATGGAAGGGCAAAACGTGTTGGCGCAGGCTTAGGGGCTGAAGGGCCTGTTCCTGTGCTGTACTGTTCTTTGTTCAAACGGTTTCTTCATGTTTCAGCTACCCAACTTAACTGGCTAGTTGAAACCCAACTAGCTCAACAACATTATTCTAGATTAAATAAATTAAAAGCATTAGGTTTTCTTTAAAACAAACTGCTTCCACGTAAAACATTCTTCAAAACTCTGTCTTCTGCACAACCCAGGAATTTTGCAAATAGTTTCATTTCACAATTCAGGTCATCAACTAGTTCCTTACCCATCAGCTATTTTCCGAAAGTAGTCGTAAGCATTTCCTGCATTGAGTGGCAAGGTTGACAGCAGATTGTGGAACTCTAAATCATATCTACGGTTGATGTCATCTCCAATAAGAGCAAGTTGACGGCCCACAAGAGTTGGAGTACTGAGGGAGGGAAGACAAAATAAAATTAAAAAAAGGTCACAGCAACTTAGAAAGTCACAAAACCCTAAGATACTGAGGAAAAACAGCCAAGGTGGAAAGAAACAAATTTTATGAATGGGCCAAGTGGCCGGTCTGGTGATACAAAATTCCATAATTCTTCTCATCTTTAGTAAGGTAATGTGTGGCTTTTAGGATATTCCATGCAAAAATCTCCAGAAAAACTTGTGTACAAAAGACTGCATGAGTGAAGACAAAACAAGATATTAATCTATAATGTATTTTACTCTACTTCCACAAAAGGCCTCATCTAAAAAACTGATGTGACAAATTTTAGATAGTATTTCTTCATTCACATGCCTGCTTAAACACTACTTTTAAGTTGATTTTATATTGGACAAATATCCTACTTTTCAGGAGGCTGCTGCATCTCAATTATCTCTGGATCCTCTGGGACATTTGTACCTTCTTCCCTCTCCGATTGGTACCGGAAGAAGACGTAACTCCTGAAAACGTCCTCGGTTTCCTGCACAACACCTTCCTCTACAATGCAAAGAAAATTTGTCTTTAGCATTTAAATGAACATTCTCCCTTTTTCTATATCTGTAGGCTCTTATTTCATAGAATAAATACCAAATGTGTATGAAGTTACCCTTTCAGCTACAAGAACAGAATTGCTATTGTACAAATGAGGTATATATCTAGAAATAGAACTAATTGGAGACCAAATGAAAAAGAAAAAAGAAACCAAAGAACTGCTGATGCTGGAAATTAGAAACAAAAATAGAAAGTGGAGTTACTGTTTTGTATCCAGTGACCCTTCTTCAGAACTGATGTAGATTTTAGCTATGAAAGAATTGGTTATAGATGTTGAAGATTTTTTTTTTGGTGGGGGCGGGGGAATGGTGGGGTGGGGGGGGGAGAGCAGGAGAAGGAAGCAATAAGTGGAGATGGAGTTCAGAGACATAGAAAAACAGTTGGGGACACAAACGAATGGGTAAAGATCTGCCTGGAGAATCAAAGCTGCTAATATAGACCATTAAAAACTGAAAATCATTTAGTTGTGGTAGCAGCCCATGTGATGACTAGGTCTGGTGCTAGGGCAAGATTATGAAAGGTGGTGCTCTGGCCCTAAAATTATTGAATTTAATACTGAATCATGAAGGCTACAGAGTCCCCAAGTGGAAAATGAGGTGCTTGTGCTGAGCTTCACTGGAGCACAGCAGCAGGCCTGAAACAGGGATGTTGACCAGGGAACATGGTGCTGTGTTGAAGTGGCAGGCAACAGGAAGCTCAGGGTCATTTTTGTAAACAAAACATAGGCGTTCTGCATAGTGGTCACACAGTCTGCGTTTCGTCTTCCCCATTAGAGCAGACTACATTGTAAGCAGCGAATACAGGAGACTAGTTTGAATGAAGTACAAGTAAATCACTGCTTCATCTGGAAGGTGAATGTCTGGGGCCTTGGAGAGTGAAGAGGAGCTATGTGGACAGAAGTTGCATCTTCTGCGATTGCATGGGAAGGTGGTGTTGGGAGTGGAGGAGTGGACTAAGGTGTCTTTGGCAGGGGGGAACTGTCCTTGCAGAAGGTTGACAAGGGAAGGAAAGGGGAATGTATGTCCCACTGGTATTGGTGGAAATGGCAGCTAATGATCCTTTGGATGTGGATGCTGATGATGTGGTGGTACATAGGGACTGAAGTGCAGGCGATGAGACCAAGGGCCCCGTAACCTGGGACTTGAGGTCAGTTTCAGAATTTTCAGTTCGTGGGTTCCAGCTGCCTCGTGTGTACCATCAATGTGCCATTCCTTTAAAATGTCTATCCCCCATCAGGATGGTCTCATGGCTCTCCACTACTTCCTGGGAAAAAAAAGAGAGACCTTAACCATTTCCCCCCTCTTGACCATCTTCCTTGGCCTGGCGGAGATCATCCTCACTTTGAGCAACCCTTCTTTTCTTCCCGACAGGGGACGTTGTGGCCATGGACACCTGCATGGGCCTTAATTACACCCATCTCTTTGAGGGGTCCATGGGACATTGCTTGTTCCAGTCCTACTCAGGCCCCCACCCACATGGGGAAGCGATGGCCTAGTGGTATTATTGATACACTACTAATCCAGAAACTCAGCTAATGAACTGGGGACCCAGCTTTGAATCCTGCCGCGGTAGATGGTGAAATTTGAATTCAATTAAAAAAAAATTAACAATCTACAGATTACCATGACACCATTGTTGGTGAAAAAAACATCTGGTTCACTAATGTCCTCTGGGAAAGGAAATCTGTCATCCTTACTTGTTCTGGCCTACATGTTCCAGTAGAGTTACAACGCCGGCAACCACCCGACAATGTGGAAAATTGTCCTGTACATAAAAAGCAGGACAAATCCAACCCGACCAATTACCGCCCCAGTCTACTCTCGATCATCAGTGAAGTGATGGAAGGTGTCATTGGCAGTGCTATTAAGCAGCACCTGCTCAGCAATAATCTATTCAGTGACACCCAGTTTGGATCCTGCCAGGGCCACTCAGCTCCTGACCTCATTATAGCCTTGGTTCAAATATGGACAAAAAGCTGAATTCCAGAGATGAGGTGAGAATGACAGCCCTTGACATCAAGGCTGCTTCAACCAAGTACGGCATCAAGGAGTCCTAGCAAAACTGGATTCAATGGGCATCAGGGGTCAAACTCCGTTGGTTAGTGTCAAACCTGGCAGATAGGAAGATGATCATGGCTGTTAGTCAGTCATCTCAGCTCCGGGACATCTCTGCAGGATTCCTCAGGGTAGTGTCCTAGGCCCAATCATCTTCAGCTGCTTCATCAGTGACCTTTGCTTCGTAAGGTCAGGAGTGGTGATGCTCACTGCTAATTGCATAATGTTCAGCACCATTTATGACGACTCAGATACTGAAGCAATCCAAGTTTAAATGCAACAAGATCCGGACAATATTCAGGTTTGGGCTGACAAGTGGCAAGTAACATTCATGCCACACAAATGCCAGGCAATGACCATCATCAAGATGAGACAATGCAACCACTGCCCCTTGACATTCAATGGTTACCTGGGGGTTACCACTGACCAGAAATTCAACCAGACTTGCTGCATCAGAGTGGCTACAAGAACAGGTCAGAGGCTAGGAATATTGTGGCAAGTAGCTTACCTTCTATTTCTCCAAAGCCTGTCTACTATTAACAAGGCACACGGCAGGAGTAAAATCGAATATCCCCACTTGCCTGGATGGGTGCAGCTCCAACAACACAAGCAGCTTGACATTATCCAGGGCAAAATAACATGCTTGACTGACACTTACATCCACAAGTAACCACTTCCTCCATCACTGACACCCAGTGGCAGTTTGTACCACCTACAAGATGCATTGCAGAAATTCACCAAAGATCCTCAGGCAGCACCTTCCAAAACCATGACCACTTCCATCTAGAAGGACAAGGCCAGTAGATAAATGGGAACACCACCACCACCTGCAATTTCACCTCCAAGTCACTTACCATCCTGACTTGGAAATATACCGCCACTCCTTCACTGTTGCTGGGACAATATTCTGGAATTTCCTCCCTAATGGTATTATGGCTCAACCCACAGTAGGTGGAATGCAGCAGTTCAAGGCAACAGCTCACCAACACCTTCTCAAAGGTAACTAGGAAAGGGCAATAAATGCTCGTTAGCCAGTGATGCCTACATCCCACAAAATGAATTTAAAAAAAATAAAAACACTCTGTTAATCAAGTTACATCAGCAGCACCACTTCCCTCATTCGGAATTGGAAAAGTTTATCCATTTTGCTTCCAAATTCCACCTTGCCCTCACCATCATCTGGTCCATCTCCCACTCCTCCCTTGCCTTACTTGACATTTGTTTCCATTTCTGGGAATAGACTGGCCTGTAATATCCACTACAAATCCACTGATCATGACAGTTACATTGACTCCACATCCTCACACCCTGATTCCTATAAAGACTGTTCGGTTCTCCCTGTTCCTCCGTCACATCTGTTCTGATGATGCCAACGTCAACAAGGGGCCACCAAAAAGTCCACCTTCTTCCTCAATCGAAGATTCCCTACCATCATGGTCGACAGGGCCCTCCATCATGTCCGACCCTTTTCCTGCGCTTTGGCCCTCACCCTGTCTCTTCCCTCCGACAGCACTGATAGGGTTCCCCTGGCTCCTCATTTACCACCCCACCTGCAACCACATTCAAAAGATCACTAGCTGTCATTTTCCGCTACCTCCAGCAGGATGCTATCACCAGATACATTCATCTCCCTTCCCTTGCAAACCTTCCAGAGGTTGCTCCCTTCAGGGCACGTTAATCCACTCCTCCTCCACTCCCAATACCCCATAGTCCCATGACACTTTCCCATGCAATCACAGAAGATGCGACACCTACCCATTTACTTCTTCCCTCCTTACTCTCCAAGGCCCCAGACAAACCTTCCAGGTGAAGCATCAATTTACTTCTACTTCAATCTAGCCTCCTGTATTCGGTGCTTACAATGTTGTCTGGTCTACAATGGGGAGACAAAGTGCAAACGCGGCACCACTTTGCAAACACTTAGATTCCGCCCATAAAAGTGACTCTGAGCTTCCTGTTGCTTTTCACTTCAATGCATCACTGTGCTCCTTGGCCAACATCTCTATCTCAGGCTTGCGGCAGTGCTCCAGCAAAGCTTAGTGCAAGCTGAAAGAACAGCCCCTCATTTTACACTTGAGGACACTGCAGCCTTCAGGACTCAACGTCGAGTTTGATTATTTTAGAATCCGAGCACCTCCTCCCATGTCCTTACCCTAAACCCACACACCAGGCATTGTCATCACACTGGGTTGCTTGTGGTAGCAGCCTTTGTCAGCCACTACGGGTCCCCATTAGCAGCTATTGATACTCCCAGACTGACCTTTACCTCTTCATTTGTCTACCCAACTGCTTTTATCTCTGGGCTCTCCATCGCGACCTCTGAACCACTCCCAGCAATTTCCTTTTTGTTACCAATAAGAAAGAACTAGTGCATGGAGGCAGAGGGTATAGCAGGAATAGTAATGAATACATTTCACCATTCTTTACCAAAGAAGATGCTACACAAGTTATAGTGAAAGGAGGTGATTAATACATTTGCATGATTTAACAAAGAAGTAGTTGTGGCACTGGATGAACTGTCAATCCAAAATTGATAAAACACCCAGACCACATCAGATACATCCAAAAATTGAGAAAAGTGTTCAAATTGCAAAGGAACTAGCTGTAATTTTTCAGTCTTCCTTAGACTTGGATTATGCCAAAGGATTGGGGAATGGTAAATGTTACAGCTTCATTCAAAAAGGTGGAAAGCCCAGCAATGACAGACCACTCATTTTAACTTTAGTGGCAGGAAAACTTCTAAAAATAATATTCAGGACATAAACAATACAGTTCATTCTCAAATCTGGCAGCCTTGGGACTAAGGCTGTGCTGTGTTTTGGAACTTGCCATTTTTCAGGTAAAAACAAACTACATTAACTGAATGCAGATTGCATTAATCCAATGAATAGGGATGTAAGAAAATCAAGTGATATTGATTGCAAAGCACTTTATGTTAGTGGTTAGGTCACTGAAATTATTACTTCTCATGCATTGTATTTACTAACTCATTCAAGTCTCCCCAAATTTTCTACATCAGCACAAGCCATGTAAAACGAGAAATTGTTTTTAAAAAACAAGGTAGAGTTTTCAGATGCCAAATTTTGAGTAGCCATATTTGAGAGGGGTTATGGATAACCATTTGGGACATACTAATAAAAGCCACAGATTTGTTAAGGGAATAAAGTATTTAAATAACTTGAAGTTACCAATTTTGAGATATCTTATAGATGTACATAAAAACAAATGCATATCAAATCATGATGCTCAGTAGGCACCCTCGAGGAACTGAAAGCCATACATATATTATCCATATCTGAACAAACCTTTGTGTATGTTTTTAACGGAGAAAAATGTAGGGCCGACACAACAGTACTTCAGACATTATTCAAAGCAAGTTGTGTTTTTAAAAAACATCCACACATTTGATGAACATCCATGATGCAGCCAACATCTGAACACATCCACAAATTGTAATGAACCAAAAGAAGTTCAATTTAGTCAAAAATGCTACAGTTAAAAAACTGAAAAACACGTAACCTTTTCTGCTGCAAACAGTGGTCACTGTGCTTCAAGTCCAGCACAAGAAGTAATTAGCATTCTTTCACCACCAAGACAAATTAGGAAACTAAGTATGTCTGTAACAAGGGAGAAAGTACTCTGGCTAGTTGAGTTTCATATGCAATTTACTATACGCGAGAGGATTTGTAATAAACTTAAAATGAAAAGGGTAGCACACAAAAATAAATGAGCAATTTGCAAGCTGCTTCCATTATGAACTTCGTGACCTAGCAAATAAATCTGAGATTTCAAATGGTAGAGAGAAAGGTATCAAGAGATCCACTGCTTTTACTTCTGCACACAATCTTAAATACATCGAGCTGCTTTACCTTCACAGCATTTGATCATTATGCTCAAGACAAGAGAGATTCTGGACAGTGAAGAACTAATTCAAGACAATGTTATAATTTATGTTTTCTTCCACAGTGATATTAGATGGCCTGAACTCTTGCACTGTTCAAAAAACAAACTGCAGTAATGTTGGTACAGTGAGAAAATACAGGGAGTGGGATCTAGAATATTTTAGAATGGTTTCAGGGATTTTAGCATGATGATTAGACTGGAGAAGATTAGGTTATCATCTTTGGAACATTTAAAAACGGATGTATAAGATTAGGACATTTAGATAAAGTTACTCAAACAAAAGCTAATCTCATTAGTTGTTGATACAAGGTCGAAATGACATGGATACAAAAGATGCAGCAGGGATTAAGGAATAGCTTTTATTTTTATTATGCAGGCTGATAACAACCCAGAACCTTCTGCCTAAGAAGTTGGCAGAGATGGAAACAACCAATGATTTCCAAGGGAAACTGAATGAAATAAATTGTTGGGCTGCAGGGATGAGACTGATTGGATGTTATACAGAGAGGGGTAGCATAGATTTGATGGTTGTATGGTCATCTTCTATAAAAAGCAGAGTCATTATGGTAAAGTATTGACTGAGTATTTGCGGGTGAGCAAATAGTTGACTTTCAAATTGCTACACTATTTGGATAAATGGCATGCAGCCAGATCTTGCCGGAGGGTAGATGAAAAGGAAGGGTTTAAGAGGGATAATTAGATTTTTGTGCAAGTTCAGAATTTAAAAATTATTGGCTACAAAATCACAAGATGATCAAGCTGATGCACAGAAAGAGCAATGGGGCTTTTGAGATCAAATATCAATCAAAAATCAACAAGGTTTACGAAAAGAGATAACAGCAAGTTTTGTAAAAGGAGAATTTGGGTGAGCGAATTCAATATCAAATCACACAGAACAATTTAGGTCAAGAGAGCAGAAAAAGACAAAAGAAACAAATGCCAATATAAAATGGTATATTTTTAAAATTTGCTGAAAAGCCGTAACATGAAAGAGTTCATACTTGAAAGTGTTCCACTTTCTGTCCAGAGATTGAATAATCATTAGCATACATCACATTAAAAAGACATGTATTAATAATAAGACAATTTATAATTTGCAAATGCATTAATTTCATGAAAATCAAGGAGAGGTGGAATGTGCCTTTCACAGAAAACCCTTATTTCAGCAAAATCTGGGCCACTGTTCTACAGGTTTCCAGCAGGTTACTGTCTAGAGATAATATCCCATAGAGCTTACTTCGAATAGTAAAGTCAACTAAACCATGTCCACTTTTGAAAATACCCAGAATTACCAACTGTTTACTTAATGTAAACTGCAACAACATTTAGGACTACGTGAAGAAAATTCTAGAGGAAATACAGTACCATAAAAATACTTAGTTAATTTCTATTAGTACTTAGACCAGTCCTACATTGTGCCATAGGCCAACAGAGAATTATACAAGAATCCCATCATCTGTATTATGCAGATTCTTCACACAGTATTTATAAGTGTTGGGAGTTGCACAGCTTGTGAAAGGCCACTGCATTCAATCTAGTAACAATCAGAACCTTAATCAAAGCAAAATGTTATCTCTCTCGAGATGCTGGCAAATCAGGATACTTATGACTATAAAGAAATAGAGGAACAGGAGTTGGCCATTTGCCACACACTCCCACTCCAACCAAAAAGCACCACCATTCAATTCGATCATGGCTGATCTGACACTCATCCACTTTCTGTCCTTGCCCATAACTTTTATCTCACCCACTGATCAAGAATCTATCTGAACATTAAATATATGCAAGGACTCTGCCCCCACAGTGCTGAGGCAAGATGTCCCAAGGACACGCAATCCTCAGAAGTAATTCCTCATCTCAGCTTTAAATTGGGACCCCTTTAATCTGAGATTATGCTCTCTGGTCATAGATTTCCCCATGTGGGGAAACACCCCATCAGCATTTACTCTCTCAAGTCCCTTAAGAATCCTACATATTTCAATAAGGTTCAATAATGCCAACCAGGTATCCCAAATTAATCTAGTCCCATTTCAGCATTTGGCCTACATCCCTCTAAACCCTTCCTATTCACCTACCATCCAGATGCCTTTTAAATGTTGTAATTGTACCAGCCTCCACCACTTCCTCTAGCAGCTCATTCCATATACACACCACCCTCGGTGTGAAAAATTTACCTCTTGCGTCCCTTTTAAATCTTTCCCATCTCACCTTAGACCTATGCCCTCTAGTTTTGGACTCCCCAACTCTGGGGAAAAGACCTTGGCTATTCATCCTATCCATGCCCCTCGTGATTTTATAAACCTCTATAAGGTCACCCCTCAGTCTCTGGTGCTCCAGGGAAAACAGCCCCAGCCTATTCAGCCTCTCCGCAAAACTCCAACTCTCCAGCCAGTCTACCATGCAGAACCATGTCAAACACCTTGAAGTCCACATAGACAACATCCACCACTGTCATTATCTTCTTTTTCAAGTTAGTGAGACATGACTTCCCACACACAAAGCCATGTTGACTATTCCTAATGAGTTCTTGCCTTTCCAAATACATGTAGATCCTGTATCTCAGAATCCCCAACAACTTACCCAATGGTGTCAGGCTCACCAGTCTATAGTTCCCTCGCTTTTCCGTACAGCCTCTCTTAAATATAATGGCTCATTAACCACCCTCCAGTCTTCCAGCACCCTGCCTATGGCTATCGATGATACAATTATCTCAGAAATCATTTCCCTAGCTTCCCACAAAGTTCTGGGATACACCTGATCAGGTCTGGGGATTTAACCACCTTTATGCATTTTAAGACATCCAGCACCACCTCTAATACAGACACTCTAACATATCACTATTTATTTCTCCAAGTTCTCTCGCTTCCATATCCTTCTCCACACTAAACACTGACACAAAATACTCATTCAGTATTTCACCCATCTCCTAGTTACCTTTTTGCCTTGAATCTCTTTGGATTATCCTTAACCCGGTTTGCCAAAGACATCTCATGTTCACTTTCTCCTCTCCCGATTTCGGAGTATACTCCTATTGCCCTTGTACTCCGAGGGATTGACTCGACCCCAGCTGTGTGTATCTGCCATATGCCTCCTCCTTTATCTTGGCCAGAGTCTCAAGTTCTCTAGTCATCCAGTATTCCCTACATCTATCAGCCTTGCCATTCACACTAATAGGAACATACTGCCTCTGGACTCTCATTATTTCATTTCTGAAGGCCGCCCCACTTTCCAACCATCCCTTTACCTGTGAATAGCCTCTCTCAAATCAGCTTTTCTTGCCTAACACCATCAAATTTGGCCTAACTTCAATTTAGAACTTGAACTTGAACTTTTAGATCACATCTATCCTTTTACATAACTATTTTAAAACTAGTAGAATTATGATGATTGGCCCCAAAGTGCTCGCCTACTAACACCTCAGTATCTTGTCATTCCTTATTTCTCAAGAGAAGGTCAAGTTTGGCTCCTTCCGTGGTAATTTCATCCACATATTGAATAAGAACATTTTCTTGTGCAACTTAAATTCCTCACTACCCAAGCCCTTATTGCTATGGCAGTCCCAGTCTATGTTTGGAAAGTTAAAATCCCCTATCATTACAACCCAAATTTACTTACAAATATCAGAGATCGCTTTAGAAATTTGCTTCTCAATTTCCTGCTGACTGCTAGCGGTCCTATAGTACAATCCCAATAAGGTGATCATCCCTTTCTTATTTCTCAGTCCTATCCAAATAACTTAACTGGACATACTCTCAGGAAAATTCCCCGGAGTACAGCCATAATATTATCCCTGACCAAAAAATGCCACCCCGCCCTCCTCTCTATCCTTCCTATAGCATATCTATACCCTGGAATTCCAATGAGTAGAGTCTCAACCTATTTAATCTTTGCTCCTAAGACAAACTCTCCAAATGAGAATATCATGTTAGTGAACCTTCTCTGAACTGCCTTCAATTGAAATACTATTTCGTGTTAAATAACGGGGCCAAAATTACTCATCGTACTCCAGATGTAGTCTCACCAGCACCTTGTGAAGTCTCAGTTAGGCTTCCCTATTCTTACAATCCAAACTCCTTGAAATAAGGGCTAACATTAACCTTCTTGATTATCTGCTGAACTTGTGAGCTAGTTTCATGCATGAGTACCAACAAGTCCCTTTGTGTTGCAGCATCCTGCAGTTTTTCTCCATTTAAATAATACTGTTCTTTTGTTCTCCCTTCCAAAATGAACAACTTCTCATTTCTCCACATTTTGCCAACTTACTTCACGTATCAGTATGTCTAAACTGTTTGTATCCCTCTCACAACCTGCCTTTCCACCTATTTTTCTGTTATCTGCAAATCTGACTACAGTATATTTACATTTTTCCTGCAAGTCATTATATTTATTGTAAACAGTTCCCTGTGATCTCTGTGCAATCCCACTGGTCACAGGTCACCAACCTGAAAAAGAACCTCTTATCCCCAGTCACTGTTTCCTGCCCATTAGCCAACTCTCTCTCTGTGCCAATATATTAACTTCAGTACTGTGGGCTCATATCTTATGACTTAACCTTTTATGAGGCACCTTGTCGAAAGCTATCTGGAAGTTCAAATATAACATCTACTGGTTCCCCTCTTTCTGCTCTGGTTGAAACTTCCTCAAAATTGTAATGTGCTCAAAAGTATAATGGTATGGAAAAAATAACAGTGTATGTCAGAAGTCTAATATAGCACTTACATGTTGCTAAGAATACTGAAACATTTCAGACACTACCATAAATATTTTAAACATCAACTCTTTGGGTGGTCATTGTCAAGTAGTGTGTATTAACACATGATGGATAATTCAAGTCTTAATCAGAAGGCACAAGAAATTAGCACAAAATGAATTTCACCTGAGACATCACCCACCTACATTACTACCACAATAATACCAAAGGAAATCAATGCTGATGAATACCTACTTTCTGAACTTGGTGTCAGCATCAACTGCACAATGATTAGACACATAATAGAACAGCTCTGCTTGGTTTCACAAAAAAAAGCACTCCAAATCCAAACCTATTCTAATTGACATCAGTGCGATGTTTTCTTTTACTACACTAAAGTCTGACAATTGTGTCACAAAACACCAATCAATTAAAGAATGGGATTGAACATAGTGTTATTTCACTTAAGGCTTTCATAGACTCCCTCATGAAGTATTCTTTCACATTATCTGCCCTTCATATTTTATGAAGGGCCAAATATCAACAGATGGTTAGCTAAACTGCTACTTCACCCATAAACAACCAAAACATGCTTGAAGAGCAGAATCTCAATTGCGTGTGCTTTGGAGGCTGTGTGCACACAACCTTTAGGCGATATTAATTATGATTCAAAATTCTAGATGTTTCTGTCAAGAGGAGGTGGTTAGTAAGTGCCAAAGAAATTACAGAAGTATTTCATAGAGGTCGAGATGAGCAAAGAGGGAGACAATAAAAAACAAAAACAGAAAAGGGTTCAACTTTAGTAACTTGTTTACTGGCAAATAAGAACATAATATAAGAACATAAGAACTAGGAGCAGGAGTAGGCCGTCTGGCCCTTCGAGCCTGCTCCACCATTCAATAAGATCATGGCTGATCCTTTCATGGACTCAGATCCACTTACCCACGTTCTCACCGTATTCCTTAATTCCTTTATTGTTCAAAAAAATCTACATTTTTTAAAAAAACATTTACTGAAGTAGCGTCAACTACTTCACTGGGCAAGGAATTCCATAGATTAACAACCCCTCTGGGTGAAGAAATTCCTTCTCAAGTCAGTCCTAAATCTGCTCCCTCTAATCTTGAGGCTATGCCCTCTTGTCCTAGTTTCACCCAGACTATTTAAACAATTAATGCAGCACATCCTCAAACAAAAATCAATTCAGTTCAGTAAACAATAAAAATGACACATTTGCACAGACCAACATTAAGCCATGGCGATTAAAAACAGATCAGCAAATATCAGTAATTTTGACTAGAATGTTCGGTTTTGCTCTTGCACCCAAGTTCACACTGATTTATGTGGATGTTTGAATTGCCTCAATATTCGTTATGGAAAGTGGCAATGTCTGAAACCAAATCATACAAAGGGGATTAATTTATAGCATTGCAAAATGCTGGTTCAAAGTACTTGAAAACTTTGTGTCCACCTATCATTAAAAGGTATAGAAAAATATTCCAACTTAAATGTAAAGGAGTCAACTATTCCACTGTGTTCACTAGACTGGTTACTGAGTAACCAATCCATTAACATTAATGATGGCTCATTTGTTTGTGGATTGAGTTTGTATAGACTTAGCTGCTTTTTTTTTCGGTGCTAGCTGCATGTGGGTTGGGTGGCATGCTTTAATTAGACTCAAAAAGGTAGTAAAGAGAAGAAACACAAAACAAATCAAGATACAGAGAAGTGATACGCAAAACCATCCACAAATGGCAAAGTTATTAAAAACCCAGGAAAAGCTGCCCCCATAAAATGAAAAGTAACCGGTGCAGAGCTGCTCAGCATGTGCTTGCTGCTGTGAGCCCAGCAGCAATAAATGTGAGAGAAAAGCAACCTGTGAATGGGGCAGCAGTTAAGAAAGTATGTGATAATACAGTGCTAGCCAGTGGCTGAAAGATAGTTCTAGGTGTACAGAGAGGTTGTAAGGGAGAGAAAGAATAGTTTTAAACTTGTCAACAAATGGGTTGACTGGGGTTGGAGAGGTAATAAGGTAGTGAAATTCTTGCAAAGCAAATGTGAAGTGTCTAGTTTAAGACAGGACATGTTCAGGAGCCGTTGTACTTGCCAAAATTATGTCGTGGATCCTACGTAATGAGTAATGTAAACTTTAAATCTGAGTCGGTGAGTTGAGATGCAGCAAAACAAAAGGTAACAACTGTCTGGTTAAAGTCTTCCAGATTTCTTAATATGCATTGAAACATATTAGCTGTGCCCTCTCCAGTTCTGTGGATGGTGTTTCAGGTGGCTAAGGTGACAGCGTGCATTAGTTATTTTGAAAAAAGTTTTGTCGCCAACTTCTCTGGTTCTAAAAATCCCCTATTTACTACACATTAATTTTCTGAAAATAATTAAATTAAGTTAGTCATGCAGGACCTACCTTTGATAACTCAATACTGAATTTCTGATTAGTAAAAATTTTGGAAAGGCATGGGCTAATTTCCATGCATTTTACGTAGATTTTTCTAGAAATTAGGACTAGGTGACTAAAATTAGTGCTTCCTTTGTGCGTTGTGGATTTACATTTAATGGACAGTTGTATAGTATTGACTTTATTGATGAAATCTTTTAACTCTGCTCCTGAGAGTGTTTAACTACCCCACTTCAACACTAACACAGAAGAGATATCTGACTGGTCATCTAACTAAATTAGCTTTTTCTTCTTTATTCTTTCATAGGATCAGAGTATTGCTGTTAAGGTCAGCATATGCTACCCATCCAAATCGCACTTGAACAGACAGGCTTATTAAACCATTTCAGAGGGTAGATAAGATTCAAGAAGCATACTGCTGTGGGCCTGAAGTCACATGTAGGCCTGACTGGGGAAGGATGGCAGATTTCCTTCCATAAAAGGGCATTTATCTGAATAAGTTAGAGATTGAAAATATAGTCTCTGTAAACCAAATATCGGCCCATTAGAAAATATCAAGAAGCCCTCAAACCGAAAAAGAATATGGTTTAGTCTTCTACTCAACAATGAATGCTATTCAGTTCTTTCACGTACACTACTGGACACTCATAAATTAAGAGAATTTTCAGCACAGGAGGCTCCCAGAATCTTGTACAAATTCATCATTAGTGTTTTGTAAGTGGATTGCTGTCACGGTAAATATTTATAAGAACCCAGATCTCTGTATTTCCAACTTTACAGGTATTTGCAAATGCATACCAAAATATCTTTAAGCTCTTATCGTTCCAAATAGAATTCTTTTCACTATTACTTTTTTCAAATTTGCTATTTTATATTTCTTTCTAGATGTTCATTTTGAGAGCTATATTTCTGGATTTTTCAGCAGTTTCACATTTTAGTTAAATCTTGAATTGTCACCAAGCTTCCTCAGAGTGCCAACATGCAAATCATTTTGTACCAACTGGCCCAAAATAGATCTCAGAAGGCACCACCCATATAAAGACAATCCAAAACATCATTTTTGGTACATTCCTTCTAATATTAATGTCTTAGCTTTCAATATGCAGCAACTTAGCAAACACCTTACGAAACTTCACAAATATCCATCACATTTTCTTTTTGTCTGCACACTAATGTTCTGATAAAAGTTCAATTCAATGAGCCAAGCAGGGCCTACCTTTCATAACTCGAATGCTGAATATCTCAGATTAGCCCATACCTTTCCAACATTTGACTAATTTCCATTTATTTTATGGGCTCTACAAACATACCAACAAATAAAAACGCACATTTCATTTCCTGGTTTATCTTTGACATTCTGATATTAGGTGGAAAATAGGATTAGGCTCAACAGTTTTAACAACTGAAGTTGAACTGCTCAAGTATTCACTGCTGAAGCTCACCCATGAATATGGGACATAAACGAGAACAAGAAAAGATGAGCAGCATATTGTACAGTACAGGACCAAACATTGCTAAAATAATCTTATGTACTATATCATATGTACATGACCCCGCAGTCTTGTCACTATACAGGCACTTCAATTACTTGGTATCGGTACATTACTTCTGACTCATGTCCCAAATCAGCATAGATAGGAAGCTAGTGTGAAGAAGATGGCTTTTTCCTGAAACTACTGTTTCATAAATGACAAACAAAATCACTACATATTCAAACTTTATTTGTCAAACCAGGCAAAAAGGCAGAAATAGGTCATATGGAATGAACAAAGAAAAACCATTGGCATGTGTCACCACAAATCTCTTAAATAACTCGTACGTTTAAGAGTAACAGAACCTGTAGCAGACAAGTTCCTGGTGCTCTGCAAACATTAAAGGCATGACAAAATACAAATAAGGGACATTTTTAGCAGTTATACATGTTTGTTGGAGGCATTTTAAAAACTCTCAAAATCATCCCCTTGTGCAGAAGCATGCTCCAGGGTGTTTGCCACAATACACAGTCAATGAGATATCAGACTTGAAATATTTATGGGTGTTGTCAAAAGGACATTCAGAGGATCAAGAGGTCAATATTAACTAAATTAACTCAAGTTAAAAGCTGCATTGAAGGGATAATTGAACAGGCTGCATATCCCCATGTCCACTTAAAATGAGATGGTGACAAAAACCACAGTTATCTGTGCATAACTTCAAAGGAAGTCAGCAAAGGGTTGAGTTTTAGTGAAGTTACATTTTTTGAAAAAAAATGAATCGAGTAGATTTGGCTAGAATGTGAAACCTTGCTAGGAATTTCAGAACAACGTCATCTCAATTCGAAACACTGGGTAAATAAGAGTATACACTTAGGAACCCCAAACAATCAGTAAATCTGTAGAACTTCTATCCATTGTGTGCTTATATAGGGATGGATCCATCCCTTCCACTTGTACAAGTATGGTGTACAGGAGGGTGCCAGTTTTGTCTCTCCCCTTTATAAATGCAACTGTTTTACTAAACGGTCTGGTTCGATAATAATGGCCATTGGTACTTTGCAGTTACCATCTTTCATGCGTCATTCTAGCAAACAAACAGCATATTATCAGAAGAAAAAGCAGATATGCTGTTGTGATCACATGGGAACTAAATGCTCACTTGTACTTCCTGCAAATATTGCAAATCAAAAGGTCTGTGGGATGACATATGAATAGAGAACAAACCTGACATTTCAACAGCTGAGATCTCAAACACCACAGAACACAAAATACATCAGAAAACATTCTTATTTTTCATGCATATTTAAAATTAGAAGACCAGAATAGGTGTAGTATAATTAAAAACCTTTGGTTCCAACTGCTTGCCATGTGGTCTTTTGTGAAGCGTGTGTTTTTTATAATGTCCCCTTTACTTCAATTAAGGTATTCAGACCTTTTCTTTCCAACAGAAGTATTTTTGGGATTCATAATCATTTTAATTATCAAAAGCTAGCACTCACCTGTTACTGGTCTTGATGGGCGCCTACAACGGTTCTTATGTAGTTTAGCTGGGTTTGTTTTGAAAGGGTTTTCATCTCCCCCACCTGAAGCCATGGTACAACCCAACTGGCCCAAATGACTACAGTCAATCTACAGGAACAAAAGTTGTAAAGTCAACACTTAACATAAGCAAGAGTTAATCTCCCACCAAACCCTCACCCCACAGTCGGAGGAACGGGGCTCACAAGCAAAAGTACAAAGTCAAAATAATCTTCACATGGGATATTACAGAGGTAATGTTTACAAACACAAAGGCGGTATCAGGGAGGATAGGTTATTTCAAACCAACAAGAGTATTTCAGAAAGACATTTTTTAAAAAAAAAAGAGTCTAGCTATTTACAACTCAAAATACCCCACAAGCTACATTAACTGTTCTCTACTGCTTTCAGGTATACACTGAACTCGCAACAGGCAAAGATTTGAATAAGCATTGTACCTGCATCTTTGCAGACATGATATCCCATGACATTTCAAACATGAGATGCTAACAAAGGCTTTAAAAAAACATTGTTAATTTAATATGGTAAACCTATTTAACAGCAGTACATTATCTCTTCAGTCTCAACAGTAAACTTTTTTTCATCCATTTGAATCTTACACAAAAGATATAATGAATCTACTGAGGATTCTTGTGGTGCAATGGTAGTGTCCCCTACCGCCGACCCAGAAAGCCCAGATAAAGTTTCATCTGCTCTAGAGGTGTATCCTAACATAAACAGAAGCTGTTGGAAAAGATCAGCAGGTCTGGCAGCATCTGAAGAAAAAAATCAGATTTAACGTTTCGGGTCCGGTGACCCTTCCTCAGAACAGATGGTAGCTGGGAAAAAGTCAGTTATATGCAGAAAATAGGAAGGGGGTGGGGTAGACAGTAAACGATAGAATAGAGCCTAAAAAGAAAGAACAGTTGGACCGACAGAGGAGTCGATAACAATGCAGCTGGGAGGGTGAATAGTTGTTAATGGGGACTGTTGATTACTAACAACAGGTAGTGTGTATTGGCAGACTACGTGATAACAAGGCCTGGTGTGTGGGGTAGGAGGCTAGGACATGGGAGAGTTTAGGCCCTAAAATTATTGAACTCGATATTGAGTCCGGAGGGCTGCAGGGTCCCCAAGCAGAAAACGAGACGTTATTCTTCCAGCTTGCATTGAACTTTACTGGAACACTGCAGCAAGCCCGAGACAGATGTTGGCCAGGGAACGGAGAGACGTGTTGAAGTGGGAGGCAACAGATAGGTCAGGGTCTTTTTTGCGAGCAGAACATAGATGTTCTGCGAAGCGGTCACTCAGTCTACCCTTCATTTCCCTAATGCAGAGGAGGCCACATTGTGAGCGGCAAATGCAGTGGACTAGATTCTGGGAAGTGCAGGTAAAGTGCTGCTTCACCTGGAAGGTATGTTTGGGCCCTTGGATACTGGGGAGGGAGGAGGTAAATGGGCAGGTGTTGCACCTTCGCCGGTTACAGGGGAAGATGTCGTGGGGCTGCGGAGGTAGTGGTGGGGTAAAGGAAGAGCGGACCAGGGTGTCTTGGAGGGAATGATTCCTGCAGAAGGTGGATAAGGGAGGGGAGTGTCTGGTGGTGGCGGAAACGGCGTCTGATGATCTTCTGGACATGGATGCTGGTGGGATGGTAGGTAAGATCAAGGGGAATCCTATCGCTGTTGCAGGAGGGAAGAGAAGGGGTGAGGGTGGAAGTGTGGGAGATGGGTCAGACCCGGTTGAGGGCCCTGTCGACAATGGTTCGAGGGAATCATCGGTTGAGGAAGGTGGACACTTCAGAGGCTCCCTTGTCGAAGGTGGCCTCATCTGAACATATATGACGGAGACAGAGGAACTGAGAGAAATGGAATGGAGTCTTTACAGGAAACAGGGTGTGAGGATGTATAGTCCAAGTAAGCTGTGGGAGTCAGTGGGTTTGTAGTGGATATTAGTGGCCAGTCTATCCCCAGGAACGGAAACAAAAATGTTGAGGAAGGGAAAGGAGGAGTCAGAAATAGACCGGGTGAAAGTGAGGGCAGGGTGGAAACTGGAAGGAAAATTGATGAACTTTTCCAATTCTGGACGAGAGAGGGGGAAGGAGCACAGGTGATATCGATATAAATCGGAGAAAGAGTTGTGGTTGGGGGCCGGAATAGAACTGGAACAAGGAATGGACCTGAAATGTTAACACTGGATTTTTTTCTTCACAAGTGCTGCCAGACCCACTGAGCTTTTCCAGCAACTTCTGTTTTTGTTCCTGATTTACAGCATCCGCAATTCTTTCGGTGTGTTAACTTGAATCAATAAAATGACTCTATTGTCCACAATTATTCTACATCACTGGGCTCTTGATAGATCTTGAAAGACATGCCCTTACTGATGTGTATCACTCAACCTTAGAAAAACATGCTAAGCATAACAGAAAAGGTTATGGTGAAGATTGGTTGTTCTAATTGTCCAAACTTGTCACAATGAAGATCATAGTAGTATAATGACGCAAAAAAGTCACTATAATAATGTTAACGTATGTAATGAATCACAGCAACAGCCAAATTTAGATGTAAATGTACAGCCAGATTCTTTTCTGGTTTAGTTGGCATCAGCATCTTGAAGTTGCATTGCAGTTCATAAAACTGCAACATCATTCATCTCGATCAGCAAATTGCCCCAAGTTACACATCACTGACTGCCATTAGTCAAAAACTTTGAACTCTTTCCCTAATAACCACTGTAGGTGAACTTTTTTTAAAAATTCTTTCATAGAATGTAGGTGTCACTGGCTGGGCCAACATTTACTGCCCATTCTTAATTGCCATTTAAACTGAATGGGTTGCAAGGACCTTTTCATACAGCAGGTAAGAGGCAACCACATTGCTGTGGGTCTGGAGTCACATGTCATCCAAACCAGGTAAGGACAACAGATTTCCTTCCCTAAAGGACAACAGTAAACCAAATGGGTTTTTACAATAATCAACTATGGTTACAAGATTGACGTAAGGCTAGTTTTCGAAGCCAGAATTTCACTGATTCAAATTTCACCATCTAACATGGTGGGATTTGAACCTATACTCCAGAGCATTAGCCTGGGTCTCCAGAACACCACTGATTGCAACTATTGGTTCAAAGTATTTCACAACTACTTACTGGAGATAAATTACACAGATGTTGGTAGAAATGGAGTTGGTGAAGTAATGGTAACGTCATTGACTAGTATTCCAGAAAACTGGGTTAATGTTCTGGAGACATGGGTCAAATCCCACCATGGCTGACGGTGATATTTGAATGAATGAAAATCTGAAATAAAACACCTAGCCTAATGGCAACCACGTAATCAATGTTACATCAGGCTTACCAATGTCATTTATAGACAGAAAACTCTCGTCCTTACCTAGTCTAGCCTGCGTGATTCCAGAACCATAGCAACGTGGTTGACTCTTAATAGCTCTTCCAGGCATGTATGGATTGGCAATAAATGCTGGCCTTGCCAGCAATACCCACATCCCGTGAATAAATTTTAAAAATCCCATGGATGATATAGAATTTTTTAAAAATGCCATCTGAATAGAAGACCAGAGTTCAAATCAACGATTGCCATTTAAAAAAGAGGTACTGCATCAGTTTGTAACTCAATATTAAAACAGACCGCTCTCACCTTGCAAGCCAGTGAGGAAGCTATTACGAGGAAAACCAGCAAAATCACTACCTTTTAAGATTAAAGTTTTGAAGTAACACTTTGACAAATCATTAACTTCTGCGTTAATAGGGGAAAACATGATAAAAAGAAATCTTCCATGCAGCATGCCTCACACGAGAAACCAAAAAAAAAATCCTCACATTTCAATGGTGCGCCTGCCTGGACGTAGCTGCAAAACTGGACAAGTACGTTAGGACAAGTACTTTCTCATGCAGAGAGAATGCATGTTTATGTTAGAACGAAATGGTTCCATACTTCTGCATAAAATGTATGGTGCTATTTCAGGAATGATAAAGGTAGAACACGACTTGGTTGTTCTTCCACCTAAGAATCTCCAACTTCAGTCATATTAAAAAGGTAGACTAAACACGGATGAAGCTGCTATCCAGGATGCCATTCATTTCCCCTGTTTACACGCATCTAGGTATCTGGATTCAGAACTATTGAAAGTTTATCCTGGAAGAAAGTCACCTGCCAAGCACATAGTGGTGAATAATTAACTGCCCAAATCAAAAATGTAAAAAGCATGACGGCATAAGACCCCCAGTTTTTCAGCTCAAAATCAAAGCACATTTTTGGACTGCAAGGTAATCAGTTGGGAAAGGACAGTTGAGATGCAACGCCTCATCTATTCTGCATAACTGGTAGAGTCAGCTCAAGAACTGTATGTGTTTCCCATTTCTATTTCTATGCCCGAGCACATTTTTCACATTTTCTTTAAATAAGGCAACTTTGCAAGTCAAGACTTTAATTATGCCCTTAAACTAAAAGTTGTCAATTCTGCTTACATTTTCAATTTCCTCCACTTCCACCCAAAGGTCACAACAATAACTAATGGAACGCTACTTCATTATTGTAACATATGTAGTATTTACAAATTATACTGTCCTGGTTTTCCATCTAATTTAGTGATCACCTTGGGCAAATCCAACAGCCAGGTGACCCCACTCTAACAGGACATTACAAAAAGCCTTCAAATAAATGCTGAAATTCAACACAAGAAATAGGAGTAGACTGTATGGCCAGTTGAGCCTGCTCTGACAATACAAATATATGAACAAGGAAAATTATGTCACTCAGTCCTTCGAGCCTGCTCCAGCATTATAAAATCATGGCTGATCTGATTTTAACCTCAACTCAGCATTCCTTTGGATCCCCAATAATCTTTTACTCCCTTAGTAATCAATACCTATCCCTTAAAAAATACTTGAAGATTCTGCATGCATTGCCTTTTGAAGGTGGGAACTCTAAAGAAGCACAACACTGAAAAAATATTTCCTCATCAGTTTCAAATGGGTGATCCCTTATTTTAAAACCATGGTCCCTAGTTCTTGATTTTCCCACAAAAGGAAACATCCTTTCAACATCCACCTAGTCAACTCCCTTCAGGATCCTAAGTTTCAATTAAATAACTTCCGACTCTTCTAAACTCCAAAGAATACATGCCTGGCCTTTCTAACCTTTCCTTATAAAGCAATCCACTCATTCCAGGGATCAGCCTCGTCAACCTTCTCTGAACTGCTTCCAATGCATTAACATCATTCCCCAAGTAGAGTGACCAGTACTGTACCACAGTACTCCAGATGCAATCTCACCAATATTCTGTATAACGGAAGCATAATCATTCAATTTTCCTTGCAATGGAAAACATTATTAGCTTTCCCAATTACCTACTGTTCCTGCATACTAACCTTCTGTGATTGATGCATGAGGACGCCTAGACCTCTCTGCATTTCAGATGTCTACAACCTCTCACCATTACGATAATATGCTTCTTTATTACTGTCACAAATGGACAATTTCACACCTTCCCATATTGTACTCCACTTGCCAGATCTTTGCCCTATCACTTTATCTATATTCCTTTGTAGGTAGGCTCCTTAGACCCTCTTCACAACACACTTTCCTGCCCATTTTTGTGTCATCAACAAATTACCATACCTTTGATTCCTTCATTCAAATCCTTTATATAAACCGTAATAAGTTGAAGCCCCAGTACCAACCCATGTGGCACACGATATTCTGCAAGCGTGAAGAAACCCACATTTATTCCTACTTTCTGCTAGTGAGCCAATTTTCTGTCAACACCAATGTGTTACCTCCTTACACACGAGCTTTTAATACACAAAGAATCAAGGATGATCTTGGGCTTCAACTCCACTTTTCAAACCACTTCATAGCCCTCAAAAATTTGTCTGCTGCAAGCTTAAATATATTCAACAATTCAACATCCAGAACTCTATCAAATCAAAATCAATGAATTGGTATCTATTACTCAACATCTTAATCTATTTGCCACAAGATTGGTGTATTTTTAAAAGGCTCATAAATGAAACCAGCTCCATTGCTTCTTTAAACAGTTCGATGTGCAAAACTTAAAAAATATTCACTTCTTCCAACTCAGTGTTTAGAACAGTCAGCCATATGAACAATATACTTGGAACCACTGGAATGAAACTGTACATTGCATTTTGAGTATGTTTTGCATTTTTTAAACCAGAGGAACATGGACTGAAAAGTATTCTTATATTAATTCTTAACTACCTTTTACAAATTCAAACATCTTTAGGATACAATTCTTATTAAAAGATATTTGGGCATTTGTAAGTTAATAAAAAGATGACAGAGTACGTTAAAAACTGTAGAGATTAAGAAATTTGAAGACAATCACAAAGCACTGATCATCAGGATTAACAAACAAGTTCTCTTATTCAAAGACTACACTGCAGCCATGCATTAAGATGATTATTACAATAACAATGCATAGACAGCCAGCATCCAGCTCCTACTCCCATCTTACATTCACAAATGCAGCAATTTGTCTTTGCTCCCATATTTTGCTTTATTGCCTCAAAATGTAACAGAAGTGTTAAGTTATTTGGAGTTTGAACTATTACTTCCCTGCACTCCTTTCCCATAAATCAAAAACCTTATGCACATCTTTAATAACTGCAGTGAAAACGAAATCTGAACTGTTAACTTGGAATCTTGAGAAGTTGTTATTTGCATACATGTAAGGATCGATATACAATCAGAATCCCTACAGTGCAGAAAGAGGCCGCTCGGCCCACTGAGGATAGTGGTGTAATGTTGTTTCTCAGACTGGAGGCCTGTGACCAGCGGTTTTCAACAGGAATCAGTACTTGGTCTACATTTGTTTGTCATTTATAAAAACAACTTGGATGAGAATATAGGAGGCATGGTTAGTAAGTTTGCAGATGACACCAAAAGTGGTGTCGTCATGGACAGTGAAGGTGGTTATCTAAGATCAATTGGGTCAGAGGGCTGAGGAGCAGCAGATTGAGTTTATTTTAGATAAATGAGAGATATTGCATTTTAGTAAAACAAGAGCGCGACTTATGCAATTAATGGTAGGGCCCAGGTAGTACTGTAGGACAGAGGGACCTAGAGGTGCAGGCACATAATTCTTTGAAGTTTGTGTCACATAAAGACAAGAGTGGTTATAAAGGCATTTGACACTCTTGCCTTCATTGTTCAGACCTTTGAGTACAAGAGTTGGGACGTCATGTTTGGGTTGTACAGGACATTGGTGAGGCCTCTTTGGGAGTACTGTATAGAGTTCTAGTCACTCTCCTATTAGAGAAAGATGATTAAATCGGAGAGGGTTCAAAAAAGGTTTACCACGTTGTTGCTGGGTTAGGAGGGTTGGAGTTATAGACTGGATAGGCTGGGACTTTTTCCATTGAGCATAGGAGGTTGAGGGCTGACCTTATAGAGGCTTATAAAATCATGAGGGGCATATACAAGGCAAATGACAAGGGTCTTTTCCCTAGGGTAGGAGATTTCAAGACCAGGAGGTTTTTTTTTTTTAATTAAGGTGAAAGGAGAAAATTTTAAAAAAGACATGGCAGGCAACATTTTTCTTTTACAGAGTGATTCGTGTGTGGAATGAACTGCCAGAAGTAGTGGTGGATGCAGGTACAGATACAACACTGAAAAGGCATTTTGATAAATACATGAATGGAAAAGGTTTCGAGAGATATGGGCCAAATGCCAGTAAGTGGGACTAGTTAATTTTGGGAACATGGTTGACATGGACTAGTTGAACCAAAGGGTCTGTTTCCATGCTGTACAACTCAACGTCTATGTCTGCACCAATCCGCCAAAGAGCATCCCACTCAAACCCAGACCCCTACCATATGTCTGAAAACCTGCCTGCACATCCCTTCGCACTGCTGACAATTTAGCATGGCCAATCCACCTAACTTGCACACTTTTGGACTGTGGGAGGAAACCCACACAGACACCAGGAGAACGTGCGAACTCCACACAGCCAGTCACCCAAGGCTGGAATCAAACCCAGATCCTGGTGGTGCAACAGCCTTGTCAATCACTGTGCTGCCTCAAATACTGCACACATGGATCAAGTGTCCTCTAATCGTTAAGACAGAGGCCAAAATCAGTATTACAGTAAGGAGCAAAGTCCCAAACTAAAGCAGTTACAAAAGTAAGAGAGAACATTATTAATCCTTCCAGTGGCCACCTTCAACATATAAACCATTGACTTTCCTTCCACAAAGTCACAGTTCTTCATGTGTGTGGACTTGGCCCTTGTCTTTCAAGCTAAAGAACTCCAGAATAATGGAGAAAACATTCACTGAAGACCTAAATTCACTGGAAGCTGCTTAGGAACATGAAACCTTCAACCAAATACTGCTCAGATTGTTGTTTCAATCTTCCACTTGAACAACTCTACTTCTGTGGCCAACGACTATTCCATGACCCGATTCTAAAATTCTTGACAGTATATTGACCTATCTGCATTACCTCCACAACACTGAATCAAAGTCAAAACAAGGGCTAAGCTCAAACAGAAATTGGCAGGTACCACCTTGAGCAGCAGAGTCATCGTCATGCACTGCTTCAGTGCATCAAGCTGACTCAACCTGGCTGAGGAACTGCCATCCAAATGCAGTTGGTATCCATCTCTGAGAAGACAATTCTTTCTGAAACTTCAAGAGTAAAGTTGAGTGGCTTACTGTGCTAGCAAACACTGAAACTTATGACATCGTCCCTGTAGGCATCTTCCTCAAAAACACAAGATGACAGTGATGCAAAGTCCACCTATTGGTAAAAGGACCTCAAAAAAAAAAAAAATCCGCGTACTTATCAAATATACCATAGGCCCACCAGAGCACACTTGACACCTGGCAAGCCAAAAAAAAATCCCATCTCGTAACGAAGCACATCATGGCTGACTGGAAGGATTACCAACTGCAACAATGATCCAGGTTTAAACCTTCAGATTGTGCAGATTCAATCTTCAGCCACTTAAAGCTGGGCCAAGCAAGGAACAAGTGACCACTTGCACAAATAGAACACCACAAACCGCTCAAGTTGAAACTGTTAACCGACGACTGACTAATTTCAATTTCAATTAATTGAAACAGATTAATTTCAATCAGCACTCATACTGACCCAGCTGAAACAGTATGCTCTGGAAAGTGCAGTGTTTGCCTGGAACTGGAAAACAAGTATTTAATCCTAATCTGTATACAGACCAATTTGTAATAATTTTAAAGACACAAACTGACCCATGGTGCCCTTGGCCAGAGAAATAACTATGGGCACTAGACTATGTCAAAGGAGTTGGAAAAGTCACAGAAGTCTAGGTAGAATAAAAGAATTTTTTAAAAAAAGGACCTTAAATTGTATTTAAAAAAGGAGGGGGGAGGTGGGGGAAGGGCTTAAAGAAGATGGTCAAGACAACTGAAACCCACAATTTGTGACAATGAAGGGTATTGCAGACAGAAGCAAATTTTAAAGGCAGGTTGATGAAGAGGGAAATAAAACTGAAGATAAAAATTGACCACCTAAATAGAATCCATGTTGGGTATTGCAGCGGTAGAGAGGAGCTGTGAATTCAGGGGAGTTTCACCCTTGACAAGTTGAGAATTTACAGAAGAGGATGGTAGCATGATGACAGTGTGGCATTATGCCATGAAGTTCGAACTGCATCTTGAAAAATTACAGAACAGAACTCAATAAATCTTGCAGTTTATGGCCTATTGCTACAAAATAGCTTACAAAGGTTGCTCAGTTGTATTAAAAATCGACTACTTCACTAATATCTTTCAAGGAAATGAATTTACAACACCTCTTCGGTCAGGGTTACACACAAACTAAGTGAGACTATAACATTTGGATTGTCCTGAAGAAAACTGCGTTCAATCTCTCCCTGGATTACAAGTGAACACTCAGACTTAAAATTAATACAAATCAGCTGACAAGTCCAACGGCAAAGCCAAACACAATCCAATTCCTTTAGATACAAAGCTTTATCAACTTTCCTAAATAACTATGTTACTCTTTCATCATAAACCGATTTGCATGATGCGGACACTGGCTATTCAGAGACTGCTGCTCACAATGTCATCTTTAGTTTGACCAGAACAGTTTGTGTCATGCGATAGAGGGAAACGAAGGTTTAATCATTTAACTTTACGAGTAACATTCACCTGAATCCCGATTGTACCTGTCCCAACCTGTTTGCCTCCTTGCTTGCCGGCCAACCAACCGGCCCGTCGCCCAAGAGCTGCCACTCGGTTTCGCCCGCCTCACAGCCGCGTCTTTTGCGTAATTATGTGTAATGGAAAGGCGGAGGGCGAGTTGACAGCAATACCTACGGGCCATAAACAGAGATACGCCGCCAAAACCAGGCCTTCTCGCCTCTAGCGCTCAACTTCCTCGCCGCAACCTAACACTATCAACTGTGCCGATTGGCCAGAGGCCAGGCACGCAACCACTGAACACCAGCGTCTGTGATTGGCCAGTCTCCGAAAGCCAGCCCCCCCGGCCTGCAGTGCAGACCTGATTGGTTCCAGGTAGAACACAGAATTCGGGGGCAGAGTGAGCCAAATGTCTCGGGAAAGATCCTTCGTGCTTCAAGTCAGCAATTAAAAAAAAAGGTCATGATGCAACACAAATCACAATAACAAACCGATGGCCATCGGAAAACAATGTAAAATTACTAAAATCCCAAATCCCACAAGTTCATGTATTTAATGTTCAATCAACACAAATATTACATGAGAGATACAACTATTTGCGTTTACTATATTACCGTATAAATTACACTGGTCACATTCGATACCAATACTTACACTGCAGTCGTTTTATCCGTAGCATCCGAACGCCAGAATTTTTTTTCAGACGACGAAACTATTTGGCAATCGAAAGATGCATTAAGCGGACTGGCCGTTCAGCACCTCGTTCAAGTCCCTGTAAGTATTTGTTGCGTTTATCCGCTATAATTGATCGACTCCCCAAATCTAAAACAATGTAAGAGAAAGTAGAGGGTCTAGGCCGAAACGTCAGCTTTCCTGCTCCTCGGCCTGCTGTGTTCATCCAGCTCTACACCTTGTTATCTTGTATACAGAAAGTAGATTTTGTTTTAGAATTCGAGTGTTCAGACATGGGGGAAGATGGAATTGAACACGGACCTTTTGGCCCAGCGCTGGGGACACTACTGCGCCACAAAATCCTTTGAAGAAAAAAAATACTTTTAAAAATGGGAAACTTCTTCATCGTTTCTAATAAGGCTTGAGAATTATTCTTGACTAGAAACCCAAACGATTCAACTTTTAACGACTAAGTATCTTAGTTTTAATCTAGATTAAATTGTTAAATTATGAAGTCTGATTAAATCGAAATGGATTGTACTCCATGGAGTTCAAAGGTTAACAGTGATCGAGGGGTTTAAAATGAAGTGTTTCCAAGTAGATACAGAAAGAAACTATTTCCTTTGATTGGAAAATGCAAAACAAAAGGGCACAGTCAGGAGTGAAACTGGGAAACACTTTCACACAAAGGACAGTAGAAATCTAGAATTATTTCCCTCAAAAGGCTGATGACACTAAACTGGATGGGAACACAAGTTGTGACGAGGGTTCAAGGAGTGTTAGCAGGTCGAGTGAATGGACTAGACCACGGCAGATGGAATATAATGCATCATGTGTAAAAGTGTGTACTTCGATAGAAAAACAGAAAAAAGAGCATGGTTGGAAAGATATTCTGCCCGCTGGACGTTTTTTTAGATCAGAGCCTAAATGTGGTTACCTTGAAAGAAAAAAGTCTGCGCTATTGATTTGTCTACATAAACACAAACTGACCCCTCAGTCTATTAGAGAGGGATTGCGGCATTCTAGGAGATATTAAACCAAGATACTGTCTGTTTAGTTAAGAATACGTAAAATACTGACTGACGTTATTTAAAGAGTAGGTAGGTAAATTGGGTTACATAGTTCCTTCCTCGTCTATCTCAAAGATCTGCTTAACACGAATTTTTGGGCGGGGCCGTAGCCATTTGACTCATTGCAATTTTACTGTGACAAATACCCAGGAGCAGGTGGTGGTTCCAGGAAGCAGTGATAATAAAATCAATTTTAAAGAAAAATTACCCATATGTAATATATGAGCATCATTAACAAAGTGTTGTGTTCAAAGTGTGATAACAAAAATCACCCTCGGGACATACGGGCAACATGGGGGCAAGTCTGAATCTTACAACACTAAAACTGGCCATTTGGCCCATCGTGCCAGTCAGGATGTATCTATCCAGACCAAGGGAATTTTCTACTTGTTACCCTTTTAGGTACTTCAGCTTTAACCCACTTTTGCCAATCTAATTCATCAACTACTTTTTTTGTTGTGATATTGGAAGCATCCCTTTTTTTTGTTAACTCTTTTGGCAGATTCTTGTATCTAAATTTATTTATTTGTATTGTTTTTAGGACTATTAGTTTCCATTTCCCCCTTCTTTTAGCAAAGTCTCTGTTTGGATTTCTTTTGCAAAAATATACTTTATTGTGATATTATCTATAATTACATTACAAAATAGTTCAACAGGTACTCCAGAAAATACAATAAAAATTGTCAGATTACTCATCCAAGCATTACACTTTTAGCTGCCTCCATCCAAATGCAAAATTGGAACATTTACTAAACATGACAAGCTACAAAGGGCTTAAGTTAACAGACTCTCAGGATATCATGGCAGAAAGAGCTTAGAGAATTGCCTTTCCACACTGTGGAAACTGTCCCAAGTTTTAGTGCGACCCTTCGCATGTCATCCTGGACTTCGGAATGTGTCAATCTGCAACACCCAGTTGAGGATAACTCTTTGCATAAGATGATCAAGAGAATTCGGGGAGACCAGATGCCAGCTTTCATCAAGTTGATGGTCCTTCGTACGTGGTTGATGTTTCTCTTGGTGTGTCTCAGGAACAGTCCCAGAATCAAACTCAACAAGAACCCATGCATCTCTTCCCAAATCTTTGCAAACGACACATTCCAGAAAGGGGTGTGCGATAGTCTTTTCACCATCATAGGTATTTCGAGGGCAGCAGATGGTGCAGGCATGCATAAAAGATCTGAAGGGTAGTGCCCTTCTTACCAACAGCTCTTGGAGCTCTTTCGAAAGTTCTGGTGATGAGGCATTCTAACAAATGACTTTGAAAGTCTGCTCAGGGAATCATCCAAAAGGATTGATCTTCCCTTATTCCTTCAGGACCTCAATGATATTTCATACTGACCACTGCTTGATGGAATTGTGGTAGAAAGCACTTTCCTGTTCAAAATTTTCCACAATGGACAGGCAATATGGTACGGTCCACCACCTGGTACCTGGGGTTAGGTAGAACCTCAATACACAGCGAAACTTGAAGTTTGACCATCAAGGATCAAAGTCATAACCCCATGTGACAACTTATACCAACAGCTCACCAATTTTACACACAAGCACTTAAACCCACCTTAATAGGTCTTACATTCTTCCATGTCTGCTGCCTGTTAACTTAGAAGTACTTTTTAATTCTAATGCAGTTTATCTCTCCCAGACCTTTTATTTCTCTGATAATTTTTTTCCTGATGATTCATTCCGGCACATCTACTGAATTTGCTTAAACCTTCCCACAGCTCTGGCTAATTTCCCCATTCAGACATTGGTCTCAGTCCTTTTGAGATATAACCAGACCATAATGTACAGTTGACTAAATAAGAGCTCTGGAGTCAAATGTATGCAACATTAAAAACAAAACAGGGAGTTAGACCTATTCAGCCTACAGGTTACAAATGAAAGAGATTAGGATAAAACCAGGTAAGACCTTGAGCTAAATAATCCAGGCCCTAGAATTTTTAGAAATGATAAGGAGAAAGTGGAAAGAGGGGTGTTAATACTGACAAAGACACAATTATAGCAGAAATAAAGGATTTCAGTAAAAATGATTAGACACTGAAAACATAATAACTTCAGCTCAGAATTCCACACATCGTTAAAGCATATAAATTAGTCAGCAATTTGTTGCCTGAAAGTGACAGCTCATTAGGAATTGTCACAAGTTGTCGTCTGATTTCAGCTTTTCTGCATCCTGAAAATGGCATTTCAACCTTAAATTAACCTCCCCATAATTTTCATTCCACCAAGTTCACCAGAAATTTACTTTCAGTAATTTAAAACACTTTGTGAAAACGTGTTCATTATTACTGACTTGCAAACAATTACTCTTGCCCAGAAAGCGAAAAATTTTAAAAAGCAAAGTCCCATGGCTTCAGGATTTATTTTGTTGAAGATTTGTTAAAGATTATTTTTTCCCGTCAGACCAATCTTTATTTTGCTTTGTTGAAAACCAGACTTAGAATATTCACTCTGTTTTGCTCTCCAAAGATGCTTTCAGACTTGCCAACTTTTTTTTCCCCCCACTTTTCTTTGTTCCATTTATTTTGTCTTTCAGAACCAGATTTGACATGGAAATTTCCCTTTCTAATTCGCACTTCTTCTTTGATTGAAAACAGTGTTAAGTTTTCCCTCCCAAAAATACATTGGTATAAAGGAATTTCTTCTCAGTACATTTAGATACAAAATAAATTTGTCACAGAAACTTAAGTTACTTCAAGTTATACGATATGACAAGCTTTATTTACTATCAACCACTACTGCCTGAAAATTAACCATCAAAACCGAGTAATTTTTAAACATTTTCTTTCTTTCTTATTTCTCTTCTCTACCTGATTTGACATCAAATTCACTCATCCTAGTTTACGCTTCCTCATTCTGACGTTGCATTGTTCATTTCACAATCCTTCAACCAGAGTGGTTAAGTATACATAACAAAAACAATGTGCTAGAGGGAACTTAGCAGGCCTGGCAGCATCTGTAGTGAGATAAACAAAAAGTTAATGTTTCAAGTCTAATGTGATTCTTCCCTCTTTAGAGATCTAGGTAGGAAATTAGTTACCAGGATCTCAAAATAGTAATCTCGATTACTCTTAGTACCATAAGCAAGTGAGTTCAGAAACAGGAGATTAAAGCTGATGCATGCATGACTGGAAAGATGCAACAGGGTGGAGGACTTTATATTTTAGGACAGTGAGTGGCTCAGAGAAAGATGCCACCTGTATAAACCAGATGATTTGCACTTGAACAGAACTGGGACTGAGTCCTTGAGGTGTGTTTTTGCTAGTGCTATTGGACTAATGTAGCAGGGATGAGAATCAAGAGATAATGTCAGAGATGGAATAGCAAGATGCACAAAACAGTGGGAGAGATAAATATTAAAATAAGGTACTGAAATTTTAATTGGGAGGATCAGAGTAAAGGAGAAAATAATAAAGTCTAAATCAGGGTGACTTTGATTAGTGAGTTACGGGCATATAGTGCCAGGTAGATATAAGGTGTTGTTGCAAAGAAAGAGAATGGGCTCAAAGCAAAGCAGGTGCAAGTGTTAAATAATCCTGGATACAGGCATTCAGGAAAGAAAAAGAATAAAAGGAGGGCGAGGGAATCAGTATTGATGAAGGGGAGCACTATCATGCTGAGGAAAATATGTCCCAGAGATTTGTACAAGGCAAAGGGCAAAAAAAGGGTTTGTATGGTCCGTCAGCCTCCATCTAGTGGAAAGAATGTAGAGGGACAGAGTTGCAAGGAAATGGTGGAGAAATGCAAAAATTATATGGTAGTTAAAGTTTCCCATTATAATTATCTGACATAATAGTAGTAGCAAAAATGGCAGTGAAAGTATTTTTTAAGAAAAGTTTCTGCAGCAGTATGTTTTCAATCCATCAACCTGGATATGAGATGGTCCATGTGGATCAAGTGTCAGTCAAAGAATATTTAGGGGACAAATTATCATTTTTATAGGGTGGTTATGGAAAAGAACAAAGAACAATCCAGAGTAAGAATATTTAACTGTGGGAAAGGCAACATCAATGGGGTAAGACAGTTCTCAGCCAAATATCGGAGTCATAGGGTGGCAGGAAAAGTGATATGAACAACATATGTCAGGTAGAAAATACAATTGAGAACCAAACTGAATATAGAAGGTTCAGTGGGGAGTGAAAAAGCAAACTGATAACCAATATAGAAGGGAATCCCAAAGTCTATCAACATATAAAAAGACAAAGGATAGTAAAGGAAAGAGTAGGGCTAGTTAGAGAATTACACATGGAGACAGAGGGAAGAGCTGAAGTATTAAATCAATACCCTACATCTGTCATTACCAAAATGATACTACCCTGACCATGGTAAGAAAGGAGGCAAGTCAGATAGAAGGAGGATTTAAAATTGTTCAGGAGGTGGAAGCGGATAGACTATTTATGCACAAAAGTTGATCGGGCACTAGAACAAGATATGAGCCATTCAAGGATGCTGAGGAAAATTAGAGTGGAAATGGGAGAAGTACTGGCCATAATTCTTCATTCTTCCTTAAACCTGGAAGTGGTGTCAAAGCTCTGGAGAATTGCAAACATCACGATCTTTTGATTGACAAGGCAAGCACAACAACTACATGCCAGTCAGTTTAACTTCAGAGGTGGATGACATTCTGGAAACAATAGTTCAGGATCACGTGGATAAATGTTGTTGATTTAAAGAAAAGCGAATATGGATTTCTTAAGGAAAAATTGTATTTAACTAACTGTGTGGAAATTTTTTGATCAGGTAATGGAAGGTTTTCAAGGGCAATGCAGTTGATGTGTGTGTAGATTTTCCAAACGTGTTTAATACAATGCCACAGATGCACATGGGAACAAAGTTATTGTTCGTGGAATAAAAGGAACAGTAGCAACACAGGACACAGAATTGGTTGACATGAAACAGAAAGTAATGGTTAATGGTTTTATTTTGGTCTGAAGGAAAGTTTGTAGCAGAGTTCCCCAGAGTCAGTTTTGGGATCCTTTTTTCCTCCTCAAAAACATCAACGACTTAGGTCTTTATGAAAAAGGCACAATTGCAAAGTTTGCAGATAATACAAAACTTGGAAGGATTGTGAAATGTGAAGTGGAAGGCAGTGTAGACTATCAAAAAGATATTGACAAGTGGTGGAAAACATATACCAGTAGCAAATGAAGTTCAATGAAGGCATTAAATTGGTATTAATAAAATGGGAATACAATGACATCAAGGCAGTTCTAAATAACCTCTATGTACATGTGCACAAGTCATTGAAGGTGGCATGACAGGTTGAGCAAATACTTGATAAAGCATGGATTATCACAGGCTCTATTCATAGAGGCATGCTGCACAACAGCAAAAAGATAATGCTAAACCTCTATAGGACTCTGGTTCAGCTGTAGCTGGGGTACGTGTCCAGTTTTGAAAATGAACTATGTGAAAGCATAGGAGAGGCTGCGGAAAAAAATTACAAGAATGGCTCCACAGATGAGGAACTTCAATTATGAAGATAGATTGGAGAATTTGAGGCTGTTTTCTTAGTTGTAGAGTTATACAGCACTTTAGTCCAACTTGTCTTTGCTAACCGGATATCCTAAATTAATCTAGTCCCATTTGCCAGCATTTGGCCCATATCCCTCTAAATGCTTCCTATCCATGTACCCAAACAGATGCCTTTTAAATGTTGTGGAGGTGCTGGTGTTGGACTGGAGTGGACAAAGTCAGAAGTCACACAACACCAGGTTATGGTCCAACAGTTTTATTTGGAATCACACAAGCTTTTGGAGCGCAGCCTATTTGTCAGGTGTAGTGAGAGAGCAGGGCACACAGACAGAGTTTATAAGCAGAGAGATTAAGGGCAGAAAGATTAAAAGATCACAACTGGTGAGAGTGGAGTGTCAGACGATCAGTCTCTGCAGGTGACCAACAGTGTTAGACGGTGTGCAAAATATTTATAAAGTCAATGTCAGTGCTGTGCTGTCATGACAGTCAGGCAGAGCTGTAAGAAAATACAAAAGGTGACATCTCAGATCAGACACTGAATTGTAGATGTGAGGCTTTGTTCAGAATCTGTCTCAGAGTTTTAACCTGGAATCAGGCTGATATTATTCCAAAAGCTAGAATTTTTAAGATGCCACACTGACTATGACTACAAATTGTATATTTTTTGAACAAAATAGAATGCATTGAAAATAAACAAACATCTTGGATGAAATGATTCACCCCCTAGATTTGTGTTCATGCGTGAGTGAGCATGTTTGTGTGCGCATGTGAGCGTGCCTGAGAGTGTAACAAGTAATTCAAAACTGTACAAACTAATTAAGGTAGAGAGATCATAATTTATCAAGGTGAAGCTGTCAAGATGTCATCTGACATACCACCCACAGAGATTGTATGATTTTTTTGATCTCCTCACCTATAACCTCTGTCTGTGTACCCTGTTCTCCCACTGCACCTGAAGGGGCTGTGCTCCGAAAGCTTGTCAGATCCCAAATGAACCTGTAGGACTGGTGTTGTGTGACTTCTACTTTTTAAATGTTGTAATTATACTAGCCTCCACCACTTCCTTTGGGAGCTCATTCCATACACGCATCACATTCTGCATGAAAAATTTGTCCTGTAAGTCTCTTTTATATCTTTCTCCTCTCACCTTAAACCCACACCCTCTAGTTTGGTCTCCCCTACCCTGGGAAAAAGACTTTGGCAATTCACCCTATCCACCACCCTCAACTTGAGAAACCTCTAAGGCATCCCTCAACCTTCAACAATCCAGGGAAAATAGCCCCAGTCTATTCAGTCCCTCGCTCTCGTTCAAACCATCCAACCCCAGCAACATCCTTGTAAATCTTTTCTGCACCCTTTCAAGTTTAACAACATTTTTCCTATAACAGGGAGACCAGAAATGAATGCAGTATTCCACAAGTGGCCTAACCAATGCCCTATACAGCTGCAACATGACATCCCAACTTCATTACTCAATGCACTGATCAATAACAGCAAGTGTACCAAATGCCTTCTTCACTACCCTGTCTACCCGTGACTCCATCTTGAAGAAACTATGCATCTGCATCTCAAGGTCTCTTTGTTTGACAGCATTTCCCAGGACTCTATCATTAAGTGTATAAGTTCTGCCCTAATTTGCCTTACCAAAATGCAACATCTCACATTTATCTAAATTAAACTCCACCTGCCACTCCTCAGTCTCTGGCCCATTTGATCAAGGTCCCGTTGTACTGAGATAACATTCTTCACTGTCCACTACACCACCAAATTTGAAGTCATCTGCAAACTTACTAATCATCCTCCTTTATTCACATCCAAATCATTTATATAAAAGTGATGAAAAGCAGTGGACCCAGCACAAATCCTTGTGGCACACCGCTGGTCACAGGCCTCCAGTCTGTAAAAGCAGGACTCCAGCACCTTCCGTCTCCCAGCTTCGAGCCAGTTCTCTATTCAAACGGCTAGCTCCCTCTGTATTCTACGTGACCTAACCTTGCTAACCAGTCCACCGTGCGGAACCCTGTTGAATGCCTTACTGAAGGTCATATGGATCACATCCACCTCGCTGCCTTCATCAATCCTCTTCATTATTTCTTCAGAAAATCTTAATTAAGTTTGTGAGACAATTTCCCACGCACAAAGGCATGTTGACCATCCCTAATCAGTCCTTGCCTTTCCAAATACATGTAAATCCTGTCCCTCAGGATCCCTACCAACAACTTACCCACGACTGATGTCAGACTCACTGGTCTACAGTTCCCTGGCTTTTCCTTACCATCTTTTTTAAACAGTGGCACCACTTTAGCCACCCTTCAGTCTTCCAGCACCTCACACGTGGCTATCAATAATATCTCAGCAAGGGGCCCAGCAATAACTTCCCTAGCTTCCCACAAAGTTCTAGGATATACCTGATCAAGTCCTGAGGATTTATCCAGCTTTTTGCATTTTAATACATCCAGCACCTCCTCCTCCGTAATATGACACTTTAAGATATCATGATTTGTTTCTCCACGTTCTCTAGTTTCCATATCCTCTTCCACAGTAAATACTGAATGGGTATTTCGCATCAGTATTTTATCCACCTCCCACGGTTCCACACAGGAATTTGATGATGGGGCCCTAATCTCTGTCTAATTACTCTTTTGCCCTTAATGTATTTACAAAGAACAAAGCAGCACAGGAACAGGTCCTTTGGCCCTCCAAGCCTGCACTGACACATTTTGCCCTTCCATACTGAAACTGGCTTCACTTACAGGATCGTATCCCTCTATTCCCTTCCTATTCATGTATTTGTCCAGGTGCTTCGAGTGCTGCTATTGTGTCTGCTTCCACCACCTCATCTGGCAGCATGTTCCAAGAATTTACCACCCTTTGCCTCGCACATCTCAAATTCCCCCATCCCGTGCCTTCAACCTGTATCCCATAGTAATTGACCGCTCCACCCTGGGAAAAAGCCTCATACTTTCCACTCTATCCATGCCATTCACAATCTTTTAAACTTCTTTCAGGTCACCCCTTGACCTCCTACGTTCCAGTGAAAACAAACCCAGTCTAGCCAATCTTTCTTCTTAGTTAAAATCCCCTTTACCAGGCAACATCCTGGTAAACCTTTTCTGTACTCTCTCCAAAGCATCCACATCCTTCTGGTAGTTTGGCGACCAGAACTGTATGCAATATCCCAACTAAAGCTCTATGAAGCTGCAGCACAACTTGTCTATCCCTGTACTCCATCCCCCTTTCGATGAAGGCAAGCATGCCATAGGCCTTTTCTCACTACATTATCTATTTGTACTGCCACCTTCAGTGATCTATGGACCTGCACACCCAGATCTCTCTGCATATCAATAATCCTAAAGGTTCTGCCAATCACTGTATAATTTCTACTTGTACTTGACTTTCCAAAATGCATCACCTCACATTTGTCCAGATTAAACACCATCTGCCATTTTTCTGCCTATGCCTACAACTGATCATTATCCTGTAGTGTCCTCTGACAATCCTCCTCACTATCTGCAATTCCAATCTTTGGAACATCTGCAAACTTACTAATTAGACTATGCAGTTCCTACTATCTCTAATTAGACGATATATGTTTTCCTCCAAATCATTTATGTAGACCACAAACAGTAGTTCCTGCACTGATCCCTAGTCACTAGTTCCAATCCTCCATTCCAAAAATCATTTCTTCTACCGCCACCCTCTGTCTCCTATGACTAAACCAGTTCTGTATCCAAATCCATCTTGCCAGCTCACCCCTGATACAACATGACTTCACCTTTTGCACCAGTCTGCCATGACGGACCTTGTCAAAGGTTTTACTGAAGTCCATGTCAACAACATTAACCACTTTTCCGCAATCATCTTCATCACCCCCTCAAAAAACTCGACCAAGTTAGTGACGCATGACCTCCTCCGTACAAAGCCATGCTGCCTATCACTAATAACTCCATTTGCTTCTAAATGCATAGAGATCTTGTCCCTGAGAATCTTTTCCAATAATTTCCGTACCACTGACATGAGGCCTGTAATTTCCTGGATTATCCCGGCTGCCCTTCTTAAACAATGCGACATTAGCTATTCTCCAGTCCTCTGGGACATCAACTGTAGCATCTCTTTGGATTCTCTTTAACCCAAATTTGCAAAGCTAGCTCATGTCCCCTTTCTGCGCTCCTAATTTCTCTTGAGAATACTCCTACTGCACTTGTACTCTGAGGGATTCACATGATCCCAGCTGTCTATACCTGCCATATTCCTCCTCCTTTTTCTTGACCAGAGCCTCAATTTCTTCAGTCATCCAGCATTCACTACAGCCACCAGTCTTGCCTTTCATACTAATAGGAACATACTGCCTTTGGACTCATCTCATTTTTGAAGGCCTCGCACTTTCCAACTGTCCATTAACCTGCAAATTGCCTCTCCCAGTCAGCTTTTGAAGGTTCTTGACTAATACCATTAAAATTGGCTTTACTCCAGTTTGAAACTTTGATTTTTAGATCAGGTCTATCCTTTTCCATAACTATTTTAAATTTAATTGAATTATGATCACTAGCACCAAAGTGCTCTCCCACTGATACCTCAGTCAGTTTCCCAAGAAAAAGTCAAGTTTTGCTGCAAATCTAATAAGTACATCCAGAGTCATACAGCACGGAAACAGACCTTTCAGTCCAACCAGTCCATGTGCCGACCATAATCCCAAACTAAACTAGTCCCAACTGCCTGCTCCTGGACCATGTTCCTCCAAACCCTTCCTATTCATGTATCTATGCAAGTGTCTTTTAAACATTGTAATTGTACCATATACCACCACTTCCTCAGGAAGTTCATTCCACACACTAACCACCCTCTGTGTAAAAAAAATTTGCCTCATGTCTTTCTTAAATCTCTCTCCTCTCACCTTAAAAAATGTGTCCCCTAGTCTTGAATTCCCCTATCCTAGGGAAAAGACATCTACCGTTAACTCTATCTTATACTTGTCATTATCGTATAAACTTCTTTCAAGTTACCTCTCAACATCCTGCGCTCCACAGAAAAAAGTCCCAGCTTATCCAGCCTTTCTTTATAACTCAGACCTTCCATATCTGGCAACATCCTGGTAAATCTCTTCAGAATCCCCTCCAGCTTGATAGCATCCTTCCTATAACTGGGCAACTAGAACTGGACACAGTATCCCAGAAGAGGCCTCACCAATGTTCTGTACAACCTCAACATGGCTACCCAGCTTCTATACTCAAAAGGACTGAGCGATGAAGGCAAGTGTACCAAATGTCTTTATAACCACCCTGTCTATGTGTGACTAGGTCCCTCTGTTCTACAACACTACCCAAAGCCCTACCATTAATTGTATACACCCTACTCTTGTTTGTTGTACCAAAATGCAATACCTCGCATTTATCCAGATTGAACTCCATCAGCCATTTTTCAGCTCATCGACCCATTTGATCAAGATCCCTTTGTAATCTTAGAGAACCTTCTTTATGTCGACTATGCCATCAGTTTTGGTGTCATCCGCAAACTTACTAACCATGCCTTCTATATTCTCATCCAAATCATTTATATAAATGACAAAAGAAAACCCAGAACCGATCCCTGTAGAACATCACTTAACAGGCCGCCAGTCCAAAAAGCAACCCTCCAATACTCACCGTCTCCTGCTGTTAAGCCAATAACGTATCCAATTGGCAAGCTCACTGGGAATACCACATGACCTAACTTTACTAATTAGTCTACCATGCAGGCACACCGAATAAGAATAATTTCTTCTACGCACTTAAATTTCTCCCTTAACATCCATGCCCTTAACACCGTGGCAGTCCCCAACTATGTTTGGAGAGTTAAAATCCCCTACCATAACATCCCAATTTACTTACAGATATCTGAGATCTTCTTAGAAATTTGCTTCTCAATGTCCCACTGACTATGGGGGGGGGGGGGGGGGGGGGGGTTGCTATAGTAAAATCCCAATGAGGTGGTCATCCCTTTCTTATTTCTCAGTTCCACCCAAATAACTTCACTAGATATTCTTCCAGGAATATCCTAAGTACAGCCATAATTTTATCTCTAACCATATACACCATCCCCTTCCTCTCTTGCCCCATCCACCCCACACACCCCAGCCCTTTCTATCCCTTCTATAGTATCCATACCATGGAACATTAAGCTGCCAGTCCTGCCCTTCCCTGAGCCACGTTCATGTAATTTTTTGGCGATTGCACATACCATCGTGCACGTAATCCAGTCTTACTGCCCGGGAATCCCAATAAAAAATGGCAGATGTCATCTTAGGGCCCTCTTTTGGCGAAAACCTCAGAGTCCCCACAGTATGAAAACAGGCCATTCGGCCCATCGAGTAAACACCGGCCTCCGGAAGAGTATCCCACCCAGACCTAGACCCCTACCCAACCCCTGTAACCTAGTTACAATTCCCACAGTTAAGTCACCTATGCTGGACACTGTGGGCAATTTAGCATAGCTACTCCACCTAGCCTGCAAATTTTTGGACTTGGGTGGGGGAGGTAACGCATGCAGACACGACGAGAACATGCAAACTCCACAGACAGTCACCCGAGGCTGGATTCCTTAACGCTGTGAAGAAACAGTGCCAACCACTGAGCCACCGTGCTTAGTAACAAACACTTGCCCTTTATCTTAAAACTATACCGTCCTGTTTTTTGGGGCCCTCTAACACGGGCAACGTTCTATCTATCCTATCTGTACTCCTCATAACTTTGAACATTTGTAATGTGGTCACTGTCGTAAAGTTGGAAATAACAAAGGAAAACAAAACCGTAACTACAGAAAAATCTGTCAAATTATATGAATATAAATAATCTGTATTCCGTATTACAGACCATAAACACCCTGGAATATCTGACCGGCTGAGGTCATCTCAGCCTTCTGCTGTTTACAGACCTGAGAAATCTGGCTCATTTTAGCATCGTAATTCCCAAAAAAAAATACAAAATCACTCTATTGACGCGGTTATTGCCGGTTCTATGCTGTGCGATATACTCACTGCTCCACACAACAGCAGAAGGAACTGCAGCTCACCATCAGGTTGCTACAGCAAACATCGTAGCTCTGCCCCACGGGAAATATCAGGTGACCAAACTCAGTAATCGCACGAGAGGAAACTATAACCCCCATGATGCCAGGAAATTGCGCATGCGCCTTACGCAGCACGGGGCATTTTACAGTACTCATGCGCATTGTTCATACAGCGGGGCGAGGCGTTCATTGATACGCATGCGTGCACGGGCCATGAAGGTTTGACCGTGGGATTTCCTTAGTTGCATTGATGCGAGTCGTAAAACTGTCCTACTTCACAATCAATGTTTTCCGACATTGTAGATTTTATTCATTGACTTATTTATATTTTTCGACTCATTGAACGTATGGCCGGGAAAGTAAAATGGGTGACAGACATCGAAAAATCGGTGCTTGTGAATAATTTTGAGAAGAGGGGCTGGTGTCAGACTTCTACTGATGAAGACTGGAACTTCTACTGGTGAGTAAACACGGGTACTGCTTGCTGATTTTAGTTAAGTTGTCATTTATTTATTATTTTACCCAAGGGCTTATGAAGGAACCGTACTGTTAACCCAATGAGCGTGATGTAGGAGGTGCCTTTCACTGGACCCTTCAGTTGTTTCTGGTTGTTAACGTGGACACTAAATTAAATTATCTCCACTTTCACACACCCTCTATAACACCATGTCAGGTTTTCACTCCCCGGTCTTTATCATTCTCGTCCTGTGCACTACTTGTACCTCTCCTGATCGTTGCCTGTGGCTGTTGGCTTTGTTGACATTTCCCAGTTTTCTTTTTACTCCTTACAGGCTACGTTTCACAAGCATCTCTAGTAATAGACTTCTGTTGCATTCACACAAGATTAGCCCTGGCATAAAATCATTTTGGCTTTGTGCTAATGCAAAACCTATAGTGTAAATCAGATTTTAGGGTCTGGATGACTTTGAAACAATGCAGATAGCACAGAGGATAATTCATTTCATGGAACAAAATTCTAAATTCTACTGTACATCCAGATTATTGGCACACTGCCAAACTGATTTTTAAATGCAAAAATGTCAAAATAAAAAGGTTCCAAAAAGGAGTTATATTTGAAAGACCTTTTCTCCCAGAGAGTCTTCCTCTGGTCTCAGATCCGCAACTGGCCTACAAAATAAATATAAAGGCTGGCTTATTTTCCAGAGTTCCACCCATCTTGATAAACTCTTCCTATTTACACACCTTTCCAACAAAGAGTTTATGGAGTTAGCAAGAACTGTAGATGCTGGAGTCAGAGACAACAGAGACAAACATAAATGATTTTATGACATTGAGCTGGAAGAACACAGCAAGCCAGGCAGTATCAGGAGCAGGAAAACTGATGTTTCAGATGGGAACCCTTCTTTAGAAATGGGGAGGGAGGGAAGAAGGGCACTGGGAAATAAATAGAGACAGGAGGGGTGGGACTGGAGAAGGTAGGTGGGATGGTGATAGGTGAATGCAAGTAGGGAGTGGTGGGGATTCGTCAGTGGGATGGGTGGGGTGGATAGGTGGGAGAGAAGATGGACAGGTTGTGTCAGGTCAAGGAGGTGGGGATGAGAGGGATGGTTGGACATGGAATAAGGCTGGGGGTGAGGAGATTTTAAAACTGGTGAAATCTACAGAAGTAGACTCAGGGATTATTTCATAGAGCATCTGTGCTCTGTACGTGACAAATGACAACACCTTCCGGTTGCCAACCATTTTAACTCCCCCTCCCACTCCCTGGGTAACATGTCCATCTTGGGCCTCCTCCAGTGTCACAATGACACCACCTGTGAACTGGAGGAGCAACTCCTCATGTTTAGCCTCAGGGGCCTACAGCCCGATGGCCCTAACAGAGAATTCATCAGTTTTAAAATCTCCCCACCCCTGGCCTCAACCCATGTCCAACTCTCCCTCTCATTCCCACCTCCTTGACCTGACACAACCTGTCCATCTTCTCCCCACCTATCCGCCCTACCCTTCCCACTCCCTGCATCCAAGCTTTTGCCACCCCACCTACCTTTCCCCAGCCCCACCAATCCTCTCTCCTGCCTCCTTGACCTGACACAACCTGTCCATCTTCTCTCCCACCTATCCACCCCACCCATCCCACTGATCAATCTCCACCACTCCCTACCTGCATTCACCTATCGCCATCCCACCTACCTTACCCAGCCCCACTCTTCCTCTCTCTATTTATTTCCCAGCTCCCTTCATGCCTCCCCATTTCTGAAGAAGGGTCCCGACCCGAAATGTCAACTTTCCTGCTCCTCCGATGTGCCTGGCCTGCTATGTTCCTCCAGATTTGTTGTCAAAAAGTTTATGGAGATCTTTTTTGACTAAGAATGATACTTAATGTTTAGCTGCCTCTCCTGCTCTCTTTCTTTTTCTTACCCGCCAAATCAAATCTTCGCCCAAGCTCCACCTTCACTGGCCTTTAACATCTCTCCTTACACTTGCATACTTGTTCTCTCTTTCTCTCTTTCTCTCTTTCTCTCTTTCTCTCTTTCTCTCTTTCTCTCTTTCTCTCTTTCTCTCTTTTCTCACCTTCACCTTTCAGGATTCATGATATCCACCTGCTTTCATTCTCATCAAACTGCTAACCACCAAATTTTTCTTCCTGCCTCCCACACTAAAGTATTTCTGATTCATCTCACAATGAAAAACTTTTGCCCTATCTCTAAATGCCCTCCTCAAAGTCCTTTTAATGTCGTGTTGCCCACAATTTCTTTTTCCATGACTCTGTTTGAATCTTTCTAATTAAATTTCCATCTCTACCACAACACCCAAACATTGTAATAAAACTCATGCGTGTATCCTGACTTGCAACAAGTCCTGTTTGCTCATCGACCAATAAATTATGTAGGCTGTTTCTCAATTTTAAAAATAATTATCCTCATTATCAATCTTCTGCAAACTTGTCCCTTCTATCTTTGCAACCTCTTTCAACCCTATGAGCCTAAAATCTGTGACCTCGTCTCTTATAAATGTCCAGTTTTAATAGTTTTATGATTGGTGAGTATGTCTTCAGTTGTCTTGGTCTAAAATTCTGAAATTTCCACTTTAAATCACTCCTTTAAGTCAATCCAAAAACAAAACTCTTTTGGCTATCTGTCCTAATATCTCCTATGTGGCTCAGGACTAAATTGTTTTATAACATTCCTGTTTAATACACTGGAAGTTTTAGCATGTTAAAGGTGTTATAGCTGTTGTTACAAGGAGGGGAGAGGATTTAATACTAACTAATTAGAATTGGTTGAAGAGAAAGAGCACCTACTTTGAATTCTTGGACAAAATGACCTTTTGTAAAACAAAACACAAATAATAGTTGCAGAGGAATTTATCACTGCTTTTAGAATAATTGCAACTGTTAATTTGCTTTATTAAAATTGGATGGGTATAAAAAACAACTTATTCAATAAATTCCTGTTTTATAATTGGGACACTGCCTTTTCCACAGAGAAGGATTTTTCAGCACCACGTTTAGTTGAGGGCGTTATGTGGCATGTAAAGATCCAAGAAAGAGGAACCAGAAAGGATAGTGAATTATACACGTAGAAAATAGTATCGATAAGAGGAGGGCTTATGTTTTTGAAAAGTGAATGCAAATACTTCAATGTTCTAAAGGTTGTCTACTATTGCACGTTTGTTCTCTTAGGATGAGTGTACAGACAATTCGAAATGTTTTCAGCATTGAAAATGGCTACCGTCTGAATGATGATCAAATTGTGAACCATTTCCCAAACCATTATGAGTTGACAAGGAAGGACCTTATGGTAAAGAATATCAAGCGCTATCGCCGAGAGCTGGAAAGGGAAGCAAGCCCACTTGTGGAGAAGGATGAAAATGGGAAATATGTTCATCTAGGTAAATGCAGAAACCTTAAATACAATAACAGAAATTTGATCTAACCATTGGAGAACATCTTCACTGATGTTGTGAATGAGGCCATTATCCAATTTATTTTGATAACATCTGTTATTTGATTATTACTTTAATGTAAATATAACTACTGTAGAGTTCCTACAGGTTTTTGGTAAAGCACTACTGTTGTTCACGTTCAAATTTTAGGCCAGCATAGGTTGTTGTACTTTAGTTCATGAAGTCATAAAAAACTATCTGAAGTTTTATTCATTGTTAAATGCATGACTCCAGTCTTGTATTAAAAATGCTGAATCAAAATTGACTATTTTGATCACTTGATTGATACTGTGATAAGGTACGCTTATCCATTGATCACAGAACTGATGAGGGTAAAATGGTGCCCTTTAAATCCATCTCTTTGGCTATGTGTCCTAATATCTCCTCATGTGCTCCAGTCATATTCTGTGGAGCTGTATTCATAAAGTTCCATTTTCAGCATGGTGTTTTTATTGAAGTAGCTTTAGCGTTATCACTTGTCCAGTTTTTAACAGGTCTGTCCTTACTGCAAATATCCCAATGTTTTCTTAAAAAGTAGCAAAGTTTTCTGAGTTTTCAACTTCATTATGTCAATTACATTAAATTATGAGCCAGTGTTACCAAGTGTTGGCTGTTTCAGAAACAAAGTGACAGGTAAACATCAGGTAGTGCTTTTAACAACATATAAATAATTTCTTGGTTGTACAGAATGTAAACCTTGCTTAAAAACAGATGAAATCAAAACTTTTCACCTTGCACTCAACAGGACTGGCAAGCAAGAAACCAAGCTTAGACAGTGAACATCAATTTATTCAGCATTGGAAAGGAATGCTGAAGGGAACTGTTAATTGTCATTCTTAGTTGGCTGAAAAATTCAGACTGGGCATTTAGACTATGATTGCATAGGGTGTTGCCATGGGGATTGCAGCAGGGATTTGTGACCCTTTTCTCAATAAAAAAGATGTTATGTATGGACAAGGTACTATGTGTTGATTTTAGCTTCTAGCCCAATTAATTATCTTAGATTGGTTCCACTGTAATTTTAGTGCAATCAGGGTTATAGGCAAATGCTGTCCAATAGCAGAACCACGTCTAACATTGGACATGGTATTATGAAGTTTGTAAGCATGGGTTGGTTGAACATAATTGGCATGTTGCTCCACTATTGTTTGATGTGGATTGCCAATCATTGGGATATATGATATATTGTTATATTATTTCAAATGATTTAGGAACTGTATTGTCATGAATATTGCTCACTGCTTTACTTTAGTAGTAGTGGCAGCAGTTTCTCCAAACAATGGAAAACAGTTCTAGGTGCAAAGCATTGCAAGACTAACCACGTGCATTTAGTTTAATACTTACTCAAAAACATGCAAATCCTTTCAATGAAGCACTGCAAAAATAATTCAAGCTTATGACAAAATTACTTCAGTAACTGATAACTGTTATAAGTCAACACATTGAACACATTTTTCAATTGCCCATGGAGTTCCTAGTATCAGCATATTTGGTTATAAATTCACAATAAAGTTGAAAAAGTGTGGACTGCCATGTGCTTTCGATTTTTCTTTTGGTTAACACAGAAGCTGATAAAATGCTAATGGGAAACCTTTGCTTCACGTACTAGACACCTTAGACACATTTTCAGGTGTTGTGATTATACATCTCAACTGATTATAAAATTGCATGGTTCTGATTTGATTGAACTCACTTGAATATGATATGCTGCAGGTTCACAATGTATTATTATTATTTGGGAACTTGGGTGCTAAAGTGAGGACATTTGGATTTAGTTTTCAGTTCTGTGAAGGTCTGACTTACTTTTAGTAAGGTCATTTTCAGCAGTGAACGAAAATAAATGTTTCCAGGATATTATGATTTTAGCTATATGACTAGGAAGCTTCCTGGAGAGGTAATTGCTAAAGTTTTTGCAGACTTGAGTTTTACAACTGAGCGAAGAAGGGCCCAGAAACAGGTTCATTCAGAGATGAGGTCTGTAACAGCAGGGGTGCTATTCGTAGCAGTCTCCAAAACAGTCAGAGCAGGGGTGCAGAGAAGGCGTGAGTTATAGAGTCATACAGCATAGAAACAGACCCTTCAGTGCAACTCGTTTGTGCTGACCAGACATCCCAATCTGGTCTTGTCCCATTTGCCAGTGTTTTGGCCCATATCCGTCTGAACCTTTCCTATTCATACCCATCCAGATGCCTTTTAAATGTTGTAATTGTACCTGCCTCCACCACTTCCACTGGCAGCTTTTTCTATACACGCATCATCCTCTGCATGAAAAAGTTGCCCCTTAGGTCCTTTTTAAATCTTTCCCCCTCACCTTAAACTCCTGCTGTCTAGTTTTGGACTCCTTCACCTTGGGAAGAAGACTTTGGTTATTCACCCTATCCATCCCCACATGATTTTATAAACCTTTTATAAGGTTACCCCTCTGCCTCTGAAGCTCCAAGTAAAAAAGCCCCAGCCTTCAGCCTCTCCCAGTAATGCAAACCATCCAGTCCCAGCAACATTCATATAAATCTTTTCTGCACCCTCTCAAGTTTATTTATTCAGAAGAAAACTCTAGAAGCAGAGGTACCAGGGAGGAAGGCGTCCAACAAGGCTATTGAAGGGATGCGTTTAAGGAATTCATATTCAGTGTAATTGTCAGCTGAGTTGGTAGCTTGTTTAAAGGTCTAGATATATTATTTGAAGAAAACAGTATTGAGTGAATGCACAGAATTTGCCGAAAAGAAAACTAATTACAGCCTTGCTTGCTGAATAAGGTGTTTTAGCCTGGAGATAAGGGTGACCCTTCTTCACTGAGGTTGATTGTAATGTCATTATTGGGATAAAAAGGTTAAATCTTTATTTCTGTTATTTGTAAGATGGTATTTCTTGTATAATGTAATGTAAGTTTGTACTTTTGTGTAAGATACTTCTGTTGTTATTTGCTTAAATATGTTGGCAGCCTCTTGTGAATAAGTTCAATGACTGACTTTTATAGTAAACAAAAAAAATGTCTATCACAATAGATCCCACTCCGTGACCTAATTTGTCTAGTATTTCCATCAGCTTGAAACATGAGTAATTTTACCAGGAGTCCTGTATTTGGCATACATTAGAAGTTGTAACTTTACAGATGTTGAAACTTCCACAATAACTCCCTGATGTTGTATTGAGTCATGCAGGATGTTCCTGTAGTTAGACTATTCTGTCGTTAGCTGATGGAACCTAGAGATGCTGTTGAAAAATTGTCCCAAGTTGTCATTTCAGATTGCCAAACTGAAAAGTGCAGGTTGGATTGGATCAACTTTTGGTGGAAGTAGGTAAAAAATAGCTGATGAGAAGAGATCAGGATTGTTTTCTGACTGCTAGGAAATATCAGCCAGGGATCATCTTGGAAATAATGGGGTACATTGGAAACACCTTGTACTTCATTTTGGGTTTTGTTCCAGGAAATAATGCTGTATTGATCAAGAACACTGGGCTAAAAAGCTGAACTGGCAAAATAAGTTATTTTATAGGACTTGTGGGAACATAGAAACAGGAGTAGGCCATTTAGCCCATCAAGTTTTCTCCATCATTTAAATAGATCATGGCTGATCGTACGTTACAATGCCTTTTACCCAAACTATCCTCTTAACTCTTTACGCTGTTGACATCAAATATTTATCAAGCTCTACTTTAGAAGTTCTTAATGACTGAGCGTTTTTAAAATTCATTTGTGGGATGTGAGCATCGCTGGCCCGTCCCTAGTTGCCCTTGAGGAGGTGGTGCTTGTGAGCTGCCTTCTAGAACTGCTGCAGTCAACCTGCTGTGAGTTGACCCACAATGTCCTTCGAGAGAATTCCAAGATTTTTGACCCAGCGACAGTAAAGGAGTGGCTATATATTTCTAAGTCAGGATGGTATGTGGCTTGGAGGGGAAGTTGAAGGTGATGCTGTTCCCATGTATTTGTTGCCCTTGTCCTCCCCATTAACTATGTAAGAATCAATTTCTCTTTGAAGAACATCCTTCTTAGCTGTACCTATATCCATAACAACTGATACACCCTCCAA
>NC_063356.1:19241029-19353930 GCF_021869965.1 Rhincodon typus
TCTGAGGAATGGGAGGGGGAGTTGAAATGGTTCGCGACTGGGAGGTGCAGTTGTTTATTGCGAACCGAGCGTAGGTGTTCTGCAAAGCGGTCCCCGAGTCTCCGCTTGGTTTCCCCGATGTAGAGGAAGCCACACCGGGTACAGCGGATGCAGTATACCACATTGGCAGATGTGCAGGTGAACATCTGCTTGATGTGGAAAGTCTTCTTGGGGCCTGGGATGGGGGTGAGGGAGGAGGTATGGGGGCAGGTGTAGCACTTCCTGCGGTTGCAGGGAAAAGTGCCGGGTGTGGTGGAGCTGGAGGGGAGTGTGGAGCGGACAAGGGAGTCACGGAGAGAGTTGTCCCTCCGGAAAGCAGATAAAGGTGGGGAGGGAAAGATGTCTTTGGTGGTGGGGTCGGATTGCAGATGGCGGAAGTGTCGGAGGATGATGCGTTGGATCCGGAGGTTGGTGGGGTGGTACGTGAGGACGAGGGGGATTCTTTTTTGGTTTTTATTGCGTGGACGGGGTGTGAGGGATGAGGTGCGGGAGATGTGGGAGACACGGTTGAGGGCGTTCTCGACCACCGAGGAGGGGAAGTTACGGTCCTTGAAAAACGAGGACAACTGAGATGTACGGGAGTGGAATGCCTCATCCTGGGAGCAGATGCGGCGGAGGCGAAGGAATTGGGAATAGGGGATAGCATTTTTGCAGGAAGGTGGGTGGGAGGAGGAGTATTCTAGGTAGCTGTGGGAGTCGGTGGGCTTGAAATGAATATCGGTTTCGAGGTGGTTGCCCGATATGGAGACAGAGAGGTCCAGGAAGGGGAGAGAGGTGTTAGAGATGGTCCAGGTAAACTTAAGGTTGGGGTGGAAGGTGTTAGTGAAGTGGACGAACTGTTCGAGCTCCTCGTGGGAGCACGAGGCGGCGCCGATACAGTCATCAATGTAACGGAGGAAGAGGTGGGGTTTAGGGCCGGTGTAGGTACGGAAGAGGGATTGTTCCACGTAACCTACAAAGAGGCAGGCGTAGCTTGGGCCCATGCGGGTACCCATGGCTACCCCCTTTGTCTGTAGGAAGTGGGAGGAATTGAAAGAGAAGTTGTTGAGTGTGAGGACGAGTTCGGCTAAGCGGATGAGGGTATCAGTGGAGGGGGACTGGTCGGGCCTGCGGGACAGGAAGAAGCGGAGGGCCTTAAGGCCATCTGCATGGGGAATGCAGGTGTAGAGGGACTGGACATCCATGGTAAAGATGAGGTGTTGGGGTAAAGTTATGTATAATATTATATAAATGGCATTTATAATTCTGGAGAAGCCATTCATGAATCTGCGCAGTTCTCCTGTCATAACTAAATCCAATCCATACAGAATAGAAATTTGACTCACCAGAAACCAGCTATTAAGTTCCTTTTATTTTGGAGATGTTTAAATTATTGTAGTCTAAACACACTGTGGTTTTAAGGGAGAAAAGGAAGAGTAAAGGATTTCAGAGCTTCACTCTTTGTAATAATGCGATTTGATTTTCTTTCAGATTTTATCCCTGTCACATTCATGCTGCCTGGGGATTACAATTTGTTTGTTGAGGAATTCCGAAAGAACCCAACTAGCACATGGATAATGAAGCCATGTGGAAAGGCTCAAGGGAAGGGAATTTTCCTCATCAATAAACTTTCCCAGATTAAGAAGTGGTCACGTGACAGCAGGACTACTACGTAAGAATGATTTTTGTTTCTGAATGTTTGTCGGGGGGAGAGGCCTCAGCGATGCAATGACCACACCAGATATGGGAACCTCATACCAGGAGAAGGTAGGATGGTGCAGGTGCATATGGATGGGTTGGGAGGGGATTTGGAGAAGTGTGAAGTCAGTGGGTTTAATGGGATGGGCTACTAGGAAGGTGATGTGGATATTTTGGAGGCTCACTGGCACTCTCAGGGTGAGCTGGAAGTTGCTGACAGGAGTGTTCACTGTTGGCTTTCATCGTGTTGGAAATTGAAAATATGCAATGGGGAGGAAATGGATGCAAACACGCTCTGAATTGGGGGGCGGGGTCAGGTGACTTGACTTGTGAGAGAGGGGGCTGCAACAAACACTGATCATGGGGCCTTTAAAATGGAGAACATAGATCACAGGCCCATGCAAAGGACAACACAAGCTGCCCACACAATGACCATCTTACAGCTTTGACCCTTTTTGTACGTATCCCTTGCTAGCTCAGCCACTGGTGTACAACTGATTGACATCTACACCTTTGTACACAAATGGATCCAAAATTTTCTTTTAATATTCGTTCGGATGTGGGCGTTGCTGGCTAGGATAGCATTTGCTGCCCATCCATGGAGCTTTGTCTGTAGCCATTTTGTGCTACAGGACAGTGCTAAGATACATTTACTGCCCATGCAGAGAGAATGTCAAACACCTGACAGTTAACACCAGGAACATTTATGCAGAAATTAATAGTGACAAACCTGTTTCACCTGTGCCAGCAAAGTGCCCTGAATAAGTTTTTTTTTCTTCTTTCCCTCGTAGGAGAGTGAGGACATGGATGTTGGGCACCCTTCCACCCATATGAGCTCTCTCTTCTTTTTTATGGACTGTTGTCTCCTGTGATAAGGAAACAGTGGGGAATGAGTGGGAAAACAGTCAGTGGCAATGGCTGTTAGTGCTGGTGCATGTGGAGGAAAGGTGGTGAGATGTACAGAGGGACTGAGGAGGCAGCGCAGAGAGCATAGAGGATTATTGGTGTGTGAGGTAAAGATGGGTAAAAGCAAGTGAGGGAAGGTGCTGCACACAATAGTGAAGGTGGTAAAGCACGAGTTTTGGTGGCAGTGGGTGTAGTATCAGAGGTAGAGTGAGTTTGAGGTAATAGAGAGAAGTGTGACACTTACTCTGGCAGAGCAGAGAAGTTCACTGACCTTTTTTCTGCATTGTTTGGCCATTCCTCTGCACCCTGGAGTGACACTAATTTGAGTGCAGACCCCAGACCAGCCTGGCAGAGTCTGGTAGTATAGCCTCCTCTGCTGGTCCTCCAGGAAGAGGACATCTTTCCTTCCCAACAGTCCATCCTCCAGGACCTCCAAGTCCTTGTCATAGAAATGCAGTGCAATCTTCCCATTCTCCAACATGTTCCAACTCTGTCAGCCAATGAACCAGTCAGCTTTGGCATGCTAGTGCTTGTCCAGGTGCACAGTGGCTTTTTAAAGATAGTGCAGGTGCTAAAGATCCCACTCTTGCTAGGCCTCATGGCAAATAACTTGACGCAACTCGAACTTGGCCAAATAAACATAAGATTCAGCCCCTTGTTTCTGTATTGAGGGACTGTAGAATTTGGCTGAAGAGTAAAGAGACATACTCGGTAAAGATTGCAAATACAGATTTTTGGTTTGACATTTCATAGAATCATGCAGTACTGAAGAGGCCTATTACGACATTTCAAGTGTTCATCCAAGTACTTTTTGAAAGTTATGAGGTTTCCTGCCTCAACTACCCTCCCAGATGGTGCATTACAGATTCCCACCACCTTCTGGGTGAAAAAATGTTTCCTTAAGTTCCCTCTAAACCTTTTGTCTTTCATCCTAAAATTACACCCCTTCATTATTGACTCTTCAACTAAGAGGAACAGCTGTTTCGTACCCACTCTCTCCAAGCCCCTCAAAATTATACATATCATTAAGGTTCCATTCAGCCTCCTCTGCTCTAAAGAACTTATTCACCTCTAAGTTTCACCATCCCAGGCAACAGGTGAATCTCCTTAGCACGACTAATCCATCTATATTCTGCTGTAACCTAAGACCTTCTTCCTCACTGTCAACTAGTTGGACATTCTTTGTGTCATCTGCAAACTTACTGATCAACTCCCTACAATTTCTTCTAAATTGATTATATGTAATCACGAACAGTAAGAGGCCCAGCACTGCCCCTGAGGTATGCCACTGGAGACCAGCTTCCAGTTATACAATCAGCCTCCTCCTACTAGCCTCTGCCCATTATCTTATACTCCATTTGTTCACTTACTGAACCCTCTTTGATATAATTTTAAACTTACGAATAAAAATGCTTCATTAATCTTCATCAAATCTTCATTAATTTACAGGTTTATATCTCCTGCTGGGAAGGAGGCTTATGTCATTTCATTGTACATAGATAACCCACTGCTGATCGGTGGAAAAAAGTTTGATTTACGCTTGTATGTATTGGTGACCTCCTATCGACCATTAAAATGTTATATGTAAGTGAAAATGTTCAATTTCATTACTTCTGTCTCTATCAATTGTTGGGATCTTAAATATAAAATTCTACATTTAAGCATTATGCTTGCACGTCTTTTCTTCAAAATACACTTCTACAAAACTTAGAGCAGTATTTGAATGATGTGTAGAATTATAGTATTTTTTGGGATGATACATTGATGAAAAACAATGCTTATCTTACCTTTTCACTTTACAATGTGATATAATAATATCATTAGCAGAAAGTGCATTTGACGAAGCTAGATTTGTTTTTCTTTGATCTGGATACTAGAGATTTAAAATAGAGATCTTAGGCATGGAGATCAGCATGCAGAGATATTCCATCTTTGCACAGCTTTATCTTTATTTTGACTTTTTCAGACTTTCTGAAAACATATTTAAAAATAATTAAAAATGAAACCCACATATACTTGATATCAGCAATTATAAAGCTCACCAACAGTCTCATCTGGCAAATCATCCAATGGCCTAAGCTGACATGCAGTAAAGTGAAATATATGACTATCTTAAAACTGGAGTTGATATTTGAAATGGCTGTTAGCATATACTTCAATTTAACTTTCTGTTTAATCATGACAACAAAGTGAGAGTGAGTGCTTAAAGAATATTGAAGAGAAATCAGGAATGGTTTGGTTAGAACAGTCCTTTGAGTATAGGAGTTGGGAAGTCATTTTGAGGTTGTACAGGACAATTGGTGAGGCGTCTTCTGGAATACTGTGTCCAGTTCTGGTCATCCAATTATAGGAATGATATTATTAAGCTGAAGACGGTTCAGAAGAGATTTAACCAGGATGTTGCCGGGTATGAAAGGTTTGAGTTACAAAAAAACGCTGGATAGGCTGAGACCTTTTTAACTGGAGCGTAGGAGGTCGCGAGGCAACCTTATAGAAGTTTATAAAATAATGAGGGGTATAGATAGAGTTAATGGTAATTGTCTTTTCCCTAGGTTGGGGGATTTCAAGACTAGGGGGCACATTTTTAAGGTGCAAGAAGAGAGATTTTAAAAAAGACATGAGAGTCAAATATTTTACACAGAGGGTGGTTCACATGTGGAATGAACTTCCTGAGGAAGTGGTGGATGTAGGTACAAATTTGACGTTTAAAAGACATTTAGATAAGTACATGAATAGGAAAGGTTTGGAGGGATGTATGCCAGGAGCAGGCATGTGGGACTAGTTCAGTTTGGGATTATGTTTGGCATAGACTTATTTGGCATTGACTATTTGGACTGAAGAGTCTTTTTTCCAGTGCTGTATGACACAAATCAATTTCAGACACAAATCAACAGTAGAATGAAACAGGCAGGGTGGAAATTTTAAGATCCTTTTGTGTTGATCCATCCATGAAGGAAGTTATGAATTTCCCAGATGCTTTGAATGTCCATGTTAATCAGGTACTCACTTGAGACTTGGTACTTTTTATAATTCAAACAGCAAAAAGCAAATGATTTGCAGCAACCTTTCTAATATTTATTTATCATCAATTTTTTTTTTTAAAAGTATTGACCAAAAGTTCTTAGAGGGAACACTAGCAGCCACCTTCCTCTAAAAGCCACTATTGTTGAGGACATCCAACACCAGATCAGATGTGCCACATTGGCTTTCTACAGACTGTGGCAGCTTGTGACTGACAACAAAGACCTTTGCAAATTAACAGAAGTCTTGGTGCACAGAGCAGTTGTCATCACCATTCTCCTCTACAAGAGTCAGACATGGACTGCATACCAGAGACAGTTAACAGTCTTAGAGAAATTTCATCAGCAGCGTCTGCACTCCTGAAGATTCAATTAAAGGACTGTCAAACAAACTCTAATGGCCTTGAAGACACTTGCACAAGCATTTGGACAAAATCAGCTCTGACATAATTACATTGCCCATATGGTCATAAAGTGTCACCCTCTCCAGGTCCTGATTTCTCAACATTCAAATGGCCAGAGGCCCAGGGGAGGATGAAGGAAATGCCAAGAAGATACTCTCCTTGAAACATTGCCACATTGACATTAATGCCTGGGAGGTAAAGGTAAAGTTGCCGTAGTCCCACTGGACCATAAGGAGAGAAGTTATTAGAGAGAGGTCACTAGTAGTGGTTTAACCTGAGGGTCACCATGGCTGTGACGAGAGGAGAGATTGAGAAGGAGAGTCCTTCATGGTAACCCCAGCTGGTTTATGAATTGAGGTAACTTGAGAACGCGCCCGCCCCCCCCCCATCTACTGCCAACAAAAGTTCACTGAAATCACTTAAAATGGCAACAACTTGTCCATCAAGCTGTATCATGCTTTTGAGGCCAAATGGCTTAATGGTGAGACAGGGCAGTGGCAGAGAAAGCAAATAAAGAGAAATAAATTCTGTATTCCAGATCCTGGGGCATCATAAGATATCGCTCAGTATGTGCCCAAAGATCTACAAGTTGTAATGCAGTCTCTTCAGTCACTACTCATTACATGGCAAAAATTTGTGACCCTGAGTAGATGTTATCCTCAAACTGTGGGACAGCTGATGACAACAACTTGCATTAGAGCCAGTTTAAAGAAGGTTGATACATTATAAATAAGGGGTGTCCCATTTCAAACAGACAAGGATGAATTTCTTCTCTCAGAAGGTTGTCAATCTTTGGAATTCTTTTCCACATAGAAAAGTGGAGGTAGGGTGATTAGTATATTCAAGGCTGAATTCGACAGAGTTTTGATTGACAAAGGAGTTCAAATAGAGAGTAAAGGGGAGTTAAGGCTTCAGTTAGGTCATCCATCATCTTATTAAACAGAGCAACAGCTTGGTGAGCTGAATGACCTATTCTTGCTTCTCTCTCTTATGTTCATATAAATCCAGTCCATTTTCTTGTTCCTGTACGGTGGTCTGTACAGTTTTGGAAACTACTTAAAAAATGACAAACTGGAAATAGACGCAGGTCAAAAGAGATTCAATAAGCTGATTTCTGGGATGAAGGAATTGATTTATCAAGAATGGCTAAACAGGTTAGGTCTTTATTCGTTAAACTTTAGAAGAATGAGGGGTGACTATATAGAAATATACAAGATTTTGAGGTTGCTAAACATGATAGATGTTGAGGAGAGGTTTCCGCTAGTGGGGGAGTCTCAACCTAGGGAATGTTGTTTCAGAATAAGGGGACACTCAATAGAAATTGGGGTGTGAGGAATTTCTTCTCTCATAGGGCAGAAAATGTCTGGAATTCTCTGCCCCATAAAATGGTAGAGGCTATATCACCAAAAGTATATAAACAGGAGATAGAAAGAGTTTTGAAATAAATAGGGATTTGAAGGCTTTAAGGAGTTGGCACAAAAGAGTCATCGAGGTCTTGGGCAGATCAGCCCTGATCTTATTGAAAGTGTGTCAGGCCTGATGGGCTGAATGGCTTTCTACTGCTGTAGTTGCTTATGTTCTTCTGTTCTCCTGTTTTAATTTTTTATGCTTTGCAATAGATTTTTCATTGCACCTTTTGGAAGGTTTTTTTTTACACTCCTAGCTTATAAGCTTTTGAGAAGCCAGAGCAATGAATTGTCGCATTTCATAGGTCAGCAGTATATAGTTTTCTAATGAACACAGCAGATTGTTTGTAGAACCATCTGCAAATAATATTTCCAATATAAAATCAACTAAGTGTAGTAAAGAGATTAAGCACATTGTTTCATATGTGAAATAGGAGAGAATTTCAACTAATTCATAGATCATTGGAGTTTGCTGTGTTACAAAATGTGCTGAATGGTTAAAACAAGTGGGAAATTGATGTTTATTGATGTAATGAAATATTAATCAAAGAGTTTGTGATCTGAAAAATTGAACTAAAATTGTATTACCTATGCCAGACATTGTTAAAAGTAACTTGCATGTTAGATAATGCAGTAGACGGTATTCAGCGAGACTGGTGAAATCACTGTATGGATAATCTGTTAGTTTTACCAATAACATTGACCATGGTTATTTACTGCATGCTACTGAAATCTGACAATGGAAATTTAGTTGACAGTGAATTCTCTTGCAGGCCAAGTACAGAAACACATTGTTTATTTCCTTTACGTTGTAGGTATCGACTAGGATTTTGTCGTTTTTGTACAATGAAATACACTCCGAGCACCAGTGAATTAGATAACATGTTTGTGCATCTTACAAATGTATCTGTGCAGAAACATGGGGTAAGTTGACTAGATCCTGCATTTTGGATTATTAATTAGCCCATGTGATAAGATAGGAACATGATAAATAGGAGCAGCAGTAAGCTATGATGTTTTTTTGCCCCTGCTTCACCATTCAATAAGATAATAGCTGATATTCTACTTCAACTTCACCTTCCTCACTATCCTGAACATACCCAACAACTGAGAATGCACTGACCCCTTGGGTTGGGAATTGCAAAGATTCACAACAGTTTTAAAAAATAAATTTCTGTTCATCCCATTCGAAAATGGCCAACCCTTATTTCTAAGATTATACTACCTAATTTTAGACTCTTAGGCCAGTGGTAACATCTTCCCATGATCTATCCTGTCAAGTTCAAATTTTCAATGTTTCAATTTTACCCATTCAGAGATCCGCTCAATCTTTCCATTATAGGACAATTCCTCTCAACCCAGGAATTAGTCTAACAAACCAGTGTTAAGTTCTCTCTAAGGCAAGTATATCTTTCCAATCTAAGATCACTGACATTTCCCAATCTCTTGACATTTTTAAAAAGCATTTTGTTTTTCTACTTCTCGTTTGAAATTAGATAACTTCACACATCTCCACATTATATTCCACCTCGTCCAATCATGTCATCTGTCTAATTTGCATTAGAGCCTTTTCAATTTCTCTTTGAAGCTTACTTCCCATATAATTTTTAGTTGGGTTCATTATATTCTGATTCTTCATCTACATCGTTTATTTTCGATATTAGACTTTATATTAAATTGACTATTGGCTGGAGGCAAAAGATCCCATTGCCTTACCTTGAAAAAGAGCAGGCAATTTAATCCTTGTGTTCTGGCCAATATTTATCCCTGTAGCAAAATCACAAACCCAGATTATGTTGCCATTTTCACGTTTGTGGGTGTTTGGTGTGCTCAAATTCATTTTCATGTTTTTTAAATTACAGCAGTGAATACACCTCAAAAGTACATATTTGATTGTAAAACACTTCGAGAAAGATTTCCCTCTGTGCTATTAATTAAACTGTTCAGTTGCAAATGCTTTGTTCCTTTAGCTTTAACATTTTTTCTTTTCTCCCGCTATTGCCTTATTTGCTAAAACTTTACTCACTCTGTTAAGTCTCTGTTCCTTCTTGATCTATTCTGCTTATTTGTAATTTGTCAAGGCTAGTTATTTCTCTCACAGGCAGTTCTCTTTAAGAACACGGGAACTGTACCTGAATCAAACAGCAAAATTCGCAAAGTACACTGAAGTGATTATCTATCTCCTTCATAGAAAAAGTCTCATAATTTCGCTTACTGTTTTTGAAGTCACCCTTTTCTGTATCCACCCAGTCAGCCAGTTGAGATAGATATACATTGTGGTCAATGGTTAAGTTTGCAAATGAAAGCTGGTTTAACTGTGCTGCTTTGCAGGTTTGCATGCTGCTCATTTATTTCTGGAACCATTGTTCAAATGATTTGACAAGTGTCCTGTTTCTTCTAGCTGTTGAGAAAGTTGTTTGTGAACGAAATGTAGGCAGTTTTAACCCACAGGAATAGCCCACAAAACAAGTTTATTGATCCTAATGTCCTTTCTCTGTCCTGAAAACAAAACTTGTTTTGCGTTCAGCAGCAAATCAACAATCTTTTAAGATAACCCTTAAGAAAGCAAGTGCAAAGTGTAAATATTCACATTGGTACATTAGAATTTTTTTTAGGCAACTGAAAGTGTGGACTAACCTCATTTTCATCCGCACAAAACTGAAGGCAACGGGAGAGAAGTGGATGGAACAAACCCCGCATTAAACTGCTGTAATTATAAATTTTATTTTTCCTCAAAGCAGGGATTTACTTGCAGAATTGTGGGAATAAATAAATACCCTGCACTTGCATCAAGCTTCAAAATAATCAGAATTTACAAAGCTGACAAACACTTGAGTACATGTTACCTACCTTTCTATCACAGAAAAATGTATGCCTTTTCTTTCCCACAGTTTTTAATTGTGCTTTCTAATAGTGGACTAGCTTCAGTGGGATTTCCTTAACACCTCGACCCATTGTCCATACCTCATGTTGGTAGGTTATTTATCTGTGGAGGACATAATAACCTACCCGATTGCTGTCCTTACGAGACATACATAAGTCATTAGTTTTCTGTCCGGAGTGGGAGCATTTACTTATTTGTTTACATATTTAGAAGCGTTCTTGCACACAACTGAATGATCCCACCCCCCTGCGCCCAATCACCATATCATGTGCAGTCGTTTTTTCATTTATTAACCACCACCAATAAATTACCTGTGTTTTCCAATTGATTAATGTACATGTAAAGCTTATTAATGACAATGCAGACCACCAAAGGTGAGAGAGAGGGAGGGAGCTAAATCAAAATGGAATTGGAAGGGGGCAGCAGGCTCTCCATTCCTCTTTTAAATCGTGGGGACACAATTATATAATCATTGTTATCTTTCTAGGGTGACTATAATCCTATCCACGGTGGGAAATGGTCAGTAAGCAACCTGCGACTGTATCTGGAAAGTACACAGGGGAAGGATGTGACAGATAAACTCTTTGATGATATTCACTGGATAGTCGTTCATTCACTGAAGGCTGTGGCAGTAAGTGTGTCAAGCAAAGGGTTCTTTCAAAAGAACTGCTATTTGTTATTATTTGTCTTTCTGTTCATACTTTTCCCTTGCATCTGGACATTTTCTGTGCAAAAAGCTGGGAAAAAATTAAATCCTTCTTGGTAAAGGAAATGTCAGTTTGAATAGGTACGCATATATTTGTTGTTTGGGTGCTGTGTTTGAAGAGTTCTTTCATGTTAATTTGAGATGGATACAATGTGAGTGTAACTGCTTTTTCCAATTAAGTGAGTGATTTTTCCCTGAGTTTTCAAGTATAGGCCTAAATAGTGAAAGTAGATCCACTGTGTTGCTACTTTTCCATGGTAATCGCATTGCTGTTTTGTGCAAGCATGGCCACTTCAATTCCTCTGCAAATGGCTAGGTTCTGAGATATTTGAAGAACCTCTCAAAAATTGATTGTTCACCAAATAATAATTTGTGAAAAACCACCACAAATGACTTTCTTATGGTCACCTTTCTCAAAAAAAAATCCTGCAGTTTTTTTTAAAATGCCTTTTAATTGTGATCACATGTAGCTGATGCTGCTTTCAGCTCCTCCAGCCAGGAGATCTGCTGTAATGCTATGTCATGCTTGAGCCATCCTCTCTCATCCCTTGTGACTCATCTATAACATCCGTCATCCAACTACACCTGGCTTGTCCTCTTCTTCTGACACTTGCCCTTTGCCCTGTAGAAGGGATTTCTATAGATTCCCAGCTCTGATCAAATAGCCAAAACATCTGACATTTTCTTTTCTGGATGTGACTTTGTAGAGTTCTTTTTGGATTTTGCAATTTCAAGCAATACTTCATTTGTCTTATGGTGTATAAAATACATTTTTAGCATACATTGTAGTGTACACATTTCAAAGTCCTCTTTCTTTTTTGATATCCAGATTTCTAACACACAGGATAGAATGTAACATCTTATGAGTGTTCTTCTTTGTTACAAGCTTGAATCTTCTTGTTGACAGATCATTCATCTTTATGAAATTACTCCTAGCCATCTGATCTTAGCATTGTATATTCTGTCTTCTGCTCTCGTTTGTCTAAAGTATACAAGCTTATCACTTGTTCTGGAATGACACCATCCATTTAAATCTTCATTCTAGTTTCATATGTACCCCATTGTTTTTGTCTTTCTGGTGTTCCTACTCAATCCATATTCTAAATAGCTGGATTTTACTTGCTGTACAGTTTTCTGTAGGGGGTTCTTCTGATTCTGTAGGTAGCACTGTTTGTCAATGTACCACAAGTTTATTTAACAATGATACAGTTTGAGGTATAGGAAGAAGTATGCTATATCTAAAAACAAAATAATCCTACAGAAAGAACCTTTTGCTATTGCCTTGATTATTAAATTTAGTCTATTTTGTTCAACTGTTACTGTGTTACTGTGCATTCCAATATGGCAGAGATGTGGGAACTCGGGAACAAAATAAAATGATGAGAAGGTGTTGGTTTTATAAAATGAACATAAATCTTAATTTTTAAAGATCTAATGCATGCAAAATGTAATTTCTCTGAGTGGCACTGGGATTATTATGTGAAAGGCTGCAATGCTCCTCTGGAACTGATGCCCAACTGATGACAGATGGAGATGTAAAGAAATGGTGAATGAGTGATTTTAATTAACTTTTTAATTGGAAACAGTTTAGAAATTGGAGATTGAAAGAGATCATGTAAAACATTTCAGTATTAATTTGTGGATGGGATAAAATGAAGTAAATTATTTGCAGCTGGTTTGGCTCAGTTTAATGGCACTGCTTATCTCTGTCTCTGAGGCAAAAGGGTGTAAGTTCAAGCCCAATATGAATTTGAGAGCACAACCCCAGCTAATGTTTCAGTGTAGTATTGAAAGTGTGCTGTGTTATTGCATGTGCTTTTTTTTTTTGGATAAAATATTAAACAACCTGCCATTCCAGGTGGCCATAAATAATCTCTCAGTAAAATGAAGGTGCACAGGGAGCTCGAGTGACTTGGCCTATATTCTTCACTTAGCCAACAGCATAAAATTCATAAAAAAACAAAACACACAAAAAAAATTATTTTGCTGATTGTGACTTTGCTGTGTGAAATTTGGTTGCTGCATTTAATTACATTGCAACAACGGTTACACTTTAAAATCACGTATTCACTGTAAAGTGCTTTGGGATACCGAGAACATGATAAGGTGTGTTAGAAATGCTGCTTCTTTCTTTACCTTGCAAGCAATAATTTTATTTTCATTACAGAGCCCTGCAAAATATATTAATACTGTTGAAATATAATGTGGTGCTTTAATATAAATATAGATTAGTTTTTCAACTTGTTTGTCTGTGGGCCATTTGTGAGAATACAAAGCCTGAGGAGTTAGAAACGAAGTATAAATTCATAGTCATATTAAATTGTGTAAATCTCAGATTCTAGTGTTCCTACATTTATAATGCATCCACTATTTAGGAAATAATCTTTTCCAGCCTCTAGGATTGCAAAATTCAAAGGGAAAACAACAATTAAGTGAGAACAGGACTAAATTTCCTGGACTTGAAAGACAGATTTTCCAGGGCTCTGAACAATGCAAGAGCTTTAAGTGTACTCTTGTGTGTGGGAGCTATCTGTGCACAAATAAACTTTCACATTTAATACGTTACACTTCAAAAATAACTCACTGTCAAGCATTTTGAAGACCCTGGTCCTGAAAAGTGCAATTAAGATTGCTTTTTTTTCTTTCACGTTATTACATCTGGAACATGGTTATAAGCTGCCCTGCTGTTTTAATGGAAGACTGTTGTATTATGTGTATTTTAATTCTGTAACTACGTATTTGCACCAACAAAGCCACTGGCTGTGTTAGTCCAGCCTATTATGAATTCGTTTGATAATGACTTACAGCCCCCTCTGTGTCAACTGATGTAGTGCTGAACAAGAAAAACAAGCTTGTCTGGCCACATGAATGGAACTGTAAGCTCAGGTCATTTCCTTAAAAGAAAAGCTTTGATGATAAAGAACATTATTTGCATTATTATGTCCAAGGCTATCACACCCTTTGTGTTTGAATCATTGTCTTACATTTGATTTTTACAATTTTTTAATATCTGAACCATGTAGCAATATTTTATTAAGTGGTTGTTTGACAAAATTTCTCATGTACAAATTTTTTTTTTGGTGTTTTCACAGCCTGTTATGATTAATGATCGACACTGCTTTGAATGTTATGGTTATGACATCATCATTGATGACAAATTGAAGCCATGGCTCATTGAGGTAATGACTGGATATGATTTCTAACAAAAAATTAAAACAATTTTGCACCTCAATTTTTACTTACTGACTTCATTTAGGTGAATGCATCCCCTTCTCTTTCTTCTACCACTGCCAATGACCGTATTCTGAAATACAACCTCATCAATGACACCTTAAACATTGTTGTACCAAATGGAGAGATGCCGGACTGCAAATGGAGCAGGTGCCCTCCAAAGGAAGCACTTGGACACTATGATCTCTTGTAAGTTTTGCCCTTTAGCAAATTGTTATGTCTTCCTATTTTCTTTTGTTCATCCTAAACACTATTTCAGCTAATAGCAATGAGTCAACACTTGGTTCTGATAGTTCTTTAGCATTTCAGCCAGTCACAAGGCACAGTTACAGAGGAAGAAGGACATAAGGATTCAGTTTACTTGAAAATAAAGGTTTCCACAAACACAACCTTGTCCCAAATTAGTACATTGGCACCCTCGGCCTACATAAAAAGTTAATCCTACACACTCACTACCCACCCCAGGCTGGCAACATATTCCATCAGGTTAAGAGTTTGACTTCCATCTCTCTATTAAATATTTCCAACTTAAATATTTCCCTGCTCCTATCATCCATTTTCTTCCTTCAGAGTAGCCAACTCTGTTCCACTGGTCTCTCCTTCAAAGATTAAATTGTTTATTGCCTTTCCAATCTCCTGAAAAGCTTTTCAATTGAATCTCAGCCCTATTTTCCTCACAAGGTTCTTCCATTGGGTTACTCTTTGTTCCATTATAACTATCATTTAAATATCCCTTATTTCTTTCTTCTGGCTTCTGCAGCTTCCTTTTCTCAGTCAACTTCACATTGCACAATTCCCTGGCATTGTTTGCACCATTACAAGAGACCACAGCACTTGCGAAGAAATTGCTGTGATCATCTGTTTGAGCTAATTTTATATGTACACCACAGAGCTTGTAGAGTCTGAATAATACTATTTAATGAGAAACTTTATTTCAAATTTTAGAAGCGAGCTTTTGGATAGTTCTTGGCCTGAAAAGTGGTGTTGCTCCTCTTCTTTCCTCAGATATGACGAAGAGCTGGCTCAAAATGAGGGTGTGGAATGTGAGGGGAAGCCTCGTATGGGGCCTTCTCTCAACAAAGGCAATCGATTGAAGGATACCAGAAAGCCGTTTTCAACATGGAAATAAAATCGGTTTGATATATCACTAGATAGATGCCTAGCACTAGAAATGTTTCTCAGATAGACCAGTGTTCATTAAAACCATTCAAATTGCAGTATTAAAGCTGCTTTATTTTTTGGAGGCTATTTCTGGACTAAGTTGACATGTTTTTAATACAAATTGGTACAACTGATAAACCTGGACGTGCATTATAGTATTACAAACTATTTTCACTGAATTCAAGGGACCATCAGTTTGATTGACCTTGCAGTTACTATGCAAAAATTACCAAGTTATTGGTTGGCAAGAGAAGGAAGATGTAGATTTACTAATTATACCATCCTATATCATGTTCAGATCTTCACATGGTATAAAACTATAATTGCATTTGTTTTTTGGGGTATGTATTCCCACTGCAAATATGGTCAATTAGAGCCCACATTGGTGCAGATGCCCAAAGACATCAGTCACCTGTGACCTGACCTGTACGACCAGTATGCTTTTGCACATCTGCAGTTGACTTCATAGTTTCAGTGCGTAGAGTCACCTTCCACATGTGTACGAGTCAACAGCCCCTTCCCCACATCTCTGCACACTCCTCCTCTGTAGATATTTGAAACGTTCAGTCCTGAGATCAAGGGCAAAAGCAGAGCCTGCTCCAGCCTTCCTGTCGACATCAGCCAAAATCCAAAACACCCAGTCTAACCCCATTTTCCATTTTTTTTTTTTGAGATGTCAGTATTTTTGTTCTGCACCATAATTCAGTTGTTTCCATTGCTTGTCAGTGATGTAGAACTGCAACACTGTATTTCTGCCCATGAGCACTCGCTGACCTTCTGCTTTAAAATGTCTATGACCGCTGAGATAAAAGCCATAGCAGATAGGAGGCCTGCACGAAGCCACGGGTTAACACACAACACATAACTGGATGGTAAGTAGTTAAGTAAGGGAATATTGGAAAACCATTCAAGTGTCAACTAGCTAGTGAGGTAGTATATTTTTAATTTGATTGTGATGTGTCCACCATTCAGCCAAAGATCTATTTAAGCTGGAATCAAGCTTTGTAATGGTATTGTATGCTGTCTATGCTCTCTATAGTACATTTGTAACCACCTGGAAATACTAGCAGGCAGTGCTGTTTGTACTTATATCTGTATGTTTTTTTTTTGCTTTTATGGAGATACCCCAGGTAAAGTTACAAGTACCAAATTGTATTTAATGGTTTTGGCATTTGAGTTGTATGCTGTTCTGATGTCAGCTGTAATATTCAAATTTCTCCAGGAATTTTGTTTACTACAGAAATTGCACTGGTGTTTATTTATTTATTTTCACCCAGAATATCCTCATTATATTTAACTTTATGGCTGATGTTTTTCATACCTATCCACATAATCTAATAAAGACAAACAACTGTTATTGTACAAACTTGCAAGGTTTCTGGGATTGCTTCATCATTGTTTAATACAGCAGTACTAGGCTTGCCATCTACAGAAATTCATGACAGTGTCAGCAACCACCTTACTTCCTATTCTCATATTTCCCTCCAATACAATTTCCATATGAGGTTTTGGATTAGATCTGTAGCTTGGGTTGTGGGTGTTGAGGTTGGTTGGCTCGCCAAGCTGGTTTGTTGTTCCACAGACATTTTGTTACCCTGCTGGGTAACATCATCAGTGCAGCCTCTGATGAAGCGTCAGTGTGTTTTCCCGCCTGGTTTTTAAACTCTGGGGTCCATTGAGATGGATTGCCTCACTGCTGGTTTTCCTTCGTAGTGGAATGTATATGGGGTCGATTTCAATGTGTTTATTAATAGCATGCTTCATGGAGTACCATGCTTCCAGGAATTCTCATGCTTGTCTCTGCCTAGCCTGTCCCAGGATCTTGGTGTTGTCCTAGTTGACGTCGTGGTTCTCCTTGTCCATGTGGATTGAGATGAGTGAGTATTGGTAGTGTCTTTTTGTAGCCAGTTGGTGTTTATGTACTCTCGTTGTTAGTTTCCTTCCTGTTTCCAACAAACCAGCTCAGCGAGTCAACCAACCTCTATTTCCATATGAATTCTTACAAAGGGCAATTCAAGTATAAGTAGTTTCCTCTGCTCCCCCAACTAATACAGAAATATTTAAATCAATTATACCCAGAACTTCAGTGGAGATGCTTTGTGGAAATCACAACAAGCATTCATTTAACAAACTCTTAGGAATGGCAGCTGGCCATTCTGTCACACGGATAAACATCTTGATACAAAGTGAGTGAATGAAGCCTGATCAACTTAGCAAAGCATAGGAGGTACATGGATATGTTTGCATTGTTTAGGAATTTAAGTAAAACTTAGCCCCATGGATCTATACTAGTTTACCACTTACAAAATGGATATGAAAACAGGCATAAATGGCATTTTATTAATTGTGACCACATTTTTGTTTGGAGAATGCTACTGTTTAGTTAGCTTATGGCAAATCTTTGGTTCCAAAGTAGCAATAATATAATACTCACTTTTTGACACAATTGAAAAAGTTTCAATTTCTTTTCTTAATCCTCTCTCATATCGTTAGCAGCACTTTCATTCCTTTGCGATGATGGGGTGTTCAAAATTACATTTTACTCCAAATAAGGTAATCCACAAATTCAATAGTGTTATTGCTTTAGTGTGCTACGCTTTTGTATTTAGTTGGGAATTTTTAAAATTTAAGTTGCATCTATTTTATGCTGCCACAATTTAAAAACCCTGTGCTTCTTCACATCAAGCTCCATGTTGGTAGAACTGGGGTGGAATTGAGAAATAAAAGAGGATGATCGTATTTCTCTCCTCACCTACCATACCACACCCCCTCAAAAAAAAGTCAGTGGGAAATTGTGACATTTGTAAGGAGAGCTTTCTATGGTTAGGTGGATTGGGCAAACTAAATTACTCCGTGTCTAGGGATGTGCAGGCTAGTCACATTTCCTATGGCTAATGAGTTACAAAGATAGGTAGGAGGGCGGGTCGCTTTTCGGAAGGCCGGCATGGACTTGATGAGCCGAACAGCCTCTATCCACACTAGGGATTCTACAATAAGAATGATAGAGTTGTAATGGTAGGGGATTTTAACTTTCCAAACATAGACTGGGACTGCCATAGTGTTAAGGGTTTGGACAGAGGAATTTAAATGTGTACAAGAAAATTTTCTTATTCAGTACATGAATGTACAACTGGAGAAAGAGCAAAAGTTGATCTTCTCTTAGGAACTAAGACCGGGCAAGTGACAGAGATGTCAGTGGGGGAGTACTTTGGTGCTAGTGATCAAATTTTAAAGTAGTTATGAAAAAGATTCAAAAGTTCAAGTTCTAAAATGAAGTAAGGCCAATTTTAACAGTATTAGGCAAGAACTTTCAAAAGTTGATTGGGAGGGACTATTCACAGGTAAAGTGACATTTGCGAAGTGGGAGATCTTCAAAAATGAGATAAGAGTCCAGACGTAGTGTGTTAGTGTGAAGGGCAAGTCTGGTAGATGTACAGAATGCTGGATGACTTAAGAAACTGAGGCTGTGGTCAAGAAAGAGGAGGAAGCATATGGCAGGTATAGATAGCTGAGTATAACGGCAGTAGGAGTACACTCAAGGGAAATCAGGAGGGCAAAAAGGGGACATGAGATAGCTTTAGCAAATAGGATTAAAGAGAATCCACAGAGATTCTACAAATACATTAAGGGTTAAAGAGCAACTATGCAGACAATAGGGCCCCTTAAAGATCAAAAAGACAGTCTAATATGTGAAACCACAGGAGATTGGTGAGATACTAAACAAGTATTTCACGTATTTACTGTGGAGAAGGACAAACTACAGAACATGGAGAAATAAATAGTGATATCTTGGAATGTCCATATTAAAGAGGTGGTGGTGCTGGATGTCTTAAAACACAAAAGTGGATGAATCCCCAGTACCTGATCAGGTGCAGGAAGCTAAGGAAGTGATTGCTGGGCCCCTTGCTGAGATATTCGTATCATCAATAGCCAAGGGTGAGGTGCAGGAAGACTGCAGGGTGGCTAAAGTGGTGCTATTATTTCAGAAAAGTGGTAAGGAAAAGCTAGGGAACTATAGACCAATGAGTCTGACGGTGGTGGTGGTGGTTAATTGTTGGAGGGGATTCAGAGGGACAGGATTTACATGTATTTGGAAAGGCAAGGACTGATTGGGGATAGTCAACATGGCTTTGTGCATGGGAAATAGTGTGTCACTAACTTGATTGAGTTTTTTGAAGATGTGGCAAAGAGATTGAGGGCAGAGCAACGGGCAGTATCTATAATCAACTTCAGTGAGGCTTTGACAAGGTTCTGCATGGTAGACGAATTCACAGGGTTAGATCACATGGAATAAACTGAGAACTAGCCACTTGGGTACAAAATCTCACTCGAAGGTAAGAAATGGAGGGTGGTGGCGGTGGGAGGGGGTTGCTTTTTGGACTGGGGGCCTGTGACCAGCTGTGTCGCAAAGATCAGTGCTGGGTCCACTGCTGCTTGTCATTTATAGAAATGATTTGGATGTGAATGTAGGAGGTATGGTTAGTAAGTTTGCAGATGACACCAAAAAAGTGGTGGTGTAGTGGACAGTGAACAAGGTTACCTTAGTACAACGGGACCTTGATCAGATGGGCCAAAGGGCTGAGGAGTGGCAGATGGAATTTATATAAATCAAGTTTGCATTTCAGGAAGGCAAATCAAGGCAGGACTTATACACTTAGTGGTAGGATCCTGGGGTGTGTGGCCAAACCGAGACCTTGGGGTGCAGTTTCATAGTTCCTTGAAGATTGAGTCACAGGTAGACAGGGTGGTAAAGGTGGCATTTGGTACACTTGTCTTCATTGGTCAGTACATGAAGTATAGGAATTGGGAGGTCATGTTGCAGCTGTACAGGACATTGATTAGGCCACTTTTGGAATATTGTGATCAATTGTAGTCTCCCTGCTATAGGAAAGAGGTTGTTAAACTTGAAAGGGTTTAGAAAAGATTTACAAGGATGGTTCCAGGCTTGGAGGGTTTAAGCTATGAGAGGCTGAATAGACCAAAGCTATTTTCCCTGGAGCATCAGAGGTTGAGGGGGGACCTTAGAGGTTTATAAAATCATGAGGGGCATGGATAGGGTGACTAGCCATGGTCTTCCTTCCAGGCTGGGCAAGTCCAAAACTAGAGGGCATAGGTTTAAGGTGAGAGGGGTAAAATATAAAAGGGACCTGACAGGCCAAATATTACTTCATAATCTCACACGTTCAATTGTATATCCAGCATAAGGACTTTTGTTATAGTTTCCCTAATTTCAGTTTAAAGTGGAATAATTTGCTGCCCCAAGTATGTAGGACTAAAGTGTGACAATACTTCATGACGCAGTTCTAAAAATAATGCCTGTGTCTAAAGGCAAATAGTATTCAAGGTCAGGTTTTGCCTATACAAGAGCGGTAATTCCCTACAGCAACTCTAATAAAATAATCTGTTCTCATTTTTCCAGGCTAAAGATGTTCCCTTTTACCACAACCTTTTGCTTTCTGTCTCTTTCACTATATATTCCTATTAATTTCACATGCTCTTGTTCCAATCTATATTTGACAGTTTTATTTCCAACTGTTTCAGATTAAACCAAGCAATCTGATGTAACAAAAGACTAACCTATCATTTTGTAGCCAGGTCTCTGCTCTAATGCTTCAGGATTGACTCAGTGACAATGAAGGAACATGGAAATATTTCCAAGTCAGGATGGCATGTAATGTGGGAGTGATAGTGTTCCCATTCCAGAATAGCTGTTGAAATTTTTCTTAGCCTCATCCAGAAAAACAACTTTGCTTAAACAAAATGAAAATATTTGAATAAGATGAATGATTACCCTGCTTCCATAGTTTGTTTTTCAACTGACTTTATTTTACACAGCAAATTGTACACATTTATTGGGGTTGTCCACGACCACGGCCAAATCCGCCTCTCTGTAAAACAAATGGGACAACAATCAATTTGTAAACGTCTGAACCACTTCGGAAAACATGGTCATGATTCACTTGATCTGTTCAGAAAGTATAAAACAAAAACTACATATCTGCTAACTCCCTATCTAGTACAGGAATAACAGTTTACTTGTAAGCAACACATTTTGTGGGCTTAGGGTGGTTTGTGATACTATCAATGGATGCACAAACAAGGAAGAGCAGCAACTTGGCCAGCCCCAGCCTGCTCTGGCATTCACTAAGATCATCTTTGATCTGTATGTTGTGAAACCCACATGCCCATCTACCCCCAGTAACAGTTGATTTCCCCCAGCAAGAATCAATCCACTTATCTTAAAAATATTAACGACACTGCTTTCTTAGGCACAGATTCTAAAGGCACACAACCCTCAAACAAAAAAATCTCAAATCCTGAAAGGGTAAGCCCTAATTTTGAAATACTACCCCTAGTTCTGAACTCAAGAGGAAACATTCTTTTCATATTCCTCCTTGTCAAGACATTATACACTTCAAACAAGGCACCCCTCACTCCAATGCAAATGAGCTCAGGGTGTACAATTTATCATGACAGATGCACAATTCCTTATAAAATAACCCATTCAATGCAGGTAGGACTAGCAATCTGGGCCCAGGAGAATGCTGAGGGACAGGGTCCCAACATAGCATCTAAATGAAGTTTAAATCCAATTAATACTCAGATTGAAAACTAGTCATCAGTAATGGTAACCATTAAATTATCATTGGTATTTAAAAAATGCTGCTGGTTCATTATTGTTCTTGAGTAAGAAATCTGCTGTTCTTACTGATCTGACCTACATGTGACTCCAGACCCACCGTGTAGTTGACTCTTAGCTGCCTGGAAAGCCAGTCAGTTAAAAGGACAATTATGGGTGGGAAACAAATGGCACATCCCGTGAAGTACAAGGGATAGAATCATCTTGCACTTCAATCAGCCAAATGATTTTGAAATGCAACTAGAAGTGTGTAATTTATTTTTAAACAATGCAAAGAATGTTATAGAACTTGAAAGAGTTCAGAAAAGATTTACAAGGATGTTTCTAGGATTGGAGCGTTTCAGCCATAGAGGCTGAAAAGGTTGGGATTATTTTCCCTGGAGCATCGGAGACTTAGGTGACCTTAGAGGTTTATAAAATCATGAGGGGCATGGATAGGGTGAATAGCCAGGTCTTTTCCCCAGGGTAGGGGAATCCAAAACTAGAGGGCATGGTTTAAGCTGAGAGGGGAAAGACATAAAAGGGACCTAAGAGGCAACCTTTACACACAGAGGGTCATGCATGTATGGAATGAGCTGCCAGAGGACGTGATGGAAGCTGGAACAATAACATTTAAAAGGCAGCTGGATGGGTACACGAAGAGGAAGGGTTTAGAAGAATATGGGCCAAATGGGACCAGATTTATTTAGGATATCTGGTCAGTATGGACAAGTTAGGCCAAAGGGTCTGTTTCCATGCTGTACATCTGACTTTAACTAACAGAATTATAATGGACAGTCCCTTTGACTTTGTATATAGACTTGACTTATTCAATGCTTTGAAACTGGCATAAAATTATTTTCCTTACTTCGGCCACTGGATCAACAAATTTCAAATGATTTTGCACCCTCACCCCCACTTTAGAAAGAAGGCAATACTTACAAACTGGAATTCTGTAGCTGCACCAGCACCAGCTTCAGCCTTTTTGTCTGCACCAACTGTAAAAACAATTAAAAGATATCTATAACTCTTTCCGACTGGGTTAAATCCAAACCTTTCCTATTCCTGTATCTATCCAAATGTCTTTTAAATGTTGTAATTGTACCCACATCCACCACTTCAAGACCCCTATACCCTGTGCCGATAGTAACTTGACACAGCAGCCCAGAACTCAGTTTCTGAGATAAACTCACCTCGAAATTGAGGTGGAGCCCGATGGCTCAGGACAAAGGCCTGACCCAAGTGGGTAAAGACAGATGGATATACTTGATTTAAAATAAGGACGGAGACCCAAATGCTCTGCACAGCCCTGAAGCTACTTTTTGAGCAAGGGCAGGTATTCTTTCAATTATCCAACAAACCTTGGGACTTGGTTGCGTACCCCTCCCAGTCCATCTGCTAATTTAAGATGCTCCACTTTTCAGTTAAGCTGCTACTTAACGGAGGACAGTTCTTCAACAATCATGTGACTCCATGGAGGTTCTTTGTGACTTAATATTCAAGTACAGAGTATCACACTAACTGAACATACAAGTTTGGGTTACATATTTCCTGATACTTGCAAATCATTCAGTGTCACACAAAATATACAGAATATAGCCACAACCATATTCAAAGCCAGACTCCCAATTTCAACAGACAATGATTACTTCAGATTAATGGCCAGAAAGGACCAAACTGCACCACTCCAACAAACTGCACCTCTATCAATAAAAATTGAAAAGAGTGACAAGTAAACTTGGGCTATCTCAGAGCTTATCTACAAACAGGGGGATCAAGGAAGGCTACAGACAACATTGACAATGGTATGAAAATGAAATAGCTTCATTTCTTCAGGAAGAAGGAAAGCCATAAAGAAGCATTCATATCAAGTCTACAAAATTTCACTGCTTGCCAAAGACAGCATCCTGCCAATGCCAACAGAGACACAAGTAACATCCGGCCAAATCTTAAGGTAAATAACCAACACCCCTCAACCCATAGAAAACGCCAGATCAGGCAAGGAGCTGATCAAAGACCCATACATGACATAAGATCCAAAAGAAACATTGTCACTACCCACTTTTTCCCTACATCTATCCTTTTCAAATATTTAGAAAATGCAGACAATCTAAAGCACAGAAAGAGACCACTCTGCCCATCATGTTTTCAATGGCTGAAAAGTGAGCAATCCAGCCTAATTCCATGTCCAGTTATAGGACTTCAGGTGCATATCCAGGCATCTTACAAGGAAGATATTCACATTCTAAAAGCAGTGAAGGCAAGACAACCTGACCCCAAGTTAAGGAGGGGGCCTCAGTTTGCTAAAAGGAGACATCTAAGGTTTGACTGTATTAGCAGAATGGTTTTACTTTTCTGCAAATGCATTTTAACTTCAAAGATGATTTTATAGACCTTTCAGCAGTTTAATTAGAATACATTTCCTACATGCTACGGATGGAGAAGTTCGGAATCCTACAAATTGGGAATCGATGCTGGAATAACTGTTCATTTTAAAACTGTGACTGTTAGGTTCTTGCTAACTGAAGGCATCAAGAGACATGGGTAAAGATGGATTCCATGCAGAAAGGCAGCAGATTAGATACTGTATGGCAAATAAGATTAAGGGGCTGAGTCATCTAATTGTGTTACAAGCCAATGAAGTTTAATTCATTCAACTACTGGAATCCACACTTGTACCATCATTAATCTACATAACTACCTAGTGTTCCCAATTGTGGTTCAGTTGGAACTACATATGTTTATACTCAATAGTCTGGCCTCACTCCAAAAGTCCTCAATAGCTGCTGTATTGGACCGATATACAGAACTTCCCATCACCTTGATGAGTAAAGGCAACATCCAGCACGTTATTACTTAGCCACAAAGAACAATAAGGTTCAACATCCACCCCATTCAAATACTGGCATTAAAATCCTATGAATCATACCCTAGTACCAAAGTTACCACCACAAGTCAAGGTGAGAAAAATCATTTGAAGGTATAATTCATGCAAAACATCACTGCACACACAGACTTGTATTTCAAATCCAAAGGAGTCACAAAGCCCAAGATGACAGTGCAGAAACTTCCACTTGCACCCGATGAGAAAATTTATAATTAAATGCAGACCGCGTGACCACTTTGCAGAACATGCCCACAAGAATGACCTGATCTTCCAGTTGCTTGCTACTTCAATTAACCACCTCGCTCCAGTGTGAATGTTTCCATTCTGGATCTGCTGCTGTGTTCCAATGAAGCTCAATGCAAGCTAGAGGAACAACTCTATATGGATTTTCACAACTTCGGAGCATTACTTCTGCTCTCCAACTTCTTATTTCTCCTTTACCTTCGTTAGCACTGCCTTTTGCTCTGGGACACCCTCACCACCTGTTCCACTCCTGCCTTCTCCATCATCAACAGCATTAAAACACCATTTTCCAGCCTTTTTAGTTCTGAAGAATATAATTGGGACGGAAAACATTAACTGCATTTCTCTCTCTCCACAGATACTGCCAGACCTACTGAGTTTCTCCAGCACTTTTATTTTTTTTTAATTTCAGATTTCCAGCTTCTGGAGTGATTTCGCTTTTATTGAAAAAAATTATACATCCCAGTCCTCGTTTCCACTCCAAGATATTTATACACTTGTGCTAGAATCAAACAAAAAAAATTTACAAAGGATTGCTAAGGTTTGAATTCGGGCCCATATGGTAAAAGTGTGCAAGGAAAATTCAAGAATTCTTTAAAAAGATAGAGCAAAGCGAATACATTATCTGGGCTAAATCTACTACTTCTCAAACTGACCAGTTAAATGCGAACAAACAATTTAAAAAGATCAGTAGACTTCCATTACTACTGGCTGCTTTTTTTAAAAACAAAGTAAACAGCTACTCAAGTTCCACTCTGTGGACAAAGGGGAAAGCCTTTTGAGGTTCTGGAGGGGGAAGAAAAAACTCACATGTAAGTTAAGTTTCTTTGAACTGTGTCCAATTTGTTGCATTATCAATGAATTATAAACCTGGATGTAGAATCAAGTTACACATGATCCATTCAACTCTTGGCTAATGATCAATACTTACGGGGAGCAGCCCGCCTGTAAGTGTCTCTGTCAGCTTCACCACGAAGACGAGCTGGACGGTCCTCACCCAGACCTGCAAATTTTCCATAATGTTAACAGATACTATATTTGAAGGGTAAAAGATTAGAATTAACTTCAATTTATACACCACTTTAAACAATATCAACACATGAAAAAGGTGCTTCAGAAACCGTAAAGCTAATTGTACATGTTTGTAATGTGGGTTAATACCCTCCTATACCCATTGAAACCCTAAACAGCAATGAAAAAACTGACAGCATTATCGATTTTAGTGCCATTGGTTGGCTTATTAAGATGCCAAGATAATTTTCTTTTTTTAAGTCTTGTCCTTACCCCAAAAGTTAAGCACCATCTAAAGGACAGTGCAACACATCTGAATAAATGCCAGCATTAATTACACGCTAAGATTGATTCTATGGAACCCAAATCTTTGAACATAACACAACGAGAGTTCAACCATTCAGCCAAGATTGATATTAAAATAAGAGCAGAACAAAAGTATATCTTAGCTTGAGGCCAACTAACAGCAAAGCTATTCCACTAATTGGGCTAGCTATAGTCCCAAGTGTCTCAAGGATTTTCACAGCCAATTCTACCTAACCACCACAAAAAGGGTAGGTAACAGATACTATTTGAATTTTGCCATTCTTCCATCAGAGCTTGATGCGAGAACACTTTGGTAAGTTGCAATTTTTAAATTTAAGAACTTTAATAAATGCAATCTAATTTTAGAAGTCTACGATATTTGGTGAAGGCTGAAAAATCATTTCTTGAAATACACTGGTCAACTGGGCTTTTTCTGTATCATGTTGTGTCTGACTAACATGACGGAGTTTTTTTTGAAGTAGTAATGAAGAGCGGCAGACAAATTCTACGTGGACTTCAGTAAAGTGTTTGACAAGGTTAGATCGCGTGGAATACAGGGAGAATTAGCCATGTAGATACAGAAGTGGCTTCAAGGTAGGAGACAGAGGGTTGCTTTGCAAACTGGAGGCCTGTGGCCGGCTGTGTGCAACAAGGATCAGTGCTGGGTCCACTGCTTTTCGTCATTTATATCAATGATTTGGATGTGAACGTAGGAGGTATTGTTTGTAAGTTTGCAGATGACACCAAAACTAGTGGTGTTGTTGACAGCAAAAGGTGGTTACCTCAGAGTACAGCAGGATCTTGATCAGATGGGCCGATGGGTGGCAAATGGAATTTAATTTCGATAAATGTGAGATGCTGCATTTTGGCAAGGCAAACCAGGGCAGGACTTATACACTTAACGGTAAGGTCTTAGAGTGTTGCTGAAAGCGACCTTGGAGTGCAGGCTCAGTTCCTAACAGTGGGTTCCCAGGTAGATAGGATACCGAGAAGCCAATTGATGTGCTTGCCTTTATTAGTCAGTGCACAGAGTATAGGAGTTGGGAGGTCATGTTGTGGCAGTACAGGATATTAGTTCAGCCACTTTCTGAATACTATGTGCAATTCTGGTCTCCCTCCTATTTGTCAAACTTGAAAAGGATTCAGAAAAGATTTACAAGGATGTTGCCAGGGTTGGAGGGTTTGAGCCATAGGGGAGATGCTGGGGCTATTTTCCCTGGAGCGTCAGAGGCTGAGGGGTGACCTTACAGAGGTTTATAAAATCATGAGGGGCATGGATAGGACGAATTAGTCAAGGTCTTTTCCCCAGGGCAAGGGAATCCAAAACTAGAAGGCATATGTTTAAAGGCGAGAGGGGAAGAATTTAAAAGGGACCTAAGGGGTAACTTTTTCATGCAGGTGATGCATGTATGGAATGAGCTGCAAGTGGAAGTGGTGGAGGCTGGTCTAATCACAACATTTAAAAGGCACCTGGATGGGTATATGAATAGGAAGAGTCTAAGAGAGATGAGCCAAATGGGAGTAGATTAATTTAGGATATCTGGTCAGCATGGACAAGTTGGACTGAAGGGTCTGCTGTACAGCTCTACAACTATATATGCGGCTAAGGTTTAAAGGTACATCACAAGTAATTCGAGATGTCTGAATCCAGACAGACTTGACTCAGACCAACAGAATCTTGGTATAAAACTGGATTTTAAAACTACAGCACCCCAAGGAAGTTGCTTTTTACTGCATTTAAACTTTAAACATGGTGCCTTGCTACGGTTTAAGGAATGTGCAAAAGAACTTAATGCACTCCGAATTTGTTTGAAAATGCAGCAACCTCACAGGTAAATTTTTGTTTGACAAACAGACTGGCCCACAACAGACAGAAGAGTAAGCTTGGTGGTATCACCACCAAACTGGGTCGCAACTTAAGGATAAAACATTGGCAAAATAAAGTGAGCACCATGTACTGCCAATAACAGTCTCACCTAAGTGATCGAAGAATTTTTGTGATGTATGGAATACAAAATGTCAATTGCTACACACTATTGATCACAGCAAGGTTCAAGTTATTTGTTGACTTACTTCATGCACAGAATAGCCTAGATCTCTATTAACTGATTTTTACCAATTCTCTAAACTGGCTGCTTTGATGTGGATAAAGTACTGGAGTACAATTTCTCTACTTGTGGAGAAGCAGCCAAAGAGTAGAATACACAAACGTCAACAGGTGAGCTGTACTGCTTCTGTATTTATAAGGCATCATGGCACACAGCCTGAATGCAACGTATTCCTCCAAAGCTCAAGGAGTTCTCAATATTATTGCTGAAGAAGAGGTATGCAGACACTTGGCCAGTATCACCAGAACAGAGAGCTACTCCAGTTGATTACACAACAACATTCCATAAAGCTTCCCAATTATTCAGGATACTGAGGTATTAGCAGAGCAGGCTATTCAGCCCCTCAAGTTTATCTCATCATTCATGGCTAATGCTAGCACAACATCATCTATTCACTTTGATTCCATAAGCCCTGATACCCTTGTCTACTAATCTTAGTTTTAACATTAACCTGAGCACCAAACTTTGAGGACAGAGAATTTGCATTCTCAGTGTACAGAAGTGGGCATTAAAATTAAATCTAGGCCATTCTGGACAAATGCAAGTTACAAATATAATTCATAACCATTTCTACTTATGTAGTGACAATATACTTATTTTGCTTTGGATGAATGCACCACAGCAACAGTGAGAAACCGGTTTTCAGCAATATATATAGGAATCTTGTGGCATATACACACAGAAGTCCTAAAGTGTGAAAGCAGATCATTTAGCCCATCAAGTCCACACCGAACCTCTAAAGAGTGTCCCACCAAAACCGACCCCATCCCTGTAAGCCTGCATTTCCCCAAAGCTAGTTCACCTAGCCTACACATCCCTGGACACTGGGCAATTTAGCACGGCCAGTCCACCTAACCTGCACTGAGCCATTATGCCGCCCCAATTTCTGCACATGTAACTCTTGCCTTTTCAGCTGAAAATAGACATTACCCCTTACTACATATCAATCTTTCCATAAGAAAGCGTACAAAAATTTATACAGATCTTAGCTGTTGCAGCCTCGAAGGTGACAATACTAATGCCTAGTCTTGGCTATTTTTTTCTCAATTTTCTTTTTCCCAGTACATTATCTTTGCAGTGAGCCCAGGTAAATATATTCATCAGCCCCATTTACTCTCAATGTAAAAAGACTTGACAAGACAATGTCCATAGAAAGATTCCAGAACCACTTTGTACATTTATTTTTCAAAGTAGTCAGTTAATGTTAGCCACACACAAGTGAGATAGCAACAACAAAAAAAGTGTTATAAAAAAGTGCTGTATTTAAATATTTATATAATCTGAGCTTTTGTCAAGCTTGAAAAAATGTTAACAACTGCAGGATTAAATATCCAGAAAGTGTATTACCTTTAGGCCTTGGCCTGGCAGTCTCAGGACGAGTCTGGCGACGTAGAGTAGCAGGAACAATTTCAGGAGGAAGGTGAAGGTAGTCACGTAGGTACTGGATGCCCTCGTTTGTCAGATACCAGTAGAAATGTCGCCAAGCAAACTGCTCCTTTACATAACCACGAGATTTCAAAGACTAAAATCAAGAAGAAACCACTTCATGTTAGGGTGTTTTCATTTTTTTTAGTATATCTGATACACAATTTATCTTTCAAATTGAATCCTTCATGCTTAAAATACAATATCTGAGATTCTGAATTACTAACTGGAGTAAAGCAAACTTAGAGACAAATATACAGCTTTCAGGGTAGAGTGGGTATCTATCTATTTGTTCTAATATCCAAAAAATATGTCTTCCTTTGTCACCACTATAGCCCTCAAGTTACTGATCCATATACTGCAATGAATTGCTTTGCAAACAGGCTTTTCAGATTGACGAGGTTTTTCATTCTTTCCACAGGATCTGGGGCATCACTGGCAATGCCAGAATTTGTTGCCCAACCTGAAGAGTCCTTGAGGTGGTGGTGGTAAGGCATCTCCTTGAGCCATTGTCATCTGTCTGGTGCGGGTGAGTCCACAGTTCTGTTAAAAGGGGAGTTCTGGATTTCGATTCAGTGACAGTGAATGAACAACAGTACAGTTCCAAGTCAGAAGATGGTGTGTGGCTTGGAAGAAAAGCTGCAGATGGCGTTGTTCCCATGCATCTGCTCTCTTTATCCTTCTAAATGTTAGAGGTGATGGGTTTAGAACATATTGTCAAAAAAGGCTTAATGAGTTGCTACAGTACATCTTATAAATGGTAAAGACTGCTGTCTCTGTGCATTACTAGTGGAGGAAGAGAATGTTCAAGTGAGTAGGTGAAATACCAATCAAGCAGACTCTTATCTTGGATGGCTTGAGCTTCTTCAGTACTGCAAACAAGTATCTGTACCTCACAGATGATCCAGTGACTTTTGGGAGTCAGGTGGTGTGTTACTACGACAGAATTAATAGCCTGACCTGTTCTGGCAGCGACGGTATTTATTTGGCTGGTCTAGTTGCTGCTGATTAACAGCAACCCCCAACATGCTTACACTAGAGGATTCAGCAATGGTAATGCCACTGGAAAAACAGGAAATGGTTGAATTCTTCTTGTTGGAAATGGTCATCATCTGGCAGTTGTGTGGCACAAACGTCACTTGCCATTTATTAGTCAATATCTAGTACAGTCCAGCTCTTGCTGCATATACGGGTACAGACTGCTTCAGTGTTTTAACAGTTGCATAGAATACTGCTCAATCAGCAAATATCCCCACTTCTGACCAGAGGATGAGGCAGCTGAAAATGGTTGGCTTTAAAATACTACCTTGAAGAACACTTACAACTACGTCCAGGGACTTTGATACACAGCCTCCAATAACCACAATCATCATCTATGTATCCGACTCCAAGCCCCTACTATCCCAAAATTGCTGTTTAGCAAGGGCTCCTCAACACCACTTGGTCAAATATTGCATTGATATCAAGGGCAGTCAACCATACCTTGCCTCTTAAATTCAGCTCTTTTGTCAATGCTTGGATTAAGGTTATAATGAGGTCAGGAGCTGAATGACCCTGGTGGAGCCCAAACCGAGAACCAGCAAGTAGGTTACTGCTGTGTAACTGCTGCTTGTCAACTACACCATCTACCCCTTTGCTGAAGTTGGAGAGCAGCCAGACAGGTGATAATCGGCTCGGATGACTGATTCTACACAGGCAATTTTACACATACTAGGTAATTGCTAGCTCTGTCCCTTTACTGGAACAGGCATGCTGAAGGCAGTTAGCTTGAGCACGTCCTTAGTATTATTGCCAGAATGCTGTCAGGGCCTAAAGCCTTTGTAGCGTGCAGTGCTTTCAGCTCCTTCTTGATATCATAAAAAGTGAACCAAATTGGCTGAAGACTCGCATCAGTGATGTCAGGGATTTCAGGAAGTTGGATCACCCCTTAGCACTTCTGACTGAAGCTGTTTGTAAAAACGAGACCTGTCTTTCGTTCTGATCGACATCAACCCTCTCTATCCTTGTGATCTTCAGATCTAACACTTTGAGACAACTGCAACTCTCTAATGCTGAACAATCTCACCATCTCTCCACCATTAGTGATCATGTATTCAGCTGCCAAGACCCTAAACTCTGAAATACCCTCCACACACCCAATACTGCTCACTTTCCTTTTTTAATATTCACCTTTAAACATTATCTTCCTGAACAAGTTTTTGGCCATCTGCCTTAATATTTCATTAACTAAAAGTCAGTGTCAAATTTGTTTCATAATGTCTATACAAAGTTTCTTGTAAATTTATAGACTGTTTATAAATCATAGTTATTTAAATACGATACCTGCATGGCTTTCATTACGTGCAGGTTTGGGACATTTTTGTCTGCCAGTTCTGGATGTTTTGGCATATGCACATCCTTCTTGGCTACCATTACCCCCTCCTTGAACAGGAGCTCATAGATAGCAATACGATTCTTCTTAGGCATCAGCATCTGAAATAAAACAGAATGGGGGACTTCAACATTGGAATTTCACAAGGTCTAGTTTGGTCATAACCTAATATTAGTGATTCTCTCCCAACATTAAATCTAATACATGTATATATTCACTATAACATTTATATTATATTTTTGGTTAAGTATAATCCAGAAGTACATTGGCAGTATCTGTGGCCTGGCACACTCAGTCCCTCTTGTTTATAACAACCTCCACCTGACAGCCTATAGAACAATTTTGAAGTTTGTTTTAAGAAAATAAAATAGCAACAAGGGGCTTATTACTAGTTATAAATTAAATCATTACTGGTTAGAGACGAGATTTACAATATTCAGTGTCCTAGTTAGACTCCCTCCTCCCTGTCCCTTTCAAAATTCCACCATAAGGTGTCGGTATTGTGAAGTGCCTCTTCAAAACCAACATGTCAATCTCTGTAGGAACGTCAACAGCAAAGGCAGCTAGAGACAATAGGAGGGTAGGGCATGTGCTGGGCTTCTAAGGAGCCAGACCAGACCAGCAGCCTGGGTTCTGTATTGAACATGTGACCTCCCACATTTGGTAGCCTCTCTGCCCAAAGGCCCAGTCCTGAGGCTCAGATTAGAGGCACAACCTAAACTGCTGATGAAAACTGCTTTCAAACCAACATTTTCATAATGAAGCTGAAACAAAGTAAATTAATCAAAATAGATTGTTCTAATCTTTAGATGTATTTTTATTAGTTACATCTGAAGATAAAATACAATCCATTTTTGAAATATCACACTTAACAAGCTACTCAAGAGGCAACTTCAGAATGCGACTCCAAGCATACAACTTAGAAGTAGGTCAGTCAGCCCTAATTCCACAATTCCATCTACTTTTATTCTTCCCTAATAAGCAAAGTGACAGTGGATTGATCATTAAAAATATTCAACGATTCCAACTTCCTGGAGGCAGAATATTCCAACATCACACAATCCACAGTAAAAAAAAAAATTCCCCTCACTTGCTCTAAACAACATTAACCTAACTTTAAAAAGTGTCCCCTCATTCTTGAATCACCCGCCCTTTCTGTTTCCACCTCGTCAAGACCATTAAGGATCTACAGACTTGAATCAAATCACCCTTTGCACTCTTGAATTCTAGTTGATATAATTTCAGCCTGTCCAAAGTTCCTCATTAGACAACCCCCTAATCCCAGGTCTGAAATCAGTAAGCCTCCTCTTAACCGCGTTTTCTTCTTAACATCAGTGCCTTTCCACAATGCGTATCGTCAATATTACGCTCAACCATCTATTACAGGAACTCATTTTTGAAACAGCGGTACAAGAGGAACACTTTCACCCCCGTGAAACCAGAAAGCTTGCATAAAATATTAACTTAATACTAACTATAACGGCACAAAACAGACACTTTTAAAACTACACAACATCCTAGAGAAACAACTTCTTGTAACTTTTATTCAGTCAATTAACAGAGCCTGAGGCCTACCCTCTCTATATCACCACCAACTGCAGCAGCAGCCACTGGGAGGTATTTTATAAACTATTCAATAAATACTTATGAAATTATAGAAATGAGTGAGTGAATAAATACAGATGACGCGTGTCAACCACTATTGAGATCTTGAAAGTTCATCCCAGCGGGATGTTAAAGATATTTAAGGGTTTGGACAGCCTTTCTTTACATACCTTGAACTCTAATAATGGGGCTGAAGCAGGAAAAGACCGAGCATGCGCACTCGGAGCCTCTTCCTCCTTCGGCGAGGGTCCTTAATATTGCAATCTGCGCTAGCTGCCCTGACTTAAATAAATTCTCGAATAATTAGAAGGAATAGCTGAGTTTGATTTTTTTTAAAAAAATTAGATTTAATAAATGTAGATTGTATTTTATCCTGATCAGTATAAAAGATTGGGCGCGTTGGCCAACTGGGTCTCGAGGGGCAGCTGTTACTAACGCTGATTTAAAGGAGCGGTTGTGGATGTAGTGAGGCGGTAAGCGAACAGCGAACAGCGAACTTTTGGTGTCTGCTTTTGCACAGGGGTACAGCTGAGCCGCAGTGTTGTGGCCAATATGGAGACTTTTATCCCCGATTACAGTGCTTCATTTGGGCGCAGGGATGGTGTTTCGGGCAGTTGTGCCTGCTGGGAATTGTAGTTCTCGGTAGATGTTGTTGGAGCAGCACCAGGACAGTGAGTGGCGCTTAACAACAAATCAGGCTGAGGACATATGAGATTCAACATGGGCTGAAATAGGAAGATGGAAACGTGGGCTCCAACAGGAAAATGCTGGGAATATTTATGCACAAATATAAGCTCAAATGGGAATATAGTGGGAAAATTTCTGCAAAATAGTAGAATGTTGGGAATATTTCTGCACAAATATAGGTTCAAATGGGAATTTTCTGGGAATCTAATTAAAATGTTGAAAATGCAGTAAGGACAGACTAATCTTTCATGTTGTCTGCTTTCAGAACTGGAATCTAATTATATAGGGCTGCAACCCTGTTCCCCCCTCCCAATCCAACGAATAATTCACATGAAGAAATTTGAAAGTCTGTGATTCATGTGGCTGATGCTGATATTTAACACTTTGTCCACTCAATTCTGCAATTATCTCCAATATCTGGACTTGGTTTCCTTGTATGTGCTATATTGAAATTTGTGCCTTTTTTTTTTTAAAAAGGCCAACAGATTACTCTAAGCATCTCCCTGCCTGCCATATCTTGCCATTCAAATAACTGTTGAGATAAAAGTGCTGAATTTGTTCACATTACCTAATTGGCTTATTTTCAATAACAGTTGCAGCCATTTCTGATTATTTCATTGTGTCACTTTCTAACCTCAAACCCCTTTCACATCCCAATCCTACCTTCTGTAGCTGCTCAGGAAAAATCTATCCCTTGATGCCCTTGCACCTGCCCAGAATCCCAACTGTCTACTTTTTGGTGTCTGTAGCTATTGATTTATTCAGTTGGATTCTTGCTCCACCTTTTGATGCTGTAGGCCATGAGGCGGAAGAGTGAGGCTTTGGGGGTGGCCAGTGATGTGTGGAAGGGAGGTAGGAATAATGAAGGGGAATTGGGTTTGGATAACTAATGTTAAATGAGTGGGAATGAAAATAATTGCCTCCAAAAACCAGAAAATATCCCTCAAGAAAATCTTGAGAAGAAATCTTGGGACAAGGCAGTAGAATTGTACCCTATTTTAATCCTCAATAAAACCTATTGTTCTCTCTCACCTGACTATTCTCCTGTTATGGCTGTCAACTTTACTCCGTTAAGAGATGCAGACTTCACAGAATATGGCAAACAACTTTTAACCATTCATTGGTAAAATGGCTGAAGGAATGAAGTACTGTTGTTTCTTATTAAAGCTGCTCAGTGTTCCAGGATCTTCTTAAAACTACTACAAACTGCCTGTTAAACTACTCTCCCCTGCATTCTTTATGCTGATCTCGAACAATAATTGCAGGAAGTTTATGGATTTGTTTATCACTATGATCTAGAATGCTAGGTAAGTACGATGCATATCATTCAGCTTAGTTGTCTGGAAAATCAAGACATCTAGTACATCATAAGCTGAACTGCATAGGTAGGTGTAAAACCATAAGAAATGAAGGAACAGGAGTAGGTTGTTCAGCTCCTCGCACCTGCTGCACAATTCAATAGGATCATGGCTGATCTGACTCTTGTCATATCCAATTTCCTGCTAATTCCCCATAACCCTTGTGAAATAACTCCACAGAGGCTGCTATCCCATCACCAAGTCACCCTTTATTTACACAAGCATAGTACTTGACACTGAGCCAGTCTCAGAGTGAGCAGAACTTCTGACATATCTGTCAGCCAGGGCTCCCTAATTGGACCAAGTTAACAGCCCCGGTCAGGAAACTCGTATTCTATGAATTCCACATGACTGAACCCGTTACATTCACGACACTATGATGCCCTTAGTGATCAACAGTCTACCTATCAGAGCCTTAAATATACTGTGGATTTTGCTGCAGGCAGCAGAGACTGCTGCATTCTCTGCAAAGATAGGTGAATGCTGTGTAAACATTAGTGATCTACTCTAGTTCTGCTCTTGTGATGGAAAGATAATAATTGATGAGGTGACTAAAAATGAGTGGGCTGAGGACAGTGCTCACAGGTGTCCCTAGTGTCCTAGGCTGGGATGTTGGCCTCCATTGATTACAACAATCTTTCTATATGCTGTGTGTAATTCCAATCACTGGCTAATTTCCGCTGATCCCTGTTGACTTCAAATGTTACCTGATTGTTGATGTCAGTCACTCTCCTCAGTATTGGAATTTTGTTCTTGTGTCTGAGTTTGGACCAAGCTGTAATGAGGTTTGGAGCTGAGTGGTCTTTGGATCAATGCAACACACTTCCACCTGTATGGTAACTTGACTTGGAACTTGGTAATAAATCTCTGCATATGTTAGGCATTTGGCTGACTACAAACAAAATCCCAAGCTGGAGAGGAAGACGTACTGATCATAGAATACCCAGCATTGAAGATACTAATAAAGTCCAAAATTTAAACTGCAGGATTTTGTTCTCTTGTCATAGGCTTGTGATTCCAATTTGTTTTAGAATATGTGGCTAATTCCTGGCATTTCTCCAAAGAAAGCCTTTAAGTCTTAAAATCCTAGGCCTGTGATTCCTTAGTTTTCATTCCTTACACTATTTACGGGGCAATTTTCTTACTTCTCTGCTGGACCTGAAGGAATTCGCTCCTTATTGTTGTAAAGGTCTATATTGTGTTTAGAGTCCCCTTTATCTTCCCTGAGTAACCGTTCATGTATGAGCCAATTGTATCACAGCTGAGTCTTCTTGACTTGCATATACACATGTTCAAAACAGTTGTTGAATCACAGTAAGGAATGTCAACTTGAAGCTATTGTCCTCTTCCTCAGACATTTGAAGAATAATTACAGTGTGGCCCTGGCTGAGCAACTCACTGCCTTGGACCTAATCATCTGAGTGTCCATACATTTAATAGTAGAACAGCATCAACAATAATTAAAATAATGCAACTCAATTTTTTTAAAGTACAAATATAAACATTGCAAATTGACTTACAGATTAACATATAACTAAATAAGAATAAATAAATAAAAATAATAAAACTTAAGTGAAAAAGATGATTCAAAATGAATTTGCACAGAAATGTTCTGTATTGATCTACAGATTGGAGTTCCTTTAAGATTGGTTGAATTTATGTGATTGGGCAATATTGTAACACGTATTACACTGAACTGATGTTAGAGGATGGGGTGCATTTTAAAACCTGGAAATGCTCTGTTTGTAATTGTTCATCTTTTTCTCCCACACTGTTTTAACTAAACCCTTGATACCTGTTTTATGCTAAATTGTGAGGGTAATACAATATTCATAGTTTTATGATGCTGCAGGTTGTGCTATTCCTGGGTGCAGCCAACAGGAAGCACTACTGAACAGTGTGACATTCATCAATATTTCCTGACAATTTCCTGAGTGCATCCTAGTCAGCAAAACATGATTATACTTTGAGGAAATAAGAAAAATTGTCAACACTGGAAATCTAAACTAAAAAATGCTGAAAATGCAATACTGGTGAGCCTATTGGTTTAGTGCATTCAATTAAAGGCTTTGGTAGAATCTGAAGTTTCCTACAAAATTGTTTCACAACCATTTGGCATCATAATTGATGTGAGTTCTACAATTTGACGACTGCAATTGGTGAAGGAGATGGTGTAAAGAATCGTGTGGGTTTGACATTTTTGTCTTGATTTTCCCTTCTAGAACCTGCCTAGAATTGTTTGGGGTAATATGAGGACCATGGAACTTGAGTTTTGAAAATTTCCCTTCCATTTATAGTCTACATCATCATTGAGCATTTTGGGCTATAGCCCTGCATGCACATCTTCTGACATCATTGGAGTCACAATTACAAAACCTAGGGGAAATTTGAATTTGTTATAAATAAAGAGATGCGTTTAGATTTAATTTTCACCTGCTCTCAGTGCTTACTGTCAGCAACAATTTGTATTTTTAAGAATAAATATTTTAACCCTATGGCTATGACATTAAAGAATAGAAATGAACAAGCTTTCTTGTAAGCATAAATCAAAACAGAGGATAAATATTTGTTTCCACAACCCCTAAACTATAAATACATTAAATACCCACAAACCAAAAATTTGGACATATATATGTACAAAAAAGGGTCATGTATAGAGATGTAATATGCATTTTTATAGACTCCAAACAGAGTAATAAGAAACAAGGCAGTGATTGGCCTTTATTTCTAAAGGAATGGAATATAAACATAGGGAGTTCTTACTAAAATTGTACAAGGTACTAGTCAGACCAGACTTAGAATACTATGAACAGTTTTGGTCCCCTTTTCTAAGAAAAGTCAGACTAGCATTGGAGACAGCCCAGAAAAGGTTCACTAAGTCGGTTACTAAAGGATTTTCTTATGAGGAGAAGTTGAGCAGGTTGGACTTGTACTCATTAGAATTTCGAAGAAAGAAGGGAGCTTATTGAAACATATAAGATTCTTAGGGGGCTTGACAGGGTAGATGCTAAGAGGTTGTTTCTCCTTGTGAGAGAGTCGAGGAACTGAAGGCATAATCTCAAAGAAAGAAGTCACCCATTAAAGGCAAAGATAAGAAGGAATTGAGTGAGGAATTGAACTTAGAAGGGAGTGAATCTGTGAAATTCTTTACTGCAGAGGATTGTAGAAGTTGTGTTGTTAAGTATATTGAAAGCTGAAATAGACAGGTTTTTAACAGTAAGAAAATTGAGGATTATCTGGACCAGATGGATTACACCCCAAGGCTCTGAAGGAGATAGCTGAGAAGATTGTGGAGGCATAGGTGGTGATCTTTCAGGATCATTGGAGTCCAGGAGGATCCCAGAGAACTTGAAAATGGCTAATGTAATACCTGTGTTTAAGAAGGGAAGGAAGCAGAAGACAGGAAATTATAGGCTGTTAGCCTGACCTCGGTCATTGGTAAGATTTTAGAGTCCATTTTTAAGGATGAGTTGGTGGAGTACGTGGAAGTGCATGGTAAAATAATGTGGAGTCAGCACAGCTCCATCAAAGGGAGGTCATGCCTGACAAACTTCTTAGAATTCTTTGAGGGGCTAATGGGCAAGTTCGATAAAGATGAGTCAGTGGACATGATTTATTTGGACTAGAAGGCCTTTGTCAAGTTGCCACATGGGAGGCTGCTAAATAAGATAAGCCCATGTGTTAGGGCAAGGTACTCGCATGGATAGAGCTTTGGCTGAGTGGCAGAAGGCAGAGAGTGGGGATAAAGGGGTCTTTTTCAGGATGGCAGTTGGTTACTAGTAGAGTTCTGCAGGGGTCAATGTTGGGACCACAACCATTCACATTATACATTAATGATCTGGCCGAAAGAACTGAGTGCATTGTTGCTAAGTTTGCAGAAAGGTGGAGGGACAGATAATGTTGAGGAGGCAGGAAGACAGCAGAAGGACTTAGACATGTTTGGAGAGTGGGCAAAGAAGTGTCAGATGGAATACAGTGTGGGAAGGTGTGAGGTTATGCACTTTGATAAGAAGAATAAAGGCATAGATTATTTTTTAAATGGGGAAAGGCTTTGGAAATCTGAAGTGCAATGGGACTTGGGAGTTCTAGTTCATAATTCTCCTAAGGTTAACATGCAGGTTCAGTTAGTGGTTAGGAAAGCAAATGCAATGTTAGCATTCAGTTTGAGAGGGCTAGAAGAAAAGAGCATGGATGCACTGCTGAAGGTGTATAAGGCTCTGGTCTGACAGTATTTGAAATATTGTGAACAGTTTTGGACCCTGCATCTAAGGAAGGAAATGTTGGCATTGGAGGGGGCCCAGAGTGGTTAGAGTCATAGAGTAACACAGCATGGAAACAGGCCCTTTGACCCAAACTGGTCCATTCTGACCATGGTGCCCACCCAGCTAGTTCACTTACAGTCATCAAGTAATACAGCATGAAAACAGACAACAGGTTGAGGATTCTGTGTCGATACTCAGTGAAGCTTAGAAGGATGAGGGGGAATCCCATTGAATCTTAGAACATACTGAGAGGCTTGGATAGAATGGCCATGGAGAAGGTGTTTCCACTGGTAGGAGAGATGAGTACCCAAGGGCATAGCCTCCGAGTGGAGGCATGAATCTTTAGAACTAAGATCAGGAGGAATTTCTTCAACTAGACGGTGATGAATTTGTGGAACTCATTGCCGCAGAACGCTGTTGAGATCAAGTCTTTGAGTGTCTTTAAGACAGAGATAGAGAGATTCTTGATTAGTAAGGAGATCAAGTGTTGCGGGGAGAAAGCAGGAGAATGGGATTGAGAAACATATCAGCCATGATATGAACAAACTCAATGGGCCAAATGGCCTAATTCTGCTCCTATGTTTTATGGTTATCGGGAAAGAGCAGGAAATCTGAGGATTGTCAAATAGCCATGATCTCATTGAGTGGCAGAGCAGGCTCAATGCATGAAATGGCCTATTTCTTCTACATGTTATTGTCTTACAGGTTTTTGAAATGGAGGTTGAAAGCACCTGAAGGATTCCCTCTAGGTTTTTTTAATACAAATGGAGGATGGAGATTTCTGGCTTTTTGAGACAAAATTAGGGTTGAGTTTCTGTCGTGAAGAAACCTAATCTTGTTGATGAAATAAAATTAGGCTGTTTTCACTGCAGTTGATTCAAAGTAGAATTCTTTCTTTTTGACTGTGTGTAATCTTTCACTTTGAGGTAAAAACATAGAAAACAGGAGCAAGAGTTAGCCAGGCAGACCATCGAGTCTGTTACATTATTTAATATGATCTGGCTGATCCTCTATTTACGCAGTGTGTATGCTTGGTACTAATAGTCTTCCCGTGTCCTTTGAAGCCTTTAGTGTCTTTCTAGTCTGTCTATTTCTTTCATAAATATATTTAGCGATTTAACCTCTACTGCTTTATGATGTCGAGAATTCCATAGGTTCGCCATTCTCCGAGTGAAGAAATCTCTCATCATCTCAGCCCTAGATGGCCTACGTAAAATTCTGAAATCGTTGTTCTTGTCCTAGACATCGCAAAATGTGGGAATAATACCCCTACCTCCAGTCACCCAGCCCTTTAAACATTTTAATAAGATCACCTCTTAGTTTTATAAGCTTAAGAACTATGTGGTTGTAGTACTTTTTTTTGTTTCTTTCAATGCCTGTTTGTTAATTTGGACAAGATTAAGAATTACTGAGAGAGTTAAAGGTTGTAATGATGAGCAGTGCCTCTTTCTTACAGCTAGTTCTCCTGTAACTTGATAGTTGCGTTCTTGTGTGACCTTGCACTATAGAAAATCACATTAGAGAAAATTCGGTATAGAAAATCACTATACCTGTACAGCAGAAAGTATGCATTATCCAAACAGCATCCGCTATTCATCAGTCGTGTTACAGCCAGTTCGCGTTAATGAAATACACACGTTATAGCAGAGCTACCTGTTTTGTGTTTCGGGAGGTTTTCAAAGACTTGCCAATGACTCATTAGCTCTGTTTGGAGTAGAACCTGAGAGAGTGGGTAGGGAGGATGCATGGGGGAATGGTAGGGGCACGAGGGTGGAAATGTCATTGACATATGAAGGGAATGTGAAGAGGTATGAAGGGGAATGAGGTATATGAGGGTCTATGGATAATGTAAGGTGGCATTAAATAAGTGGGAGCATAGAAGAAGAATGGGGTATGGGTGCAGGAGGTGATCCTCCTGACTGTAGCCCTACTCTAATTCCCAGAGAAGAAAGTCTTGTGTGATTTCCCCAACTTTCAGAACTGCGGAATGACCTGACTCATGGTGGACACGAGGGAGAAAATTCAGCCTTTTACCTGGGTTCAGATTTAGCCTTGGCTGACGGGTGAGATTTTTGATTATTTGCTGGATAAAAGTGTTTTCAATGCAATGAGGTTGATCTGTCAAATGCTGTTCCTGGTTATCATTGGCATGTAGCATATATACTAACCCAACAAATTAGCAAAAGAGTGGACATACAGCACTATAAAAGCAAGCAGACCAAAAAGAGTGCCTTACATGTGCCTTGTAACTGAAGTCCAAATGGACTTGGATTTGTTTTGACTTTAGTTACAAGTTTGTCCAATGTTTTGTCATTTTCATTGAAGGAGTGAAAAGACTACCACATTGCATTGTGCAGCATTGTTTGATCGAGAATTTATTAAAGGCAAATTTGTCCACTGATGCACAATTTATTCCATGGTGTGCAATCTCAAATAATTTTGGTTTTAAGATAATTTGGGTAATTACCGACAGTTTATACTCTATTATAGTTCTGCTTTTCAAGTCAAAAGATTTTTTTTTTCTGGAAGGATTGCAGTCATTTTAAATATGTCAATGATAAATAAAGAGTTCTATGGAAAAAAAAATACAAAAACAGAATTGGTCCTAACTTTATGATGAGTTGGTAATTTGTTTCAATATAGGAGTGAGTCAGCATAAAGGAAATGCACCCTGTTCTTCTTATAAATCGATAGCATCAATGGAGGATTAAGTAGCTAGAGGATTAAGTAGCTGGATATCCAACACCAAATTAGGAGACACAGTGTGAGGTATACATGAGAGCAGGAAGTTGCAAAGGGACACAGACAAGTAGGAAGTATTGTGTCAGATCAAGATCAATGTGGGATGGTGTGATGTTGCCCACTCTAACTACATTTGATTTGATTTATTTATTGTCATGTGTATTTATGACAAATACAGTGAAAAGTGTTGTTTAGTGTTGCCACTCTCCAGTGCTATCGTAAAACACAGAAAATAAACCAAAACATAGAATATAAAGCTAGAAAAGTAAAGCATAAAGTTCATCTTATTTCAATAAAGTTACATGGTCTTTGGAACAGCTCCTACTTCTAGTTCAGCCATGGGCCTGGATCCGGGCTCCTTCATCCGATGCCTCAAGTCCCTGCTACTAAACCAATGACAATGCTACAACCACGCTTTGCTGCACCGCTGGAACAAAGAGTCACCACTCCAAGAGAGTTTTCTAGATGCCAAGAAACTGGGAACTTCGGAAGAGTTGGATATCCATATCTATATAAGTAATCAATAAGACTGAGAAATTGTTACAATTTTTCTCATTGGCACTACAGCACAACAATTATACAAAGCTTTGGTCAGACTCCATTTGAAATGTTTTACATTTTGGGTGGATCAGAGTAATTCAGTGCTCAATACTATGCAGGTCATTTTTTTAATCTCCATTAAGAGTACAGTGGAACATAGCATTGCACAATATGCTGGCATTTGGCCTAATACTAACCTCACTTAAAAATGGTTGACCAAATATGTTGCTTTTAATAGTTTAGAACCATTGAATGGTCTAATGGAATCCACAAATTACTTTATTAAATATTTATTTTCAAGGGCTGCACTTTCAGACAGGGCAGCCAATATTGGGGTTAATTTCTCAAAGTTAGCATGGTTTGTGTTTGAAAATGCATGGAAGTTCCATGGACATCTGGAATTTATAGCATCCCAACCCTTGACGTTAAACTGCAAGTTATGAATTATTGTAGCGTAGTAAAGTGGAATTTTTATAGTTTATAAATATTATATTTGTTTAATTAGCTCATATGAAAGTTTGAAAGAAATAATTTTGTTAGAAAACGTGCAAATGAGTCCACCTTTGGGAGCATTTAGACCACTGTTTACAAATAAGTATGTTTAACAAGAAAGATTAATTTTTTTTTTTTTTTTTTGTCACATTTCTTCCTGGCTTCTGAGGCAGCAGTTGGCCTGAGGACCAAATCTTTACACATGTGCTTAGAAACCAAGTATGGGCCAGCTATTTGACCAGGGGGAGTTTCACTTCCACAATCATTCCAGTTTGCATCCAAGGCATACTTTATTGCTGGGGACAGTGTTTAGCAATCTGGAATGGGAAACCAAGCCGAGCAGGAAAGAAGTCAACTGTATGTTATTGGCCAGACTGAAAATCAAACTAATGACATATCAGATGGAAACAAAAACAGAAATTACTGGAGAAACTCTGCAGGTCTGGCAGCATCTGTAGAGAGAAAGCAGAGCTAACATTTTGAGTTTAGTAACCCTTCTTCAGAACTTTGCTTCAGATTTCCAGCATCGCCAGTTCTTTGTTTTATTTTAGCGACATTTCAGTCTCTTTGACTTAGGGTCAGAACAGCTGACATGCTGGCGTGTTGACAATTCATTCTTTTTCCTTGCTGTTTAATGGCACTGTGTACATCTTTTGGACATCTAAGTTCCAATCTAGCAGACAAAATAAAATGCAAGCATTTCAGCTGGAAATTTGCTGCAGGCAATTTGTGACATCAGGAGTATACATGAGACTATGAAAAACAAAGAATAAATTATTTAAAATAGGACTTTGAACTTATTTAGAACTATTTTCAATTTTGGGTTTGCACTTGTGCCAGAACTGTGGCAACACATGCATTAACTGGCAAGAGACCTCTTAGCAGTCATATTTAAAAGAAATATACAGTATTTCCAGGTCAGTTGCTAGTTTTTTTTTATTTCAAGTTGCTGGTTAAATTTTGGGTGTTAATGGTCTCATTCATTCATGAATCTCACTCACACCTTCTACAGTGTTCCATTGGCTTGCATGGGGGAAGGATTTGCTGGTATTACAGAATGGCTGCTATATTAGTTTGACTACAGTCATGGATATCCAGTGCCTTTGTGACTGGAAAATGAGAGAGAACTGCAAGGAAGGCAGCAGAGAGTAGGAGCAGATTCCACAAGAGTAAGGAGGTAAACACTGCAACAGGCTATAACCATAGTAAGTATTCAGAGAGCTTCTATCTTGGGTAGATTGAGGACCAATGTACAGGATGCTGTTGATTTACAGATGAGGCTGTCAGTGTGTTACAACATTTGCTGCAGTCATAATTTCAGCTATACCATGAGCGGCACTGCCTATGTCTGCCAAGGTGACCATCACCCTTTTTATGCCATAGACTCCTTTCAGATTGCAGTAGACAACATAAGCAACAAATCCTAAAGTTGCTATTCACCGCTGTTCAGGAAGGTAACTGAGGCCACTAGACCAGGGGAAACACTTATATTTTCTTCTCCTTGAGTAGAAAAATCAGTATGAAGGAGCACTAGGCTTCATCTGCATTACAGCTCCCAATTACCTGTCTAGCAGTTGTATCACATGAAAGAGATTTTACTCCTTTAATATGTTAATGACCAAGCAGTCAACCTGCTCAAACAATGTTTTCACTGCCCAGACCATTTAGAAGGAGCTGTGCATTATCCCTGAATGGGTATCCATATTAGAGTTACCTGCTGCATGTTTCATAACTTTGCCACAATCTGCCTTTACCACCATTTGGATAGCAAGAAGTGAGCTTTCAGTGCAACTGTGAGCTGTCAGGAGAGATTCCTTGATGGTGGGCAGCAGTGTCTAGTTGATGGATTTTGCACTTTGTCCATGTTGGATAGAATACTCTCCATTCTGTGCAAAGACATAACATGGATTGGAGCTTGATTTCTCTGTATACTGTGACCTTGTGCACCAGCTTGCTGGCAGACTGCATAGTGCAACTAGAATTTCCTGGAATAAGCCCCTCAGTATTCACTGGATGCTTCATTTTGAGCCCTTTATTTTTCAGTGCAATGAGGTGTTTCACTTGGAGCTGGTGTACTTGGTCACTGCCTTTGACCACTCTGACCTGGAGTGCTTGGCCAACTCCCCAGGCAGCAGCAGGCACACAGCGGTCTGGATCTCCTGGGAGTTGATGGAACTGCACTTGTTTTTGGCTTGGTGATAATCTCATTGACAAATGAATTCATGATGTAGCTAGGCTAAAATACAATCTCCTTCTGGTGAACTATACCAATGGCACCCTTCATACTTTGGTCAGTGATTCAATATGTGAAGATCTTCCCCTTGTCTAGAATGCCAGTATCTATGCAGGTGCTCACAAGGCTGAGATTGAATACATATCTTCAGGAATCTTCCTCAGATAATGCCATATCATTAGCACCTGCAAACAAAGACAAGAGCTTCCTTTTTGTATGAAGGAAGAGCAGAATGAAAGAAGTCACCAGTGAAAACATTTGCAGTTGAATAAATATCACACACTGACTGTGACAGTGTTAGTGCCTTTGTATTTATAGTCATGCATGATTAGGCTTTGATAACTATGAAAGGTGGTGCAAATTTTAAACCAGCAGATGTTAATTTAATGTTTCTGAACAAATTGTTTTAAATTCTTTGCAGTGATCAGTTATAGAATTCATTGGTTTGCAGTGCTTTATTTATAGTGCAGTAATTATGTCAGCATTCACCACCCTGACCTGATAACCAAGGGTGTTTATTGGAGAGAAAATGTCAGGTTTTCCTTGTGGCACATTGGTACTTGTTATGGGAGCTTGATAAATGCAATTGCTGTTCAATGTGATCTCCAGAACACTGGGCAGAATCCCATTAATGAAAACAAAATCTGTCTTGTGCAATCATATGACCGATTTATCCCTGCCAATAACTTATGGAATCTTTTATATAATTCTCCTTTTAGTAGTCCAATATCTTGTGTCATTTTGTTCTCTGGAGTACCTTTTAATAAAGACCATTATTGCTGATTACTGTCAATGCTGTTTACTTAAAAGAAATCAATTAATTGCTCTCCACATGCAAGAATATTGTTAACAATAATATGTTTAAGCTTCAGATTATGGAATATAGTGTCATTGGAATGTTTTAATTGAATTGCTATCAAACATTTCACTGACATGGATTTGTAATGGCCCTTTTGCTGATTAGCCACCAATGTGACATAAAGAGCCACAAATTTAAAATAAAGAGATGCAGAGCCTGATTAAAACTGCATGACATAATTGGTTCTTTTCTCCTGGTATAGTTATTGAAATGAACCTTTTTTCCTTCTATGCCCACATCACTCCTTGCCTGAAGGGCAGATAAGTAATCTGATTGTAGGCTTTCCTCTCTGAACTGCATGGTTGACATTAGAATCATTAGAAATTTGTGTTATGAGAAAAATTATTGATGTGATCCTGCTAGATAGCAAAATATTCCAAACACTGAGGGCTGAAATAAAAACAAGAGTGCTGAAAATACTCAGTGGGACAGGCATCATCTGTGGAGGGAAACAGAGCTAATATTTCAGGTCATAATGATTCATCATTGGAAATGAAGAAAGATAGAAATATAATAATTTTAAAAACAATGGGAGTGTGGAAGAGGCAGGAATAACAAAAGGGAAGGACTGTAATAGTGTAAAAAATGGAACAAATATATATCAAAAGATTTCATGATGCAACAGTCAAAGAAAGTGGTAATGGATATATTACAGAAACAAAAGTTTTTTGTCCAGATGAGGCTCGAATGGCTGTGGTAGATATTTGAAAATAACATGAAGGGATAAAGAAAGAAACGAGACAAGACCGAACAATAAAACAAAACAAAAAAGGAAAGAACACAAAGAACAAGATGAAGGCAGATGTCGAACTTGATGATCAGTCCAGAAGGCAATGGAATACTGAATCAAAGGATAAAGAGCTCCCCTTCAAGCTTGCATTGAGCCTCACTGTAACAGGATTCGAAAAAGGATCAGAGCAGGAACAAGGAGAGTTAAAATGATAAGCAACCAAAAGCTTGAGGTCATGCATACAAACTGAATGGATGTGTTTCACAAAGCAGTAAATACCAGTAGCACTTTGTTCTTCCTCTTGTTCAAAAGACCACATTACCGACAGTGAATACAGTATACTAAATTGAAAGACAGACAATTAAATTGCTATTTCAATTTTGTTTGTTTTTCACTTGTGTTTGGAGTCTTGAATGATGAATGGGAGAGTGAAGGGGTATGTGTTGCATCTCCTACCCCTGCTCAAAAGGTGCTGTAGGGAACAGAAGAGACTGTTGCAGGGTGCTGAGGAGTGGACGAGGTGTCAAAGAGGGAATAGTACCTTTGGAATGCTGAAGGGGAGGGCAGTTGAATGGTTGCTATGTAGTTATTCACATCTCATCTGGACATAACTCCTGTTACAACTGTGACAGTGGGGATGGTTAAATGAAATGAACTCCCTGATACTCCTTTTATAAGCAACAGCTAACAATTTATTTATCTAACTCTAACTGAACAAAGTAACAGGACTACTAACAAACTGAACAATTACCGCTTAACTACTAACTATTCCTGAATAAAACAAAATTCTAATGGTATGCTGTTCTAATAGATGCAAGTCCTACTTATATAAACCAAATTAACAAAAAAAAATTACAACTTAATCTCTCAAAATCACAGTCAGGACAAGTCTTCCAGAATATTCTTTGCCTTCTCCACTGTTTTCTATTCAGGAACGCCTTTTTCCATCGAATGATTGTGTCAGAAATACTGGCTCAGAGTGCCGTAGTACCTTTATTTAAATGGTGCTTACTCTGAGAGCTCAGAAATTTCTGTGTGAGCCAGTGAGTTTCTCTTAAGATGGCAGTTCGCTCTCACCGAATTTCAAATACACTCTTCTTTTATACCCTTGATCTATCAATTTCTTACATCAGGATTGGTCCTAGGTTGTCAACGTCATCAGATTTAAATTTAATTATGTTTTGGTATCTAGAGCCTGGTTTAAATTAATTAGCTAAATTCAAAAACCTGCTATCTTGGTAAAAATGCTGCTTTGCCTACTAACACTATAGCCTTCTGATATAATGTTTGAATTTCAAGAACTCTTTGTGCATCTGCTGCTACCTGCAGACATTTCTTTAACCTCTAAGCCTAAAAAAAAACCTCATCTTTTCAAGGGACCATGCATTCTTCCCCCCTCCCCCACCATCATCTTACAAACGTCAAATATCTATCCAACCTTGCAACACAACCATGGCTCAAGGAGTTCTCTGTTACTCCAGTCCCAGCACTCTACACATCACAACATAAAACAAAAATATATTTCTCAGTTAGTGTGATACCAATTACATACTTTATGTATATCAGGTTGTAAATAAAAATCTATCAACTAGGTTTTTATTAAAATATACAGTTAATAAACTGGTCTGTTATCAAAATAAAACTTATTCAATGAATATAAGGTAACCGGTTAGCAATAAGAAAATATAAATGTTTATCCCTCCAAAAATAACCCAAAATACACACTCAGCAAAAGAGAAAAATAAAACAGATTTCATTCTGCAGAGGTTCACTTTAAAATCAAAGAAAAACAGGGTTATTTCCAAAGACAAATAGGATAAGATGTTGAATTTTATGCAGTTTGTCATTCTGATTTTCTGGTATGTGTGGTCACCAATCACATTTGCTTTTTATGTTCGGCAGAAAAAGGTTGCTCAGAAATATAATATCGAGAAGTCCAGTCATTCTTCTTCTTCCAGAAGAATGTGTTACATCCTGAACTCAACAACACGGTTCTTTTCAGAAATAGGAGATCTCAGTTAGACAGCCCTTCATGTTGCTCACCACCTGAAGACCAGATAAAACAACAAACTCTCCATGCATTCACTGTTTAAAAATCCCCAGCAGGGTCTGCAGGAGAGCAAGCATGTACAAAAGTCATGTGATTTCTGGAAGCATTGTTTAAAGATATGCTTCAATGCTGACAGTGACTGCTCAATTATCTCATTGAAAGAATCCACTGCAGGTATTTCTACAAAACTTGAAATAAATCCATTTTTCCAAAACAAAACTTCAAAATGTAAGTCCTCCAACTATTATTAATTATGGAGCTTTTTTGAGCATTGTCTTCCTCTGTTCTCTGCCCAGAGACAGGAATACCTATAGCACCACGATCTCCACCACAGGTAAAGCAAGAATCAGATCCTGAATCTTGCTGGAATGGAGAACAAACCTTGTGCTGTTAGCACTAATCTGTTCTAGAATGGTCATTTAACCAACTAAGCCAACCTTAGAATCTCTACAGTGTGGAAACAGGCCATTCGGCCCAACAAGTCCACACCGCCCCTTCAAAAAGCATCCCACCCTGACTCATTCCCCTACTCTTGCATTTTCCCCATTTCTAACCCACCTAATCTAACATCCCCAGACACTACAGGCAATTTAGCATGGCCCATCCATCTACCCTGCACATCTTTGGACTGTGGGAGGAAACCAGAGCACCCGGAGGAAACCCATGCAGACCCCAGGAGAATGTGCAAACTCCACACAGACAGTCACCCAAGGGTGGAATTGACCAGCCCCTTGCGCTGTGAGGCAGCAGTGCTAACCACTGAGCCACTGTGCCACCCTTGCCTTGAGTGTCTGAGTTCTGTGGCAACATGCAATTTTACATGACTGGTGAAGTCCATAACAATGAAAAGTGACGGTAGAGATTCCAGCTTTCTTTCCATAACACAGCTAACCAGGAATTGCTCCACCTTTTACTGCCACATAATGCACCTTTCTTGGCCAACAGTGTGACTTGATTCCAAGTTTCTGGCTCAGAAGCAGGGACATTACCCTCTGTGCTATAAGGTCTCCTTTCTTTGTTTCTGTATTGTACCCAACACCACTCCCTTTCCCAATTACATCATGATTTTTTTGATATTTAATCTCTCCCCTGCTCTCATTTATTTTCCTTCCTGCTCCCTGCTTGCTTCAATTTGCTTAAAAACACTTTATCTCTACAGGTGCTTTTGAATATTTCTGGCATTTTCTGTTTCTTATTGTGTTAGGGAGAAATGTTTTGAATGGCCTGTCAGTTAGCCAGTATTTTCTGTGGACCTAGGAGGAGAACTTCAGTACTTACTTCTATTCAGCCTTTTCTATGAATTTCTCTGGCTTGATGGGGTTAAGTATTAATGAACAACTTTCTTCTCATTAGGCGGGGTTCTTCCCTTCCCTAACTTGGCTAAACACACCTGGGCCACGTACGAAATCTCTTTACTTTGTCCAAGTCTGAGTCAGGAAGTTAACGGTTTCACCTGACTCTGTCCCTATCCAGGGGATGCCCCAAAGGATGAAAGTTGGGAGAAAGTTCTCTGCAACTCCCTTGCTTTTGAAATGAATAAGATGATCCCACCATTTGTAAGTGTAAATAATTTATGAAATGTTACATACATTTGTTTTGACTAATACAGTGGCTCCGCGGTTAGCACTGCTGCCTCGCAGCGCTGGGGACCCAGGTTCAATCCCACCCTTGGGTCACTGTCTGTGTGGAGTTTGCACATTCTCCCTGCAACTGTGTGGGTTTCTGCCAGATGCTCCAGTTTCCTTGTTCAGTCCAAAGATGTGCAGGTTAGGTGGATTGGCCATGCTAAATTGCCCGTAGTGTCCAGGGGTGTGTAAGTTAGGTAGATTAGTTATGGGAAATGAAGGGTTACATGGGGATAGGTCTGGGTGGGATACTCTTTGGAAGGGCAGTGTGGACTTGTTGGGCTGAATGGCCTGTTTCTGCACCGTAGGGATTTGATGATTCGATGACTAACCAATTTGGATTCTAAATCATTTTTCTTCCAGTAGGAAAGTTGCTGTTCAGAGAACTTAACCCCCTCAATGTAACATTTATCTGATATCATTTTAATATTACTATCAAGAGCTTTCCATTGCAAAGTGGCAAAAATATAGGTAGAGGGTGTAAAATACAAAAACATTTACAAAACATTTTTATAATATGTTTTGAAGTAACCATCAATTTACGCAGAAAAGCAAGTATAAATGTTGAGTATATCAGTGGCATGGAGTTATTTATTATTGTATTTAGAATGAATCAGCTCAATGTAATATGTTTTGTATATTTTATACCTTATATAGAATATTAAAAATTATTACTGACTGTAGGATTGAGTTTGTAAATGTGTACTTGGTTGCTATGCTGTTTCATATCTGCATATTAATTTGAAAGCAGAACTTTATATGCTTGAAAGCAAGGAGAACTTTTGGAAATGACGTATAGCTTGCTGTTTCACCTGCAGATCTATGTTGTTGTGTTCATCTTTCATCTGCAGACTTGCAGTCATGCCCTTCAAATGTTTTTCCCAGAAGACAGCTCTCTCTCCTATCACACCATTTCTGGCTTGAAAGGAAGGAGGTGGTTCTTACGGCAAGGGTGATAGAAAGCAGTGCAGATTTTGACCTTTATTGTCATTTATTTGAAGCTGTAGCAATATCTTCAATAACCAAGATTAAATTCATTTCCTTTTCGGAAGTCCTTTGTTTTTGTTAAAGTTTGGAAACTAAGTAAACTTTTTTTCGACATAAACAGATTTGGGAACCTCTTCCCTGGTACTGTAAAAATATGCTGAATTCACTCCTCCCTGAAATGTCAGGTAGTGGTTCTGAAGGTGTTCACATTCATGTTATTTTGGTTCTGCTTATTCTGCTGATGTCACGTACAGCCTGTGGGTGGAGTCAAACAATTCTACTCTATCATTTAGATGTAGCAGGTGTATCTGTTCCAGCTCCCTAAGGTGGTAGTAATTAAGTATGAGCAAATGTAATTTTACTTATTGCTATCATGCAATAAACCTTTTTGTTGTCTAAGAATAGTGTCTTTTCTGCAGATATTCTATGATGCTATATCCTCTACCAGTTCTCAATAGATTGATGGATCTTGGGCCTAAGACAAGGGAGGAATGGTGGCAGCAAACTACCTAAAATAGTCTTTACCCAATGTCACACTGGTTGAGGTGGCGAATACCACAAGGTACCAGAAATGATCATCTGAGAAAATATCATATTCCCATCTTGGACACAGAATAAATTATGTTATATGAGGATCCATATATATTTAATTCTAAACAGATCTTAATTACTAAGGTGTAGTTTACACTGACATCTCTGATTTATTTAGAAGTTTTGAATTGTGCCATAATACAATTCAAGTTAATGCACTTCAGAAATCACTTTATTAACTCAAACATATTTCAGAACCATCAATGGCAGGATAGATCAGTTCCCAAATTCCTCTCTGACTAGTCTTATTTTGATTTGGCTGTTTTGTGGCATTTTTTTGCATTCAAGATGTGATGGAAGTGATGAATATGAGGAAAGAAGAGTCCATTGTTTTCTTTCTAATCGCAAAGCAGTCAGATGTATGGACACATGGCTTTCTGTAGAGTAACTGGATTCTTACTGAACCAAAGACCAACCAGATGCATTTATGCGGTTCTGTGGGACTCAAACCATAAAATGGTTTCACTCCATTGACATGGAAATTGGTTTGCCATACTATTTATATAACCAAACTACCCTGGCAACAGCCACAACATTTTCATGGTAAGGCAGTCTTCTGTTTCGTTATCTAAGGGTAACCACAGCAGATCAGAGGCTAGCTTCTTAGAAATGAGGAATAACCCCCTGTACACATGGCTGACTCCATGAAAGCTATGTTATCATGATGAACATCACGGGGCAATGCATCAGCATTGTTGAGCAGCCAAGGTGCTTTGTGGTACTCACTGGAAGGTATGTGCTAAATTTTATACAAGTGAACATGCAGTCAATACAACCAGGCATACGGAAGCTATGGAAGAGGAGGACTTCTCAGACCACTGTTCTTTAGACTGGTTAGCCTAGAATGCCTCTTGAGACTATGGACACTGCCCCATTACCACTATTGCACCACATTTTTCCAACTTCCCTTTCTTCTGCCGCATATCATCACAGTATCCTCTTGTTCAACAACCTGAAATAAAAGGCACCAGCAAGAAAACCAATAATATAGGCAACATTGCAAACAAAAATGAACAATTTTTGTAGGTGGTGGTAATGGCATTGGACTTGTAATCTAGAACCCCAGTCGAATGTTTTGGGACATGGATTCGAATCCCACTGTGGCAGCTGTTGAAATTGGAATTCAATAACATATCTGAAATTAATTAAAGCTAACCTTTTGGCGGCCATGTTCCCACTGTCAATTGTCATTAAAAACTCATCTGGTTCAGTAATGTACTGTAGGGAAGGAAATTTGCTATCTTTACCTGATGTAGTCAGCAAACGACTCCAGATCCACAGCATTGTGTTTGATTCTATGGACTGTTAGGGTTGGGCTTAACCAGTGACACTTATCCCATGAACAAATAAAAACAAATGAATGGCTTCAGGCTGCTGGATGCAGTGATGTCTTCCATTGCCACCCTCATGTTTCTGTGTGCTACCTTTGCAACAAGGAAATGGACTACAACTACAAAAAGTTCCACTCCATGAAGTATTAAGGCAGATGTGCTTGTCCTTCACTGGTTCTGCTCTGCCCTAGTTATAGAACACTATGTCCTGCAAGAAAGAGGGAAGTACTTTAATGATTGTGTGACAATTGTATGTGTGCAATGGCTTCCACAGCTGAACAGGTCTGTGGAAGCAGCAAGATGTGGCTGCAAGGCTGGCATCATTTGAAGGTAGGTAAGGTGAAGTGAAGCATTTGAATAGAAGACTCTCGCCTTGACTGCTGATTAGTAATAGGTCATACATTGAGTGGTTAGTGGTGGTTTGAAACTATTTTGTGAAAAATGCAATTATTGAACTGCTGCTGCACTTCTGCCAGGTCTTCAAGGTGAGATTCTGTGATTTGACCATTCTGTCACTTTTTCATTTACCCTTCAGAGTGTGGTCCTTGTGAGCTTCCTTGCACCCTGTGGAAGCATGACCTCTTGTCAGCTTCCTAGCATTGCATTTGAGAACTATAAAGCCCTCCTTTTTCCCTGTTGCTCCATCTAGGGTGTTTCTCCTTACAATCAGTTACTGTAGAAACAGTCAGCAGGAACTTCCTTGTGGTCAGTGCAATTCTCCTTTTAAGAGAGACAATCCAGCTGGAACAAATGATAGCCATGCTGTATACATTTGTTCAGTGCTGAGACAGCACTGCAACACTGATTTAACAGTCAGCTGAACACAATCATGGCAATGAATTGTCACCATGAAGTTTGTATGCTGCTTGTCTCAATGGGACCATACACTGGCTGATTGCAATAACTAGCTTCTAGTCTGTCTTTCATTCCATTATTGTTGATATGGGAGAGCCAGATTCTTGCATAATTCCACATTCTCTAATGAAATCCTCTATTTGTATCCCTTTCTTTGTACTGAACAAGGCAACAATCCATGACTGTTAAGGAGCAGACAGTTCTAAGTATTGTTAGGTAAAACATTCAGTTCTGCCCAGTAATAGGGGAGGGGCTTATTGCAAGGTCATGCAGGATGATTCTGGGTTACTGAAGAAGAGTTCAAAGATTACAGTTAGATGGAAAGCGAGAGAGATGTTTACTCCATATTAGACAGTGATGCTTTAGCTATATTGTTGGGAAGTAAAGTAAATTACACGCGTTCTGTGGTGGGTCACTCAGTAAGGAGACAAGAAGTTGGCTGTGCCATTAGAATTTGGGAATATATTCTAGCAGTTAGTAGGCAGCTAAATGTTGAAGTCATGTTTCAGGAATAATCCTGTGTACTAAAGGGGCCCAGAGAAGCTCTGTACCGCGAATAGTTCAGTACATTTGAGAGAAAGGGTTGAGAAGTTCACAATCACTTAATAAAATGGAGCAAGATTAGAACTCTGAAAATCACAGGGCCAGAGACGTGTAAACTCAGGAAAGGAGGTTGACCAACTAGAACAGGAGTAGTCATTGGGAGTGTCCATTCTCTTTAAGGGGAGGTTTCAAGGCCAGATCGACAGAAATGAAGTATTGTGATCATTCGTGAAGTTTTGATGACTCACCATGTCTTTGACATTTTGGGGGAAATTGCTGGGAAATCTGAGATCTGGCTTGATCGAATTAGAAGTGTATTACGGTGTGTATGATCGATGTCTATCACTCATATTAGCCACATGGTAATTCTGGATATTATGGTAAAGTTATATTCTAGATATATGTATTTCAGATTGTTAAACTAGTTCTGATGTTGAAGAGTAAAGTTTATTGATAATTATTCAAAACCGCAGAATCTTGTAACTTTCTTCTCTCAGTAAATTCTTTGAATTTTACATTTTGTATACTTTAATAAAAAGATTTCTTGTCCCTAGCTAGATCTTAACATAATTTAATGCTCTAGTCTGAGATTTTAAGAATGCACATCTAGTCCCTTGAATCAGAAAAATGTGCATATCCATCAAAAACCTGCTAGTTTCCTCATAATTATGAAGTGTCTGCAGCTTTGCATGAGCCCAGATGAAATGCTGCTTCCACATTGTGTTACAAAATGACATCTAAAAGTTGAACCCCATGTATTCTGGTCATGGCAACAGTGTCAGGGTTCTTTTCTGTACATTGGCGAGATAGCTATCCTTGTCTCTTCTGTAGTTTGTAATAATGGTTCTGTACAGAATAGTTTCCACTGAGCTTTTAGCAACAGCTGTCTGATTCTGGTAGGTTTTTACAAACTTCTTCTTTACACCGTTGTGCATAATACTGTTCTCTAAATACATCTTCTGTCTAGTACAGACTTTTCTTCACAGTCTCTTGCACATGATAGTTGATGTACCTTTTATATCACCAAATGCATTATCATCTCATCATATCCATTCTTGTTATATGATACTTTTGCATATCATTTGCATTTTCATACTTTAATAAATAGATATATATGTATGGTGCAATAATGGATTGAAGAATAAGGTGGCTAACAGAAAGCCAACTAATAGCATGTTCTGTCAAAAAAGAAATTATATACTTACGTTTTTCCTTAGTTTGATTGCAATATATGCTATAGCTAGATAGACAAACAGTATCTTTGCTCTTTTTTGCAATTTTCTACCAGTTGCAGAATCTGCTTAAGCTCCACTGGTATGTCTGATCTACTATCAATAAAGGACCATACTGGAACATTTAAAACTATTGAATGTAAGTGCCAGGCTGCAGAATGATGTCCACATATCACCACCATTCCGCTACCCACCCCCACTTTATCTGCAGCTCCCCCTAACTCCCACATCCAGTCCTGAAGAAGGGTAATACCCGAAACATTGACTTCTCCTTTCCTCCAGATGCTGGCTGGCTTGCTGTGTTCTTCCAGCCTCCCATTTGTCTACCTGCAGAATTTTATACCAGATTAACCTCAAAGGAAAGAACACATCTCAGCACTTCAATTTGTTATCTTTAAACACAACACGTAAGAATTATCAGGCTAATTTAACTTGTTGGAGAGTGAGTGAATGAAATTAAAAATTGTTGTTTCTATAAATTGTGGATGATCTTCCTTACTAATTAAATGCTTGGTAACAAATTGAAAATCTACCCCCCAGATTTTTGGTTGCTCTTACAATATTATGGAGTGATCAACTCAAAGCACCAATCTCTGATGCGATATTGCATACTAAAGCAATTTATTTCAGCAATTGGGCATTGATTAAGTAAATTGTGTTTTAAATCTTGGTATAAAACTTCCTGTAAAATCACCAGTGGTAAATTTATGAGACTATGTAATTTGTAGAGCAAATTTACATTCATATAGGTGACGCAAAATTAATTAGTAGTTTTGACTGTATGGGAGTAATTATTCTTGATTGCTGTTGTTTTAATCAAAATAAGTGAAGACCAGTGTGATAGTGGAATATTAATCAAATGCTCGCAGTATTTTCAAATCAAATGATGTATGGGCAAGGAGCGTCACTCTGCTAATAGAACTTCCTATGTTATTCAATAACTGTATATGGAAGAATCAGACAGAGAACTTCAAAATGTAGTTATACCCAGAATTTATGAAATTCTAATCATGCAATGTCTTGGATCTTAGGAAAACAAAATCATGTATTTACTGGAAGTATAATTCATATTTAAGTTTTCATGTGTCAACTACTATTTTAAAAATGTGGACCTCCCTTCAACCCAGGCTCCTTTTTTTCCAATTTATCCCTTTTTATTCAGTAACTGGATTTAATGAAACACAGGTAAGAATCACTAAGTGGTCTGTCATCTGATTTGTTTATATTTGTTATTAGGAATTGCTGGCAAAGACTGGAGATAATAGTGGTGAGTCGTCTCCTTGAATTCCTTCAGTCAATGCTATTGGAATGGGATTCCAGGGACTTTATTCAACAAAATGAAGAGGCAGCAATATGTGTCAAAGCCAGAATGGTGTGTGACTTGGAGAATGTGGAGATGATGCTGTTCCCACTGTATTGCATCCTTTGCAGTTCCAGTGCTCATATTCTAGGAGGTAGGGGGGCTGTTTAAGTAAGCTTGTAAGGCATCCAATTACAGTGTCCTTAAAGTGGATTGTTGCATACTGTGACAGGGTTGCTGATAAAGCAGACTGTTTTGGCGTCAGTGGTACACTTGAATGTTGTTAATCAAGCAAGAGCTGAGTACTTTGTCACTCCTGTCTTGAACATTGTAGATCCGGATTCTCCAATGGTTTTGGTTCATAGATCTCTTTTCAAATATGTTGGTAATGATGGAGCCTGATCTAAATTTTAGTGCTAAGTATTCAATAGAAAAGTGCTGCATGCAAATAATGTTTAATTGCGATTTTCAGAAAACAAGGTATCATTTTTAGACAATTTGCAGACAATTCCACTGTTGTAGACAGTGGTGAAACAGACAAACCAGAGACAAAGGATAATTGTGACTTCACTAACATTCTAATGCATACCAACTGAATAAGTATTTTACATGACCCCAAAAATAACTAATGGCAAAAATAGACAAGTTGAGTTGTAAATCTGTGACTCTATAACTTAAAGTCAAACCTTTTGTTAAAATTCCAGTACATGTATAAACAGACACACAAAGAGATGTGATAAGATATTGAGGGTGATGAAAGAGAAAAAGCTCACAGAAACACAGCTCTGACACCAGTCCAGATCACAGACAATTAGTTTTTTTTCTTTCAGCTTCCTTTTGACTTCTTCCAATTCTTTAAAAATGATTAAAAAAAAGAAGGGTGACTGGACTCAAAATATTAACTCTGCTTTCTCTCCACCGATGCTGTCGCACCTGCTGAGTTTCCCCAGCAATTTCTGTTTTTCTTTAAAAATGATGCAAGGTTGTAGATATACCACTTCTTAGTCTTTCATTCACTTGTTGAGGATTTGACTTTTCAGTACTTCTGAAGTTGGTTTTTCTGCTTCTCCTTTCACCAGGGGATTTGTGAAGAGAACAACTTCCAGAGAAAGGGTTAGAGTTAGAAAGGAACAGTCTGATACGGATTTTCTTTTGCTTTCCGTACAAAAGAGAGAGAAAGAGGGGGAGAGGGGAACGGCGGTGGGGGGGAGGAGGCGGGGAGAGAGAGAGACAGACAGACAGAAGTACACTCTCTATTTACATGCAGGATATTTCTGCTCTATTGTCCACACGTAAGGCTACGACCACCTGTCCAGGAACCAAACAAGTAGTTGTTACAAAGCTGAACCTTCCTGAGCTGACAATAACTGGTCCCAATTTAAAACCAGTCAAAAGGCTGTCTCTAGGCAAAATTGCCCTGAACACGTATCTGTCTGGAATGTGCTCCCGTTGCTTCAATAAGGGAATTTTGAGGATACAACTCACAATGTTTTTATGGTTCTAAACACTTTCTTTTCTCATTTTAACCCACAGTTTAAAAAATAAATGGAAGTGGTATCTACAATGTGATCTCATTGCTAAAGATCTCGCACCTCATATCCAAATTGCCATGCTTTGATGGTAGCTGTCTAAATCAGAGTGACCTTGAACTTCATCTCTGGCTTCTTTCGAGGATCAGCTGTGGACCTTGATTGCATCTTGATTACTATTGCATCTTGCAGGTCACTGTTGACCTGATTGTCATGGTTGGACAATAGATAATGTAATGATGGATAAAACTTCAGAGGGTCAGATAGCTTCTTGGTCATCCTAGATTCCCCCATGTGCAGGGTAACATGGCTATCTGGCCATTAAGGCACCCAACAACTGCCCACTCAGATTCATCCATCAATTCAAACATCTTCCATGAGTTATCCCTTCCTGGCCCCTTCTGTACTTGAAGAGTCCAGACTGCTGCGTATCTCAATCCATTTTACAAAATGCATGGATTGATCCAAGGGATCAAGGGTTGTTATCTTTTGTAATGATGACAACTCACTGGTCTGTGTGAACCCTGGACAGAGGTATAGAGTTAATATAAACAATGCCGCATACAGTGGACCAAACATCAAGCAATACATTGAGTTTCTAAAGATTAGGATTGGGTGGTGCCTTCCAATACTATTCTGCAAAGGACTTGATCACTACGCTGGTCTACTACATTCTACAAAACACAGCTCTCTGAGAGGTGTGAACTTTGGGAAGGCCCTGGAAGGATTCAGCTCATCATGAGAAGCAGGAAGTGAGTGGAAGAGATGTATCCGGATGCTGAATAGAGTGGTGTCCATGCTTCATGCCAAAGAGGCCATTTTCTATCACCCAGTGGATGAAGGACCACCACTTCCTCTCAGCCTCTAGCATTGGTCTCAAATCAACGTCAATGAAATGAGGGTCTGACTTGCCCCCAAGTGCTGGCGCACCATATTTCTTGTAATTAAGTGAACGAAAACAGAGTTGATGATGTGGGAAAATGTGAAATTGTTCATTTTGGCAGGAAGGATAAAAGAGAACTTAAACATTGCTAAAAGAATGCACAAAGTTAAAGCTATTCAACTTGTACTCATAAGGACTAGGATGCAAGAAACCAGATTTGTAAGAAAAAAGAACAATAATTTATACAGCACGAGAAGAGGATGCGGAGTGATTTGGCCATCATTGGCATGGAGACGCAGCAAGATCAGTTAATTGTCAATCTTAGTTCCTGGACACCGAAGCAGGTGTGTCACCATAGGAATACAGCAGAAATTTATAGTTCCATAATCCCTTTCCCAATGAAATAGATGAAATGTATGTGTGAATTCATGATGCCTACTTAAAAGAGGGTCCTCTGTATGAATAGATGTAACTTCCAGTACGTGCAAATGTACCACACAATGTGAGCCCAATTGATAATCTTAAATTGGTTTCTGGTGCAATTCTTAACATAATTTGGATTATTTAATAAATATTGTACAATAGCAGAATCATACCTATTGTTAAACATAGTGACTTAAGCACAGAAATGGCAGACGGAGTTTAATCCAAACAAATGCAAGGTGATGCATTTTGGAGGATCAAATTTAGGTGTGAGTTATATTGTGAATGGCAGAACCCTTAGGAACATTAACTTTCAGACTGGGTGTGCAGGTCCATAGTTCCCTGAAAGTGGCAACACAGGTAGCCAAGATGATTAAGAAGACATTGGCATACTTGTCTTCATTGCCCAGGATGTGGAGTACAAGAGTTGGCAAACATGGTGCAGCTATATAAAACCCTTGTTAGTCTGCACTCGGAGTATTGTGTGCGGTTTTGGTCACCACACTACCAGAAGGATGTGGAAGCTTTGGAGAGAGTACAGAGAAGGTTCACCAGGATGTTGCAGGGTATTGACTATGAGGAAAGGTTAAAAAGACTAGCATTGTTTTTACTGGAAAGACAGCGGCTGAGAGGAGACCTGATAGAGGTCTACAAAATTGAGAGGCATAGATAGGGTAGATAGTCAGAGGCTTTTTCCCAGGGTTGAATTTTCAATTACAAGGGGGCACAGGTTCAAGGTCAGAGGGGGAAAGTTTAAGGGAGATGTGTGAGGGACGTTTTTCACGCAGAGTGGTAGCAGCCTGAATGCACTACCAGAAGAGGTGGTGGAAGCGGGCACATTGAAGACATTTAAGAGGCACCTAGATGGGTACATGAATAGGGAGGGAATAGAGGGATACGGATTGAAAAATGGCAGACTTGTTTTTAGATTGATTAGGGCATGATGGTCAGCACCGGCTTGGAGGGTCGAAGGGCCTGTTCCTGTGCTGTACTTTATCATTTGTTCATATTGCTGACCAGAGAATCCAAAACCTGAGACAGACTGCATATTACTCAGATTGACAGTCAACTGTTCCTGCTGTATCTCTGTCAATGATGGTTCAACCAATCAGCATTTTATTCTCATACTGTATGCAGCATTAATGGCCTTTTTCAAGTCTGGTTTCTTAAATCGTAATCATGATCAGTATGCATAAAAGAGGAGCTTATTACCTTAATGATGAGAGATTTCAGAACTCTGAAATCCAGAGGGATCTGAGTGTCCTAGTACATGGATTTAAGTAAGGCGTTTGATAAGGTTCCCCATGTTAGGCTCATGCAGAAGGTAAGGGGGCATGGGATAGGGGGAAATGTGGCAGATTGGATTCAGAATTGGCTGACCCTTAGAAGACAAAGGATGGTAGTGGACGGAAGATATTCAACATGGTGCTCAGTTATGAGTGGTGTACCACAAGGATCTGTTCTGTGTCCTCTTCTATTTGTGATTTTTGTAAATGATTTGGATGAAGGAGTGGAAGGGTGGATTAGTAAGTTTGCGGACGATACGAAGGTGGGTCACGTTGTGGACAGTGCAGAGGGCTGTTCTAGGTTACAAAGGGACATTGATAGGATGCAGAGCTGGGCTGAGAATTGGCAGATGGAGTTTAACCCTGAAAAGTGTGAGGTGATTCATTTTGGAAGGACAAACTTGAAAGCAGAATACAACGTTAACGGAAAGATTCTTGGCAGTGTGCAGGAGCAGAGGGATCTTGGGGTTCATGTCCACAGTTCCCTGAAAGCTGCCACCCAGGTGGATAGAGTTGTTAAGAAGGCGTATGGTGTGTTAGCTTTCATTAATAGAGGGATTGAGTTCAAGAGCCATGAAGTTATGCTCCAGCTATACAAAACCCTGGTTCGGCCACATCTGGAGTATTGTGTCCAGTTCTGGTCGCCTCATTACAGGAAAGATGTGGAAGCGTTGGAAAAGGTGCAGAGAAGATTTACCAGGATGTTGCCTGGAATGGAGGGAAGGTCTTACAAGGAAAGGTTGAGAGATCTAGGGCTTTTCTCTTTAGAACGACGAAGGATGAGAGGTGACTTGATAGAGGTGTGCAAAATGATCAGAGTATAGATAGAGTAGACAGCCAGAGACTTTTCCCTGGGGTGGAGGTAGCTATTACGAGGGGGCATAGTTTTAAAGTGAGTGGAGGTAGATATAGGGGAGACGTCAGAGGTAGGCTCTTTACTCAGAGTGGTCGGGACGTGGAATGCATTGCCGGAGAGGGTAGTGGAGTCGGCCTCATTAGGGGCATTTAAGCAGCTATTAGATAGGCAAATGAATGATAGTATAAGGTAGGGGTGGAGGTTAGATAGACCTTAGGATTAGGGTAAAAGTTCAGCACAACATCGTGGGCCGAAGGGCCCGTACTGTGCTGTACTCTTCTATGTTCTATGTTCTACATGAATTGCAAAATACTAGTGTACAAATACAGGATGTAATTTGGAAAGCTAATAGAATGTTATTATTAATTGCAAGGGGAACGGAATACAATAGTTAAGCATTTGATTTCCACCTGTTATGCAATTTGAGGATATTCTCTGTTTCTTTTATGTGCTTCACTTTTTGTTCTATCTGCAATCCTTCAATTAAAATGCTCTTATTAATATTTTGTTGTTTAATTTATTAACTTTTTTTCTTTAAAATTGAATTCTACAAAAGGGTCTGATTTCCAAAAGATGCTAAGCTTTATATAATTCCCTAAGGAAACCAAAAGATACTTTTTTGTAGTTTTGGTGAACTTTGGGCCACTGGTGAGCAGAGTGGCCCTGCTACTCATCTGATGTCACTGCAAGATCAGAGTAATTAGCAAGGTCACAACTTGACATTCTAAAACATTTGTAGCTAATACATTGTTAAACAATATTCACTGTTGAAATGTAGGAAGTATAGCAGTAAATGTGCAAACAGTGCAGGGCTACAAACATTAATGAGATAAATGATCAAATACTCTGTGTTTGATGCTGTTGGTTGAGGGACATAGGTATGGCCAGAATAGTCCACTAAATCCACTAACTGTCTTTGCAAAGGGTCATGAAAATACTTAATCTATCTGAACTTTGAAATGGGGATATGGTCTATCATCTCAAAGGAACCATGCTGCAATTTGAGAGTGTGGCAGTTTCCTCAGTGCAACACTGAATTGCCAGTCTAGATTCTGTGCTCAAGACTCTAGAACCGGGCTTATTCAATTAATTTTCAATATCACTCAAGTTTTCTTAAATTTAAGTAAATGAAAATACTGCTAATAAATATTGAATTGCCTTGGAATGACTATAAAAGAACAACCTTCATTACACTCCTTTCATGGCCTCAGCATGCTAAAGAAATGGCACGATCATTTCCTATAGTACTTTTTAAAGTGTAGTTGCATTTTAAATATCGAGGATTTATGGTAGCTTATTTATAAAATGTTCCTCCAGCAACACAAACAAAAATGACTAGATAATCTCCTTTGAGTGATAGTAGCTGAGAAGGAAACTTTAGAAGACGTAAGGAGAACTTCTCCGTTTTACTTTGAATAGTGTCATTGGTACTTTTGCATCCACCTGAGATCATCGATAGGGTCTTGATTTAATGGATAACTGTCATTGGTACAGTATTGCACTGAATGTCAGTCCGTTCCGTATTGTAGTCTCTAAAATAGGGCTTAAGCCCATGGATTTCTTGCTCAGGGAAAGGTGCTACCATTGATTTGAATCGGACACCAACCATGTTTTTGGAAACAGGCTTGCACATTTGGACCATACGCAGATTATTAATCACGGGGTGGAGTGGCAGTGAATACGATCCAACAGCAGTTCTGAAACCTCATTGAGCGGAAATTAGTAAAGGAAGCTTCAGAGCAAAATTGACAGAATTTAAGCTGCACCATTTTTGGAGCACCTTTATGTGAGTGCTTTAAGCACTATCATCCAAACTCTTCAACACCAAATGCTAAAATGTGGACCATGTTAATTCTGAAAACAGCATTGGTTTAATTAGTAGTTAAACCATACGCTTGTGGAGTCAAGGTATCAAGTGCAGTCTGATGATTTTCATTGCATTACCATCTTTCTTCCCCACCTGAAAACTGAGTCAAGGTTCTATTCAGATTATAAAAACCGAAAGAACTGCGGATGCTGTAAATCAGGAACCAAAACAGAAGTTTCTGGAAAAGCTCAGCAGGTCTGGCAGCATCTGTGAAGAAAAAATCAGAACTGAGGAAGGGTCACCGGACCTGAAACATTAACTCTAATTTTTTCATCACAGATGTTGCCAGACCTGCTGAGCTTTTCCAGCAACTTCTGCTCAGATTATCTTCAGAGTGAGTAATTCCTGGGTTTGCGTATGCCCCCAACTCAGCTTCTCTCCTGATTCCTCTTTGCATTTGCCCTAAAGAAACCAATGAAAAAATTAAATTCAGCTCAGCTTATTTTTCACTGGCTATTCCTTTAATTTTGAACTGTCTTAACCATAGCTTTAGTGCATCCTACTTTGAGTGGATTTTTCATTATCATAATCTGATATTCCATCATTGTGAGTTACGAAGTACCAGTTTATAGAGACATCATTAATTTGAAAATTTCTTACCAAAATCTAATAACAAGGTACATCAATGATGTTCACTCATTATTTATGCTAATGAAGCCTCAAGATCGATCTTTAAATACATGTGCCAATTGTACTTATTCCAATAGCTGCATTTTGTATAATTAATATAGCATTAAATAGTACTATCCAACTGAGAAGAACTTTCCAGTTGGGTTATGATCTGAAGGAAGGAATAGACTTTATAATGAATGACTTGCCTGAACGTAATCCTTGATAGAATTACCATGTGACAGGACTATCATGCAGTTCAAATCTTTTGCTCCCGGGTTTTATTTGTACTGTTTGTTAGCGGCTTGTAATTAGCATTTCCTGTAATCTCTGCAGCTGTGGACAAACTGGCTGATTGATTTTATTCACTTTGGTGGCAACATCACAGCAGCAAATAAAAGCAAAGTATCATTTGATCTCGCAGTTTCGAAATATCTTTGCAGGAAATAGCGATTTTAAAAATGAAGATTTCTCCATAATGATGCTAAGGCTGTAGCACATTTAGATTGCTGCAAGCAAGCTTTATCTCTCGATGACTATTATCTCCGATTAAAATCTTGGATTCTGTCAGTTTGCATAATTGCAACATTGGCATAGTGTCAATGATGCAAACATCTTCTCCTGTTGATAGAAGCTATAAAACAAAAACTGGACTCTGTTGTTTTAATCTTCCATCAGTGGCTTCATAGCATGGGTTTTGCGCAGCTGCATCAAGATAAATGTGTAAGACTTTCAGCCCCATGTATTTTTTACCGCTGTCAGTTTTCTTGAGGGTTGTTAATCGGGTTGGTTCAACAGCACTGCCACTGCTGATGATAGTGATTTTGCCCCACAGGTACATGGATATTCCCCATTTTATTTGTGTAGTGACATAGAGTTGAAAGGCCATTATGTCAGTACATCACACATGCTCATTGACTATTATGCATCTTCACTTAATTTGCAGGAGGACTACTGTGCCAACCACATCTAAACATGGATGAGCCCCTAGTGAACCGATAGCCCCAACGTAAAAGCAAAATCCTACGAGTGCTGAAATTTGAAACAAACAGAGAAACTCAGCAGGTCTGGCAGTATCTTTCGAGAGACAAATAGAGTTAATGTTTTGGATCCGAGTGAGAGTGTACTGTTTGTGTGTGAGAGAGAGTGGGAGACTGCTCCAAGACCTCATTACAACAGCTATGCATAGCTTGCGAATAGAAGATGGTTAATGCTCACATTTTCATGAATGAAACCCCTAAGAGATGACCACATCCACCAAGCATTCCCAATCCAATTGTCTAACATGACTGAAATGGAGAAGTGAGCTAATGGCATCCACAGCTAGCAGCAGTCATTTACCTTTGGTCCTATTAGGAAACCAGTTTTGATTTGTTACTGTACTTTCACATTTGATCTGATCATAACTGAGCTTACTTGACTGGGTTAGCGTTGATGGAGACATGTCATATTGTTGCATTTCACTGTTTTAATCCTATTTTATTCCAGGTAATTATAACCTCTTCTGGATATGCTGTGTGAAGTCATTTTCATGTCTATTCATACATTTGCCCCTTAAGTAGTTTGAAATGGGGATGTGAGTTACAAACTGCGTGATAGATATATCAAACTGCACTGCTGTGAAGCTAGCAAGATATAAATAACTCATGTACAGGAGAAACCTGTTTCTTTCCTTATCCATTTCTTAGAATAAGTTTCCATGGATCTGTCTGTTAATCTCATGGTTTCTTTCAAAGGCTCAACTTCTGATGGAAATCACCAAACACTTTAAGCATCAAAAGGTTACCAGTCTTGAAAGTTCACATAAATTTATTTTCTAGAAAATGAGATTTTCATTCAGCTAAGTAGCACACAAAATGGTGTTTGGATTTACAAAGCCAGCCACATGCTGTTTCAAGTGTTAAGCCTATTCTATTCAAAGATAGAAATAAATTACTCACCAGCTGTCTTCTATTTTTAGAACAACTGAACAATCACCTGAAGAAAATTGCATGTTTTATGCCAGGTTGTATCACTTGTTGTAACTGCATCCTGATACTGCTAGCAGTGCGGTGAAAGTGGCAAAGAAATTAGAGGTTTGAACTTCCCATTTAGTTTTTAATAGCATTTTGTTATTTCATTTGGACTTAGCTCAGGAAAATTCTGTTGTTTACTCTCGTCTGAGAATTCTGTAGCTATTGATGGATTAGTGGAGATATTGTAATATATTAATGTTCCTATAACATGTATCAGTGATATGATTGTGGCTGCCATCCTAGCTCTGAATATGGTGTTTAAAAAAAAACTAACCAAACTAATCAGAAATGCGGTTACAAACTTCTGGAACAGGGTGGGATTTGAATCCAGGACTAAGCTACCTAAGTCTATTTCATAGCAGTATTGTGGTCTTGGTAGTGCACTGTATATTTTTTAAAAAATTTAACCTATTTTTCTAATCAACCTGTTCAGAGGTGCTATTACATACCTCTGGAGCGGATGGGACTTGAACCTGGGCCTCCCAGTGTATCGTTGGGATGCTACCGCTGCATCACAAAAGTCTGCATAAAAACATCAACTTATATTCACATGGTTCCTTTAATGTAATAAATTATCCCAAAGTGCTTCACAGGAACATTATCAAGCAAAATTTGACAATGAGTCACAAACACCAATATTGCAACAGATGGTCAAAAGCTTTGTCAAAGAGGTAAGTTTTAAGATGAGTCTTAAAGAATGAGATATTGGGACAATATTCCAGATCTTAGGAGTAAATGCATTGCTACCAAGTGTGAAGCAAGCTAAATCTAGAATAGTCAAAGGCTAGAATTAGAAGAGCACCCTTTAGTACTGGAGGAGATTACAAAAATAGGGAGGGGGAAAAGACATGGAGGGATTTGATAGCTGGATGAAAATTTTGAAGTCAAGATGTTTCTAGACAAAAGAGGTTTGGACCTTAATGTTTCAGGGTGTATTGACTGGTGCAGCTCCATCCTGCTTATGAGCTTGTGTCAGAAGCTTTTCATTTCAAATTTAAGACTATAAAACAGAAACCTAGTCAGACATTTGTGAAATTTACAAGGAAAAGAAATGCCAAGGTATCAGTGCTTTATACCTTCAAGATACAGAAAAAAAAATTGAGACTGTAAAGGAAATTGTGATCATGGAAGAATTCAGAAATAGCATTCCTAGTAATTTAGAAACTTAAAACACAGGAGCAGAAATTAAGCCATTCAGCCCATCAAGTCTGTCCACCATTCGATCATGGCTGATAATTTTCTCAACCCATTCTCCCACATTCGCCCCGTAACCTTTGATCCCCTTAAAATCCAAGAAGCTATCTATCTGTCTTTAATATAATCAATGACCTGGCCTCTACAGCCTTCTGTGACCATGAATTCCATAAATTCACCACTCTCTGGCTGAAGTTTCTCCACACCTCTGTTCTAAAGGGTCTTCCTTTACTCTAAGGCTGTGCCTTAATTGAGCAACAGATATTCAAGATCTGAGAAGCAACTGCTCTGGCAGATACCTATGATATCTCTCATAGGCAATTACAGGTGGGGAAATGGTCACATGGATATCCACAAGGAAATTGGAGGAATAGAATGTCCATGGATGAAAGATGAACTAGTTTTAGAGAACGGACAGAAGAATGTTAAAGTAATAAATGAGAAAAGCTGAACCAAAAAGTGATGTGAATAAATGTACATATTTCCATTGTAGTAAGATTTCAAAAAAGCAAAGCCAATTGCTTACAATTAAATGGAAGACTGATTGCTGTAGTAGGAATGTCTAAGGAATTCTCATAAAGGGGCAACAGGAATGGAATAAGGTAATAACATGGTAGCAGATGTGCAAAGAGAACATGTTTCCTTGGAATGTACCAAGTAGTGAGAGATGGTTCAGGACAGCCATGCAACTTATTTTTTAAAGATTGACAAGGATAATCAGACTGCTGGAGATTCTAGAATATTGGCTTTACCAACGGTGGTGCAACAATCAATGGAAGTAAAAGAAGCTGGAATGTTACAAAAATAGCAACCTGAATTGTTTCGTGGCTAAGCTACAACTAGACCTCAGGCCAATAGAATTAAACAATGGAGATCACCTGAAATAGCAGCTGTTAAAGAATGCACAGTGGATCCCTCAGGTGGTGGTTCAATCAGAGTACCACAATTACATTTTATATGTGGCTCATGAAATTCTGATGGTTTTTATTTGCCACTTAAACATCGAGTCAAGTATTACCAGGCAAGCCATACATTTCAGGTAGTGGGTAAATTCCCATTTGTATCTAAAGATGGAAATGGAATTCACTTGATAGCATGATATTACAACATGCTATTTTCTTTATGCATTGATAATACATTAATATTTCAAGTCAGAGGAACATGCTTCACAATATGATAGTAATCCAGAATTCAAAGAGCCTTATTTCTAAAGTTGTGAATGAGAAGTGGCATTAGAATTTATCATTTAATTTTAACTTCCACGTTTAATTCAATGCCAGCTTTTCAAGATCATTTATCAGGGGCTTTATATATCGTGTAGAACCCTTACCTAAAACCGGGAATGTGAATCTTTTCATGATCATGAGTGTTTATACCAGATTTCCTGAAGCAGTGCCTTTAGGAAAGATTACTGCAAGAGTAGCAGTGGAAAAGTTAGTTCAATTTTTCATAAGATTTAGATTATTTAAAGAAATAACATCTGATCAAGGATCACAGCCTAAATGTGGTTTCACCCCACAATAATGTTATTGACTCTGAACTGCCCTCTGAAATGGCCTTGTAATCCTTGTCTGTAATCCCAGTTTCCATGAGACAATAAATTTTATAAAAACTATATATAAACAATCTGAGTACAGGACTGAAATAATTTTACAGCACACATTTCATAATTGAACAACTAATTACATCTTAGGCCTTTGGGATGGTATGTTGTAACTAACATCCAGTGATAGCCTTGATGACTCTTTGTATACAGCTACGCTGGCTAGCCCCATGAGATTTTAATCATTTATCCATGTTCAGAAATAAATGGATGTAATAGAATCAGTCAAGGGATTGCCTGAGAAACAGTGTGAATTTTTCATGGTTTTGACTGGCTGTAAGTTGACCCCCTTCTCTGTGCAGTTTAACAGGTGCTGTGTTACATCCTGCTGGGAGTGATGATATGTGTCCCCGGGGGAATTAGCAACAAAGCCAGAAAGTGTAACACTGAGGCCATGCAGGAAAGGTAGCTGCTGCATTTGAGACCTGTGCTAAAAGAATATATTTGCAGCCATTTGCATGTTGATGCTGAGCAGCCCTTGACATTTTCCAGTAAGTAATTTTCTGTGATGTGTGTGGTGCAAACGTATTTTGTTCATTTAACCTTAAAGATATACTGCTTGCAACACAGGATCTTACACAGCCAAACCAATTTTGGTTATTGGTTCCAAAGATAGAAATGAAATTCACCTGATATCATGGTGTTACAACATGGTATTTTCTTGATCACATTGATAATACATAAAATATTAATGTCAAAGGAACATGCTTCACAATATGAAAGCAATCCTTAATTCCAAGAGCCTTATTTCAAAAGTTTTGAGTGAAGTGGCATTAAAATCCATCATTTAATTATAGTCTTCTGTACAAGGATTGTTGTTAGTTATCTCATGGTTTTACAAAATGCAGTTCAGTTGAACCTTGATACCATCTTCAGTGTCCCAGACAACAAACTTGCTGAGAGGAATTGAAAATGGATAGGTGTACAGGAAGGATGAGAGATGTGTAATTGAGAGGCGAGTTGATTGAATATGAATCCACTGCACCTCCTATTAAAGTGTATATTCTCAGTAACCCACCTGCTGTGTGAGCACGTAGTTTAATGACCTGTTGCTAGGATTTTTGTATCACATCTTTATAGAAATATCAGGCTTCAACTGACATAGAACTGTTAGCATTGTTGATAATGCCAATAAAGCTACTGTCTGTTCTTCTGTCTTTTTCAAGTCCTTCCTTTGTCCATGCATTGAAATGGCAAAAGTGAAGGTGTCAAATCTATTTCAAGCTCTCCTCCAACACTTGACTTGACTTGTCTGTTTCAAAATCAAAGGAGGGTGGCCTGTTGTTGACTTCCTCTCTCCGATATTGCTGTCTGTTGTCATTTGTTGCTTAAATGCTTGGCAACAAATGAGAGTTCATATTCCAGCACTCTGTTCTAGTGCAGTGATGCCACAGCTTCCTTGTACTTCAATACTGTGGTATTCAATAAACTTTCTCAATGGCGAGGCATTTCTACAATAATTCAATGGGTCAAAATTCCACAGGCAACTACTCTCCTCAGGACCCCACCTCAGCTATCACGTTCCAGTAGGTTATTAGATGTACCAACCTCAGCAACTTCTTAAACGAGACAACCTCTTAAATGTCAAGAGATTTGGTTCTAATGAAATCAAAGATTGCTTTTTTAGAAAACAAAAGCATCAACGACAGTTTGTTCACCTCCTTATTAGTGGTTTATTTATTCCCTGACAAATCAGCGCTATTTACAAAAACTGTATTAGCAAAACTGAAAATGCCTTATGAAAGTCCTTTCAAAGATCCCACTTGTCACCCTGGTATGATAATGGTTCCACCAGTGGGGGGAGGGATCCCAATACCACCTACTCTTTTCATAGGGCAATGAACTAATAGTGGTATTATCCCTAGGTGATTAAGCCTGAGACCCAGGTAATGTTGTTAGGACCCAGGTAATTTCTGGGAACTGAGGTTCAAATCCTGCCATGGCAGATTGTGGAATTTGAATTCAATAAAATTCTGGAATTTTTCTGGTTCACTTTAGGGAAGGGAATCTGTCACCCTTACCCAGTCTGGCCACTCTGATGTTGCTGTGTTCATCCAGCTCTACACATTGTGATTGTGGTTGACTTTCAACTGCCTTCTGGGCAATTAGGGATGGGCAATAAATACTGGCATGGTTAGTGGCTTTCTCATTTCATGAATGAAATAAACTTCAGATGCAGAATTCGAGCATCATGGGTGCTGAATACCTGAATCATTATTCAGGTAATGTGATTATCAAGGTAACATCAGACCCATAGAAAATAGACAACGAAGGGATGGTGGGGGTTGGATGGGCGAGGGAGTAGAATTTAATGAGCTCAAGGTCTATTTCTAGAATGTGATAAGGTATTGTATATCAATGTCAGGATATTATACATTAAATGTTCTCATGTCATATTGAATAGCGGACATGAACCCATGGCAGTGTCACCAGGGCTTCAGTGCAGGAGTTTACTTCCTCTGCTGCTAAAAACCAAATGCACCTCTTTCACTTGATCCTTTTTCCACACACTTGTACCCATACCTTTTGCAAAGGTTGCCCGTTTTCTTCACTCTGTTTCCTCTTCCTTCATATCCAGCCAAATATAGTACATTTATTTATAAATGGAAACCTGATTACAATATCAAAACTCAGGACAAACTAGGTCAAAAGTGCTGTTGAATCTTGGGGGTTATGTATATATCACCTCATCCTTTCCCTACATTTCTTCTTCATTACCCCCCAATTATTGCTTGTATCCTAATTTTGCATGAAAGGTTAAAACCCACTTGGGTTGGCTGCCTATGTCTTGGACTCAGCCCTTCATTGTGGATACAGAATCAAGATGGCCACAAAGTTCAGATGTCAGGAGGCTGTGTTAGCAAATCAAAGTCAGATAAGGGTCAGACTGCCCCTGAACTTCGCAGAGCCCTTTGGAGAGGGGGAGCTCTTTTTGGAAAGATAAAGTGCCTTCTGGATATGGTTGCAGGGTAATTTTGTGGGAAGCTAGGTGTCCTTTAGCTTAGGTCAGTGCCCTTTGGGTGCAATAAGGTGTCCTTTAGGATTTTTAAAAGTAGGCAAAGATATTCTTAAAGAGTGCATACATCCATTAATGTCAAGCTCATTGGTACTTTCAAAAGTGTCAAAGGAACTATCAAAGCCAACTGTGAAAAGGAACTATCAAGCTGTCAATGCATTTAAATTTCTTGCCCTTTTTATTTTGAAATCTGTCTCGTGATGGACTGGATTAGTGCTGCATAACTGAGATGGTGTGATTGTAATGTAACTGGATTAATAATCCAGAACCCCGCGTTGACATGGTTTCAAATCCCACCATGGGAATCTGAACAAGATAACTATCTGAAGTGACCATGTAACTACCGTCAATTGTCATTAAAAACGCATCTGTTTCAATGATGTTCTGTAGGGAAGGAAATCTACCATCCTTACCTATAGCTCATTCCAGATCCATAGAAATGTGGTTGATTCTTAGCCCAGCCCATATTGTTATGAATTCAGGCCAAGCCAGTGACACCCACATCCCATGAATAAATGAAATAAACCTTCCATTATCAGAGTAAGGTGCTAGCTATTTCACAGTTGATTGACAGGTCCAAGTGGTTATAGAATCTTTCTTTCAAGAGGGCCCATAAATTCCAATCCTTGTTTTGATAAGGAACTTTGAAGTTGAATTAAATGTTTCTTTTTAGAGGATTTTATGTAATTGAAGGAATGTAAATGTAGTGAGAGGATTTTTTTTATGAATGAGAGTTTTTCCTTTTTAACATAAAGTCTGCAATAGACACCAAGAACTATTATTTGATCTCGGCATGGTCATTGAGGTCTTTCCATGATGGATACCAAGTGAGTTGGTATGATAGGTATAAAGACAAATGTTAGTGAGGTTGTTGACTTGCTCACCGAGCTGGCTTGCTTTTGTTCAGATGTTTCATCACCATGCTAGGTGACATCATCAGTGGACCCTCTGATGAAGCGGTGTTATTCTCCTCCATTTGGAATTTATACTGTCCGATCTGTTATAGTGAGTACTGTCATTTCCGGTTTTGATCTGTATGGGCTTATATATGGAGTCCAATTCTATATGTTTGTTGATTTGAAGTATGGGTGGAGAAGCATGCCTGTAGGAATTCCCGTGCATGTCTGCTTGGCTTGGGCTACTATGATTACTTTGTCCCAGTTAAACTGATGGCCTTCGATGCCTGAATGTACAGATATTAAGGAGAGTTCATCATGTCATTTTGCTGCTAGCCGATGTTCATATATTCTGATGGCTAGTTTCCTTCCTGTCTGTCCAATGTAATGTTTGTGGCAAAACAATGTGCGTCAACAATTGCGAGAAGATGTGGCCAATATTCAGGTTTGGGCTGAAAAGTAGCAAGTGACATTTGTACTGCACAAATGCTGTCAGGAGAAAATATAACTATCACTCCTTGACATTTGTTTGTGTTACCATCACTGAATCCCCCCACTATCAACATCCTTGGGGTTACCATTGACCAGGAACTGAATAGGACTTGCCATATAAATGTAGTGGCTACAAGAGCAGGTCAGAGGCTATGAATCCTGCACCTTCTGATTGCCCAAAGCTTGTCCATCACCTACAAGGCACAAATCAGGAGTGTGATGGAATATTCCTGACTTGTCTGGATGGGTGCAGCTCCAACAATACTCAAGAAGCTTGACCCCATTCATGACAAGGTAACCTGCACAATTGGCATCAGATACACAATCATCCAACTCTTCCTCCACCAATGCAGTGTAGCAGAGTGTTTACTATCCACAAGATGCACTTCAGAAATTCACCAAGGCTCCTTGCCTTCCACACTCACAAGTAGTTATATCTAGAAGGGCAGCAGGTACACGGGAGTTACTGTGCAAGATACATACCATTCTGACTGGAAATGTATTACAGTTCCTTCAATGTTGCTGGATCGACACCCTGGAACTCCCTTTCTAATGGTATTGTAGGTCTAACTACAACACATGGGCTACAGAGGCTCAAGAAGGTAGCTTATCACTATCTTCTCAAGGGCATTTAGGAATGGGCAATAAATACTGGCCTCGCTGCCCACATTCCACAAAATATTAAAAAACACAGTTTACTTTGTAATGGCGAACTGTACTTGCTCTCATAGTATGCAAAAATGGTCTCTAATTAAAATTATTTGCAAATTTTAATCACCACATTTGTTTGTGATGTGTTCTGATAATATAGCTTGTTTATTTCGAACCATTACATGGTTTATTTAAAAATGCAAATTTCCAGTTGTTAAAATTATTATTATGTGGTATTATTATTAATTATATCCATCAGGAAAGACAACAAACTGGCAGTAACTGTAGTAACAAATAAATCTTTCCTTTTGACTAATCCTCCCTGTTACATAAACCCTGCAGCAATTTAGAACATTGGACAGGCACTGACTCCTTTTTATACTGCCACCTTTTCCCTTATATCCCTTACTGAAAATCATAATTTAGTCTGAAATGTAATTTTACAGGCAATAAAGTCCTCCTGTTTGACCATGAGTATTATTTTCAGTTATTTTGGCTTTTAAATGTGTCATTCTCAGGATGGCAAGTTGTGACCCAGTGGGTACTGTAAGGATCAGAGCTTGGGCCCCAGCTGTTGGCAATCTATATCAATGATTTCTATCAATGACAACTGAGTTCTGATGGAAGGTCACTGGACTCAAAATGTTAACTCTGTGTTTTCTCTCTAAAGATGCTGCCAGACCTGCTGTGTTTCTGCAGCACTCTCTGTTTTTGTTGTCAATGATTTGGATATGGGGGCATATTGTAATATTTCCATGTTTGCTGATGGTACAAAACTTGGCGGAAATGTGAATTGTGAGGGAGATGCAAAGAGGCATCAAGGGGATTTAGTCAGGCAGATGAAATATAATATGGATAAGTGTGAGGTTAACCACTTTGGCTAGAGGAACAGAAGTATAGACTATTTCTCAAATGGTGAGTGATTGAGAAGTGTTGATGTCCAAAAGGACCTAGTTGTCCTTATTCATAAGTCACTGAAAGCTATCATGCAGGTACAGTAAGCAATTAATAAGATAAAGATATGCTGGCCTTAATCAAAGAAGATTTGAGTACAGAAACAAAAAGTCTTGCTTCAGTTGTATGGAACACACTTGCAATGTTGTGTCCAGTTCTGATCATCTTGCCTGAGAAGAGTCTGTGAGGAATGATTAGAAAATTCATAAAATCCCTATTCATAAAATGCCATTTAGCCCATTTGAGACTGTACCAACCCTCCAAAGAGCATCCCACCCACATGCACCACCACCCTCCACCTGCCACCACCTCCGCCCCCCCACCCTCCTCTCCCCATAACCCTGCATTTCACATGGCCGGTCTGACTAGCCTGCACACCCCTGGACACTAGGGGACTATTTAGCATGGCCAATCCACCTTAGCTGCACGTCTTAGGACTGTGGGAGGAAACTGGAGCTCCTGGTGGAAACCGAAGCAGACACAGGAAGAATGTGCAAACTCCACACAGACAGTCACCAAAGATTAGAATCAAACACAGATCTTTGGCACTGTGAGGCAGCAGTGCTAACCACTGTGCCAACATGCTGCCTGAAAAATTGAGTAGACTGTATTCTCTGGAGCTTATAAGAATGAGAAGTGATTTAATAGAAACTTACTACATTCTTAAAGGGTTAGATGGAGGAGATGCAGAAAGATATTTCCCCTGGCTTTGGGATCTAGATCCCACAAATACATTCTCAGAATAAAACGCAAGTTATTAAGGACTGAAATAAAGAGGAACCTCTTCACTCAGAGAATGGTGAATCTTTGGAGTTCTCTACTCCAGAAGGGCTCAGGTGCACTGTCACTATGTACATCCAAGACAGAGATTAAGATTTCTAATTACTAATGACATCAAATGATATAGTGATAACGAGAGAATATGGTATTGAGCTAGCTGATTAGCCATATTCTAGAATGGTGGAGCAGGCTGGAGTGGTTGAATGGTCCTACTCGAGCCCAAGTTCCTATGTCAACTGCAATGGACTTTTCCAAGATGCACAAAACCAGTGTTCATCCTCCTTGCTAGATTTAAGAGCCCATGGTACTGGGGTGTATATTAGCATGGACAGAGGATTGGCTAACTAATAGAATTCAGAGAGTTGGGATAAAGGGGCATTTTCATGACAGTAACCTGTAATTAGTGGAATGCCACAGTTATTTACAATATATATCGATGACTCGGATAAGAGAAGTGAATGTACTATTGCCAAATTTGCAGATGACACAAAAAATAGGTGGAAAAGCAAGATGTGTGATGACACAAAGGGCCTACAGAGGATATAGACAGGTTAAGTAAGTAGGCAAAAACTTGGAATATGTGTGGTTATTCATTTTGTCAGGAATACTAGAAGACCTGAGTAATATTTAAATGGAGAGAGACTGCAGGAATCTACACAGGGGAATTGGGAACCCTTGAGTATGAATCACCTATGGTCATCCAAGTAACAGGGAAGTCAAATGGACTATTGGCCTTTATTTCGAAGATAATGTAACAGAATCATAGAGAGGTCTTGCTAAATCTACTCGAGACAGTAGTCAGATCACAGCTGGAATACTGTGAATACTTTTGGTCCCTTTATCTAAAGGAATAAACCTTGGCATTAGAGACAGTCTGGAGAAGATGCATTAGTTTGCTCCCACGTATGGAGTGATTTTCATATGTGAATAGGTTGAGTAGTTTGGACTTGCAGTCATTGGTATTTAGAAGAATGAGAGATGACCTTTTTGAAAATTATAAAATTCTTAAAAACAAGACAAAAAAATGAAAGAACTGCGGATGCTGAAACAAAAACAGAAATTAGTGGAAAATTAGCAAGTTTGGCTGCATCTGTAGAGAGAACTCAGAGTTAATGTTTTGAGTCCAGCGACCCTTCAGAACTGAACAAGGTTCTAAAGAAGGGTCACTGGACCTGCAATGTTGACTCTGATTTCTCTCTACAGATGCTGCCAGACCTCCAGAGATTTTCCAGCAATTTTTGTTTTTTGTTATAAGATTCTTAATTATCTTGACAGGATAGATGCAGAGAGATAGACAAGGGGGAAAAAAGACCAGAGGGCATAATCTCAGGCAATGGAGTTGCCCATTTGAGACAGATGAGGAGGAAACTTTTCTCTCAGGGGGTAGTCAATCAGTGGAATTTTTTTTACTGTGGAAAGCTGTAGAAGCAAACTTGTTAAGTATATTCAAGGCTGAGATACAGATTTTTAATGAAAAAGGAATCAAGGGTTATGGAGAAAAGGCAAGAAAATGGAGTTATGGATTAGCAGATCAACCATGATCTTATTGAATAGCACAGCAGCCTTGATGTGTTGACAGCCCTACTTCTACTCCTACATCTAATGGTCTTATTGTCTTTATACTAAATTTAACTAAAACTTCAATTTCTTTAATATAATTTTTAAAAAAGTACTATCTTTTTAGGCCTTAAGCATATTGGTAATGTATATCAAACCATTTCATATGTGACTTTTGGACTTCAATGTCTTATGTAATGTAGACAGACTTACGGACTTGTGGTTTATAAGTGCTGTTTTTAAGCAAATTGAAAAATTTTACCCTCTAAGAATATGAAGTTTCTCAGTGAATAATGTTCATTGTAGTATTTTTGAACAATATCTATATTTTCGTACCTTTTTGAGGGAGAAAAATATGTATTTAATTTGTTGATTTTATTTCTTCGTTGCTGCAGGCTTATGACTGGAGTTCACTAATACCAGAGATAAAGCTGCCAAATCCTACTGGGTAAATTTATTATTAAGCAAGGATTTATTGCATTTAATTTTAAAATCAGGATGAAGTAAACTGCAGCCAAGATTTTTAAAATAAGTGTTTCATTGTAGACACAAAGTTGACAAATGCAAAATAGAATTTCATAAATTAGAAGAGTCAAATGAAATTTGACTATCAAATTAAGTTGAACGAATGGAGTATTGGCAGTTTTGACTCCCATCAGTAAAATCAAAATTCAGTACACCTACCGTAAAGTATTCCAAAATAAGCAAAAAACATGTTCGGGTCAATACAATATCATTAATTAAAAGTTTTTAGTTAATTAATTGGTGCTTCTTAATGCAAAAGCTTATAATCCGGTTATCGGCAGACTGCAGAGATCAGAAATGTGTGTGAAAGGTCAGCTGAGTTTCTCACTTAATTGAAGTGTTAAGAGCTTGATAACTTTGCTTGAATCTCTGTTCTATCAGCCTACCTAACACTGTTAAAATTAGTTTGCTTTACTTAGAATCAGCTAATTAATTAATGTGAGCCTTCAATACTGGCACGTATTTTTTCCTTCACTTAACACTTCACAAGCCCCAAGTCTATTCTGTGTTTTTGGAGTCATACTTTTCTTAAAGACAGCAAATTTCCTCTTGTCGATGTAATTAATATATTTTTTGGTTACAGGATACGTACCAGAGTGTTGCAGAGAATCTTTGTTGTTGCAGACCTCTTGTACTTGCTGCAGTTTAAAGGCCCGAACCAGATCTAACAGCTCTTGTGTGTCACTAACATGTAAACCAATAATGATGTCTGATCTCACGTGTCATTATTATTTATTTTTGAAAGTGATGAATACTATGGGACCAGAAATGACTGCCGACTTATTGCAAAAGGTTCCGACCTAATTATTAAGCATCTTCCCTCTCTCCTACTCTATCTGTCAAATCTCCTATTGCAATTTAAATGGAAAATCCTTTCCACCATAGAGCACAAATTTTTTTTATGTTCATTTTGTGGGATGTGGACGTCGCTGGCTGGCCAGCATTTCTTGCCCATCCCTAGCTGCCCTTGAGAAGGTGAGCCGCCTTCTTGAACCGCTGCATTCCTCCTGCTGTGGGTTGACCCACAATGCTATTAGGGAGGGAATTCCAGAATTTTGACCCAGCGACAGTGAAGGAGTGGCAATATATTTCCAAGTCAGGATGGTGAGTAACTTGGAGGGGAACTTGGAGGTGGTGGTGTTCCCGTATATCTGCTGCCCTTGTCCTTCTAAATGGAAGTGGTCATGGGTTTGGAAGGTGCTGTCTGAGGATCTTTGGTGAATTTCTGCAGTGTATCGTGTAGATAATACACACAGCTTCTACTTAGCGTCGGTGGTGAAGGGAATGAATGCTTGTGGATGTAGTGCCAATCAAGCGGGCTCCTTTGTCCTGGATGGTGTCAAGCTTCTTGAGTGTTATTGGGGCTGCACCCGAGTGGGGATTATTCCATCACACTCCTGACTTGTGCCTTGTAGATGGCGGACAGGCTTTGAGGAGTCAGGAGGTGAGTTACTCGCCGCACTATTCCCAGCTTCTGGCCTGCTCTCATAGCCACTCTGTTAATGTGGTGAGTCCAGTTGAGTTTCTGGTCAATGGTAACCCCCAGGATGTTGATAGTGGGGGATTCAGTGATGGTAACACCGTTGAATGTCAAGGGTCGGTGGTTAGATTGTCTCTTATTGGTGATGGTCATAGCCTGGCATTTGTGTGGTGCCAATATCACTTGCTACTTGTCAGCCCAAGCCTGGATATTGTCCAGATCTTGTTGCATGGGAACATGGACTGCTTCAGTATCTGAGGAGTCACAAATGGTGCTGAACTTTGTGCAATCATCGGCGAACATCCCCACCTCTGACCTTATGATGGAGGGAAGGTCATTGATGAAGCAGCTGAAGATGGTTGGGCCTAGGACACTATCCTGAGGAACTCCTGCAGAGATGTCTGGGAGCTGAGATGATTGACCTCCCACAACCACGACTGTCTTCCTATGTGTCAGGTATGACTCCAACCAATGGAGCGCTTGCCCCCTGATACCCATTGATTCCCGTTTTGCTAGGGCTCCTTGATGCCACACTTTGTTGAATGCAGTCTTGATATCAAGGGCTGTCATTCTCACCCCACCTCTGGAATTCAGCTCTTTTGTCCATGTTTGAACCAAGGCTGTAATGAGGTCAGGAGCTGAGCGGCCCTGGTGGAACCCAAACTGGGCGTCACTGAGCAGGTTATTGCTGAGCAGGTGCTGTTTGATAGCACTGTTGATGACACCTTCCATCACTTTACTGATGATCAAGAGTAGACTGATGGGGCGGTAATTGGCCGTGTTGGATTTGTCCTGCTTTTTGTGTACAGGGCAAACTTGGGCAATTTTCCACGTTGTCGCGTAGATACCAGTGTTGTAACTGTACTGGAACAGCTTGGCTAGGGGAGCAGCAAGTTCTGGAGGACAAGTCTTCAGTACTATTGCTGGAATGTTATCAGGGCCCATAGCCTTTGCAGTATCCAGTGTCTCCAACCGTTTCTTGATATCACGTGGAGTGAATCGAATTGGCTGAAGACTGGTATTTGTAATGCTGTGGACCACTGGAGGAGGCTGAGATGGATCATCCACTCGGCATTTCTGGCTGAAGATTGCTGTGAATGCTTCAGCCTTATCTTTTGCACTGATGTGTAAGGCTCTTCCATCATTGAGGATGGGAATATTTGTGGAGCCTCCTCCTCCAGTGAGTTGTTTGATTGTCCACCACCATTCACGACTGGATGTGGCAGGACTGCTGAGCTCAGATCTGATCCGTTCGTTGTGGGATCACTTAGCTCTGTCTATCACCTTGCTGCTTTCACTGTTTGGTGTGCAAGTAGTCCTGTTTGGTGACTTCATCAGTTTGATACCTGGTGCTGCTCCTGGCATGCCCTCCTGCACTCTCCATTGAACCAGGGTTGACCCCTTGGCCTGATGGTAATGGTTGAGTGGGGGATATGCCGGGCCATGAGGTTACAGATTGTGTTGGAGTACAATTCTGATGCTGTTGATGGCCCACAGTGCCTCATGGATGCACAGTCTTGAGTTGCTAGATCTGTGCGAAGTCTGTCCCATTTAGCGTGGTGATAGTGCCACACAACACGATGGAGGTTGTTCTCAATGTGAAGGCAGGACTTCGTGTCCACAAGGATTGTGCATTGGTCACTGTTACCAATACTGTCATGGGCAGATGCACCTGCAGCTGGCAGATTAGTAACGATGAGATCAAGTATGTTTTTCCTTCTTGTTGGTTCCCTCACCATCTGCCGCAGACCCAGTCTAGCAGCTTTGTCCTTAGGACCCGGCCAGCTCGATCAGTAGTACTGCTGCCAAGCCACTCTTGGTGGTGGACGTTGAAATTCCCCACCCAGAGTACATTTTGTGCCCTTGCCATCCTCAGTGCTTCCCCTAAGTGTTATTCAACATTGAGGAATACTGATTCATCAGCTGAGGGAGGACGGTATGTGGTAATCAGCAGGAGGTTTCCTTGCTCATGTTTAACTTTGAAGCCATGAGACTTCACGGGGTCTAGAGTCAATATTGAGGACTCCTAGAGCAACATCTTCCTAACTGTGTACCACTGTGCTGCCCCCCCACCCCCTTCTGCTGGGTCTGCCCTGCTGCTGAGACAGGACATATCCAGGGATGGTGATGGTGGTGTCTGGGATATTGTTTGTAAGGTATGATTCTGTGAGTATGACTATGTCAGGCTGTTACTTGATTAGTCTGTGAGACAGCTCTCCCAATTTTGGCACTAACCCCCAGATGTTAGTGAAGAGGACTTTGCCTGGTCGACAGGGCTGTTTCTGCCATTGTCTTTTCCGGTGCCTAGGTCGATGCCAGGTGATCAGTCTAGTTTTATTTCTTTGAGTCTTTGTAGCGATTGGTACAACTGAGTGGCTTGCTAGGCCATTTCAGATGGCAACTGAGAGTCAACCACATTGCTGTGGGTCTGGATTGGTGGCAGATTTCCTCCCCTGAAGGACATTAGTGAATGAGATGGGTTTTTCTGACAATCAGCAATGATTTCATGGTGATCAGTAGATTCTTAATTCCAGACTTTTTTTTTGAATTCCAATTCCACCATCTGCTGTGGTGCGATTCGAACCTGGATCCCGGAACATCAGCTGAGTTTCTGGATTAATAGTCTAGTGATAATACCACTAGGTCATCGCCTACCCTACAAAATGAAAGAACCTTGAGGGAGTGGTTCTACAAAGGAATGTTTGCTAATAAAATTTAGCTGGATTTTATAAATCCATGGCTTAATGTACTTGATCTTTCAATGTTGAGCTCACTTCCACCCATCCCTCCAATGTGGACACCCACCAGAATGAACTTTACTTCCAACTGTCTACGCTGCCCCCTGAATCTTGACATTACACCTTAACGATGCCCACCTTACACTTCCCCTGTGGACGCCATGGTGGTGGTCACTGCCAATAACCCTTCCCTTCCATAGCCTAACATGCCCTCGGATGTAGACCTTCAATCCTGGGGATTCATCAGCTTTCAGTCCCTTAAGTTTCTTTAATACTTTTTCTCTGTTGATCTTAATTCCTTTTATTTTGTCACTGTTATTGGCTTCTGGGCTACATTTAATTTTTTTTTTATTCATTCACGGGATATGGGTGTCACTGGCAAGGCAGATTTATTGCCCAGAAGGCAGACAAGAGTCAACCACATTGCTGTGGGTCTGGAGTCACATGTAGGCCAGGCCAGGTAAGGTTGGCAGTTTCCTTTCCTAAAGGGCATTAGTGAACCAGATGGGGTTTTTCCAACAATCGACAATGGAGTCACAGTCATCATTAGACAAATTCCACTATCTGCCATGATGGGATTCGAACCTGGGTCCCGAGAACATTATCTGGGCCTCTGGATTAACTGTCCAACGATAATACCAGTAGGCCATTGCCTCCCCTAGTTTCTCATACTGTATATAATTTACATCTTCCACCGTGAGGACAGAAACAAAGGGTGAAATATTAAAGGGTCAAGCGATGGCAAGCTTTGAGACAAATTTGGATGAAAAGCCCAACAAGGGCCACCTTGATGGTGGGGACATCTTGCTCCATCTTTATACCTTTGCTGAGTATTGTGAGTTTCTCATTAGGCAGCGACAAATTGCCAGTTAAGGTGGATTATAGTTATTCAAGTGCTTTTTACTGCCACATCCTGTTAAATTAAGATTCAGCTTTCTATTTTACCAAACCTACCAAACAAGCTAGACATCGAGAAACCTTGACATGGAAGTCACAGTGGGTACCTGATGAGCTCTCTGCTTGCTCGAAAGGATCTCCTTGTTGGACACCAGGCACCAACATCTAGCGGCGTGCTCCACGTGCACCCTACATCCACAGACTTTGGCATCCAACATGTGCCAGCCTTTAAGAACCCTCATGTCACATCTCTGATTCACTTATAACATAACATGAATTGCACTGCAATGCTACACCTTGGGCTGCACTACCAACTGTCATTGTCATGCAGCTGAAAGAACACTATGCTCAGGGACATGCACCCTGCTCATGGACTGGACCAGGCTATATCCCCAGATTCTTCACTTGCTATCATAGCACCCATTCAGTTTGAATGCTCTTGGCATTCCTGCCTTGCATTGATTTTGTGCACTTTGCACCCTCAGCACAGCTGGCAGGCTCATAACACTTTTGTCTTGCCTTGCTGTTTAAGTGCAGTCACACAGGTAGGGTGTCAGCAGTCAAGTCAAGGGTGATTGCCTTGGCTCAGGGTACCTGACACAGTACACCAAGGGGAACCTCCGATACTAGTTAAGGCCTTCGACATGGTCGGTTAGCTGTTTGGGTCAGTCAGAGTCAGACTGCTCTTCTCACAAGGCAGCCCAGCACCTGCCTTGACCTTTTCTATCCTACTGGTGCTGTTTTCCTCCAGGAATGTAAGAGAGGCAAATATTAAGAAAAGTGAAAGAGTGTGGCAAAGCTCTTGCTTTTGGTGCAGGTGAGGATGTGTCCAGAGCAAGTGAGTAAGCAGTGTAAATGACATGCAGGTTTAATGGTGTCAGGCATTGCGATGGGTGAGAACGTGTGAAGGAAGATGTTGCAGTTAATAGCAGGAGCAGTAGAGCGTGAGCCTTGATGGGAGTTGGATAGAGAAGCAAAAATAGAGTGAGTGTGAGGTATTGAACAGGAGATGATGGTGGAGAAGGATATTGATCTTCTTCCTATAGTATTGGGCGTTCCTCCAGATAGCTGAGTGGCAAACTTGGACCAGGCTTTATCATCTGGTGTCTTGGCCTCCACTGTTGTTCTGGAGGAGGGGAAATTCCATGTCACACCACCCATCCAGAATGTCCTGTATGTCCCTGCTGACAAAATGATGGGTTCAGAGGGGAAACAGTTTCTCTCTATGGCTGGGCCAAATGACTGAAAGTGGTTGTCCAGGTACTCTCGGATGGTGTGCGTGAAACGGTACTGGCTTTCAGCAGTTTTCCAGTGAACCAGTGAATTATTCTAAGAGCAATGCATGGTAAGATGGGGATAGAATAGGATATGAGGGATGTCCTGGGGATGGGGTCGTTATTTAATGAGATATGTTTGGTAAGATATGTTGAGAAATCTTGCTGGGCCTTGCAGTGAGGATCCCTCCAAAAATTGCAAGGTAACAACGCCACTTTTGGAATACTGTGTGTAGTTCTGGTCTCCCTGCTGTGGGAAGGATGTTGTGAAACTTGAAAGGGTTTAGAAAAGATTTACAAGGATGTTGCCAGGGTTGGAGGGTTTGAGCCATAGGAACAGGCTGAATAGGCTGGAGCTATTTTCCCTGGAGCATCGGAGGCTGAGGGATGACCATTTAGAAGTTTATAAAATTATGAGGAACATGGATAGGGTAAATAGACAAGGTCTTTTCCCCGGGGTTTGGGAGTCCAAAACTAGAGGGCATAAGTTTAAGGTGAGAGAGGAAAGATTTAAAAGCGACCTAAGGGGCAATATTTTCGTGCAGAGGGTGGTCATGTATGGAATGAGCTGCCAGAGGAAGTGGTGCAAGCTGGTACAATTGCACAATTTAAAAGGCATCTAGGTTGGTATATGAATAGGAATGGTTTAGAGGATATGGGCCAAATGCTGGCAACATCTGGTTGGCATGGATGAGTTGGACCGAAGGATCTGTGCTGTAAATCTCTTGGACTCTAACTCACACTTAGGCAGAAATTCATAAGAGTCAGCCTAAAATATTTGTTCAGCCTCACTGCCATTTTCTCTTTTCACATCCTTTCTCTGCCTGTAATGGACCAACATTTAATTTAGCTGCTGTCCTTTTTATGTCCTTGTAAAAGCTCTTGCAATTATATTACATAGAACACATTTCTCATCACAGCCTTTTTAAACAATCCAGTACAAAAGGACACTCAAATTGTATTCCTAGTGTCTAGCGTGCCAAAACGATGGGGAAGAATTTTACATTTTAGAGTGTTGAATAACTCCAGAAGTGTTTTCTTCCTCAGTCGTGTAGCCCTGCAACTACGTTCACAATCTGGCATAGTACAGAATTACAACCTCATCGCCTTTGGACAAGAACTTAATTATGTGTGTTGAATGAAGGTGAAAGTGCAGTTTCTCCCTAAATCCTGCCTCAAAAGCTATCTTGAAGTATTATAGTCTATGATTATAACACAATTGGTGGGGTGTCCATCTGAGTTACAACACATGTTCTGGCTGAAAAGTTTTGGCAATACTGAAGAGTGAATTTAATTTACAGATAGTTTGTAATTTGGTGTGACGGCAAGGAGTTTAGGTAACTGATTTTTTTGATACAATGTCGCTCTTTGTAATTTTTCTGAATGGGTGAAATGATATCCTGACTGATGTTGACTGGTAGCATTGTACTAACATTTTGGACTGTGGAAATGAATAGGATGTGTGAACTGGGGATTGGATAGACTTCCCCATCAGCTTGTACTGGTGGTTCAATGTTTTCACCAGAGTAAGAGCAAATTCTTCTTCACATGAAGGTAATTATCTAAAATATGATTTTTTTTTTTTTGAAAATCCAATTTTAGATTGTGCAGGCTTTTTGTTTGCCATGAGATTAGTTTAAGTGACACTTGCTTTGAACTGTGCCTCTGAATGTGCTCTACATTTTAATGATACTGAGATAGCAGTAACAACTTGATTATTTGAACTAAATCCTGATGTTTTGTAATGAAGAAAATATGGGGACATCTAATGGAATGATTATAATGAACCAGCCTTGTAAAGGCATCAGTAATGCATGATACATTGAAATGATATGAAGAATTGAACTTTTCACACAGCATGATGCAACATGTAGGTTTCTCAATTCTCCACATTCTCAATCTTTCTGAGCTATTTGGGTGGGAAAGGTGCAGGGAGAGGAGGGTATTTGAATTGAATGAGGCTGAAGAGCTATTGAACATTATCATCGATGGATGACTAAGCTGATTTTATGCTTCCACTCTTTCAGATTAGGAATGCTAGAAGAAACCTAGGCCAGAATCTTGTGCTGTCACAGGCACGGGAAATGAGATAGATTGGTGCATTTCACTGTGTGGGAGATGAAATGTCACCTTTCTGATGGCATGATGCAAGTAGGGAATTAAGCTGGTGGGGGATTGAAAGAAGATCGAGCTTCCTGACAGCAAGCTGCAGAAAACCAATTTTTAATGCAGCAGCATGTCATGCATGCTCACTGAAACACCATTTAACAAGATTAAATCTTTATGATTAAACCTGCAACGATTGAGAAAGATGTGCCTTCAGATTGACAACTGGGTAATGGTGGTGTGCAATAGTTGAAGTCTTCCTGGTGAATTTGAACTGAGTAGGTGCTGCTTATCTTTCATGAGGAGCTTTGTTGGATCATGTAAGGAGAGTCCTTGATCTGTTAAAATTGGTTGATGGCAGTGCAAGTGGATTGGGGCAGTGCTGACCTGGTATTGGCAGACCCAGGATTGCTCAAGGAAACTGAGAGGATGCTGGGCTACGCAGGGTAGGTTATCTACAGAGAGGAGGTAAAACATGTTTGTGGGGGTATCCAAGGTATAAACAGAGGGGCAATTGTGAAGCCCTGATAGCTCAGGGCAACAGAGGGCAGGTCAGTAGTGATGGAAGGAGAATGTGCTGGACATTAGATTGAAATTTTAAGCACAATTTGAGTAAATTGTGCCAAAATAGCAGGAAAATATACCCACCCTGCCAACCGCTGTTTCCCACTGACATTAACACAAAAGTATCATTTTGTTTTCATTATAACTCTGAAGCTGTGCCAAAACTCATAATGAAATGAATTTATGACAGAAACAATTACTCAATATTAGCCCTTAAAACATTTTATTGTCATGGTCGCTGTGTTGATGCATGTTACCCATTCTGTCAATTGAGGACACTGTTTCATTCAATAAGCAGGCTCGCAGGGATTTAAATAGTGTGGAAGTAAACCATGAACAGTTTTTAAATTCAGCAAACCACCTATTGAAAAAAGTAATGATTCTGAAGGAGTTTGTGTTCATGTTACACCTAGCTGCACTGAATCTCATGATGTCACATAGTCTTTGGGTGGAAACAGTTGAGCTCTGCACAAACACCTAAAGGGAACAGGTGCATCATGTACAGCTCCTAAGAGACCTTGGTAATGATGCCTAATAATTATTGCATACTGTAATTATTGCTATCATTGCTACCTTGTTGTGTAAGACGAGTGACTCTTCTGTTTAGACACACCAGTGATCTATCCTGTACTACTGAAAATTAGACAAGTCCTACACTCAGGATTGGAGGCAGAGAACTAGCCAAACATTAATATGTGATAGTGGTGGTAGTACCTGAAAATACAACATAGTGAGCAGCTGTTTGGCTTAGAATTCAATTTTGTGAAACCATAAGACATGGTGATCATCAATGGGCAAACATAATCCATTTTATGCTGAAGACAGGAGAAAAAATTGTTCAGAAGAAAAGTTAGTTTACCACTTCAAGACCAATGCCTTTTAAAGAAGACACAGATAGTCAGTCAGCAGCTGAAACATGAAAACTCACTAATAGTCAACTGCAGCCTTAGGAAAATCAATGGGGTGGGTTTAGCAGTCCAAAGACAAAAGGTGCAGGGGCAGCAATGTGGGCAAGGGAAATAGATATAGCTAGCCACACTGACAGAGACAGAAGCTGTAAATGAAGGAAATTCTGTATGCAGCAAGGAAAGTACCAGGATTCAAGTTGGCTATCTCTGAGAGAATAGGAGAAAAACTTTATGAAAATGGCACAAAACTGTGAAGGAGAAGGCAAGGGAGTGAAAAAAATGCTCATCTCTCAAAAATGAACAACGTTGCCATCATGAATGGGCTCCATAAGGCACAGCTGCAAGGGTTAGTGAAGTGACCAGAAAAATAATTTATAGGGGACTGTGATATTTATTTCAGATGGAAAAGAGCAAATTTAAAGATATTTTGGCAAAAAGTCTAGCAGAAGAAGAAAAAGTAAGAAGTTTTAGATTTAAAAGACTTACTTAAGTTGTGATTTCAGCAGGAAAATTTATAATAGCTGTAGCCAGAAATTTATTTAGAAAATTGTGCAGAAGAAAGTGCATTGTCATCTGGAGTGTAAAAGATGGGAAAATGTACATATTGCCCATGGGAAAGTGGGAAAGCTCCATCTTGGCTGTAGAAAGCTGGAAAATCCTGAAACATGTCAAAACCAACATTGTGATCATTTAAAAACGCAGGAAGACACAGTAAGATGTACACAGACTTGAATGAAAGAAAATTTAAAAGCTTTGAAATATTAAAGCATCACACAACAGCTAGTTAATAGAATTTAAAGTTTTATTGGAAGAATTTTGTGCAGTATTGCTGAAATGCGAGTATAAAAAGACCAGCAGATGAATAAATTATTGTAACATTGCCATAATACACAAAGTAGCAAATTTTATAGCAACATTGAGTGTAAAAATTACAAGAATGCAAGCTTGTGAAGGGCATATTACAAGTTGTATCGAAATGATACAAATTTAAAATGCCTTTATAGTCATTTACAGTTAGAATTCACAACCAGGATTAAGAAGAAATAAAAAGTGAAATAAGTCTGTGAGGAGTCCTAGACAGGCAATGCCCAACCATGATAAAAGAATCCAATATGTGACTGTAGGTCACTTCCAGAAGATGTGCATAAGTAAGACATAGGTACAGAGCTGCATAAAAGGCAGAGGCTATACACATAGAGTTCAATATTTTTCAGCAGTCTTCCTTAGAACAAATAATAACAGTAGGTACCTTACAATCAGAAATAGGAGAAGTAGTTATAAGGGAGACAAAGAGATGGCATCCCAGTTAAATAGATTTTTGGTTTTGTCTTCATGAAGGAGAACACAAATAACATCGCAAAAATGATAGAGAACAGAGGGTGTAGTGAAATGGAGGAACCGAGGGAAATCAGTATCAGCAGGGAAATCGTGTTGAGGAAATTGCTGGGATTAAAGGCAACAAATCCCCAGATTGTGATAATCTACATCCTAGAGTCCTAAAAGAAGTGGTCCCAGGAACAATGAGTGCACTGGTGGTCATCTTTCAAGATATTATGCGTTCCGGAACTTGTTCCTAAGCATTGGAGATTAGTTAATATGATCACATTATTTACGAAAGGAGGTAGAGAAAATTCTGGGAACTATAGACTGGGTAGCCTGACACCTGTAATAGGGAAAATGCTAGAATTCTTCATAAAAAAATTAATATCAGAGCACTTGGAAAATAGTGACAGGTTTGGGCAAAGCCAGCAACGATTTATGAAAGGGAAATCACACACTAGATCTGCTGGAAGTTTCCAGGGATGTGACTAGTAATGTTGATAAGGGGAAGTCAATGAATGTGGTTTACCTGAACTTTCAGAAGGCTTTCGACAAGGTACCACACAAGAGGTTAGCATGGAAAATTAAAGCGCATGGGATTGGGAGTAGTATAGTAACTTGAATAGAGAACTGACTGGTAGATAGGAAATAAAGTGTAGGAATAAATGGGTCATTTTCTGAGTGGTAGCCAGTAAATAGTGGGGATATTGTTAATAAGAAGAATAATTAAGGGGAGGTGATGGCCTAGTGGTATTGTTACTGGACTGTTAATTCAGAGACCCAGGTAATGTTCTGATGACCTGGGCTTGAATCCTGCCACAGTTGATAGAGAAATTTCACATCAATAACTTCAGCTGGAAAATGCATCCTCCAAATATTTACATACGGAGATTTGAAAAAATAAATAGATTAAAATCTTCTCACACCTTTAGGAGAATGCAGAGATGTTTCAGTGTGATTCGGACAAATTGAGTGAGTGGGCAAATGCATGACAGATGAAGTATGATCTGATTAAATATGAGGTTATTAACTTTGGTAACAAAAACAGGAAAGCAGATTATTATCTGAATGACAATAAATTGGGAAAAGAGAAGTGCAATGAGACCTGGATGTCCTTGTAAACGAGTCACTGAAAGTAAGCATGCGAGTGCAGCACATGGTAAAGAAGGCAAATGGTGTGTTCTCCTTCATAGCAAGAGGATTAAAATACAGGGGTAGAGAGTTTTGATGCAGATGTACAGGGCCTTGGCGAGGACACACCTAGGGTATTATGTGCAGTTCTGATCTTCTTATCTGAGCAAGAATGTTCAGGCTATGGAGGCAGAGCAATTAAGGTCTACCAGAATGTTTCTTGGGATAGCAGGACTGGCATTTGGAGAGAGACTGGACCAGTTAGGACTATATTCAATGAAGTTTAGAGGAACGAGTGAGGTTTCATAGAAACCTATAAAATTCCAACCGGATTAGACCATTTGGGATTCACAGAACTTGTTCATGTCAATGGACATTGTATTCATTTTGAGTTTGATGCAAATATGAGTGTCACTGTCCTATCTGACCAGATATTTTGGATGAAGTATCAGAAGCTACAATCAGCAAAGGAGAGACTACATGATGGTGGAGGAATTCCTATAAGAACATGTGTGTTTGAAGTTACACTACCACACAAGAGCTGTAACAGTATTGAAAATGTTTACATAATTCACAATCAACATTCCTCACTTGTGAGCCTGCATGTAAGACTTGACAGGTGCACCCACACGGCTCTCAAAGTGGATACCTGTGGTTGAACATCCTGGCCCTTGCACCACTAGCCTTCCTCCCTTCCCAGACAGACCGATGTCCTTACACTGCCTCCTGATGACTGCACTGTAGATGGAGGGTATGGTACTGAATTAAACCAGGGGGAAGGTTCAAAGTTTGACCCATACTCTGTGCTGTTGATTGGCCTTGAAATGTGTCATCAGGGTGCTATAATTGGCTGCAGAATGCTTTGCAATGAAAGAGGAAAGACTTCAGCCAGACTACAGCTTCCATCACATCAATAACTTCAGCTGGAAAATGCATCCTCCAAATATTTACATATGGAGATATGAAAAAATAAATAGATTAAAATCTTCTCACACGTTTAGGCCATTCCAAAATGATTAACATCCAATTAATTAATTACTTTTGGAGTGTGGTCATTATTGTTACTTTGGTGAACGCACTAGGTTGCATAAACGGCAACAGCACTGAATGATCCATGAATTTATTTATTTTTGGTAGTTGTACTTTTTGGGGAAGTTTGAAAAAGAATGGCAATGTTTGTGGAACCATAGTCCTCAGCAAGATTCAACGCCATCAGGAGAGAAAAGGAAAATGGTAAATATTTAGCAAAACAAAACCAATGCACTTCAGCATTCAAAATTTTTAATCAAAGCAGCTTAAACTCTACTGAAATTATTTTCTGTATCATTTTCAGAGGTTGTATTGTGGTTGTATTTTCTTTCCTTAATTTAATTTACTGTTATTATTAATTCTGGTCTGATGTTCTAGGCCTGTACAGCATAACATCCTTTCATTTGTCATAATTAAACCATTAAAAAGCAAGTACAGAGGGTGTCGACATTCATTTTTAAATTGATAGATCAATCTTTCTGAAACATCCTGTTAATTATTGCTTTCCTTCCCAAATCCCTGAGGAGAAAGTGTATGACTCTGCATTGAAACTGTAGCACACATTTGAGGTCTGAGTCACTGGCACAGAACAGCAGTAGAAAAATATCACATGCTTCACAGAAAACAAAAGGGACTAATTTACTATTGTAGATACAAGACGTACTGGCCACAAGTCATACTTTTATTGCAGTAATTAGTAGTTTGTTTTGGTAATGTATTCACTTCAGAAAGATAATATGTAAAAACAATGATGGTTGACAATTGGTTGAACTGAAAATTGATCACTTTCAGATTTTAAAAGATACTTTGCTTAGTTTGACATGATGAGAGGTGGATCTAGTCATAAACGTTACTGAGTGAGTGGCTTAGATTTGAATCCACTTTGATTAGTTGCAATCTCTCTCCATTTATGAGTATGTTTGGCTGGTTCTCTGTCTATTCACTTGATGAGAGAAATGTTCCCTCATTTCTGTTTCTAAATCTGATAATTATTTTAATTACTTGTGCAGTTGTCATGGTTACAGTGTCACTAGTCTTCTTAGTTTGGATAATTCACAGACACCAACCCCCTCTCCCCGCAAACCCCGCCACCTCCCATACCTCACCTCAGTACATGCTGTTGTTTTTCTACCTCTCTTTCCCTCTAATGCCTAAATGTACCAATTCATAGGTAAGATATGTTTACTCTATCTGCGTGATGGTGTCATGAACACGATGTGTCTGTGTCTCAGGACTCCATTTTCAGCATATGATTTTTCACAGGAGAATTGTCAGACCATATGAGTTCAGACATATGCCTGTAGAATTAGGACTTGGGTATATCCTACATGAGATTCTTCCCCTCCTCCACCATTAATAATTAATATACACAAAGTGGATAAAGATTTAAAAGTAAACTAACCCTTTAATCATCAAATTCTATTTGTTAGTGCTCTTTCCTCCATGTTCAGATATTTAAAATTTCCTTTTTCATTAATTACAGGTGATTTTGTTGATAAAAATATTTATAACACATATGGAGGAGAATGTAGATAAACATGTGTCAATCAAGTACCTGTGGTATACTGGCTGGTTACCTTGAGCTTGATTCAGTGGAGCATTAGGTTAGTCGTTGTGCGAACTCCTCCTGCTCTTATAATGAGGTATAACATTTGCACTTTTAGAACTGATACTGAGGCACTGGAATGTGCAAATAACGGTGGCTTTTCACTTTGCTTAACCCTCTCATTTTGTATTTGCTCATTGCTTGTTTTATTGACTGTTGAATTCAATAGATATTTTTTGAATTGCTTTGGGTTTTTGCAGTCCATTTTCTTCCAATATAGATTTTAAAATCTCATTAAAACCAACTTTTATGAACAAACCTTTAACCTGCCCTAATATCTCTTTATATGAATTTGTAACAAACTTGATTGATTATGCTCCAGTAAAATGCCTTGGATAATTTATTATATGAAAGGTGCTATTTAAGTGCAGTAGTTGTAAAAATAAAATGTGAGGAATATCTGGAAAAAAAGACCTGAATTTTAAAATGATTAGTAAAAAGTGACTAACCATTATTAAAAATACTATAAGCATCTCAGCTCAAAAGTAAAGAATTAATATTCTACTAAACTTTAATTCGTTGATAATACTTCAATAAATGTCAAATCTTTGTGGAACAAATAAAAGACTTCTGTCAATTAAGTCAAACCTACTAACTCGGTGTTGTGGACTGGATTTTCCTCTACTATAGGCAATTTAGCGGTGGATAATCAGGATGTAAGGCCTGGTGAAGGGACCTTCTGGCACAGTGGTGGTGTCCCTACCTGTGGACCAGGAGGCCTGAGTTCATGTTGCACTTGCTGCAGAGGTCAGTAATAGCCTTTTGAACGTGTTAATCAGAAAATATTTACTTTAACATCTTAAAGGGCTCTTATGACACAGTGGTAGCATCCCTACCTCTAAGCCAGAAGATCCTGGTCCAGGTTCAGTTCCTATGTGTCTCAAATATGTGTCATAACATGTATGGAAAGGTTGATCAAAAATATCTGTAAGGCCCAATGCTATCTTCTCAACCTAACCTGGTATTCTTCCCTCACTACACTATGGAAGATGGTAGCTATGTGAATAATGGCAGGGAAATAATATCAGGAAATCTTAATTTTTGCTTCCTTGAGCCACTATTACTTCTGAATCTGGAACTGCTATGAGAGATGGCGAAGAGGCAGAAGACCCTGATAGTTTGTTGGTTAGAAGGAGAGAACCCATAATGGTCAAGTCAAACTCCTCATTTAAAATGTTGAAGTCTTCAGGGCAGTTCTGCTGTCCTTAGCTGGGCATTTGATGATTTACACTGCTGAAATGTGTATCATTCTGCTGTGCTGATTCAGCTTCCTTTTCAGCAGATTCAGAGGATCTCTCTTTATTGGCAGAATTCATGTTGAGAACTTGACTGGAGAAGTAGTCACCCAGATCAAGGGAGGTGGATCGGAGTCATGGTGGGGTCAGCATGATGTATAAGTTCTGTCCTGATGCTCTAGCAGTGGGAATACAAAGATCCGATGTTATGTCTTTCTTGAATAGTTCTCTAATTCAGCTCTGCTTTGTGTAGTTGTTATATATCTGCAGAAGCACAGAAAATCTCCTTGGATAAATACCAAAAACATTCAAAACTAAGATCCATCAGACATACCACAGGGCCTATTAACATGCCTGGAGTGACCACTTAAATATGGTCAGAGAGAAATCTTCACTCTACCCTTGAAATACATTTTCTTAATTGGAAGCTGAATTTATAGCAATTGCAATTACTGTAGTTTCTTTGATCCTGCCATCCAGTCTGATTATATAACTTCCTATGAAGCCTGGTAAATGCTTTCTAATGGTATGCCTGCTCTTGTGCTTGCTTGAACCAGCTAACAGATCAGTTCAGCTGCAATATATGATAACCAAAGATTCCTGCTGTAGTGTTTATATTTTAGTTTGATCTCATTCAGTGATTAAACGGAGCCTTGTGCCTTTCTGTTTGAGGGACTGTTATGGATATTTAATTGTACAAATTTTATTCTTTCCTCTTTGTTCTTCCTCTCCCACCTCAGACATTACCTGGACAATAAACTCTAAATGAGCAATATAATAAGATATACTTTAAGCATTCACCAATTATTCTAGAGCTTGATGTTCGGAAGGGGTTACTAGAGCAGGTGGCTTACCTCTTTTTCAGATTCCCTTAAAGACTACACCTTACACTGGAAGAGTGCAGCGTATTATTTGTGATGGAAAAATCTCATAGTAGCACTGCTGTGGTGTTGGTTTTAATACGAAAATCTCCTTCATATGGGAAATTTTGTGGAACTGTTTTGTGCCACAGTATACAGGTTTCAAACTACTGTGAGTCTCACTGTTTCTATTTGTCATGTTTGGTCCTGGTTTCTGCTAATTTGTGGGCAGCTGACAAGCAGATTGTAGCTAAACCTAATACACATGGAAGTATCTACTGTTAATTACCTTAGATTGTTCTTATGTATCTCTCAGTGGGTAGAGATCTTTTGGTGGGATATAACTGGAGAGCAGAAAAGAATCTAATATTTTAAACAGTGAATGAGAGTAAGCTACTCAAGTTACTAAGACCATCATGGCATCTTACTTAGAAATGAAATATAATACAACTGGGAAGAAAGCCAGGGTAAAAAGTTCGTAATAACTCTAGAAAGTCAACTGCCTGACAAAGCCGTGTTCTTTTTAAATAATTTGGTTTAGTTTTGAAGACGGAAAAATAAATGCATTTTCATAAACAACACTTCATAAATAATTGTAACACTGACACAGAAAGCCTGATGGTCCTTCTTGTTGTGTTATCCTGTCCTTGCCTAATTCCACACGTCCTTTTTCCAAAAGGTTAGCAATCAAAACACAAATTCTACTTGATTTTTGTTTCTAGTTTCTCCCTAAATTTGGCACTGAGACAAATGGAGAATCACATCATCAGTTTAGCTGAAATCCACTATGGATTAGTAATTGAACAGCTGACCTTCTTTAAATGCATCTGATTTACTCACAGAACCATCAAGAGTGGCAAAAGCTTACTTCTTTTTCTTATTGTAAATGCTACTCTAGAGTGTCTGGTCTGAGATTTTAGGTCCAACAAACGGGGTTGGGGAAGTGAGTCAGGTTGGGCCGAGTCTGGCCTGTTTAGGGGGGAAGGGAATGGATGATCAGATCTGGTGGCAGAACTGTCAAGTCAGATGTGGCAGTGGGTTTGTGGAGTGAGGAAATGGGCCCCAGAGTCACTGATGAGGTGGATGTGTTTTTTGGGGTCAGATCCAGTGGTGGCAGCAGGCAAGTGTTTGGGGGTCATCTGATGATGTCTGGCAAGGGGATGGCTCCAATGGCAGTGGGGTAGGGATTGGGTCTGGTGGCAGGGTATAGTTGGGTGTCAGTTTCAGTGCAGGCCATTGTGTCAGGTCCTGGATCTGGGTGTTTGGCACTGGTTGGGGCATCTAGTCCCAGGGTGTTGGGTCCCGGATGTATGGTCCCAGGGCAGGGTGTTGGGTCCTGGGCAGGGGCTCCTGGTCCTGGTGCAGGACGTTGGGTCCCAGGTGTCTGGTCCTGGGACAGGGTGTTGGGTCCCGGGTGTTCTGTCCTAGGCAGGGGTGTCACTCTTGGGGTGGATGACCCGGAAAGGGGGTGTTGGGTGCTGGGATGGGGTGGCAGGTCCTCAGGGGATGTTGTGTTGGATCTTGAAGTAGGGGTGCCAGATCCTGAGGGAGAGATGTTGGGTCCTGGAGCAGGTTGTTGGGTCCTGGGCTGGGTGTTGTGTCCTACAGGAGCCAGGTCAGGGTATAGGGTGTGTGTAAGTGGGTGTGAGAAGTGAGTGGTCAGGAAAAGGTATAGATGGAGTGCATTAAGTAAGTATGGGTCAGTTTAATAGTTCGTCAGGAGTTAGACTGTGTATGTAGTAGTCTAACTTCTCCAGAGTAAATATTTTACTTAGTTGTGTTGGAAGTCTACAGTTTACGTAGAGACTTTTGGACCATTCCAGGCATGGAGGAATTGCACAGTGGAAAATTCAACTTCTCTGGCAATTTCTTTGGAGTTTGCTATGATGGGAATTCCGCAAGGTCCCCATGCGTAACTCCCATCTACATTGGCATAACAACTGTTTGGCCAGTCGCTAATCTGCTCCATGATTTTCATTTGAAGAGAAAGGCTATGTTACCAGGCAGCTGGAGCTATTAGCAATATTTCTCCTATCATTTCTTCAGGTTCAGTACATTTTGTTTCTATGCTGTTTGTGATTTCTATCTTTCCATTTTAAACAGGAGGAATTTAATGCCAGAGATGCACTGAAGACAACAAGATGTTGTAAAATAACACATTTCAAGAACTATTCCATGTTTTAAAGATAAACTGTCTATACTGGATACAATGCCTTATATACTTTGCATTCCAAGCATAATACCTTTAAGTTATAATCCTAAAAAAAAATCTAAGGCAATGTAAACAGTTGGGAGAAAATGTGGTGGAAGTAAAATTAATGACTAAATATTTCTGAAGGCATAGTTATTCCCAGAAAATACATTTCCCAAATAAATAAGAGGATTCGAAGTGCTGGATCATTCATCTGTAACATTAATCCACAATAGTAAGTATCCTTGATAATTCAAGGTTTAGTTTATTAAAAATTATTTCTCCTCTCCCTGATCTGAATGAGTTAATCAGTACTCCGTTCAATTCCAGTATTCAATTTGCATTGATCAGAAAAAGCCATTTACTATAAAAATTCTCTCATCATCAGCCCTGCTTGCAATTATTCAAGTAGTTATTTTGGCAATTCCACATTAACATTTCACCTTTGGATCATTACAAGTCCCCTAGTAGCTAAGACAACCTGATTGGTGGCTGTGAAATTCCTGCGTAATCTGCTTGGTGATCTTTGACTCTCATCTGCTGCATTTTCCACGTGACTTTGTTTGGAAAAAGCTTGTTTTGAGAGGCGGTGGTTAATATCAGTGTTCTGTGTTTCAGGTTGTGGAGCTGTGCATGTCCCATTAGACTTGGCTGTGAGTAAGCACTGAAGTCTGTAAATCTAATTCTTGGCTATTTTTCACAAGGTATGTCTGTTTAATTTCTGCTTTCCGGTCAGAATTAAGAACCAACTGGTTACTGTAAAAAAAAATGTTGCTGGAATTTGAGACATTGCAGCATGGCACTGTATTGCAATATTTGAAACCCATGGAAATTGGATAATAGCTTCATTGTTTAAATGATAACTGCATAGTCTGCAAAACCTATAGGATCCCCAAAATAATTTGGTCAGTATACCATGGTAGTCGCATCTGAAGAAAAGGTAGTGATGTAAATTGTTGCTTCAAAATTTAATGGCTTTAAGATCAATCTTATTTTGTGAAAATTGTTTTCAGAGGAAGTAGTTTTACATTTTATGGAAAGTTCTAAACTAAACCCAGTTGCACTGGAGCAGCTTTGAAACAACTTGTCTTGTACACAAACGTACAAGTTATGATCATTCCACAAGTATTGCTTTGAGATGAATTTGAGAAAAAAGTGAACATAACAAGTGCAGGTATATTAGTTTATGTATTCCTTTATCTATAGTCTCTAGTTTCTTTGAAGCAGAATCTCATAGAATCATTGAATCATAGAATTCCTAGTGTGAAAGCAGGCCATTCAGCCCATAGAGTCCACAGTGACCCTCCGAAGAGAATCCCACCCAGACCAACCCACCCTACCCTATCCCCATAATCCTGTATTTACCATGGCTAATCTGAATAGACTGGGACTTTTTTCCCTGGAGTGTCAGAGGCTGAGGGGTGACCTTATAGAGGTTTATAAAATCATGGGGAACAAGGATAGGGTGAATAGCAAACGTCTTTTTCCAAGGGTGGGGGAGTTCAAAACTAGAGGGCATAGGTTTAAGGTGAGAGGAGAAAGATTTAAAAGGGACCTGAGGGGCAACTTTTTCACACAGAGGGTGGTGTGTGTATGGAATGAGCTGCCAGAACACATGGTAGAGGCTGGTGCAGTTACAACATTTGGCCAGGTAAATAAATAGGAAAGGGTTAGAGGGATATGGGCCAAACACCGACAAATGGGACGAGTTCAGTTTAGGAAACCTGGTCAGCATGGATGATTTGGACCAAAGGGTCTGTGTCATGTTCTATGATTCTGTGACTCTGATGTTGTCTGGGGAAAGAAAGTAAAATCAGCTGAAAATGGGCTTTTACCTTCAGGCATGATGAGAAATACTTTAAACAAGAGAGTAAATTATCAAAAACAAAAACAGAAATTGCTGGAACAGCTCAGCAGGTCTGGCAGCATCTGTGGAGAGAAATCAGAGTTAACATTTTGGGTCCAGTGACCTTTCCTCAGAACTGCTTAGTGCTAAGTATGTTATCAACTTATATGTACAATTCTGTGAGCTGAAGAACAGTTTGTTGGGTGTACTAGAGAAAATTTGATTCATTTTGTTTTCTTTATCAGGAATACTATGACATGCATTTCAACATTTAATAAGCAGCTGTTATTCTAGATTTCTCACTGTTGTAGTTCATCTGGGAATGATTCATTATAAACCTGCTACTGTGTGTTATCTTACACTTAATGGAAGTTTTCCACTGTTGTTCTGGAGGTAGCCCAACTATTCTTTAGGAATAGCTGGAGTATGATTCTGCTGTAACATCATGCATATTCTATTTATTTCTAACTTTACTCCCAACTGCAACTTGTCTCTATTTGCCTAACCATTACTTAGATGCTTAGTTAAGTTGATTATGGTTTCCATCTGCATATGTGTTTTTTAAAACATCATTCATGGGATGTGGGCTTTGCTAGCTAGGCTGTTTTTTTTTTCTCATATCCCTAATGCCCTGGAAAATGTGAAGCTGAGCTACCTTCTTGAACCACAACAGACCTTAAGTTGTGGGGACATCTGCAGTGGTGTTATGAGAAAGTTTGAGTGTTGGCCTAATGACAGTGAAGGAATGATGATATAATTCCAAGTGTGGATGGTGTGTGGCTTTAAGGAGAGCTTTCAGGTGATGGTAGTGCCATGCATCTATTGCTATTGTTCTCCTAAGCGGTTTGAAAGTGACTGAAGGGATTAAATATTGAATGTGGTGGATAGGGTGCTGATCACACCGGCGCTGTAACCTGCAAGGTGTCACGCTTCTGGAATATTGTTGGAGTTGCACCCATCCCGGCAAGAGGAAATCACACTCCTGCCTTGTGCCTTGTAGACTGCCACAGGGAGAAAGGAGGTGAGTTACTTGCCACAGAATTCCTAGCCTCTAACCTACTCTTAAAGCCACAGTATTTTTATGGCTTGTCCAGTTCAGATTCTGGTAGCCCCCAGGATATTGATAGTGGGGGATTCAGTGATGGTAATGAATATCAAGGGATGATGTTTAGATTCACTGGTTTTGGAATTGGCCATTGCTTAGCACCTTTGGGACACAAATGTTACTTGCTACTTACCAGCCCAAGCCTGAATGTTGCCCAGGTCTTGCTGCATATGTAAGAGATGACTGTAAGCAGTGGGTAGCCAACTGACCTACTTACAGGTGTAATAAGTATACTTAATGGAAACCAACTTGAATTTCCATGCTGGCCTCAGGTCCGCACAGGGGGCAGTGGGCAGTTTAGCTGTTTAGAGGCAACATCCCTGTGGCAGACTGGGGAGACCAACATTCCAGGAAGGCTTAGAGGTCCCAATCCCTGCCTGCCAGATGCAGCACCTGGAGGCCACATTATGCAGAGGCTGTCCGTTAAACAGTGGTGGCCTGGTTTATGAATCTATTTTTAAATTTAAATTTAAGTGTTTGGAGAGAGGATGCAGGTTCCAAGAGATGTAGAGAGTCTGAGTGACTATTTCTTGGCTTAGAGAATCTGAATCCCATTTACACTTGGTGTCAGAATTCAGAACCCGAAAGGGAAAATACTGTCCTATAGTGAGCATTTCTTGACATGTGAAGAGATGAAATCTTCAAGGAATATGAGAATGTTGTAATGGTATGGCTAAACTAAATCCCCAGATGACCACCATTGGCATTATGTTGCATGAGCTAGCTGGACTGTTTGTTCTTTCAGAAAAATCTTTGTCCTTCAAAAAAAAAGCCAAAACATTGAATGTATTCAAGAGGCAACTAGATATAGCACTTTGGGTGAATGGGATCAGAGGTTATGGGGAGAAAGCAAGATTAGGCTATCGAGTTGGATGATCAGCCATGATCGTGAAGAATGGTGGAGTAGGCTTGAAGGGCCGAATTTCCTCCTTCTGATCCTGTCTTCTATATTTCTATGATTGTTGGTCACCATAAGGTAGATTTGCTGCCATCATCCACTTTTTAGGTTGAGATCTGCAGAATCAGCTTTTTCTTGTGTGATAGAGCAAAACTACTAGGTAGTCTAACAAGAAGAGGTTTTTGTCTTAAACAAGATGTTATTTATTTCATGATTGTAATTAGTACAAATTATATTGGTATGATTGATATTGTCACTGAGATTTTGAGGAGATCTGCATGATTTGTCTTATATGTTTCGGGATTCCTAGCTGTTTTACTTTTCCTTGCCTAAGTCCTTATGGCATCAGATTGGGTGGAATTTAATGTAGATTTCAACCATAACCATTTCGGGACCATTTTCTTATACATTCACCCCCACATTTGATCCCCAAACTTCGATATCTGTAATTAACATTTATATACTCATGTGTACTCTTATGTAAAAGAAGAGTTTTTTTTAATTTCCTTTATTGACTTTTCTCCTCTCTTTTTATCTTTTCCATTACTTTTAACCTGTTGCTGCTCCTTTTATGGGCTCTTGTGCCTTTGATAGTGTTGCCTTAAGAACTATAGGCTGGCCGTTTAAAAATTGCAGGCTTGCAGTGTAGGTTTCAGCCTGCAGGTGGTGTTTGTACCAAAGAATGATGACATCAGATGGGCTTTGCACTACAAGCCAATTTGGAGAAAGAGAATGGAAGAACAAAGGTCTGGACACAGGTAAGTCTACTTAATGTAGAAAGCTGCTCTTTAGTGTTTTCAAACTGTATTGACTTCTAGGAGAGCTGTACTTTCAGAAGCACTGAAATTTTTTTTAAAAATTAGATCAGCAACATGCCATTGTTCTTATTTTTAAAGCGAAAGTGCAAAAGAAAGTGCGCACTGTGCAGCCTTTAGTTTTGTTTGTACGTGTAAGTTCAGACTTTTCGTTTTTAAGTAAGGGGACTCTTTGAAGTCTCTTGTGTCTTGAAATAACTTAAGTTTTCAGCAAAAAAAAAAGTTAGCTCTGTCTTCCAGATGGGCTGTGCCCTGTTGTCTGTACAAATTTGTACAGCTGTCTGAACACTGAAATTGTTGCTGCTGATTTCCAGAATTCTCTGACATTCAGAGCTGTTGCCCAGTTGGTCTTCAGTTTAGTTTCACAATTATTTGCCATCAAAATCTTGGAGTCCTTATTATGGATGACCACCGCTGCTGATCATAGTGTGAGTTATACCTTAAACAGGATATTTTACCTGTTGCAGCACTGCCTGTATTATCGAGTTGTAACATTAGACATGAATATCATGGTATTTAAGAAACCAACAGACATTTTATTACAAGTTTAGTTACTGGCTATAAGCATTACTACTTGTGTATAAATATTAGATGCACAGGGACACCAATGTCTGGGCTAACATTGCATTATTGGTTACAATGAGCTGCATGCTTCTGGTAGTGTGACATGCTTCAAAGGATCTGAGTTGAAATGGACCATGAGACCTTCATACCCTCAAGTCTCATGTGATGATACAGTGATGACATTAAAGGTACCTCTTAAAGGTATATTGATATACATAACAAATCTTAAATACCAACTTGTAAAATTTTAAAAACTGTTTTACTTTCACCAAAATTCTGTTTAGTGCATGTCAACTTCCAGCTCATTACATTGTAGGCTAGAGAAAACAGACTCTGTGTCAACATTTATAGATTCTGGTTTGGTTAGAGAAATGGTGATTGGTTATCACTTGGTAGAGTTTTCTCAATCTGCATGTGAATAAGAGAGTCCAGTTTATGTGAAGTTTTGGAAATATGGGGATGTTTTGAACTCATAAAAATAATCCCAAGGAAACATAAAGATTCAAATTAATCTCAGTGATAAGAAATATGTATTCATTAGATAAGTGAGGGCTACTTCTGCTGCAGAGTAACCACAACAGTGCTAGGATAGCAGAAGTGATGTAAGAACAATGACATGTTATCCAATGCCAAAGGCCTATGATTTCTGGGATGTCAGCAGTGAGGAGTTATTCTTAGAATTTAGGCCTTGGATGAGCTTGCTGCTCATTGGATAAGCCTCAGGAAATCAGGATAGACATTGTGTAAAGACCGTATCTTTTTATTTGTCTGCATTTTTTGATTGTGGGCTGAAATGGGAAAAGGACTGTTTTAAAAACCAAGGATTATGGAAGTTACTGAAATTTGTTATAAGTGGTGTTTACATTTGTTGCTTTGTTCAGGCAATGGGAAAAGTTGGTTTCAGGCGGGTTGGCACTAGGGGCTGTGTACAGAAGCCTTTGAACCTCTGGAAGGAGAGGTATTGTGTATCTCTGCAGTACAAGTGATCCAAAGCATGAAGAAAGCCAGTTTTATTCCCCCATCAGTTGTAACTACTAAGTCAGAAACTTTATAAACTGTGAAACAGTTATCTGTGCCTCCTGCAAGGAAGTAAAAAGTGGAGAAGAGGTTGAAGAACCACAAGACCTGGCAAACAAAGAAGTTCATGGATAGGAAGTCTTGAATTGCTTCCCTAATTCTTTCCCTTCATTCATAACCGTGTGTGTATGTGTGTGTGTGTCTAATTATGGTTAACAATTAGAATTATATGTTGACAGTTCATGGTTGTGTATCTGTAGCTAGAATCTATTTACTTGTAATAGATAGATACTTGTTGGGTACAGAAACCTGGTCTGTGCTTTCTGTTTGCCTAAGTCTAAATAGACAGGTAAATTGAGAAAATTTGCATACTTTGATAAAATCTTGAACTTTTGTAATGACTCCAGGAATAATTAAGCTTGTTTTCCAGTATACTACCCCATTGAGGCAAGACATTTGATACCATGCTGCTGTTGAACATATCTTGGTTAGCAAGAAGGACTGATATTACAGTCCGTTATCTTTGAATCTGAAAGAACTGCGGATGCTGTAAATCAGAAACAAAAACAGAAGTTGCTGGAAAAGCTCAGCAGTCTGGCAGCATCTGTGAAGAGAAATCCAAGTTAATGTTCAGGTCCGGTGACCCTTCCTCAGAAGTGGCTTTGACCCTGGTATTTGAAAGAGCTATCCAATTAGTATTATTCCTCAGCCCTTTCCCTTAACCTGGCATTTATTTCCCCCTTCAATTATTACTGGGTGTCTTCACATAAAGTCCGGTTGCATTCCTTAAACTCTCAACATTAAATGAATTGTGGTTTCCCATAGGAATCAATGCTAATGTTAGAGCTTTTTTTAAACAGTCAATTTTTGCCAAGGAAAACCTATGTAAAAGTTGAAATACTTTCCCATGCATATTAACGCTATACATTCCTAGCTGAAATAACTGGCAAAACAAATCATTGAATACAACAAACGCTGTATAAATTCAAATTAGACAATACTCACCAGTCTCTCTTAAGCAATTCCAGTGGACAGACTGGTGTTGCTTGGAAGGTCAATGTCTTTAAGTTGATGCCTTCCCAAATTAACCTAGTCTCATTTTCATTTGGTCACTGAGTTGTTGATGTTTGACATCTTCAGAAATGCTTGAACATCCCTAAAGCACTTCAGTGGAGTTGAATTTAGAGTCTCAATGGTGGGCATTTTGGCTTGGTTGAAAACCAAGGTGTTGGAGCACCTTTTTTATCATTGGATTTTGAGGATCTTTTGAAGATCTTTTGAAGACAATCTGGTTTCAAATTTAAGGCAACATGCAGCAGTGAGATCCTGGTGCAATTAATGGGATGAAAGGTCAGAATCACCAAAATCTTCTTTAAAAAATTGCCAAAGACTGTTGGACAGTTCTCTTTTGCTGTTCCCATTACATCTCTTCGTTAAAATTATGAGCATCATTGATTCTTCTGCTTATTTTGGCAATGCACTTTCTGTTTGTCATTCTCTGAAGATTTCCATCACCTTGTTAATGGTTTGGAAAACTTTTGGTATTTGTTTCTTTGTCAAAGCTCAAGTGGATGATGGTGTTTCAGCAACGTCTTCCTCTTCAACTTGTTGATTCTTGAGCTGCATTAAGTCATACGTTGGACTGTTCTTCTCCATGAAATGTAAATAGTTGCACCACATCAGCCCCATACTACATCAAAGCAAGCCCACCTCTGCAAGGTCATGATTTCATGCTGAACCTTGGACAATATCATTAGGCCAATGACACACTTGGGTCACAATCTCCATCACATACTGTTCAGACAAGCCCACCATAATGACTACCCATCCATCTGCGACATTGTCAATGCCCTTGAAAGTACTGTAGCCTAGCCAACATTTTCTGACTGGTGCATTATCGCCATCTGTTTCATTGATAGGAAAAGCTCCAGTGGAGGTTGTGAACTTTGAATGTGCTGTTGCTCCCTGATCCATGGATTGTATCAATGCAGTTATGTTCACTTGTAGCAAAAGCACCTTCACATTTTCAACAACTCTCTCAAAGCTGGTGGACAGGTCTAGGCAGTTATCGAATGGGAAGCAATATTTTGTTTGGCTCAATATGCTCACAAGGCAGGGATGGCAATCTGAGAAAATAATTCCTGAAAGAGTATCCCAACATCCAGGTTTTCTTATTTGAGTGCCAGTTGATACTCAAATGCACTTAGGAGTAACCCCTTAAATGTCCATGGTGTCCTGGTCTGGTTCACCACTAAGGGCTTAAACTCAAAATCTCCTGCAGCATTTCCACCAAGCAAAAGAGACAGGTAATCTTTGACAACTTTAAATCTTGCTGCTGTCTTTTCTACTGTTAAAATGTACATTCACTGGGGCATGGGTTTCATTAATATTGAAACCTTGTTTTTGATGGTCTGTCATTCTCCTAGTCAGGCCTCCTTTTCTGCATTAACCTTGTACTCCAATAAGTCCCATGGGTTTTACCCCATAGTCAATCAGCTAACTCATCTTCCTGTCTGGCTGTTGAAACCTTTGGATCCTCTCAGTGGATCATTGTCGATGGAAGAAGTGAATTTAAGTTTCTGTAGGAGAATTATTTCCCTAAGGGTTTCATAACCAATTACCGAAATTAATTTTCTGGATTCTCTCATTCTATGCATGTGAGTCCTGGCTGTTTCTGGAGGTTCCAAAGCTTCTGCTGTAAGCCTGAAGGACTAGTCTTTTTTGCCACCTCAATCTATGGAAGCCTCCTCAAAACGCATAGCATAAGTTTCACAAGTTCTGTCAGTCAGCCAGTTTTGCATGAGCAATGTTCAATTTTCTTTTGGCCAACTTATCTGTTTCACTTTCTTCGAACAATTTTAAATCTCTATGACCCTTCCAACAAACTTTGGCAGGGCTTGCAAATTTATAATTTTCTTCTGGATCTTGAGATGGAGTGAGATCTTTCTTTATCAAAACGTCCCTTGGAGTCAGAGGTTATATTCTTTTTTTAGTTCCAGGCCGTTTTTTTTGTTGGAATACCATTTGTATACCCTTTTTCACATTCATGCCTCTTCCTTTTACCCTTTGCAATTCTAGTTCCTATTTCTTAAATGCTCTTCCTTTCTCCCTTTCCTCTCTCTCTGAAGTACTCTTTCCTTTTTCTCTCGGAACAGTCCTTTTGTTTTCCTTTTAATGAAATTCTATCTCTATCTTCTGTTTGTCCAATTGAATCTATGCTGGTGTAATCTTATCTTCCAATTCTATTCATTCCTTTGGCTGTCTCACTTCAATATTCAACATTACTGGTCACTAGCTTCCAAATTTCAGGTTTCCTAGCCTGAGGTCTAATATCTATCTGAAAATGCTGCAACACACTCAGCAAATATGCAATGGACAATACTTTTAAAGAATCATAATCTATTAATAGCTGCTGCACCAACTCACTTTTGTCTAAAGTAGCTATTTTGATAGTATAAACTAATGCATCAGAAACTGGCTCATTCTTTTCAGTTATTTTTACCCCACTTCCAATTACGCATAGAATCATGGAATCCCTGCATTGTGGAGTTAGACCATTCAGTCCATTGTACACATAACCCTCTGAAGAGCATCTCATCCAGACCCAGACCCTTACCCTATCCCTGTAATCCTGCACTTATCGTGGCCAATCCACCTAACCTGCACACCCTTTGGACTGGAGGAAACCAGAACGCCTGGAGGAAACCTGTGCAGACACAATGACAACATGCAAACTCCACAAGACAGGTGCCTGAGGCTTGAAGTGAACCCAGAATTCCTGGTATTTTGAGACCACGTTGCTGATGATTGAGCTATTTTGTCACCCAAATGTCTAGCTTTTGGTCATTCTGGAGGATATTTATGTTACAACTGAGGTTGGAAGAGTATGCTGTTTTTCTCTAGTCCCATTACTCTACCAGTCGTAGCATAAAGTAAATGGTTTACCCAATTACCAATATGGGCAATTATAATTTATTTAAATTTAGAATAAAAATATCCATAAACCAGGTTTTTTTAAATAAACAATAAAATTATTGATCTGTTAAAAAACAAGACTTACTCAACAAAGATGCAAATTAGATTAGCATAGAGCTTGAAAATTTACCCTTCTAAATCAACTCCAACACAACAGAGACACGCTCAACATATATACAGTTCAGGTTTAAAATGTTCAAAATGGCTTTCAGTATCCTGGCATACAGGTGTCACTAACACAGGCAGCGGTCACTGAAACCTTTCAGATGCAGTTTGTCCCAGAAGTGTGGAGAAGAACTGTTTCAGAGGCTTCTCGGAAAGCAGCTGCATTGATATTTCAGTTATCACACTCAACCAATCAAAAGTGTTTTCTCAGAAGCGAAGATAATGACCTGAGTAGATTTTTCTCTGTCTCTCTCAGTCAATAGCTTGCCAACTGAACAACAAAGTGGCAAAACAAAAACTGACAACCATAAACCCAAGCATATGATTTCCAGTAAATAAATTCAAGCAATTAGCTTAAAAGCTTCGCAACTTCCGAGCAATGGCTTCCTCAAAGTGCCAATGTGTCCTTTTATTGACCCTTTTCAAAAAAAAATTCAGGTATCTTCCCAGTCTTTTCAAATTAACTATTGCCCACGATCTTTTAAACACATCCTTAAAAGAATATTAATATTGAAGGGTCTTCTTAACAGTACAGTGGAGCATTTGCGATTCTCATCTTCTCTGGTACCATTCCAATAACAAAGGATTAATGGGAGATTGTGGCTAAGCCTCCACATATCTCCACCCTTACTTCACTTACCATCTAGGATGCAACCTATCTGGACAGCTTAAGTTTCTTTTCCTTTAGGCACTATCAATCTATGAAGTATTTCCTTTTTTAATTTAATTTTACCCTATCTAATGTCTCAACTCCTCTGGTACCAATTGTTTTTTTTTAGGGGAGAAAGATATGTCTAAAAGGAAGGCTTCCAGAGTTAATTTTGTTGTTGATGTTCTTTCTGCAGAGAAACTTTCAGCAGTCTTCAGGCATTCTCATGTGTGGAGTAGAGAAGAAGGAGGGACAAGGGGATGGGTGCCTCTGACAATGGGATCATTGAATAGAGCAAACAAATAATGTGTATTCAACAACTTCCAGCCATCACTATTAGATTAATCTAACTCTTTAAAACAACCTGATTCATGTCTAAAAATGTGGTTCAAGGAAATGGGGCCCAGTATAACCAGATGATGGATGTTTCACACAATAGGTTAGTTTCAAGCTGATTAGACTGGCTGCAACTGCAGCATGAAAACAAAATTAAATCTCAGGGAAATTTTGATGGCTGGTTTTTTTTCATCATTTAAAAATCACTCAAACTGATTTGAACTTGTACCCGTTAGAACGTTATAAACAACTGGATTTTGTTTCAGGTTGTGAATCAGATTTTGTAAGAACGTTCTCTGAAAAGCTGAATTGTCACCTTTGGGAAATGTTGGCTTAGAGTGTTACGCTGCTTGTCAGTGCTGTTTACAAACCCGCACTGCTGTTCCTGTTGAAGTAAAAATAGCTGCAATTGGCTGGGGATGAAATGAAACTGATAACAGGATAGCTTTGTATTTTAGCCCAGTGTCAATTGATGTTTAGTTAGTCAAATGCTTTTGGTGGATAACAGCTCAAACTAATAGTTGGACAGTGAAATTAATTCTGAATGGTAAAGAAAACATTATTATTATAAAGAAATAGATTGATGCATTTGGGATGAAACTTGTCAGTTTACTATTGTCCTGATAAGTGGCTCTGCTCCTAAGGAGTAAGATAACGCACGTGATAAACAAATACATTTTCATTTTAAAATGTTGTGTTAGATTACTTAAGCTTTGCTTCCAGTGGGTCTGTTTTTAATATTTTCAATTTGCATATATAGTCTGTTATGTGAATGTTGTGCGGATTCTTTGAGATGCTGTACTCCTGTAGTATTTAGAACACTTACTATGAATTGAGATTGGCAACACAATTTACAAAAGCAATCCAGAGATAGCTGTCAGAGGATAACTGCCAGGCCATTCGTCATGCATGAAATGATGAGAAATGAGAGAGGAACTGTAAACCCTATTTAAGCTTGAATTTCTTAGATCTTGCTGCACCAGGTGACAGTGGGAACAGTGGGGATCAAAAATCAGAAATAGTAGAGATCAGGGATCAAGGATGGGAGCAGGAATAATAAGAATTTCTTTTAATGTGAGATTTCGAAGAACAAGTAAGTTACCCTTGTTCCTGCAAGTGATCGCTTGAGCTGCTTTCCAGAGAAAAACCTGTGATTGTGAGGGCTCTCTAAGCACAAAGAAGTCTTGGGTAAAGGCATCAAGCAAATATTGGGATCCTTTTTTGTACATGACATCCATGCATCTTCAGTCTGAAATGGATGAACACTTCCTACCTGCCATCATAGGGCTTACTAAACCAGTCTGCACTCAACAAATAGGTATTACACAGACAAATTTTATACAGTGTATGATTTTAGAGGGCTTTTTTGGCTTCTGTGCTTGGGAGTTGCACCAACTACATAATGATGGTTATCACAGCTTAATTATATCAATTAACTGTTAAAAGGAGCTGAGTGAATGTCCTCTAAAGGCAGGATCAAAGGCTAGACAAAGATCAAAACTTTTAAGTTTAACATGAGTTTCATTACTTTTGGGAATGTTGCAGTTCAAGACTATGTACTTATAAATTATGTAGATTGACATAGATGATAATTTTGTATTTGATACGTGGCATTTTCACCTGCTTGCCTGGAAGGAACGGAGCCTGAAGATAAATTTCTATAATTCCTACAGCAACTCATATCTGATGGATGAGTAGAAAATTAAAGGGTCATTTTTCCTACTACTGATGTCAGGCTAATGGCTCTGTTAATCCTGGTTTTCTGTCTCACTTCCTCTTTAAATAGCGTGGTGATATTTGCTCCCTTCTAGTCTGCAGAAATCATTCCAAAATCTATTAAATTTTGGAGATTATCATCAATGCATCCAATATGTCTATAGCTATGTCCTTCAACATTCTGAGGTGCAGACCATCAGTCTCTGGGGACTTAACAACTTTTAGCTGTATTAATTTCTCAAAAGCAATCTTTTGTATTAATGTTACTTTCCTTCATCTCATTCTCCCTTCCACTTGGATCTCTAGTTTGAGAAGGTTTGTGTATCTTTCTCCGTGAAAACGGGTACAATTGTGATGCAAAGGCTTACAAGGCTTTGAGCTAAGTGCTGGAAAATGGGATTAGAAAAGTTAGGTGGAGATAGGAGGAACTGCAGATGCTGGAGAATCTGAGATAACAAGGTATAGAGCTGGCTGAACACAGCAGGCCAAGCAGCATCAGAGGAGCAGGAAGGCTGACGTTTCGGGCCTAGACCCTTCTTCAGAAATGGGGGAGGGGAAGGGGGTTCTGAAATAAATAGGGAGAGAGGGGGAGGCAGATAGAAGATGGCTAGAGGAGAAGATAGGTGGAGAGGAGACAGACAGGTCAAAGAGGTGGGGATGGAGCCAGTAAAGGTGAGTGTAGGTGGGGAGGTAGGGAGGAGATAGGTCAGTCCAGGGAGGACGGACAGGTCAAGGGGGCGGGATGAGGGTAGTAAGTAGGAGATTGGGGGTGGGGCTTGAGGTGGGAGGAGGGGATAGGTGGGAGGAAGGACAGGTTAAGGAGGCGGGGACGAGCTGGGCTGGTTTTGGGATGTGGTAGGGGGAGGGGAGATTTTGAAGCTTGTGAAGTCCACATTGATACCATTGGGCTGCAG
>NC_063356.1:19383930-19424444 GCF_021869965.1 Rhincodon typus
CAGCCTCTCTGCTCCTATGATGCTGCTTGGCCTGCTGTGTTCATCCAACCCTGCACCTTGTTGTCTCGGATTCTCCAGCATCTGCAGTTCCTACTATCTCTGATTCGATTTATAAAACCACTTTGGAGGAGATAAGGAATAGGTTTTACCAGTTTTAAGATGACACTTTGTGTATTGTGTGGTGAGCAGGCCGGGCAACTTTTTTTACACCGGACAATTACTGACGGGAGTAACACAGTCGTTCAATCTAACTTTTTTTCTTCCAAGGGAACTTACAGAATTTTTTTTTCATTGCTCATTTAAATGAACACTTTGTTAACGAATTCACCTTGTCTATTAGAATAGGGGGTCAGTTAGCTGGACAGATGGTTTGCAGCACAGAGTTACGCAAACAGCGTGGTTTCAATTCTGGCACCGGCTGAGATCACGAAGAAGGCTCTCTCTTGTGCACTCTCTCAGTCAGATGCAAGATTGCGGCAGAATAGGACTCCTCAGTCAGAGCTTGTCCAGTCTGTCTGTTTCTTTTTTTTCCCATTTTTTTTCTCTTGTTTCGTGTTTTAATTTTGCTTCTTTCTTGGCAATGTCCTGGACTCCTTGCATCAGTGTGGACCCAGCATGGCAGTCTCTCAGTGGCCCACATAGTGTAGTGATGGTAACAAGGTCAGCTAGGTGGACCTCAGAGAATGATTTCCCTGTTTGGGGCTGGTAATCTTGTCCAATCAGTGAGCCCTGGTTGACAGATGTAAAACAGTAGTGTCAGGGGTTCTGTTCACCTTGAGAGCTGGCTCTGAAGGAGCTGGATCAGTGTAAAGGACTCTCCACATGTGAATAAAGGGTGCCTTGGTGACAGGATACTGGCCTCTGTGGAGTTATTTCAGTCATGTTCAGAGCATGATCACTCAAGGAAATGTAGAATTTCTGCATTTGAAAAGTCTACACTGTGCACAACTACACTGAAGCTGGGGCAGAGTTAAATATGTGTAGGTGCCAGCGCACCAGTGTTCAAAGGAGCTTTCACAGTGTCACAACAGTCCTACAGATTATTAGGATCATTAAGACATATCCCTGGTAGAGTAGCAATAGTTCATGGAAAATTACCCTGCTGTTCAATGACCTTCATGACTTCATCTCTGCCTTTTACACCAGTGCCCTTACTATTGCCTGTTAGCCAGTCATTCAAGACTGCTATATCCTATGGAATGATGATGCAGTCTGAAGCCAGGACCAGCGTTGCATGAGATTATCCTCCAAGGCCATCTGTAATCTCCTCTACTGAAATTCAACAACCTTCCCACCAGCCATGTTACAGCCATTTGGGGCAGGGAAAGGCACACAGAAAACAGAGCAAGGGAGTAGATCAAGATTATTTTATTTGTATGCACTCTGGCATGATTTTAGATGTAACTTTGTTTTGAAATGTGTATTTTGTTTCCACTGGGTAAGAGGATGATGTGATGGTCACCGACTGAGAGCAAAAGTGGACTTCTTGTGAATGAAGAGTTATGATTAAGATTACTAGTGACACACTTGAATTTGTTCCTCACATAAAACCCTGCTTCTTTATGGTTTCTGCACTTCCTTGCCAGATGGGTTGTGGCAAAGTCTGCACCACCGTAATGACCAGATTGTACAGTGCACCACCATAAATATTGAATTCATTTAGCTGAATGCTGCAAGATTCCTTCAGTGATCTGGGCAGCAAGAATCATCACTTCAGCGTGTGAACCATCTGTTGTATTAGATATATTTTGTGGCAGAAAAACTGAGCATCCTACATGTGAGTATGGGTTAAGAACCAAACTCTGGAGCCAAATCATCAGGGAATCGGCCCTTTTCCCTGGTAGCCAGCAGAGTGGGTGAAATACAGCTCCCACAGAATTAACATATCACAACTGCTGGATATTGATCTGTCCAACAATGTCCAGCTTGGAGTCTCATTGCCAGCTCGGATGTGGAATCCCTTTGGTTTGTCTATGTGGCAAAGATGACATAAGGCAAACAAAGCAGTGTATGTACAGTAATGTAATATTCTGCTGTAAGGAAGACTGCTCTCTCTGAAAACACTCATGCTTTCTCATGAGCCTCAGCGACCTCCATTTATGCAACAGTACATGATAAACTGCACTAGATATTGCTAATACGTCCACCACCAGCCTGTAAGGAGCCATTCAGATAAAAGTTCATAGACAGGGTCACGGGCATTGGTGATATCCTCTTTTCTGAGGTTGGAGTTACAGTTGCATCAGTAATTCATTTCTGTGGTGTGCTTCTTACTAAACTGCAGACTGATCCATTTTTGGCTATCACCTGAGGGTTAAACTTCCTGAGCATGTTGGATGGATGTGACATCCTACTGGGACCCTTTCTGCTCCATTCCTCCTCCCCTTATGATAGTTTGTCCTGCTGTGGCTGACCTTTGTGTATTCTCCAGCCATGCTCCGTTCTAAGAGAAAGCTTTACTAGTGTGCACAAATCTGGGACAAATGGTTTGTTTGGAAGCTTTGTTGTCAATGTACTTCAGTAACTATGGCTATACTCCTTGCAGATTTTTGAAATTTTCAACAGTTATGCAAAATACCAGTATATATAAAATTGTAGCAGCAGTTGGGAGTAATCAACTAGCAACTAATCTGTAGTCAATTAAGGAGTTCTTGTGGTGCTACCACAAAGCCAGGAGGCCTTTGTTCAAGTCCCATCTGCTCCAGATATGTATCATTATAATTCTGAACATGTTGATGAACAGTATCCTCTGCAGTCAATTCATTATCCCTTGATGTAGCACCAATGTATGATCCTTTAGCTGCTTAATGCATATTCACCCCTGAGGTTAAACCTGACATTAGCTGGGTCATGAGGGTCCATAATAGTTTCACTAGCCAAATATGTTGTTATGATCTATCACTTTTTACATACTTCCATGGAAGTTGACTATGGACATCATTTCAGAATTCTAACCAGACTAGTTATAGGGCCATGAGTTGGGCACAGCCAAGATCCATTTTCACCTTATTTACTACTGTTTTCCTAATCTATTATTTTGACATTGGAATTTTTGAAGGACCACTACATCCCACATTCAATGAGGTCATCTCAATGGTCAAATACTTAATCTCCCATCCCAAATTTCCCACTTCATTGTCACACTCAACTTTGAAAACTCATCAATTTTGTCCTTTCTTAAACTCCTCCTATTTTTCTTCCTTCACACTTGCACCAAATCAAATGGGTCACATATAGGTTATTTTCATATCCTTTAGTGTATCTCCCAGCTCCTACTGGCACCGCTTTAGATGACTGTAGTTTGTGTTCAGTGTGCAGGCAGGAAGGGGCGAAGTCTGTAAATAATGTAATGTTAGGTGTATAGAAAAGTCAGTAACTTTGCAAGCTCATTGTATCCCTGTGGATCTGCCAATCCTGTTCGTAAAGATGGTAGCATTGCATTTGTAAGCAGTTGTTCCAAGCTACTTAATTTAAAAGCACATAGCATTAGAGACAGAGTGTATCTGGCACATACAATTTGACAAAAGTATTGAAATATCTCAAACATTAGTCATTTATTGAGAATTCAGTTATTCTTTTTAACTCTTCTGTTCCCCATTTTGTATGGTAGAGGTAATGGAAGTGTGGTGTAGATGTTGGCTGGAAATAATCCTCTTGAGAATGTTAGCAGTATTGAGAGAAATAACAGCATTTGGAAATGTAATGTTTGTGCCCTTTGGGAAGCAGGTGACAAGGAGCAGTGTGCAAATGTTGACAGTGCTGCAGTGTATTTTTTTTCTTAATCAGTCTTAGAAGATGTACTGATTATAGAGCAGTGTATTGGTGCAGTACAGTCTCTGGGTCTCAACTCAATCTTAGTAATGGGATCAGAAATGTTTTTTCTGAACTGATAGGAAGATTCCTGCGTGGGCTTTGGCAGTTTCTGCCCACATATAATGGGATAGAATTTAAAATAATGGTCCTTTAATAAGAGTTCTGATTTCATCAACATAAATCAGGAAGGATTACAGGTGTGGGGAAAATGTTACCTTTGATAGAGTTGGAAATCTGTATTTGAAGCAGCAGTGAGTTGGAATATTGTAAAGGAAGTTGTTAACTGGACAACACATTGCTGCCATCCTGGTGATTGTGCTGCCAATTTCAATAAAGAGTATTGTATGGAATGGCTAGTTATTTTGTTTTGAAAAGCAGCCACGAATAGGCTGCTCAAACAGGCTAACAAGCAGATGCTCTAATTTTGTGCCATTTTAAATGAAATGCCAGCAGGAATAATATTCAAGTGTGGAAAGGTGAATTTACTGGTCATACTACATGCAGAAGGCGTAGAAAGGACTTCAGGAAGAATTATGGCTTGCCGCAGGCAAAATAGTTATTTTTTGTTATGACCTAAGTGAGAGCTGGTCACAGATCAGTAATGGTCTTTTTGAATGGTGGAACAAGCCTGGACCAGATGAGGAACACCTGTTCGTAAGACAGGGTCATGTCTTGATTTTATTGAATTTCTGTTACTACTTTTATTCTTGACTCCATATTCTCATTTTAATTCTTTTTCTTCTTGTGGCCGTCAGGATGAATCCACTAACTAACTTGCTGTTTGGGCTTGAACCACAATGCATCTTAGCCTCATGGGTGAAAGCTGCAATTTAGTGTGGTAATAATCAATACATACCAGGATGTCTGCTGAATTAACCAGTTTTTTAAAATATATTGGTATTGCTGACTTCAGCAAATTTGATCACTAATTTTCACTATTTATCTCCGGTTCTAGATATCCTCTGGATGTCTAAGAGCCTTGAATCTATTTTAGCTTGGCCAGTGGGACTAAACAAAGCTGACCCTCCTGGGATCATCCAGCATTTCCTACACCCCTCATCTCATGACTGCAAGAGATGGCTAAATGCTCTGTTACACCCAAAATTGTATTTGAGCCAAAGAATGTAAAATTGTATCAGAAAAATCTGAAACGATGTTTCATATAACGTAGTGTCCATTAGTCATTTAAGAGACATTCAATGATTTCAATAGACCCTATTCTTTCTGCATTGAGTGTCACCTGCATGGGAAATAGAACTCAAAAAGCATGTAAGCAGCCTGTGGAATCTAGTCTAGTAGTATTTCACACCATGAATCAGGCCTCGGTTTTAAATCAGGATTACTGGTATGTAAAAGATGCTCCTGCTGATACTTTGTATGATCCTGTGGTTATTACTGGATTAGAACATTATTGTCACTGCTGTGAGGAATGTTTGGTTAATTCCTTCAGTTGATTCACTGAACTGCCCGGCGAGTATACCATGCTAAAGTTTCATGTAAGGCAAGGCACAAGTTCTTGTTAAAGTAGTGAATACTTTGTGGTCATTAAAAGCTATGTAAGTAATATTATTCTGTCAGTTTTCTATTTTGCCATTCATGAATAGTGTGACAATAATACTTGCTCAATTATTAGGCTTTCTTGAAAGCCGACTGAACTAATCTAGTACGTCGTTAAGCTACGTGTGACAAAAAGCATTGAGTTTCATCTCCAGGTCAATGTCAAGTTAGCTGATCTTACTGAGCAGTACTAAAGGTGCCCTTTGTAGTTCTTCTTGCACTGCATTACGAAACAAGACACTCTTTTTCTGCTTTTGATTGCTGTTTAGTGATCCCTATACTAATAATGAATGTTGCAGATTTTTGACAAGGGTGGATTTGGTTTCAACAAGCCAGTGTAATATTTTTGAATGTCACGTAACGCGTGTTACAGAAGAATTAAAAAAAAGTGATCATTGGATTATGTATTGAACAGTAAATGCTTTCAGTGGAATCACGTTGAAGCATTTAAGTATCAACACCTTCAATTACAAGTGTAAAGCAATGTGTTGAGTGGATGAAGTAAATAAGACTTTTTAAAGTCCTTTCTGTTGAAGGTTTGAGCCACTGCACAGAAGCTAAGGATTTTTGCTTGTTGGGTAGGATCCAGTTGGAGACCACAGGGTTTATTCAGCATAAAGTGGAAGGATGTGCCCACTTGCAGTTGAGCCCAAAACCAGGGTCAATAAATCCAATAGGGAATTTAGAAAAAAAATCTTTGCCATGTGTGATCAGCCTATGGAACTTGCTGCCATGAAGAATATTTTAGGTGTATTTAAGGGGAAGCTATATAAACACAGAGGAGAAATGAATAAAAGTTTATTGCAGAAAAATGATAAAGTTGACTTGTCAACAAATCAGCACTCTTCTCATGCAATACAAATTGTTGTTCCCTTTGAAATTTGGTATTTGAAATCCCAATTTTTCCAGGCTGTGCTGTGTGAAAGAAAGGAAGTAATTTTTTATGTGAGAGATTGGTAGCTATCATGGAGGTGTGCTTTATGTCAAATAATAAAGTCGAATCCACTGGCTGGAAACTTGAATTGAAATTTTACAAGATTTTTAAAAACACACAGAGCAAAGTGAAACAATAACAGAAAATGCTGTTGAAACTTCGGATCTGGTAGCATCTATGGGGAGAAAGAGTGTTCCAAGTCGAGGACGACTGCTCTCCAGCATTGAAATGGTGTTTTCTTTTATACATTTTGATGGAGGCAGAGGAGGAGAGAGAGAGAGAAACAGATCATGTGGAGGTCCACTCCAAAAGACATATGGGTTGCTAATTGTGGTGAAAGAGAGAGGGGAATGTAAAATATTTGAAAAGGATAAAATGAGTCCTCTTTGTTGAGAGCAAAGAAAACAAAACTCAACCTCTCCACCTGTCTTCTCCTCTATCCATCTTGTATCTGCCTCCCTCTCTTTCCCTATTTATTTCAGAACCCCCTTCCCCTCCCCCATTTCTGAAGAAGGGTCTAGGCCTGAATCGTCAGCCTTCCTGCTCCTCTGATGCTGCTTGGCCTGCTGTGTTCATCCAGCTCTACACCTTGTTATCTCTAAAACTCAACCAAAGCTGTGGGGTAATGGAGGCAGAGAGAACAAGAAAAATAGAGGAGAGAAGTCATGAGGTCAGGCTCTGAAGTTATGGAATTTAATATTGAGTCCTCTTAAAGTGGAAATTGAGGTGTTGTTCCTTGAGCTTACGTTGTGCTTTGTTGCAACATTGCAGCAGGCCCAGGACAGACATATTAGCCTGAGAAGAAGGTGAATTATTGAAATAGCAAGCAACTGGAAAGTCGGTGTCATTCCTCAATCCATCACAGAGTTCTGGGTGGGGACCCTGAGTAGAACTGGAATAAGGAATGCTCCACATTCTCCAAAAAAGGGAGCCACATAGTTGAGACCCATGTGGGTACTGATAGTTGCACCTTTTTGACTTGGAGAAAATGAGATTAGTTGAGGAGAATTTGTTCAAAGTGGGAATGAGGTCAGCCAGGCGAAGGGTGGTGTATGGGGACTGTGTAAGCCTGTTCTTTTATTTCAAAGAATAAGCAGAGAGTCTCTACATTCTGTTGCAGGAAGGACATAGAAGGACTGCACAGTTTCTAGCCCCAGCCCACCACCTCTCCACCAATCCCTCTAGACAGCTCAACAGAGTCGCATCTTAATTTTCACCCATTTTGCATCTCCATTTCTTTCCCCACGATAGCAACCTCTTTGAATTTGGTAACTCCAAGTGTAGATAATGAAGGATTTACTGTGGATATGCTATCAAAATTTTACCCAGCTATTTCAGTCAGTAAAGACATTTTTGAAATTGCGGGAATTGAGATTTGCCTGAATTCAGTTGTCTAAAATGTTCCAGTTGAAATATCTGAAAATATTTATGGGTACCAAAGAAACTTGACAAATTTTAACCTCATGTGAAGCCAGGCAATTGAAAACACTTAATATACATACTTTCCCTAAAGCCCAAGGAATTGTCTGCAGTCTCAATGATACTATCCCAAGTTAAGCTATTTAATCTACATGCTGGGTTCCTATAATAATTTGAGAATCCGTTGCAATTTTAACTAGGTGGTGAGCTTCTACTAGGTCCAAGTGCTAAAAGGGGATCATGGTCAGAAAGGCCTCAAAAAGTAAAGTTTATTTTCTTTGAGGCCAGGAGACTGGAAACTGCACCCAACCACCACCTAGCACCCCCGCCCCCCAAAAATTCAAAATCCTGAATGGTCTTAACAAGCTGTTGTGGAAAGGGTGTTTACTTATGTTGGTCAGTCCAGAACTAGGGAGCATTATTTTAAAATGAAGGCTTACCCTTTTTGGACTGAGAGAAGAGGTTTTTGGCCAGGGGTTGTGCAACTTTGGAGTTCTCTGCCTCAGAAAGCATTGGAGACGGGATCATTGGATGTGGGTAGATTCGAATGTCATTTCAAATTCCAATCAGCCACAATCATTTTTAATAGCGGTGTAGGATTGCAGGGCTGAATTGTCTGTTTCTCATAGTTCATCTATTTGTGCAAGTTTCAATCTAATTAAATAGCAGAAGGGGCTGAATGGCTTTCTCCTGTTCCTAAACAAAAGCTTTCCACATCATTTGCAAAATGTAGTTATTATTCCTGTGACTTTTAGCTAAAGATTGTGTTCTGTAAGATATTTTAAAATCTCTTGAAACAGACTCTACGGTATATGATTGGTTGATTATGATTCCATTATAAATACTCAACTAAATTTGGCTTTATTTTCAGAATCAGCTTTTCCAGAATTTTTTTTTCAGTATCGGTTGCTATTCCAGCCACAATATTGCTTTTTGTTTAGAGAGGGGAGGGTTTTCATTTTGGAGGGATTCTTTTTGAAGTGTGTGTGTGTGTGTGAGAGAGAGAGATCCATCAATCATTTACTAATATCATACCTCTGACATTGTCCCAGGCTTAAAAGAAATAAAGCTACCATTAAAGAGCTTCTCACTGAGCTCTAAGAAAAGACTTAAGAATGAATTATAATGTTGGCTAAACTTCGCTCAGTGGACTTCTCAGCATCACTAACAGGTCTCTGCCTGTAATTAACACTCTGGGCTTCACTGATCAGAGAAAATGGGAATTATTTTGAAACACCCACTTGTTTTGAACGATGTAATTTTAAAACTGAAGATTGTGGCTTTATGTTATTTAGATAGATTTTCTGCATTTTAAAGAGTGAATGTTACATTTTTTAATTGTGTAGTGTGCTGTGCAGCATTTTCTGAATGAAATGAAATAGTTCATTTTCATAATATAATGCGAGGCTTCTTCTGCGTACCTCAATGGATTGCTGCAGCTGCAATATTTGTGAACCCATTCTGATTTGAAGAATTGTGGGAGTTGAAGGCAATTTGACTTAAGTTGCTAGCTTGAGTATTTCAGTCAACAGATTAAGTTTATTAACCAAGTTGTTAGGAATTTCCTTCATATGCTGACATTCCTCTGCACAAGGCTTCAGAGCTTCTGTGATGTGCTCTGTACTGTTTGTAACCATGGAGACAATGATCTGGAGGTTTGGGATGACAGGAAGGAGATTTTGCTGCTGCCCTGTGGATTCACAGTCGCATTGTAGAGTGTACTGACTTCATCACTAAATTCAAGTCAAGCATTGACTGTGTCAGTTGCCCGGCTTTGTTCGCTGTTCCACTTTAAAGCAAAAGCACGGTATGAAGGAATCCATTTAAAAGAACTAAGGCAAAGCCATTTACTGGTAAGGTTTAATTTTTCTAATGAATTAATCCTCTTGTAATAATTCAATTATCTACTTGGAACCTTTTTTCTTGAGGACACTAATTCATTCTCACATTTTCAGAACCTATTGAAGTGAAGTGGTTTTGCAATATTTGCAAGTGTCAGTCAAATTGGATTAATGAGCTATCAAATCGAACAAGGCAGATGGCAACATTTGTGCTCTGATTTGGTTGAGGGTTAGAGAAACTGGGAATGACTTTTAAATAGCTTGCAATTCTGATATTGTTTGTGTAAAAAAATCGGCTATATACTCACTAGATTCACTCGATACTAATATCTATTTTGTAGAGTTTCATCTTGGATTGTTTGAAGCTGAAGCCTTATACAGATTTCACCTCAGTTGGATCGTTCCTTTTTTAGCCATTGTAGGTTTGCATTTGTCTGTGCACCTCATTAGGACATAGGGGCGAATTTATAAATGAAAATATCACTTAGGGTTTTTTTTTTTGAAAACAGCCCTGGTGCTCTTCCATGTCATGGCTTTTGCTTCCCTCCTCTCCTTGTCTCATTGTAGATTTTGTCAGTGTATCAAGAAACAGCTGTAGCTAAACATCACTTTCCATAATTTAAAAGGCTTAACAGCAATCGTGCCTCATGAAGTACAATTGATGCCTTTCATTTCAGAGACTGTGGTCTTTGTGAATATTGAATATCTAAGGTCACACATTTTTGTAAAGCTGGCTTGGTCTCAATTTTTTTTATTTTGCCTCTTCCAATTTTCATTCCTCCTCTTTTCTGAAGGTAGTGATCATTAGATTATGGTTTTACATTGGGATCACCACATAGTTTGGAGGCATTTCTAAAGGATTGACTCCATGATGCCTGTCATGACTTCTACAAATGTTATTGTTTTAGCTTCGTAAAAGATGGGTCCTCTGGTGTTTGATCCACTGATATGAACTAGGCAATACAAGTATCTCTGATTTACAAGGGTTTTATCGTAGATCTACAGCTCAGTGTATACGTCAGTTTCCACCGTTGCCTTCTGGACCCTTTCCCTATACAGAAGCCAATACCCCAATAGCCCAGCTTAGCTTTATTTTTAATCAAGCTGTTCAAACATGTTATAACACACCTTTGGGGCAGGTAGGATTTGAAACTGGCCTTTCTGGCCCAGAGGTAGGGATAATACAAATGTGTCCCCAGAGTAAATAAGACTAACTAAGAACTCTGCTTTATAATCAAACAGTAACAACTTGTATTTTTACCTTAAATCAACTTGTTCAGGCATGTTACGGCACCTCTGGAGCAGGTGGGACAAGAAGCCAGATCTTTTATCCCAGAGGTGGGGACACTACCACTGCACCATAAGAACCCCTTAAAAACAGCACCAAGTGACACTGAACCTGAACCTAAAACCTTGAGCTTGAGTCTTCTGCTGTACTGAGTGAGTTGGGCACTAGGGAAGAACTTGGCGCTTCGCCCAATTGACTAATTTAAACAAATAACAGATTACAACCACTGGCAAAAGACAGACACAAGTGGTACAGTAACTGATGTAATAGCAGACAGACTACAAAATCACTTTGCTGGTCCTTGACTGTATGTGGGTGCCTAAAATGTAACTGTTGATGTGGAATGTGTAGAGTGGATCCTGTGTGCCATATTTCCCATACCTTACACAATCTATTCTCAGTGAGCAACAGGAGGGAGTGTTTTAAATGTAGGGATGATCTATTCCCTGCATCAATATACTCCTATTCCTGGATATACACTTGTGCATAGTCAAAGTTAGATTGCAACATAATTAAGCATGAATGCATGATTATGGACCACAGGGCTAGAAATCACAAGTAATTAAATGATGCACTATCAAAATAGAGGACCAAGTTAGGTACACAGATGGCATACTGAGTGAAAATTGCATTGATAACATTTATAGTCAGTAAGATTAAATATTAGTAGTAAGTTGACTCTTAACCAGTAAGAAGCTAAATTGTCGAAAGCATAGCAAGCTTACATTTTTAAAATTCGTTGACTGGAGCTGGGAATCACTGATGAGGTCTCTTCCCCTATTTGCCTTATGAATAGGTGATCGTAAGCTACCCTCATGTATACAACTGAGGGACTTTATAGGTGATTTCAGAATAATTAAAATTGCTGTGGGTCTGGAGCCACATAAAGATCTGACTTGGTAAAAGCAACAGATTATCTTCCCCAAAGAACATCAGTGGCTTTGGGTTAATAACAACAATGCAATCATTTCATGTCCAGCATTGCTGATACTAACATTTTAATTATTTATTTAAGTGAATTTAAATTCCCCAGCTAATGAGGGGATTTGAAATATTTACTCTGAATCAGTAGTGCAGGATTGCTAGTCTGGTGATATAACCACCATGCTACTACACCCCTCCACAGCAATAGCATTAGGTGAAATTTTTTTTCAACCAGAACTTGTAGAGTGCCTTCAGCCTTTGTACGATGTTCCAAGGCATTTTACAGGACCATTTATCAAACAAAGTTTGCTGCTGATCCACAGAAATACATGTGAAGGGAGTCGAACAAAGAGGTAATTTTGTTTGAAGGCAAACTTTCAAGTGGGGAAGAGATGCTTTCAGGATGCACTCCAGAGTTTAAGGCCTTGGCGAATGAAGGCCTAAGATGATGGTTGAATAAGACTTTGTGTGATCTAGGATATGACAGCAGGTCTTTAGATAACAACGTTTGTGGAAGATAGAATGCTTAAGGCTTGTCAGGAATGTATTGGAATTGTCCAGTCAGAGGTTAACAAAAGCACGGGATTTCAACAGCAAAGGAGCTGAGGTGGAGGCAGAGTCAGGCAAAGGTGGAAATAGGCAGTCTTCTTGATGATTATAGATGTGTGGTTGAAAGCTCAAACACTAGTCCGACATCAAGTTTGCAAATCAGTCTAATCTAGCCTCAGTTGGTGGACAACTATTAAAACAGTTTAGGACACTAGAGTGAGCAAAAGATCATAGTTTTATAGAATTCAAATTTCACAATCTGCTGTATGACAGATGCAAACCCAGGTTTCCCTTGGGTCTTTAGATTAGTAGTCCAGTGATGATACTACTAGGCCATTACTTCCCACAAGAGATCATAAGGAGGAGCGGGACTAGGCCATTCAGCCCATTGAGTATGCTCTGCCATTTGATGAGATCATGGCTGATCTGATAATCCTTAAGACCACTTGCTTGTCCTTTTTTCCCATTGTAGTGATTGTAACGAGGTCAGCCAGCTGGACATTGTAGAATGAGTTCCCTGATTGGGACTGCTAATCTGGTCCAATCAATCAATCAGGGAGCCCTGGCTGACAGAAAGGGCGAGTATCAGAGATACTGACATTCTGGTACCTGACTCTGAATGAGGCAGTACTAAAGTCAAGGATTGCTCGTGTAAATAAAGGGTGACTTGGTGACGGATACCAGCCTCTGGACTTATTTCAGTGGGGATGGAAGTAGAGCACGATCCTGAAGAATCTCGATCACGACAGTTGTCTTTGAGTTGGGGTAGGTATTTCTTACATCATGCCTTTGTTTAGAAAGCTTGACTAATTTGACCCTGCTATTGGACTGGGCCCAGTATGTGGAAAGAATGTTACTTTTCAGGACGAATGAGAAATAATGAGTAATTCTCCTGATAGCCTGTGGATATGCAGGTTTTTTTCTGTTACTAGGAGCCTAACTTTCCCTGAGACACCAGATACTAAAATCTTTCAAGAATTGACAGACATGGTTAAGGAATATTATGACCCGTCCCGCCTCTAATTCTAAGATAGTATCATTTTTACTTGGCAATTTGAGAACCAGGGAATCCATATCGGGATTTCTAATTGGGTTAAGACAACTGGCAGAAGTTACAACTTTAGTTTAGCTCTTAATGAGGTGCTGAGAGACTGTCTCTATCTGATATGTGGGATTAATGATCAAGCCCAATTGGGCTTCAAACAGGCACTACAACTGGCTTTATCATTGGAAAATGCGGCAAGTGGAGCATATGAGTTAGTGGGGTATGCTGCTGGAAGTAGACACACTCACCAGGCCAGTTGAACTTGGGAAACACCAGTTGTGTGCAGACAATTGCATAGCCTCGCTCAGGACATATCCTGAACAGAGGGACTCTAGGTCAGCCCACAGCAAACCCCATAACAAAGCCAAGCCTTTGCCAAAATGTTAAAATTTTCTTCAGGATCCTGGCCAGTAAGCCATTGTAGTTGCTGCCAGTATGTGGGCTTGAGACGGCAAAAGAGTCCCACTAGACCTAAACTGAATAAGCTAACTCATAGACCAGTATCTAGGAGAGTATCCAGAAGAGCTCATACCCTGGAAAATCCACCTACATCTGGTTTGGAACAGTTAAATTGCTTACCAACATCAAAATCAGAACTAATCAGGATAAACATCTGGTTAAATGGTTATCCAATTCTAATGGAGGTTGAGATCGGAGCGGCTGTGTCAGTAATCACAGAACCAGTTTTTAATAAAGTTCGGTCTGGACCCCCGCCCTTTAATTTGGACAAAATCTCGGCTAGGCTGACAACCTATAGGAGGGAACCTTTTACAGATTAAGAGTACATTTTTTGTTCCAGTATCTTATGAAAGGCAGCTGATTCAGTTACCAGTGGTTGTAGTAAAAAGGCTCATGCCCAAGCTTGATGGGACAAAATTGCAACAGATTCATCTAGATTGGCTCAACATTTTTCAATGAGAAAATGACTGTCTGAGTGAAGTCCTAATTAAATACCCAGATGTTTTCCAGGAAAAACATAGAAACATAGAAGATAGGAGCAGGAGGAGGCCATTCAGCCCTTTGAGCCTGCTGCGCCATTCTTCACAATCATGGCTGATCATCCAACTCAATAGCCTAATCCTGCTTTCTCCCCATGACTGTTAATCCCATTCACCCCAAGTGCTATATCTAACTGCCTCTTGAATACATTCATTGTTTTGGTATCAACTACTTCCTGTGATAATGAATTCCACAGGCTGACCACTCTTTGGGCGAAGAAATGTCTCCTCATCTCCATCCTAAATGGTCTACCCTGAATCCTCAGACTGTGACCCCTGGTTGTGGACATACCCACCATTGGGAACATCCTCCCGGCATCTACCCTGTCTGGTCCTGTTAGAAATTTATAAGCCCCCTTCATTCGTCTGAACTCCAGCGAAAACAATCCCAACCTAGTCAATGTCTCTGGTCAGTACCACCATCCTCTGAATCAACCTGGTAAACCTTAACTGCACTCCCTCGAGAGCAACAGCATCCTTCCTCAGGAAAGGAGACCAAAACTGCACACAATATTCCAGGTGTGGCCTCACCAAGGCCCTGTATAACTGCAACAACACATCCCTGCTCCTGTACACGAAACCTCTCACAATAAAGGCCAACATACCATTTTCCTTCCTTACTACCTGCTGCATCTGCATGCTTACCTTCAGCGATTGCTGCACAAGGACACCCAGGTCCTATTGCACACTCCCCTCTCCCAATTTACAGCCATTCAGGTAGTAATCTGCCTTCTTGGCTTTGCTTCCAAAGTGAATAACCTCCCATTTATCCAAATTATACTGCATCTGCCATTGATTTGCCCACTCACCCAACCTGTCCAGACCATGCTGAAGGATCTTTGCATCCTCATCACAGCTCACCCTCCCACCCAACTTGGTATCATCTGCAAACTTTGAGATGTTACGTGTTGTTTCCTCATCCAAATCGTTAATATATATTGTGAATAGCTGGGTCAGCACCGATCCCTGTGGCACCCCACTAGATCCTGTCTACCAATTTGAAAAGGACCCATTAGTTTGTACTCTTTGTTCCCTCACTGCTAACCAGGTTTCTATCCATCTCAATATACTTCCCCTAATCCCATGCACTTTAATCTTGCACAATAATCTCTTATGCAAGACTTTGTCAAATGCTTTCTGGAAAGTTCAAATAAACCACATCAACTGGCCCCCCCTTGTCAACTCTGCTAGTTGCATCTTCATAGAACTCCAACAGATTTGTCAAGCATGATTTCCCCTTCATTAATCCATGCTGACTCTGTCTGATCCTGCCACTGCTTTCTAAATGTTCCACTATAAAGTCCTTGATAACGGATTCGAAAATTTTCCCCACTACTGATGTTAGGCTTACTGGTCTATAATTCCCTGTTTTCTCTCTACCCCACTTTTAGCATGTTTGGAGTGACATTAACTACCCTCCGATCTGCAGGGACTGTTCCAGAGTCTATGGAATCCTGGAAGATGATTACCAATGCATCCATTAGGTCTAGGGACTATTCGAGTAATCAAGGCCACCTTGCATATTAACCAGGAAGCAATTTCCACAATTTTGCAAGGCCTGCCTAGTGCCATTTGCCTTGCGGCCAAAGTAGAGGCAAAAATCAGAAGGTTGGAAAACGAAAGAGTCATCAAACCAGTCCAATCTGTGGGATGGGCAGAACTGGTTGTACCAAGTTTTAGGTTTTTTTGAAGGCCAGTGGAGATTTCAAACAAATGGTAAACTACTTTCTGCAAATGAATACATACCTAGTCCCTCGCATAGAGGATTTTTATGCAAAGCTGGTGGGAGGCTGACCTTTATGAAGCTGGACATGAGCAACACTTACTTGCAATTGCATTTAGACCAGGGTTCCCAAAAGTATGCTCCAATTAATACCCATAAGGGCTTGTACCAACATACAAGACTGCCATTTGGGGTGTCATCAGCCTATGCAACTTTTCAAACAATGGAGAACATTTGACAAGGTCTACCTCAGAAACACTTGGAGAACTTGGAAAAATGCACTAGAACAAAATCCAAGGCAGGCCCATGCCGAAGAAGGGAAAATGTCTGTTCCAAGCCCCCCAAGTTGGTTACTTGGGCTACAGAGTTGACAAGATCACGTTACACCCATTGGAAGATAGTGAGGGTGATCACATGTACCCCAGCTCCCATGTCTGTCCAGGAGCTTAGGTCATTTCTTGGGCTGGGAAATTATTATGGGAAGTTCATAAATAACCTGCCATCCATCCTGACACCTTTTAAAAAGAGGTCAGCCTTGGAAATGGTTGCATAGACAAGCACTAGCTTTCAGTGAAGTGAAGAAATAGCTATCATCCTCTTAAGGTGTTGGCATGCTATAATCCAAGAAAGATCTGATTATTGACATGTAGTGCCTCCCCATATTGCATCAGGGTGGCATTAGCTGATAGATGACCCAATGGAGAGGAACACCCAATAGTGTATGCATCCAGGTCTTTGGCTAATGCAGAACATAAATATGCCCAGACAGATAAAGGAAGATTGGCAATCATATTTGCAGTCCAGAAGTTCCACAATTACCTTTTTTTAATGGTTGGAATTTCTAATAATAATCGACCACAAACCCCTGCTTGGTCTGCTTAAAGAGGGCAAGGCAGTGCCACCCATAGTTTCAGGCCGAATTCAGCAGTGGGCATTAGTACTAAGTGCTTATAATTACAAGTTAAAGCAATAAGTAACAAATGCAGACGCATTGAGCCGCATCCCATTGGCAAATACACCACCAGTTGTACCCACAATGGAAGAGTTTTAATGATATTAAATTGTCTGGACAAAGTCCCAGTCTTAGCTGACAATGTCCAATTTTGGTGCAGAAAGATCCAGTCCTGTCAAAATTGAAACGGCTGGTAGTGACGGGCAAAACCAAATGGCCATCACAACTAGAACTAAAACCTTTTTGGACCCAGAAAGACCAGCTCACAGTGGAGGGTGGCATTTGTTGTGGGGAGCAATAGTGATTGATTGTCCCAGGCAAAGGACATCACCTGATACTGATTGAACTCCACCAGGATCATCCAGGGGTCTCCAAAATGAAGATGTTGGCAAGATGCTATGTCTGGTGGCCAAGTTACCCACCACTAGCTCCCCCATCTCTGTGGGAATGGCCAAGTAAACCCTGGACTCAATCACATTATGCATGTTGACTATGCAGGTTCTTTCATGGGGTCAATGTTTTTCCTTATTGTGGATGCCCACTCAAAGTGGTTTGATGTGCAAATGTTTGATGTGTTTGATTTGTCAAACACGGGGATTACGATATAAAAACTATGTGCATTTGTAATACATGGACTCCCAGAAGTGTTGGTCACAGATAACAGGCCATCATTTACTAGCAGGGAATTTGGTTATTTATTAAAGTCAAATGGGATTCGGCACAAGGACAGCTCCATAACACCCATCGTCCAATGACTTGGCAGAAAAAAAAAAGTCCAAACTTTGAAAGCTGGCTTGAAGAAACAGCCACATGCAACTAGAGGAATAGCACCAGCAGAGTTGCTAATAGTTAGAAGACTTCGTACCAGGTTAATTCTGAGCCTCACAGACTTGAGGAGGGTAGGGGGGTTTGGGGGAGAAAGGTGAAATGGCATCCAGAATGCAGGACTCACATGCAAGAGAAACAGTTTGATACAGGGGACAAAGTTTAGTGTCAAAATTATTGAAATGGCCATGCATCAGTAAAAGACATGGTTGACGTGAGGTCAGGACTAGTGTCGTATGAAGTTCAGGTAGGTGCAACGGTTCTAAGCAAGCACATGGACCATGTAAAAGGCTGCTGCTGGAACCCATGGGTTCACTCTCTCCATCAAGCATCGTTGAGTCCCCTGAATTAGAGATAGGCATGTAGCCGTCTTGATGCCTTTGCCACCAGAATAAGAAAGTGAAATTCTATTGAGGCGCTCCTGGCGCAAGAGGTGAACTGTTCATTACACACTGATCATATCGGACAGAGTCGGAGGAACCTGCTGGTGCTTAATACATCAGGAGGCTTTCCAAGAAAAAGGAGCTGCCTATGTCCTCGGACTCGGGTAGGATGTAGTGATTGTAATAAGGTCAGCCAGCTGGACCTCAGAATGATTGGACCAGCCCCAATCAGGGTGCCTGGCTGACTGATAATAAGGGGAGTGTCAGAGATGCTGACATTCTGGTACCTGACTCTGAGGTAGTGCTAAAGTCAAGTCTTCATGTGTAAATAAAGGATGACTTGGTCACAGGATATTGTCCTCTGTGGAGTTGTTTTACACCTAACCCTTGATTCTCTTACTTATTTTTTAAAAATCTGTCTGTCTCAGTCTTCAGTATTCTTAACCCAGCTTCTACGGCTCTCTGCAGTAAAGAATTCCACACATTTACTGTGTTGTGAGAGAAGAAATACTACTTGTCTCAGATCGCTTACTGAGATTATGCCTCCAGTTCTATACGTTCCCAAAAATGAGAAGCGGCTTTTCTGCATCTACCGTGTCCATTTCCCCCTAAGAATCTTTGTATGTTTCAATAAGGTCACTTTTCATTCTTCTAAACACCAATGACTGCAGGCCCAATCTATTCTACCTCTCCTTCCAAGATAATCCCACCATACCCAAGATCAACCTACTGAGGTTTCTCTGGACTGCCTCCAATGCCAGTGTAACTTTCCTTAGATAATGTTCAAGCTGTTAACCAGTATTCCACACGTGGTCTAACTAGTGCCTTGTATGGTTTTACCAAGACTTCCCTATCGTATACCCCATTCCATTTTGCCTTCTCTATTACCTACTAAATCTGTACACTAGCTCTTTTGTGATTCATGTGCGAGGGCACCCAAATCCCTCTGTGCTGCAGTGTCTACATTTTCTCTGTTTAAATAATATTCAGCTCTTCTTCTTCCTGTTAAAATATAAAGTTTATATTTTACCATATTATATTACGTGTACCCAGTTTTTATCCATTCACTTAACCTGTCTATCTCCTGCAGACTCTGAGTCATTCTCACTGGGATAGTTCCAGATCAGTTGGCAAAACACAGTGCCAATTACCCTCTGTCTAACATTTTGGGGCAAGTAAAACAAACTGTTCAGGGCAGCTGTAGGTTGATAGTGACTGGCTACCTGGCTCGTCTTTGACGATAACTCAGGAGATCCCAGTTGTGGCCAAAATGTCCTGTGATGAGCGGGAGAATGTGGTGAGCAGAGAACCATAGGACTGTGGTGCATGAATATTGAGGGAAATTTGGAAATATAGTGAGCCCTTGTGATTTTTCTTGGACCGAGATCTTGCGTAAAACTTAGCAAGATTGACAACTGGGCTGAATTTAACCAAAAGTCAGTTTTTTTTTTATTTCTGTCCTCACTGTAGCAGACAGAAATGACATATTTGTGAAAGAGTAGGGGTGATTTTAAACAATTTACAATCAGCAGGCAAAATGACTTAAAAACAGTCAGACCTAAAGGCTCAAAAGGGTCCAGGATCTGATGCCCCATATCCTTGTATCTTATAAGTGTTACCGCAGAGAGCACAGATGCATTGATTGTCGTTTTCCAAATTGGGAAAATAGCAAATGTAACTCTTCTGTTTCACTTCTTTTCTGAATAGAAAGCAGGAAACTACAGGCCAATTAGCCTAACACCCATCATTGTAACAATTCTAGAATCTACTATTAGAAAGTTAAAGCAGGAAATGTGGAAAATCTTAATGGTTTTGTGAGAGGGAAATCAAACTTGACTAATTCATTAGAAGTCTCTTGAGGAAGTAGCAATGGATAAAAGGGAATCTGTAGTTGTTGTGATGTAATTGGATTTCCAGAAGGCTTTTTGATAAGATGCTACATCAAAGGTTACTATACAAAATAAAGCCTCAAGGTGTATGTTATAACGTTGACACGGATAGAGGATCACTTAGCTAACAGGAAGTGGAGAATAGGGATAAATGGGTCATTTTTGGGTTGCCAAGCTGTAACTAATGGAGGGGCCCACGAATTGAGGTTGGTCCATTAACTATTTGCAATATATACCAATGACCTGAATGTCTTGTTGCTAAATTGACTGATGAAACAATGATAGGTAGGTCAATAATTTGTCAAGAGAAAACAGTCTTCAAAGAGAAGGTTAAATAACCACGCAGAAATTTGGTACATGGAATATAATGTGGGAAAATGTGAACTCCTCACTTTGACATGAAGAATAGAAAAGCAGCATATAATTACATAGAGATTGCAGAATTCTATGTGTCCTCTTACAGTAATCACAAACAATTAATATGCAGGTAAAATATGTCTTAGGAGAGCAAATAGATGTTCCTTGTAAGGAAAATAGAGTATGTAAGTCATGAAGGTTTGATTATGGGTTTATAGAATGTCAATGAGACCACATCTGGACAATTTCGGTCTTTTTTATTTAAGAATGGATATAATTTCATTAGAAGCAGTGTAGAGAAAGTTCGCTCAACAATTTTTTTCCTTTATTTGTTCACAGGATCTGGGAGTCACTGACTAGGATTTATTGTCTATTCGTAGTTGTACTTAAAGGTCTGGTGAGCTGCCACCTTGAATCATTTCAGTCCATGGTAGAGATGTGGGCAGTTACACCACAGCACTGTCTTATGCAGAAAGTTTGGATAGTATAGGCCTATATCCATTATGTTTTAAATGAATGAGAGTTGATCTTAGTGAGACTTACAAGGTCCTGAGTGGACTAACTGGGTAAGGGATGAGAACATGTTTCTACTCAAGGGAAACACTGGCATTTGGCAATACTGCTTAAAAATAAGAGGTCTCCTACTTTAAAACTTAAGATGAGGAATTGTGTTTTTTTTGAAGATTGTTAATTTATGAAATTCTCTTTCCCAGAGAGCATGGAGGCAAAGTTGTTGAATATTTTTTAAGGCTGAGTTCAATAGATCCTTGATTAACAAGGGAATATAGAGGTAGACAGGAGAGTAGACTTAAGGTCCCAGTCAGATCAATCAAGATCTTATCAAATGGTGGAGCAGGGTCAAAGGACCGAATGGCCTACTCCTGCTCTTCATTTTTACGTCAATGAAAAGCAGCTTCTTTGGTGAAGTTCTGAAGTTCTAGTAACTTCCATACAAGCTCTGTTTGGATACTTCTCAAACTAAAACCCTTCAGCCAGGGTGATTGTTCTCTTCTGAAATGAACTGGATTCTCATGCTGGGTGGAAACAGTTCTCCCTTCTGAACTGAACTCTGATTCTACGGAACTGCAGTGAAAAAACTAAACTAATGGCCTCTGGTTGTTTTCTTCAGTTAACAACTGACCAACAGTTATTTCTTTGTGACCTATTCCTGGTGTCGCACAAAAACTTATTTTGCAGTTGTAACTGGCTCTGATAATATGGATACAGTATCAATCTGGTTCAATCACATTGGTTTTATTACATATTGAGCAAAGCAAAATTAGTTGATTTACAGAAGAATTACAATACATGTAAATCCTACTCCAGAGTGGATGATATCATTTGGTGACTTGAACATCGGCTGCGGATTCAAAGAAACAAGACTTTTAGGAAACAGTATTTTGCTTATGCAATTGAAGTTGTGAGGAAAATATTTAAAGTTTTCTGGGTTGATAGTGGGAACCTAAAATGTAGTATGGTCCCTTTTGAGTAAAGATCCTCGAGTACAGTAAAATTGACCCTGAGCATTTTAGTAATTTACCCTTTTTTTTTTAAGGAAACAACTCTGGCATTGCTTTCTCTCCACAGATGCTGCCAGACCTATTGAGTTTTCCCAGCAATTTCAGTTTTTGTTTCTGAATGACAGCATCTGCCATTCTTTTGGATTTTTTTTTTGTGGCACTGAGTCTAGCTACCTATTTAGAAATGCTACTCTCTGGCTGGCTTAAGATGCAGGGGACAATGGATGTGGTGTTTTAGTTAAAACTTTACACTGCGTCTTGCATTTGTCTTCCAATGTTTTATCAAGTTGCATTGAAATTATGACTTCATCATAAGCCTATATAATCAAGGTAACTTTTTGATGTGACTAATTCATGATGTCAAAATCAGTGGTGTTGCTGTGGTTCGTGGTGATGTATTCTCTGCTCCATTTAATACTATCTGCTGTTTCCTTTTAACAAAAACAGTCCAACTCAAAAGGAAGTTGAGACTTGGCCAGATGAAATGTGCTTTGCTATCTGAAGGATTGTAACTCTAAATTTAAAGAATTTTCAATTCCTATCCAGCTGTGATTAATACAGGAATCGATGTGTGTTGATCCTCACTTAATCTTTTTCAAAACTCCTGGTAAATGTTAGAATTGAAAATGTACTATGAATTGATAGCTGCTAAACTGAAGTCTATCAGTTTGTTTGTTTGTTTAAAAAAAAAATACCATACTATAGCACGAGGTACAAGGAGTTAGCCTTCTGGATTTGTACAAGGAAAAAACAATGGACTGCTCATGGAAACAGCAAGAAACCAGATTGCTAAGATGTCAGTTGGAGTATGCTTTGGAGGTTGGACAAATGAAATATTTGAAACATGAAACTGGGATATTGATTGATATTATGGTTCAGACTATTGTAGGATTCTTTGAACAGAATGTAAATTTACAAGGTCTTGTGACAGATTTAAGTGAGCTAATCAATTGGTTTATACGATTGCTGTTATCCAAAGCTACATAAATCACCACTTTTTTTCAATGTTTGAAAATTTCAACTTTAACAAAATTGGTTAAGAGGTTAGATTGGCATCTTAAATGCAGTATAAACCACGAAACAAACTTGTATCAGTTGTTTGTTAGGAAAGAATTTTTATAATGACATTGGTTACGTTTAAAAAATGTATAATCCATAATAGGCTGAATGTGCTTTTAAAAATTTGAATAGTGATAAATTTTAATTTGGTTCTAGAAAAAGTGTTTATTTATGACTCGGCGTTTACCCAATTTCTGAGATTCTCCAGCACTTTGTTTTTAATACAGATTTCCAACATTTACAGTTTTTTTTTAAAATTGATTAATAACAAATATACTTAAATAACCATACTTGAACTCAAATATTTCAGATGAACAAGTGTGCCATAGAGGGAAGAATCTTTTGGCCATGGACCTTGCCAATGGTATCAGTAGTGGTTGGCCAATTTAACAGACTGTTCGTTCTAATTTGGGAATTGAGATTCAGTTTATTGCTTCAAATAACTGTTCAGTTGTTGTTTACACTTTGATCGTCATGACATCTAACCCTCTGAGTTAGAAAGTTACTAATTCAGAAAGGAATGATACGTTTCACATCAGTTTTAGTTACCTAAGTGTTCTATGCTGTTTTATCACACCATCTAACACTCTTGGTCACCTGCAGAGACTTATTATTCAACATTCCACTCACACCAGCTGTACAATCTTTTGATTTCTCTGCCCCCATCTCTCTGCCAGTAAATTCTGTGTCTGTTGTACTCTTTTCTTTCACTTCACCTGACGAAGGGGCTGCGTTCTGAAAGCTTGTGATTTCAAATAAACCTGTTGGACTATAACCTGGTGTCATGTGATTTCTGATGTATTATAATAAGGAATTGAGAATCTCTGGTTTAGTGGAAAACAGAATTATTACCTGACCACAAAAAATTTTCAACCATAAAAGGAGTTGCAACATTCTATAAATGTTTAAATTTAGTAGCAAGCGCAGCTGACCCTATACTAAAGTTTTTACCACCAATTTCACTCCTGAATTAAGAAGGTGGTTCATACTTGGTATCACTTAGTCACCACACCTACGCTGTGAATGCCTAACTTTGTGAGTTTCCTTATTGGAGTTTAATTTTTTGTTACAGTGCCCCTTTAAAGAGCTGTTACTAATTAATTTGGTTATTAGTTCTTTAAAAATACTGTATCGTGAATGCCAGTATTCTAATGATAAAGCATAGGCTTGCATTCAGGAACCTCCCTTATTCTAAATTCCTAATCCTACCTATGCCACAATACTGAGATTTGGAGCAAAACTTGCTGTTTCAAGGGGTGACTGGAGCAAAACCTGGAGTGGTAGGTCGGTTGTGATCAGTTGCTGTCTTTCAATGTAGAGCCCACATCCTTTGTCTTACCACAAAGCTGTGACCTTTTTAAAGTCCTCCTACAAAATATAGAATCTGATCTTATAAGTCAAAGATGCTCCTTTCTTTTCATTTTGTATTTAAAATGTTGGCCTGGAGTTTCCTTTTTGGGTGGAACAGGTAATTTAGATCTGATAAATGCATCCTAATATTGTCCCATTTTTAGAATATACTGAGTTGATTTGTGCAGCTCAGATGCAGTGTCAATGTTGGAGTATATGACTCTGTTGAAATTGAGAGATGCTCATAGATGGAGCCCTGCTTTCTGTTGCTGAACTATGCATTTTTTTAATATGTAAACTGGTGTCTTATAACTGTCTGCTTTTAAAATAACATGAGTTAACAGCTTAAAAAAAACTAGTCAGTGAACTTTTTAACAGGTTCTTATGGCAGAAATAACTATTGCAATTTTAGTAGTATTTTTTGACATTTTTTCAAGTTAAAATTCTGTCATTAGATGTTTAAACAAGAATTTTATGCCTAGTCAGAATTGAGGAAATCCATTCAGTGGGTTGCTAGAAATAAGACTTCTTGTTGGTAGAAAACATTAAATGTTTGTTAGTTTTAATATCTTTACATTCAAAATAATGTATCTATCTCAGTGATCTTATTTTACAGCCTTATGATGGAAAGTTTTCTTCAAGATAAATTTTGCTGGTCACTTAACTGAAATTTTGCTTTGAGCATTATATACATAATAAAAAGCCTTCGTTGTATTTTAATTACACAAGTAATTCAATTACGTCACCAAATTTCAGAACCTCCTCAGATACATAATTGGTTTTCACTTGGATTACTTGAAGTCTTGAATGTGAATGTGGAGCCAACTCCCAGTCTCTCCCTATTTCTTTAAAATATTTTACACAGGTATTTTGGTGAATTATTAAATAAAGCAATACTACTTTTCAAATATTATTCAAGTACTGAATAGATAAAATATATCTTGGAGTGGTATGTAGATATTCTTTACACCCATCCCATCCCAGAAACCAATTAATTTGGATGAGAGCCAGTTTTGGAAACCAAAACTACATGCTTTTAACTGTAGAGTTTATCATTGGTAAGGACAAATTTAAAAGCTTTGTTAAAAATTAATATTTTAAAGGAAGAAACTTTTTCACACAATGTCACATTTAAAACCAGGAGCCTCATTATCTATTAACTGAGGTCATTGGGTTGTGTAGAAAGCACTTTCGCAAAATCTTTCCAACTTGGTCAACGAACCTGGAGAAAAATATTGTTCGGTTAATGTTGTGGCGTTTGAACTGGTCTAATTACAGTGGCATGTACCACCATCTTGATGGGAGAAGCTCACATGCACCAGTGACGTGTATAACAATTCCTGACGTCATTCCAGTTAGTAGCATGAGTGCATGTTTAACGTATCCAGTTACAGCCAAGATCCTCCCAAGATTGCTAGCTTGCTTGAATGTAAACATTTATTAGCATGCACATTTAATGAGCATGAATAATAAACGGCCCAAGGAAACACTAAACCCACTCAAACTTTTGAGATTTTTTTAAAAATTAATTTTTTATGCAAGTGGTGATAAAATTAATTTCATGAGACAGAGCACATTTGATGTAATCTGAATTTGGGGACAGTTTTTGATTCTCAATGGGATATGGACATTGCTGAAAAGATTAGCACTTAGCTACCCATACCTAATTGCCCTTGAGTATGTGCTGATGTGCCTGCCAGCTTCAGTTGGGAGAAAATTCCATAGTTCTATCTAGCAACAGTGGGGGAATGGCAAGAACAGGGTGGTTTGTGATTTAGGACTTGTCGTGTTTCTTTGTTTTTATCTGCTACCCTTATCCTTGTTGGTAGAAGTTGAGCTTGGAAGGTGCTAGAAGGTATGAATTTTGAAGGTGGTGGATGTGGTGTCAGTCAAGCAGGCTTTATTTTAGATTTTATGTTGAGCTTTGAATGTTGGCGGTGTTCCACCAATCCAGCCAAGTGGTGATTGGAGATTATTCCATTACAGACCAGAGTTGTGCCTTTTAAGATGGTGACCTGCTTTTTTGCATACATCTAGTCTAGCTCAGTCTTACATGTAACTTATGGTTTAAAGCCAAGCTGACTGGAGAGGTCCTTCTTTATACACATAAAGCTCAAAGCAAAATTTCAGTTAAATGACCAGCAAAATGCTCTGTACTTTTGGCTCCCAATTTTTAGTCAGGCTTTTATTTTGGTTTGTACATTCTTGTACTTTGCATATAGTGTTCGTAAATTTGACTGATTGTAAAGACTTTATTGCTTTTAACTACACAAGTAACGCAATTACGCCACAAATTCCAGAACCTCTTCAGATATATAATTGGTTTTTACTTGGATTACGTGAATGTCTTGAATGTGAATGTGAATGTGGAGCCAACTCCCAGTTTCTCCCTATTTCTTTAATATATTTTACACAAGTATTTTATCACTAATCAATAAGTCACAGTGAGACACTGTTTTAATCTTTTACAATGTTTGTAGCACACTGCCATTTGGAGAAGTTTTGACATATTCAAGCAAGTTTATTTTTCTATGGGAGCATAAATAATGCACAATCTGAAGTTTTTGATACTGCCTTTTTCAGGATTGTCTGGTATCACTTAACTTCACACAAACAAAGTTTGCAAAATGTGCTAAATTTAGTTAATATAACATGTATTCCAAACAAATTTGCATTCAAAAATGAAACTGGAATAATTCCAAGTAATTGGAACAGTTCAGCAGTAAGACTGCTTCCATATGTTTCAGCTAGTGCGAGTCGAATGACATTGCCATTGCAGCAACTCCAGTCTGTCTGCTTTAGGTGCTTAGATTCTTCAAATTAAGTTATTTGGCTCTAATCTCCTCATTTTCTCTAGTCCTACATTTTAATCTAGTGTATTGTTTTTTCTGCTTCAGATTGTGTGAAATGTTCCCTTTGGGAAGGATGAAAGGGGAATAAATTCTTATAATGTGTAACAGGAAAATGTTCATGCTTCAGTTGGCAAAATAATATGACAAACTTCAGCCTTTAATCTAGTTGATCATACTGCTATATTAACAACAGCATAATAGCTTTGTGTGTTTGATTTCTGGAGAAGACAGTTTTATTGGAGTTTCGTTGGGGGGCTGCACTTTTGGTATGTTACCTGAATGGGTGCCACTGATACCTGCGAAAGAAGAGAGGCCATTAATTGTGCAACAGGGATAGATGCTTGAACATGTTAAGAACAAATTAACAGTGATAATAGCAGAGCTACGCAGCACAGCCTATGGAAACTTATTGGGTTGCCGGGTCAAGTAGGTCTCTGCATCCCCACATGATTGGTCTCTTGTCCTCTTTAGCCACCTTGAGGATCTTCCCATGGAGTGAGGAGCCAAATGTCAACTAGACTACCACTCATTTTAGATCTCTCAATCCAGTTCTGAGACATTTACCCATACAATGAGACAAAAGTTGGAACTGAATGGAATGAATGGAAGAACTTTAGATGGTGGTATAGAAGCAAAGTGTCCTGAGTGAGTGAGCAGGAAGTGTAGAGGGTAGAAGGATGAAGCAGTCAGAGTTGCTGAGTGGGAGATACTGAATATAATGGTGAGACCATTAATTTTGGTGATGCTACTGTGCACTCAGAGTTACAGCAAATGTGAGGAAGCAGAGAGATGGTGACAATTACCTTTGTGAGCACTGAAGAACACTAATTTCTAGTGGCACTGCAAGGAATCGTTATCTGGGTCCCAAACGGCTGTGTCTGGTGGCGTGACATCCCCTTGCTGGACCACAGGATGGAGGATGGCCCTCCTCTCCACCACCCCATTCACCAGCATCTCTAGGTCCCTCTTTATTGAAGCATAATGCCAGCTCCCTTTTCTGGGACATATCGTTTTGTGAAACAGTCCAGCAACAAAGCATAAGGGCCATTTCCTGGCTTGCAGCATTTGAAATGATGTATGTAAGTGTAGTGTCAATGTCCCAGGAGTAGGAAGCACTTCCACCTCTATTGCAAAATAGTATGAGAAAGAACGCAAAGAGCTATAATATATAACCAATAAGGTTAGATTGGAAAATTGCTTGAGAAAAGTTGCTGTGAGCCAAGGTTGGAAGTCTTCATGAAATTCCATGAAAAAAGCACCTAGCCAAAAAAAATGGGAAAATTTAGCCCAGATTGTTCGAGGAACAAAACAGGTTGACTTAGTGTCCATCAAGAAAGAGAACTTGCCCTTTTTTTCTTCCTTGCGTTGGTGTATGTAAAATTACAATTCATAGCGCATCGAGTCTCAGTTTACCAAATGTCTTCCAATGAACTAGGGATTATCAATAAATATCATAACAGGAAATAAAATTTACCTTACTGCTTTAAAGCAATATGTTGTGTTTATGTCACCCTCCTGAAGTAATTTTCCTGACTAATTACTGATTTGTGTAGTTATAAAAGCCATTTATCCATCCTTCCTTGTTGCCAATGTGGCCTACTTCACTGTTGTTACATTGTGAGCATTAGTGAATAATACAATATTACAGCATGTGAATGGTAAAGCTGCTGAACAGTATGGGAGTAGAGTGTCTCAAAGAAAATCTTACTAATTATTAAAAAGAATTGAAGTTGAATTTCTGGTGTTAAGACTGCAGTTTAAATGATCATTTTCCAGAAAACATCCTTTTCATACTTAATGTTGTAATAATAATTTTTGTTCCGTGGAAAACTGATCTATACTGAATTAAATTTGAGGCGGTGGATGACAGATATTTGGATTGCTTAACTTAGATTTTTCTAATTTTCTGGCAACAACTGGCTTATGGAAATGCTTCAGAACCCACCAATTAAGACTTTGATTAATCTGGAGATCTCAATCCTATCACTTATTTGTTTTCAAAATAGGCTTGTACTTTGTAATTCATTATTCATCAGTTTATACTGGGGTGCAATTGCTAGTAAAATTATGGAGTTTACTAAATTTTCAGGATTGTTAATGCTGAGGTCTAAGTCCAGCATAGTACAATGATGCACAGTCAAACTTCATAAACAAATTTTCCAGTACATTTGAAGGAAGCTTGAAATTGCCCTTTCCTCAAGGGCTGGAAATCAATACCAAAAGGAAAATTCAAATAAAAGTGCATCTCAGTGAGTTAATTCCCTCCTGGATTTAGCACATGCCAAGTATAAGTTCTGATCCAAATTGGTCAGCAGTTAAAGAAGTGTCTGTGCTGTCTTGTATTCTAAAATATTACTTCAAGTAGAATTTAATCAAACCAGTGCTCTATGCAGATTCCTTTACAGTCTCATTCTGCACTCTAATTTTATGCACACCATCGTGCCTGTGCCAACACATTTTTGGAACAATCCAATAATGCCATTCATTTGCTTTTTCCTTTGGCTCTATGAATCTTTACTTTTTAAAATGTAATTCTTTTGAAAGCTATTATTGAAACTGCTTCCACCACATTCTCAGGCAATGCGTTCCACTGTTCCAGAAAAAAATCAATTTTATCTTGATATGAGTGGTCCAATTAAAGTAGCCTATGCCTACTATTTGAATTAGATGTGGAGATTGGATAGTTTGCTTTTGCTTACGATATGACTGGTAAACAGCTCTGTATCAGGTTTGAATTATTTGGAAGCATTTTCATGCAATCCCTATATGTTTATCACTGTGGGGAGATGGAGCAGTTATCTGAAATTATACTTGTGTGTCTGCAAGTATTCTGCGTGGAAGATTGTTTCAGGATTGATGCCTGTATTACAAAATTCGTACAGAGGGAGAAAAATTCTTTCAAAAACATAGCTTTCTCTTAACATTTATATAAACACATCTTTGATAGTTCAAACTTATTTCCAGTTCACTGCAGTGACACACAAACATGAACTTTCACATGGGTGTTTGATCAGTCAGAAGAAGAACTGAAGTCTTCCATATTTCAGTTAAAGGAAACATTTTTGTAGGAATTTTACTTTGACAAATTATTTAACCTGTACAAAATGGCTTGACACTATGGGTGGAATCTTATTGGGGCCTGAGCAACATGGCCTATGATTAGATATGTAGCACAGTTGGACAACAAATGTAGAGAAGCCCAGCTCGACGGATGACTGGACCTTGACAATCGTTTATGCTTTTCATAAGTGGCATCGTGAGATTCTTTCTCGACAGTGGCGAGATGTCAATTGACAGTCATTATTGCTTGTCAAATGCCTTTTGTTAACTGCCCAACTTACCCATTATTATTCATCCACTTCATTTGTAAAACTGATCTTTGGTGAAATATGGCAAGGAAACTAGAGCAAACACCTCACAGATTTAACTTGCCGCTTGCACCGAATTACCTTCATGGTGAAAACTGAACTAACATCACAAGATACACATTCACGTGCAAAGGCCACATGCGCTGCATGTCCACTACCATGTCCACAGGAAATGAGATCCAACATGTGCCAGCCTCTAAGAACTCGCATGGCACATGTCTGATCCATTTATAGGATCCATTTATAGCAGTCCTTCACTGCTGCACCTCAGGCTGCACCAAGAACTATCATTGTCATGTTGCTGCAAGGACACTGTGTACACTTGGGAACACACACCCAGCTCATGGACTGGTCGAGAATGTATCTCTGGGCTCTTTGATGTCATGGGACTAACTCACTTTGATCTTGCTTTGCCCCTTCAGTCAGAGATACCAGGTTCATTAATACTGCTGTCTTGCCATGTCATTTAGCAAGATACAAAGCTGGGAAAACTTGTCATATTTGTCAGCAGGCCTATGCTTGGGATCTCGGCACACTAAGTCAAGGGCAGCTTCCGATAAGACGTTCCTTGAGGTGATCAGAGTCAGGATTATCTTGTAAGGGATGAGAAGCCAAATGACGGATAGCACACCACCTGTCTTAAATTTTTCTGCCCTATTGTTATTGGTTCTCTTTGTGGAGTAAGAGACTGATGGTTGTTGTGGAAGAATGAATTGGATGGGCATCTGTTGGAACAGGTAGGTGGGCATTCCAAAGGAGTGAGTAGGCAGTACACAGAGCATGCTGAGTTAGTAGTGTCAGGCTTTGAGGTAGGTGAGAGCAAGCAAGGGATAGGCAATAGTGATAGTTGTAGTGCATGAGCCTTGCTGGGAGCCGAGTACAGCTGCAGAGGTAGAGGTGAGAGAATATCCAAGAGGTAGCATTGATACTAGTGGAGTAATGAAGGACAATGACCTTCCTCCAACAGTGCTGGACATTTCTCTAGATGTTTGAGACTGTATTAGCCTGGCTGGCAACCTTGGACCAGGCTTGTGTGGCCTATGTATCTAGTGTGTGGTAAAATAGGGCAGAAATAGGAAATGAGAGACACAAACGGGGCATGATAGTTAATGAGCTTGGTAAGCTAGGATGAGAAAACTTGCTAGGCCTCAGGTCACTGCTATGAGTCAACATTTGTTTAAGAAGAGTGCCTACGAGGCCTATCTTTTTGTAGTAAGCTGGGCAAAATGAAGGAAAAGGAAGAAGAAGAGGCAAATATTCTAAAAATTGTAAGGCTGCCAATATTCCCACCAGGTTCATAGCTGCATTATGGTCAGCAAGGTACTGCATGGGGCTTTCTTGTGATAAATTACACGTATATGATGTGATTTTGATTGCAGCAGGATATTTTACCTAATGCAGCAATGCTTATGTCATCCCTGGTTGTGGATATTGTCTCTTGGACTCTTCAACATCTTATTTATTACAACTAGTTATTCTGTAGACACATTACATCAATTTAACTGGAACAAAGTAACCATAGTAGCACAAGCCAAACATAGACATGCATGGGAATTCCTAGAGGCATGGTTCTCCACCCATACTTCAATCAACAAACGTATAGAATTAGACTCCATATGCAAATCCATACAGATAAAAACCAGAAATGACAGTACTCACCATAATGGACCAGACAGTATAAATTCCAAGCGGAGTAGAATAACATTGCTTCAGAGGAGGCTCCACTGATGATGTCACCTAGCATAGTGTCTGCACAAAAACAAACCAGCTCGCTGAGCCAGTCAACAACCACATTACATCAGTGGCAGGGCTAACATTGACCCATCAGATTACAACAGAGCAACTTGCTTCTAGTAGCATGTCATGTTTCAAGTGATCCCAATTTAAGATGCAATCTGAGAGCTTTTTATACCATATGCCACATGCTGTGATAGTGGGATCATAAGCATGACTCTTAGAAAAGGTGTTTTGACCATGACACAAAACACAACAGTGTGCAAAATTGGGCAAAATAATTTGAAAGGTTCATGCACAGCAACATGCTCTGTGCAACTAAGCTTTAAAGGGGACTTTGTCTATGTTTGTGCCTATTATCTGCAGTTGAAAATTTTTTATTTGATATAATAATGCAGAAATGTGACCTACACAGATGTCAAATAAGGGACCAAGCCATTCGATTTATGCAAAAATCTAATAGGATCAATTCAGAGTTAAACTGGGCTCCTCTCTCTTTTAACAAATTGTTGTTTAAATTGTTTCAACCTGGTCTTTTTTGGAGGAATTGTTTCTGCCTGTTTTAAAGACTAGAGAGTCTGTCTCTCTTAGAGAGCTAAAGTGATCCAAAACATTTCTGAGGGTGGACGATGAGCTGGGCTGGGAGAACACATAAGGATATTCTATTATTTGAGCTCAAAGTACTGGAAAAGTATGTGGTTCGATATTGCTATTGTTCTCTTGTCTCACTAATGTAATTCTGCCATCTTTCAAGTCTATGAAGATTAATAGCAAGGGCATGTAATTAAAACAAAATGGATGCTTGCTGGCTGTAAAATTTCCCGGCTATCTAGATAAATGAAACTATGTATAATGTGAAGACCTGGGCACGTGGAATTCTTTGCCAGAAAAAAGGCCAAAACATTAAATGATTTCAAGGAGAGAGATTTAGTTCCTGGGGCTAAAAGAATCAAATGGTGTGGGGAGAAAGCAAAAATGGTACATAGTTGAATGATCAGCCATCATCATGTGGAATGTTTTTGTGTTTTTACTTTTAAATGCTCGGATAAAAACTTCACTTTTAGGGTACTCGTAGACTGGACATCAGTGCTGGCTAGTAAGAGCAGGGATAATGGATTAAAAAAATAGGATGGAATATGATCGTAGATCATATGGCAACAGATATGGCAACAAACCGGAGCAACAGATATGGCAACAGAGTTTTGAATGAGCTGAAATTAGCCAACTTGTGGAGATTGGGAGGCTGATGTGAGAATTGCAATAGTTTATCTGGAGGCAATAAAAAACATGTAAAAGGATTAATGCAATGGGCGGGCTGAGGTACGGGAGAAAAGATGGACGAGTTTAAATAGAAGTTTTTGATGCACCAGAGTTGGGACTTTTTTAGGAATAATGTTTTCTTGTTTGCTATCTGTGTTTTTCAGTCCAACTGTATTGTGTAGAGAATGATTTGATTTGGTCAACCTGCTCCTTATCTGCTTCTAATGTCCCAGTCTCATTGTAGAGATCATTCATGATAGATCATAGAATCCCAGCCGTGTGGAAACAGGCCATTTGACCCAACAAATCCACACCGATTCTCCGAAGAGCATCCCACCCAGATCTATCCCTCTACTCTTTCCCTGTAACCCTGCATTTCCCATGGCTAACACAGCTAATCTACACATCCCTGAACACTATGGGCAATTTAGCATGGCCAATCCACCTAGCCTGCATTTTCGTCAGAGTTTGGGAGGAAACCGGAGGAACAGGAGGAAACCCACGCAGACACGGGGAGAACGTGCAAACTCCACACAGACAGTCACCTGAGGGCAGAATTCAACCCAGGTTCCTGGCGCTGTGAGGCAGCAGTGCTAACCACTGTGCCACCCTTAATTTTCAAATAATATTTCCAAGTAATATTCTCGAGTGCCAGAGGAAGTGATAGAGGCGGGTAAAATTGCAACATTTAAAAAGACATCTGGAGGGGTATATGAATAGGAAACGTTTAGAGGGATAGGGGCCAAATGTTGGCAAATGGAACTAGGTCAGATTAGGATGTCTGGTCAGCGTGGACGGGTTGGACCAAAGGGTCTGTGTCTGTACCGTATGACTCTAAGCACCTGGTCATTTGATTTTTACAAAAAGCTGTACCTTTACGATCGTTGGCCCAGCTAATACCTGACATGGCATTGGGAATGACTAAAAGACCATTCTTAGTATGGGTCATATTAGGTAAAATATCCTGTTGGATGGATCCATGGGAGCAGAAAAAGGATAATATCTACTTTTCAAGTTTACTCTAAATGCTATTGCTCCAATATTTAGTGTCAATATGATGCGGAATACTAATGGCTATCTTTAAGGTACTAAATTGAGTAATATAATCCTTTATTCATGTTAATTTCAAAGTCTTAATTTGTTTCCATAGTGTAATTAATTTGTAAATATACTGTCAAATTCTACATTACACTGTTTAACCATACTGTAACTGGATGTTCTATCAATCTCGAATCATATTTATTTTTCTAGCGAACATTCAATGCCACAATGGGTTCTTTGGGTTTAAAGCTGTAATCGGCAAATAAACTGAATGATTAGTCAGCAGTAAACTAAATAAATGGTCAGTCGGAAAATATATGTGAAAAATACCAATTCTCAATATTTTTAAACTTTTTTTTGGAATGACCATGAGCGAATGCAGTTGTTGGGTAATAGTCTTAAATTTTTGTTTTGTACATTTCTAAGATACTTTATAATGGTATTAAAACTAAAATCTACAGATTAAATTCGTCAGTAGTTGCCAGCCTTATGCATGGTTTTAATGAGATTTCCAGTGAACAAGCAACTTCATTAAGAAGCGGCTAGATCTTTGCCCCAGACTTGCCCTTGTGGGAAACAATTTTAGTTATTGTCAGGAAGATTTCTGTTTGAAATTTCTGTGCATGAGAGGAGTCAATTCTGAATTGTAGCAAATGGCGATTTTTCACCGTGGGCAAGTCTTTATTTTTCAAAACAAAAATCTGTATAGTACAGTGTAGATTTATGGATAAGCTGTTTGTTCATTTTCCTCATTACTATCATATGGGCTGGAATCTATCCTACATGCTGAAGGTGTTTCTGCAATTAGGATATTTGTTCTGGCTGACAATCAAATGGATTAACCAAGCTCACATGCAAAATCAATTCCCATAGTTCACTGAGCAGTGCAATAACCCCAGTGCTGAAGGTTGTACGTAGTTCATTGCTCCATCGCATTTCTCCCTTGGAAGCTGTGACTTGTGCTGGTATCTCACCTAGTTGTACATTATTTAACAGCGAATCTACACTAATCCGACGAATTTCAGAAAGGTGAATATTGCAGGTGATCATAATCCTGTTGTTATCTTCTTCTCTTGCATAAATTTTTCCCCATACTTGGAGCAGTCCCTAGTGGAAATAGTGAGCCTAGCTTGGAGCTGCTCCCATTGCCTTCTGAGAAAAGCAACTTGCACAAGCCATTAATCACACTTGAAAGTTTATAACCTATGCATCTATCACTACACAAGTATCTTGTTTTGAAGCAATCCAGAAGACCCCTCTCATTAGGTTATAACAGGTATTGATCTATCCCATTATGATAATGGTATCTTTAAGAACAGATCAGATAACCTGAGTAAGTAATTAGCCATAGTCAACATTTCCATAGCACCTTTCACTTTTCGAGAGAAACAGTTTGTCATAAATAATTTTTGAACGGAAAGGGTGAGGAGGCAGGTTGTCATGAATTACCACAGCTGCTACTGAAATTGAACCTGCAATGTTCACATAATTCAGCATCACCCTCTAGTCATCTAGACAACTGAGCTAACTGACCCCTCTCCTTTCTTCTCCCTCACCAGTCCCCAACACCGCCCAAAATTTGTTTTGTTGCAATATTGAATGGAAATATTCTCTGCTCTGAACATGAAAGCTGAATATCAGCCCCAATCCAGGACCTAAGAATTGAATTTGGGAAACGAGCCAAAGCATTCCTGCTTACAAGTGACTTTTGTGCATTCTGGACCTGTTCATAGAATGTACCAAACCTAAAAAAGAGTCCACCAGGTGGTTCTCTGTTCTGCTGGAAGGTGTTACCACAGATAAATTGAGAAATTTAAACCTATAGGATTTCAACTGCCAAAAATTCTGAAAGCATCTTGTCAGTTTGAGACAATTTTCAATACAGCAAATTAGGTACTGATTCCTACTCGTGATCCTTTTGATGACAGGTCAAACCACCTTCAGAATCCTATTGCACTTCATGAGTGTTCATTTCAAATTTCTTCTGGAAAATGCATCTAGTTTCCTGATGCCTCTATATACTTTTATTTAAGAAAGTGGGAGGAAGAGAAAATTAACCTTCTGTATCACATTTGAAGTGTTATACCTGACTAAGATAGCTGGGCATAATAATGTGTCCTTCAATATTTTTGGCAGTCAATATGACATATTTTTGTAACTATTATCCTTGCTGTTTATCTTGAATAGTTACCTTTCTGGAAAGCAAAACTAAACAAGCTTGAGCACTATCTCTTCACTGCTTCAGTAGCAAGCTGATGGTAGGCGCAACATTTAAATCTATTGATAGATAATGGTGTCTTGTACAATTAGTGCTAGGGCTGCTCTCATTGTACCACTTACATATCACACTTACATTTGAGCACTTGAAGGACCCAGAAACCATCACCAGTACTTAAAAAAGAGAGAAACGAGGACCTTGTGGCTCTGAAAATAACATGAGAGGCTGGGGAGTGTGAGGACAGCAGCTTCATAAAAAGAGCTGAATTGCTTGAGAGAGTCAATGAGAGAGAACCAGAGGCAGAGAGCACCTTCAACCTCTCTACCTGTTTGAGCCAAAATGTGATATCACAGGAAAACAGGTACTTGATTAGTGGATATTTCTTCAATACCTCTTTTGGCTGTTATTTAAATCAGGAACTGAACTGCATAGTTAAATTCCCTTTTAATATGTTTAACATCCAAACTAATTAGAATAGATATGGTTGGGCAAGTGATGTGTTGCAACTGTAGAATATGGGAGCTGTTTGGCTATTTGTGCAATCCGCAGTGATCTCAGCTACAGCAAGTATTGGCTCCTGGAAGAATTTCAGTTTGGGAATTGATGAGATAGTGTCTGAGCTGCAGATAATGCGTCACGGAGCAGGGGAGGTACCTAGAAACTGCTTCAGGAGACAGTCACACCCCTTAGATTAATTCATTGAATTTGCTGTGTGGTCAGGGATAGGAGGTTGTGACTGCAAGGTGAGGCAGATTTGGGATGTCAGGTCTACAAGATCCTCAGCCAGGCCCTTGTCCAATAGTTATCAAGTTCTCACTTATGGTGTGGACAAGGGCATAGACTGCAGTGAGGATAAACAAATTGACTACAACAGTGTGATCCAGAATACCATTCAAGTAGGGACAGAAAAGAGAAATGTAGTAGATTAAAGTTTTGGCAAAGATCTGTAGCTGGGGTTGTGGGTGAGGTTGTTGACTTGCTCGCCGAGCTGGCTTGTTTTTGTCACCATGCTAGGTGACATCATCAGTGGAGCCTCAGTTGAAGCGATATTGTTGTACTCCGCTTGGAATTTATACTGTCCGGTCCGTTACGGTGCGTAGTGTCATTTCTGGTTTTGATCTGTATGGGTTTGTATGGGGTCCAATTCTATATGTTTGTTGATTGCATTATGGGTGGAGAACCATGCCTGTGGGAATTCCCTTCATTGTCTGAGTGTACCGATATTAAGGAGAGTTCGTTGTGCCATTTTGCTGCTAGTTGATGTTCGTGCATTCTGATGGCTAGTTTCCTTCCTGTCTGTCCAGTGTAATGTTTGTGACAGTAGCTGCATGGTATTTTGTAAACCACGTTGTGGGAATGGGGTCTTTAACCCTTGTAAGTGTTTGTTGTAGACAGTGAAGGCCAACGGTTTAACTGGGACAAGGTAACCATAGTAGCCCAAGCCAAACATAGACACGCACGGGAATTCCTAGAGGCATGGTTCTCCACCCATACTTCAATCAACAAACTATAAAATTGGACCCCATATACAAACCCATACAGATCAAAACCGGAAATGACAGCACTCACCAAACAGACCAGACAGTATAAATTCTAAGCGGAATAGAATAACATTGCTTCATTGTAAGCTCCACTGATGATGTCACCTAGCATGGTGATGAAACGTCTGATCAAGAACAAGCCAGCTTGGCGTGCAAGTTAACAACCTCCCCCACAACCTGAGTTACAAATCTTTGCCAAAACTTTAATCTACTATATTTCTCTTTTCTCTCCCTACTTGAATGGTGTTCTGGATCACACCTCAGAAATGTAGTAGAATTTAAGTAGATATTTCATACCCTCAGCATAAATTTATTCCAGTCAAAAAAGAAGACTCTGAGAATGATGAACCATGATGGTTAATGTAGGTGGCCAAATGCAACATCCCATTCAAACCATGGCTCACTATGCAGCAAAGTCTAGTGGCAGGTCAGAGGATTGCGCAACTTTAGGAACCAACAGTAGATGACTAAAAAGCTAATAAAGATGGGCAAAATTATTTGAAAGTAAAATGGCATGAAATATAAAAAAAAAATTGCAAGTGCTTCTATGACTGTATAAAAAGAGAATAGCTATAGTAAGTGTGGGACTCTTGGAGAATGTGACTGAGAAATTGATAATGGGAAACAGCAAAATGGCAGATAAGTTAAACCAATATTTTGCATCTGTCTTCGCGGTGGAGGACACTATTGTTGTGGGTAAATCACCGCAAGTTACCTTTAATTTGGCTAGTTATTAAGAAATCTCGCAGATAGTCAAGTACTGAAACAATGATTTAAACTTTATTGCATGTAGCAATTAAACCAAGACCCTTCAAGTGAGCAAGTTAAGTCTCACAACACAACTTGGCTATTACCTGATTAATGTTGGAACTTGGCCATGATTCCACCAACCGTGTCTGTCTCTGGAAGTGTCCAGGGTTTGATCCTTGTGCAGTGTTGTTCTTTGACGTTCTGCCATTGAATTGTTCTGGTGTTGGATTCTTATTCAACTTTCAGTCATTCAAGTTTGTGATGTAGCATTATTGATGATTCTTTATGTTCTTTCATCTCCAACATTAATTACTGTTTTTGGAGACTTCAAATCTGTAGCTTGCCTTCTTATTGGAAGTAACTCCCTGTTCCATGTTACATTCAATGTTAACTGTCTAAAACACAGCTTTTCCTGCAATTAACCCCTTTAACTCAGGACATTCCTTCTGAAGGCAGACTTATGTGCCCATTTGTCACGAGGCAGCAGTTTATCAAGCAGCTGTTATCTCCTCTCTCCCAGGAAAGAGCTTATGTTGCTTCTTCTCAGGGATAGTTAATAAATGTGTTGCTTTTAATTCCTTTATCACAACTTCTCCTTCAAGAAACCGTTTATTCCAGAAAGAGTTATTTCTGATTCTTCCAATCCATGAAATTATTAAAGTTTTGAAGCTTACATTGTGACATCATAAACATCCCAAAGATAACAAATAAACAAAGTGCCAATGAGAGGAACGATCTTGTAACCATATCTATCACAAGGAGAAAAGTATTTGACGAACCAATGGGACTAAAGGCAGGCGAGTTGCCAGGATCTGATTGCATAATTCCAAGGAATATTAAGGGAGAGGCTGTAGGGATAATGGAGGCATTGGTCAAAATATTCAAGAACTCTGAATTTGGAGGGGTTTCCAGTGGATTGGAAAACCATTAATGCAATGTCCCTTTCAAAAAGGGATGGAGAATGCAGAAAGCGGGAAATCATCTAAGCCAGTTAACCAAACACTTATCTTTTGGGAAAATGCTATAGTTCCACAATCAAGAAAGAAATATTAGGATGTTTAGAAAACTTAACATAATACAACAGAGTCAAATAGTTTTGTGAAAGAGAAATCATGTTTAACAAATTTGCTAGAGTTCTTTTGAAGACTTTTTTTTATTCGTTCATGGGATATAGGTGTTGCTGACACAAAAACAGAAGTTGCTGGGAAAGCTCAGCAGGTCTGGCAGCATCTGTGAAGAAAAAAATCAGAGTTAACATTTCAGGTCCAGTGACCCTTCCTCAGAACCCGGACCTGAAACATTAACTCTGATTTTTTTCTTCACA
>NC_063356.1:19424844-19463926 GCF_021869965.1 Rhincodon typus
TGTGAAGAAAAAAATCAGAGTTAATGTTTCAGGTCCGGGTTCTGAGGAAGGGTCACTGGACCTGAAATGTTAACTCTGATTTTTTTCTTCACAGATGCTGCCAGACCTGCTGAGCTTTTCCAGCAATTTCTGTTTTTGTTCCTGATTTACAGCATTCGTTGTTCTTTTGGTTTTTATGTAGAAGTCACTGGCTGCCCAGAATTTATTGCCCATCCTTAATTGCCCTTGAAAAAGTGGTGGTGAGCTTTCTTCTTGAACTGCTGCAGCCCATGCGCTATAGATGGATCCACCATATCATTAGGGAAGGAGTTCCAGGATTTTGACCCTGCGACACTGAACAAACAATGATATGTTTCACAGTCAGAATGGTGAGTGGTTTCGAGGGGAACTTGTAGTTGGTGGTATTCCCAAGTATCTGCTACCCTTTCCTTTAGAGATGGTCGTGGGTTTGGAAGGTGCTGTCCAAGGATATTTGAGTTTCTGTAATGTATCTGTAAAGTATCTTGTAGATACTTGTAGATGTGATGCCAATCAAATAGACTGCTTGATAATAACAAGCAGAATTGATAAAGGAGAATGGTGAGATGTAATGTGTTTTGATTTCTAGAAGGCATTTGAAAATGACAAAAGGTTATGCAGAAGGTAGTAACCCATGTTTGGAGGTAATGTATTAGCATGGATTTAGGATAGGTTGACATACTGAAGGCAGTGTTGGAATTAATGGGTCTTTTTCAGGTTTGAAAGATGTAACTACTGGAGTGCCACAAGTGTCCTAGAGCCTGAATTATTACCTATTTAAATTAATGACTAGGAGGAGGCAGAGTGTAATGTATTCAAATTTGCTGATAATGCAAAAATAAATGGAAGGGCATGTGTGATGGGGAAATATATCTGCAGGAGATACAGAAAGATTGAGCAAGTAGGCAAAAACTTGGCAGATGGAATTCAATGTAGGAAATTGAGTTTATGCGCTTTGGTAGAATGAATCAAAAGGCAGTTAGTTAAGTGGAGAGACTTCCCAAAAAGTGTGTGTGTGTTCTTGTGCCTGAAACACAAAATGTTAACTCACAGCTGCAGCAAGTAATTAACAAAGCAAATAGAATTTTGGCCTTTATTGCTTTGGGGTTGGAATTTTAAAATAGGGAAGTCTGGTTACAACTGTTCAGGGTGTTGGTGAAGCTGCATCTGGAATACGGTGTACAGTTTGGGTCCCCATTTCTTTTAGAGAAAAAGGATGTACTGGCATTAAAGACAGTAGGCTGATTCCTTTGAATGAAGGAGTTGATTTATCAAGAATGGCTGAAAAGGTTAGATCTTATCGGAGATTAGAAGAATGAGGTGTGATCTCATTAAAACATGCAAGATTGTGAGGAGACTTCACAGAATAAATGTTAAGACGTTTCCACGAGTGGAGGAATCTCAAAATATGGGACATAGATGCAGAATAAAGGGACAATCATTTAAAATGAAAACACGAATAAATTTTTTCTCGCACAGGGAATGAATGTCTGAAATTCTCTACCACAGAGAGTTGTGGTAAGCGAGATGACAAAGTATTGAAAGACCAGGTAGTTGTTTTTGTTTTGAAATATTAAGGAGTTGAGGGCTATGAGAAGCTGGCATGAAAGAGAAACTGAGGCATGGGGCAGATTACCCATGATCACATTAAACAATGAGGCATGCTTGAGGGGCCAAATGGCCTACTCTTGTTGCTATTTCTTATGTTTTTATTGATGATCCTATCATCCACTTAAGTGTAGGATTTGTAGTGTTGTCTTCAACACTAAAATTCAATATTATAAACTAGATTGAACAAATGAATAAGTTATAAATTGATTAATTACTATAATGTTAGTTCTCCACGGTATTTATTACAGTTTCAGCATTACCATTGCTGCTGCTTGTATAAAATTACCAGGGATATTACAAACAGGTAATATCCCTTTTAACGTGGAATCTACATATTTCTTTACTAGAGTTTGCTAGTTATCCACATACCAATAAAGTTGTTTATTGTACAGATTGTCCTTTTACTTTGTACTTTTAAAAACTGGTGACTGAAGTGAAAAAGAAGTTTAAGTGTTTGAACTGGTGGCTGCAGTTTTGCAAGAAAGTAACCAGACACCCACAGCAAGCATCATAAACAATTGTCTGAATAAGCAATAATTAAAGGTTGAGTTGCAAATGATTTGGAGCCAATCGGTGTACTGGTGCAGCTTTTGCTGCCAACAAGAAGTTGATTGGTCTATGGGCTAGTGACCAATTATCAATGGCTGAGACGTTTTTGCTTGCTAACAACTGTGTAGTTGATTCTCGGTTAACTGAACAGCTTAGAGCTAGGAACAATTTAGAAAGAGAAAAGTTTATTTAATTCTCCCCCAGTCTCCTTGTTTTCTGCAGTCAAAACACATTGTAAACCTGAACAAAACCAGCTTATCTTTCCTGCAATAGCTGTTATATGCTATGATCTTAATTGATACATCAGAAAATTTTTTTTCAAAGGGAACTATCCCCCCGTCTCTCCGACTAGTTGGAGAAACTGGAGAAAGATGACTAAAGCATGTTGGCCAGCAGCAGAGTCATATGAATCATCTCATCCTCAAAAAACTTGAGAATGAAGACTATTGACTTGTCTCCCAGTCTGTCCCTTCTGCTCATAACCCAGTTTACCCCAACTGTCTGTGTGTAATGGGCAGTTTACAAAGGACATTAATTAGTATTTTTGTTTACTGTCGCTAAAGTCTTACTTGTAATAAAAATCATTCTTATTCAGTACAGAAACTGCTCCATGCTTTCTATCAAGCTGGGTCTTAAAGTCTGCTGAATATGGGAACTTTGCTTTACAACATATATTTAACTTTTTTAATTACTCCAGCAATAGTGGGGCTTAATTTCAAGCACAGAACGCCAGCGAGTCGTAACAGTATTACAAATTGTGCCAGATTCCCATTATATCTCCTGTCAAATCAAGCTGGGGGATGTGCAAGATCACATTCACATTTCAAATAGAAAATTGTAGATGTAAAATGTGACAAATACTGTACAGCAGAAGTCAGAATTTCTTCTTTTTTCAGTAATTGTAACTAAACTGACCCCTTTAATTCCTTTACATTGACTGGCAACACAAGGAAAAAATCCCAGAAAAATCAACCAACTAAATTTACAGCCTGATTTTAGGGGAAATAAGAACTATAACAGACTGTATTAACAATAGCATTACAACTTTACAAAGCATGTGGAGTCAAACAAAAGCCGTAGATGCCTAAGTGAAACTTTTTTGCTCTCCATAGCTCCTAGCAATATTTAATCCCTATTCGCTATTCTGCTCTGCACTTTAGTCATTATTTGTTCAATTTGCGTTGAGCCCTGAATCTAAGTGAGTGTGCTGTATGATTTACATAATTTATCCTGCAGTTAATATAATTTTAAAATCTATGCAACAGGGATATGTAGATTAATGCAGATTTGACGAACAAGACTGAAAGCAGTGTAAAAATCTCTGGAGGAGATTTTTGTTCATGTGGAAAATATGGTGTGACAAGTCTAGCAAAAGTGGCATTTTGACAAAGCTATCAAGTCTGTCAAATAAAGGAAAAAGTTGGAAGTAATACCATTAAATACTTTTAAGCTAGGGTTCCAGTAATATCCTGATCTACAAAATGTGCTTTGGCAACTTGCCTTCTAAACCTTCTGCTGTGATCTTAAGACCTTTTTCAAAGAACACACAAGTTTGTATCCAAATCAGGAAAGACGATCTGGTGCTTGAGGTAAGTATAATATGAAAGAAACAGAAGTGTGAATGTGTTAATGCTTTGTGATTAGTGTACAGGGACACAGGGATCCCTCTGTTTGGCAGCCTCACCCCATTAAATTCTATTTTTCTATTGCTTAAAGGGGACAACTTCTCACATTTTCCTACATTATACCCCATATGCAAAGTTTCTGCCCAATCACAATGTATCAGTATCATTTTGTAGACTGTGTCCTCCTGACAACTTGCTTTTTTACTTTGTATTGTCAGCAAATTTGGCTGCAATACACTCTGCTTCATTCAAATAATTGTAGATTGCAACTAGTTGAGGTCTCCTTGCTGATCCCTAGTTAGTTAGCCAATCCTCTACCCATTGTAAATTTACTCACAATGCCACGAAACCTTGTCTTGTACAGTAAACTTAATCCAAACACGTGACATTTGTTGGCTACTCTTCAACCACACCAGTTATTACATAGCTCTATTTTCTTCTTTCCCACATTGTCACAATGCTGCTTGATCATTTTGTCAGCTACCTTTTCCTTTGGATTTGGCAGCTGATTCTTGCAGGCAAAAACCGGCCCTGCCGCTAACCTTTCCCATTTATCCATAGTTTGTTTGACCCTGTAGTTTCCTGCTTTCTATCTCTCGTTTCTTGGTCAGAAGTGTTATATTTGTGGCTTTCCAGAATCCAGGACATCTTGAAAAATATCAACCACTGCATCTACTAGCTCTGAAACCATTGTAAGATCCTTGAGTGCAGGTTGTCAGGTCCAATTGTTCCTACTCCCATAAGTCTTTTCCTAGTAGTCTTTTTGTCTCAGTATTGTGATTATACAATTTTCTGCTTTTTTGTCTTTTGGTTTCCTATCATTCTTGAGATACTTTGTGTCTTCTACTGTGAAAACAGGTACAAAATGCTGGTTCAAAATCTCTGCCAATTTGTTGGTTGTCATTGTTAATTCCCCAAGTCTCATAATCTAAGAGACCAATGTTAGCCTGAAGAAACCATTTATCTTTCTTCACAGTTACTGCCCAACGTGCTGAACATTTTCCATCTTTTCTTGTTTTATTACTTGCTTTAGCTACTCTCTTCTTTTTTACATATACTGGTAGAAGCTTTTATTTACTGTTTATAGTTTTCTTGATAATTTTCTTGTACTTCAACTTCTTTCTTTTTGTTATTTATCTTTTTGACGTATAAATTTTTCCAAATCTTCTGGTTTATGACTAAGCTTTGCATTGTATGCCTTTTCTTTCGATTTGATTCCATCCTTAACTTGCTTAGCTAGCTATAAATGGTGAATCCTTCTCCTAGTCTTTTGGTAGTACATAATTAATGGGTAAAGGGCTTCTTCTGTCCTGTACAATTCTATAATTTGAGAGTTATGAAGTATCTCCTTTTAAATGTCTGTCATTGCCTTTCTACCGCCCTACCTTTTTGACCTGTTTATCCATTCCACTTTTGCCAATTCATTTTCCATGTCCTTGTAATTGCCTTATTTAAGTATAAGACATTAGTTTAAAGCTGTTTCCTCTTGCGTTCTGTTTGAGGACAAAACTTTATCTTGTTGTGATTTACTCTAACTAGAGGATCCTTATCTACAAGGTCATTAATTATATTCCAATACATTTTAACAAATCTAATATAGCCTGCTTCCCGATTGGTTCCAGAATGCATTCTTCTAAGAACATATCCCAAATGCAGTACGGTGGCTCAGTGATTAGCACTGCTGTCTCAGAGTGTCAGGGACCCGGGTTTGATTCCAGACTCAGGAGTCTGTGTGGAGTTTGCACATTCTCCCCGTATCTGCGTGGGTTTCCTCCAGGTGCTCCAGTTTCCTTCCACAGTCCAAAGATGTGCAGGTTAGGTGGATTGGCCATGCTAAATTGCCCACGTTGTCCAGGGAGGTTAGGTGGGTTAGCCATGGGAATTGCAGACTCACACGGATAGAGGATAGGGGGATGAATTTGGTGGGCTGATCTTCGTAGGATCATTGTGGACTTGATGGGCCGAATGGCCTGCTTCCATGCTGTAGGGATTCTATGATGCAACATATGAACTCTTCCTTCAGACTACCTTTTGTTAATTTGATTCATCCAATCTATACCTGCAATTAAAATCACTTGTGATTACTGCAGTCTCCATTATTTCTTGATTTTTGTACTCTGATCTGCAGTATAGCTATGTTAGGGGAGTATTAACTAGGCCCCTAACATTTTTTTGCAAGGTCTTATCTCCACCCAAACTGATTCTACATCTGAACCTATGAGCCAAGAACAAGTACCGTACTGATATCATCCCTATTTAACAGAACTCACCACTTCTTTTTCATTCTGTCCTCCCTATACTCTAGAATATTCCAGTCTGAGGCAGAGTTACCTACAACAATGTCTCTAAAATGGCATTCATATTATAGTCCTATATTTCTATTTGTACTAAAATGTATCCATTTGCTATGAATACTGCATGCATTCAGATAGAAAATGTTCAATTTCTTTTTACCTTTTCTCTACTGTGACCTTGTGCATTCCTTTTAGGTTTGTACATTCCATCCCTCCTGCTACACTCTGGTTAAAATTACCCATATCACTACCCTGCCTTGTCCTTTCTCTTTCATTTTTCAATTCTCCCCTCACATGAATTCTCTTCTCCCCACCATCCCCAACTATTGAATTTAAAGCTGTCTCTATAGCCCTTGTATACAATGCATCAGAATACTGGTCCTAGCCTGATTCATTTTAATGCCATCTTAATGGTACGTCTTCCTGTTTTTCCCTATGAATCAGAACCCATTTCTCCTACACCAATCTTTAAGCCACATATTTAACTCAATGATTTTTTTACCCTACGCCAATTTGCTCATGGCTCGGGTAGTAACCAGAGATTCTTTCTCTTTTGTGGATATATCTTTCAGCTTACCCTTGGTTGCTCATATTGCTTTGGCAGAATCTCTTTCTTAATTCTACCCACGTCATTGGTACTTTGATGGATCACAGAAATTGAATGTCCCCTTTCTCAGTCTAAATTCTTCTCCAGCTCTGATTAGATATTCTTAAACCTGGTACCAGGAGGACGAGAGAGAGAGACAACAAGGTGCAGGGCTGGATGAACACAGCAGGCCAAGCAACATCATAGGAGCAGAAAGGCTGATGTTTCGGGCCTAGACCCTTCATCAGAAAAGGGGGAGGGGGAGGGGGTTCTGAAATAAATAGGGAGAGAGTGGGAGGCGGATAGAAGATGGATAGAGGAGAGGATAGGTGGTGAGGAAACAAACAGGTCAAAGAGGCGGGGATGGGGCCAGTAAAAGTGAGTGTAGGTGGGGAGTTAGGGAGGGGATAGGTCAGTCCAGGGAGGACGGACAGGTCAAGGGGGCGGGATGAGGCCAGTCGGTAGGAGATGGGGGGTGCGGCTTGAGGTGGGAGGAGGGGATAGGTGGGAGGAAGAACAGGTTAGGGAGGCGGGGACGAGCTGGACTGGTTTTGGGATGCAGTAGCGGGAGGGGAGATTTTGAAACTTGTGAAATCCACATTGATACCATTGGGCTGCAGGGTTCCCAAGCAGGAGGACAACACAGATTTTGGGGCTGTCTTTCTTTCTGCAGAGTACCATCCTTCTAACTAGACACAGTCGCTTACCACAACTACATTCCTTTTTAATTCTCTCCCCTACACCATACAACTTGAACTTGCTCATTCCCCGGCTCTCATCCATAAACGCTGCAAGGAAATCAAACCTATGAACTGACACTACTCCAGTGCTACTTTTTGATAACCATACATGCCTCACTTAGAATCACATCCTCCCATTGCTAACTACAAACCATATCTGAAGTACCAAGTCAAAGTGATGTGACTGTCTCCAGATTCCGAGCGTCCAGGTAACATTGGCGTATCACACCATCTAAAACTCAGACTCTAGTTCATTCAACCCTTTGTTAAGTTGCAGATGCTTTCCCTCCAGATGTGGTTTGCCACGATCACACTGGTGTCCACCAGCTCCCACATACTATTGCTTCGGCGTGTCACCTGCCTGGCCATCTCTACTCTTATTTTGTTTAAATGTTCAGCATTTCAAATTTAGAAATGTGTTTGACAATAATTTGTAGTTTAAATAGTTTAGATAAATAATAATATTATAATTAGAATTAAGTTTATTGTCATGTGTGCTCAAATATAGGGATACAAGAGTACAGTGAAAAGTTTACAAAGGTACCTCGGTACAAAATCTCAGGTACAAAGTAGGAAAATAAGGAAATGTTAAAAGTTAAACATTACAGTACGTGTATCTTTCTGGTACTACTTTAAATTACCTTGCCCCAGTTTAGAGAAAAAAGGAATTGTAAAATATATCAACTGGTAATTTACCTTCTTAATTAATACTTCTGCACTTTGGCTGTCAGGTCTCGCTATCTCTTGCCTCTCCCCCTTGGAACACTCCTTGATCTTTTTTTTAAATTTAAAAATAAACTAAATTTCTTCTTCATTTCATCAGATTCCTAGTTTCTTTACTGTGCCTGATGGATGCAAGCTGACCCCTATGCAACTATTTTTAACCACTTTAACTACATGGCCACTTTCCTTGCCATTGTAATTATGACTCAGTCTCCAGACTGGTGTGGATTATTGGAATCATTAGCTCAGCCTTTGAACACATTTAAAGGTTGTTGTTTTTAGTCACTCTCCAAACTAGATTTTCTCTCAGCAAATTTCATCCCGCTCCGTGAGATCAAGCGATGCTGTTTGCAATCTTGATGTTACATTTGATCCCGTGATGAGGTTCCATTGCCTATTTGCGTTTCAGTAACATTGCCCGACTTTGCCTATCTCCATTCGTTTGCTGCTGAAACCCAAATTTGTGCCTTTATTAATCTCTAGACTTGACTCAACTATTCCAAAGCACTCCTGGCTGGTCTCTCTCAGGTTATCCTCCATAAACTTGAAGTCATCCAAAGCTCTGCTGTCCATGCCTTAACTGATGTCAAATCCTGTTCCCATCTCACCCTCTGCTCAAAACCTAACTTGTTTGAAAGTGAATTGGTGTCTTCGCTTTCAAATTCTCATTCTTGTTTTAGAACCCCCCCCCCCACGCCCCCCCCCCCCCACCCTTATTTCTGTAAATTCCTGTAATCCCATAACACTCCTAGGTATCTACATTTCTCTAATTCTGGCCTCTTGTGGATTCCCAGTTTTAATTATATTAATTAATTTCCAGTTTTAATTACCCTGCTTTCAGTTGCCTAAGGCCCAAGCTCTGGAATATCTTCCCTACACCTTTCCACCTCTCTGCCATACTTCCTTCCTTCGAGATACGCTCCTTTAAAATCTATCTTTCTGACTTCCACTGAGCTTTTGGTCATTTGGCCTAATATCCCCCCTATAATGTTTCTGTTAAATGCATTTGGTTGTTTCATTGAGTTAGAGTAAATCCATAAATAACTGTTGATATTTAAGAGAGATTGCTAGATTTTCAGATACCAAAAGAATCCAAGGACAGTGTGGTAAGTTGGCAGAAGGTCAGCCATAATCAGTTGAATACTAAAGCAAGCTCAAAGTGCTGAATGGCTGACCTATTTTTTTGTATTCATAAGTGATTTAAAGCTGCTTAAAAATTCTCATGTTTTAACATGGTACAGTTCTATCTCTTTTTCTCCCCTCATTTGAAGATATAAGGTGACATTTGAACTGGGTTTTTTTTTTGCCAATTTGATTGTCTGTCTAAGTTTTGATATGTCTAACATTGGGCCAAGTAATTTAAAGCAGTGAATATTAGGCTTTTGGATGTTTCAGTCTTTCTTTTATTCTCGATGCTTTTGTCTCCTCTATTTAGTGTCAGAGATATAGCGCATGGAAACAGACCCTTCGGTCCAATTCATCCATGCCAATCAGATATCCTACATAAATCTAGGCTCATTTGCCAGCATTAGACCCATATCCGTCTAAATTCTTTCTGTTCATATACCCATCCAGAGGGCTTTTAAATGTTACAATCATTCCAGCCTCCACCAATTCCTCTGGCAGCTTATTCCATACACGCACCACCCTCTTCATGAAAAAGTTGCCCCGTTAGGTCCCTTGCAAATCTTTCCCCTCTCTCACATGCCCTCTAGTTTTGGACTCCCACACCCTGGGGAATAGACCTTGCCTATTTACCCTATACATGCCCCTCATGATTTTATAAACCTCTTAAAAAGTCACCCCTCATCCTCCGACGCTGCAGGAAAAATAGCCCCAGCCTACTTAGCTTCTCCATATAGGTCAAATCCTCCAACCCTGGCAAAAAACCTTGTAAATCTTTTCAGAACTCTTTCTTGTTTCACAACATTCTTCCTATAGGAGGGAGACCAGAATTGCATGAAATACTCCAAAAGTGGTCTAACTAATGTCCTGTACAACCGCAATATGACCTCTCAACTTCTACGGTCAATGCACTGATCAGTAAAGGTAAGCATAATAAACGTCTTCTTCATTATCCTATCCACCTGCGACTCCACTTTCAAGGAACTATGAACCTGGGCTCCAAGGTCTCTTTGTTCAGCAACACTCCTCAGGATCTTACCACTAAGTGTATAAGCCCTGCCCTGATTTGCCTTGCCAAAATACAGCACCTCACATTTATCGAAATTAAACTCCATCTGCCACTCTTCCTTGGCCCATTGGCCCATCTGATCAAAATCCCATTGTACTCTGAAATAACCTTCTTCACTGTCCACTACAGCTCCAACTTCTGCAAACTTACTAACTATCCTCTCTATCCAGCACCGATCTTTGTGACACACTGCTGGTCACAGGCCTCCAGTCTAAAAAGCAACCACCCACTACCACCCTCTGTCTTCTACCTTTAAACCAGTTCTGTAACCAAATAGCTAGTTCTCCCTGTATTCCGCATGATCGAACCTTGCTAACTAGTTTACAATGAGGAACCTTGTCGAATGGCTTACTGAAGTCCATACAGATCACATCCACCACTCTGCTCTCATCAATCCCCTTCATTACTACTTCAAAAAACTTAGTCAAATTTGTGAGACACTATTTCCCGTGCATAAAGCCACGTTGACTATTCCTTATCAGTCCTTGCCTTTCCAAATACATGTAAATCCTGTCCCTCAGGATTTCCCCTCCAACAACTTGCCCGCCACCGATGTCAGGCTCACCGGTCAATAGTTCCCTGGCTTTTCCTTACCACCTTTCTTAAATATTCGCACATGGTGGCCAACCTCCAGTCTTCTGGCACCTCACCTGTGGCTATCGATGATACAAATATCTTGGCAAGGGGCCCAGCAATCTCTTTTTAAGCTGGTCTTGTTAGTGAGCATAACTCTCTCATAATCTTTACTGTCCCTGATGACCAACAAGAGCTTCCCTATACATTGAATTATTTGGTGCTTCCATACTTAGTCATTGTCCACCTCAAGTAGACAGTCCCTTAACTCGTCAGGCACTAACCCACCGTGCGTGTCCATCTGCTTCAATAGTGTTTGGAGCTTAAACAGTAAGCTGTTGCTGCTATATTTGCAACAGATACATTTTCTTTCATGAAATTAGCAGTTTATATGTTGTTGTTATTGGGTACTAATGCCCTAATAAGCTAATAAGCTTCCTAAAGGGAGTGATTTATTGTATAAACAATAATAAAGAAAACAAATTACAAAATGAGAACATCAAGTGCTGAATGAAAATTGATATTCCCAATTCTTTTACATTAGAATTCCAAATACCCTTTTTCTAGTATTTCTAATAGCCTCTTAAAGCTTGTTCTTATTATTGTAAAGCAGATAACTAACTACTTCAATTCTGCAGGGCATTGGTGAGAGCACTTCTCAAACATTCTGTGCAGTTTTGGCATTCTTATTTAAGGAAGGATGCAAACACATTTGAAGGCAGTTCATTGGAGGCTTGCTAAATTGATACCTAACCAGATACTTTTATTTCCACTCGCTCTTTCTTTCTTGCTATTTTCCTCCCCCTCTCTCTCACTCTCTCACTCGTTGCTCAGATCCCCATAAGATTCTGCCCAAGACATTTATGTAAATCCATGATGGGCTCTCAAGTGCAGAAGGGTTTAGAATTTTTCTTTTGGGGATGGGTGATGAATGTTGAGTAGCTTAAAAATATTGGAAGAGTAATACAAAGTACCTTAGTGGCAACAACTCTTGGAGTTGTTAACGTGGTAGATATGGCATTTATCTTTACAAAAATTGTGGAAGAAATTCTAAAAAGCAATTTGGCAGCAATATCAATTGATAATGAGTCACTGCGGCATAATATACTCCACAAAAATGCATGAATGAAGAGACAGAGGATCCATATTGCAGTTCTAAAACAGATGCCAAGGGTGGAGAAATCTCGAATAAACTTACAAAAATAGAACAAAAGTAAACCATTTGACCTTCAAACCTTTTCTGCACTTGCAATAAGATTATTTTGATCTGTTTGTATTTTAAATTCCACATTCCCATCTACCCCAATATTATTAGATTCTTTTTAGGCAAGGGCTTCAATCTCTGTCTTAAATATATTTAATGAATCCATCTCTACTGACTTCAGGTCAAGTAATCCAAAATCACACCTCGCTGAATTGTCACAAATGTGAAAATTTGATTAAACCACCAAATTCTCAATTCTACCCACCTGTCTAATATCGGTTAAAAGAATATGCACAGCAGCTTGTTTCCATTAACAGGTAAAAAGCTGTTTATTACAATCCAACTCTTGTACAGTCCACAAGTATTATGGGCAGGGAGGGAGGAAAACTCAGAAGCACAGTTCTGGTTTCTCTCATCCTCTGACTATGGACATTTGGAATTTGGCATCTGCCAGCCCATTGTGACTGTCCTGATATTCTATTATACATTGGCATGGACCTCGGAAGCCCAGACTGGCATTGCAGGCTGCCCCAGCAATTGGTATTTCAAAAGCTGCAATGAGAACATTTTGCACACAGGCATGAAGCTTGCATACTGGACCAGGTTGCATCTCCATGATGGCTCTCTTAGCACTCGCTCACTTAGTTCCTGCTCATGGCACCCTCCCTTGCTGTGCTAATTTGAGCTGTAACAGAAACAGGCAGTTTGCCTTCTGCCAATCAGCTCTATCTAGAGGGTGCCATCTCACATTTGCACCATATACCAACAGCTTACACTGCATGTGTAAGCAGCTACGGACGCAATTTCTTATGGGAGTATCCTCCAGGAAATCCATGGAGGTATCTGTAGACTCGAGATCCCAGCACATTTGCAGCTTCCTATAGCAGTCCACTGAATGGGCCACAGTCAGGTGTCCAATTGGGGTGCTTGAGGCCAGGGGCCTCTACAGTCCAGGGACTACATCACAGTCACTCTATTGCCTCCATTGTAGCAAATCCAGAGGGTAGAGTCTGTGAAATTGGGAGTGGGTATATTCAGTCTGTGGGGACTGTCCTTAAGAAACTGAGGAGCCACAAACACAGGTCTGAGCTTCAACTGCTTACTGTTTGAAGCTGACAGCTGCAGGTTCTGAGCAGGAATGCTATTCACATGTGAAGTGGTGGGCGGCAGGATTTGTAAGGCAGGAACTTCAGTAAAGCATGGTTGGGGAGAGTGCAATGTGGAGTGTAATTATGGGGAAGAGAGGATGTCATCCACAGTCAGTAGCACACTGCTTCCAAGGAGATGGGGAGTGCAGTGAATGACCACACCAGGCATCAGTGTGTCATACAGCAGGGTAGGAAAGGAATTAGCTTTCGCTTTATTGTCACGTGCACTTGAATGAATGCAGTGTTAAGTTTGCAATGTTGCTGCTTATGAAGCCAACTTAGGTACAAGATCCCTAAGTACAGATACTTAAGTATTTGGTACAAAATAAATATGAGTAATAAATATGAGTCCAGCATAAGAATAAAAAAGAAAAAAGTACTCTTTACAATCCTTTCATCCCAGTCCATGCCAGCAGTTAGCCTCCAGACAGCACCAGGCCAAGTCTCTAGACAACGCTGGGCTTCAAAATTCGCCCTCACCTGTAGGTGCATATGGAGAGGTGGGTTACGGACTTAAGGAAGTTTTGAAGCCGGTAGAGTTAACAGGATGGGCCACTAGGAAGGAACTGTGCTGTCAGGCACATTCAGACCGAGATGGGTTGCCTCACACCCAGGCATGGCCATTGGCAGCCTGTTCATTGGAGGCAGCCAGCTGGTCTCAGGATTTGCTGCTCTGATGCTCCTTCTGTGCAAGGACACTATTGCAATAATGTCTGCTGCTGATGCTCCTCCCTGTGCATTTGAATGAAGTTGAAATAGTGATTGCAAACACCACAGGGTCCTCTCCCGTCTGAGATTTAGGTGCCTAGTCTCTAGCAGCCCAGAGTTCTAGTGGCCTGGTGCATTTCTTCTTGTATGAGCTGTCACCAGAATGTGCAGTCACACTCACTATTTCTACAGTTTGCCCCTTTGGTGTTCAATATCTAGGTTGGTGGGGCTTGCAGGGGGCAGCTTTGCCAATGCTTTCTCTGAGACCTCTATATTCTTGTCCTCCAAGATCAAGGATGACGTTTCTGCTGGAGTCAGGTATTTGACTGTAGGGATAGTGTGCAGGCTAATAGCGCCTGCTAGAGAAAACAGAAATGGTGGTGACCAGTTGTTTGGTGTGATGTCCAATGATTGAAAGTGACAGCAGGATTACTGTGAAAGTTAGTGGAAAGAGAGTGGTACTTATTTGTTGGGCCAGGTATGGATGTTTCCACATCCCTGCAGAAGTTATCCCATTCTTCTCCTGCAAGCGCCAGGATTCACTCCTTGCTGGTGAGGACACGGATACTAAGCATCCCAACAGCCTCCTTCTGCCCTGTTATAGGCTGTATTCTCTGTAATAAGCAAAAAGGAAGTTGGTAATACACGTGATTACAATGGGTGGTGTAGCTAGTACATGTTGGGTGGTGGGGGGAGGATTGGTGAGGTGTAATGAAGGACTATGTAGACAGTATAGAAGGCTTGCGGGATTCGTAGTGTGAGAGGTTGGAAAGTGAGGGTCATAGAGTGAGTGATAGAAGGTGTTGCATGCAATAGTGAGTGGAAGAGACTGTGCCTTGGTGGGTGGTGAGTGCAGTAGCAGAGTGTGAGGTGGCAGAGAGAAGAGTGCTGCGTTTACCCTGGCAGAGCAAAGAAAGCCATTGACCTTCTGTATAATATGTTTTATATTATAGACTATGCGTTTCTTTACACCTGGAGATGGCACTGATCTGGGTTTATGTCACTGCCTCCTCAGCCCGTCTTGCAGGTAGAGGGCACCTTCTCCTTAGGACCACTCCATCTGCCAGGACCTCCAGGTCCCTGTTGGAGAGCCATAGTGTCATTGTACCCTTCTCCACCATGTTCTGATTCTGACTTTGAGCAGGGCAATTTTGAAATGCCAATGTTTGCCTGGGTGCACAAGGGGCTTTTAAAGATGATGTGGATGTAAAGGCTGCCAGTCTGTCCATTTCTGCTGAGTGGTGAGTTGTTCCAGGAACAGTGAGTAGTAACATGAAGCAGAAATCTGACATGAGAGGTGCCTTGGGGGTGGAGTTGGTAAATTTTTGTTAAGATAGGGTGAGAAATCTCAATAGGCCTTGCAGCAAAATACCCTTCAAAAACTCAGTACAACTCTCACTTGACCAAAAAGCTATAACATTCAACCCAATACATTTCACATTCCTGGCATCTCCCAATGTTGAAAATTTCAAAATACTATGCTCTAGTTTTAATTTTTTCATTGTTTTGTTCACCTGAACAATATCTTTCATCTTGGGATTTTTCACAGTTGTACTCAACTCTTAAGACTTTAACTGGCTTTACTTGATTGCCCAGCCAATTCAGCTGTCCAGTCAGACTTCAGAATTCTTCCATTCCAGTCACAGAAACTGCTCCATCTTTTTGTGTGACCGTATTTTAACTGCAACGGGGCTAACATTTCCTACATAAGATCACCAATGGAAAGTTCACTTTTATCTGCACCCCTGCTTTCTTGCCCAATGTACTTCAAAGATCCAGAAGTCTGACTTCCAATTTGAACTCAACTGAGTTGTGGCAATATTTTCAAATTCTCAGAAATAATATCTACCTGCATCTTGGGCGCTTGAAACCTGTCCCACGTGATGCCTGAAAAACATAGAAAGGGTGACTACAAACTGGAGGCAGCCCAATTATAATGAGACAGACCTTACTGAGAAGCACCAGAAATCCAAAGGCATCATTTAATGTCCTCACTGCAATTTGGTGCCTCTTTTGGAGGGTGAAGGAAAATGTCCCTGACCTCACTGCAGAAATGCAGCTTTAATATCTAGTGATTTACTCTTCCAATAATTTATTGCTATCAAAGTCTTCAGACATTCTTTTCTTCCATAAATGAATTTATTGTTGTCTTAGACCCCAAACTCCTCTTAAACCTTATGCCACTATTCTTGCTTTAGCCTTCTAAATCTCATCATGAGACCCATTATTTGTTTTTGTACATATCCACAATGCAGTAGGTCTGGCTGTCTCCTGTCTGGCTCTTCTGTGTACACCCTAAATTTTCTGCTGCTTTGTAATTCTTGCTGCTGGTAGCTATTCTTAATTTGTTTATTTAATAAGTAGCAACTGAGACTTCCTGATCACATGGGCTTCAGGACCTGGTGGCATTCCTGGCCTATGCTATATCCCTTGACCTCTAAAGTATGCTATCTGCTTTGCCTTCTGTCTATTTTTGAACTGTTTCTGTTCAATCTCTCTTCCCTTCCCCCACTAAAATGTTTCTTGTGCACAGTTTGTGATCTTCTTTTTTTAGGGACAGGTCGGTTCCAAGAGCCACAATCTGAGCTTATACTGTATTTTCTTGCCTTCATTTTTGTTCATGTTCTCAATCTATGGCCTAACCTGCTGCTCCTCATGCTGTACATTTCAAGCAGTTTTATATTTTCCACTGACCTTCCTTGCTTCACTTAAAGGAGTTGCATTTCTCCACTGACTGGTCCCTTCTGGTAAAAAGAAAATTTTGACTTTGATCCCAAAGAACAACTACCAAGTATTAATGATCTCATTTAGATCATCAGAACTGACTTGTCCTTCATCCGACATACTGTGAATTCTGACAGTATTATCCTCATGCTGTGCAACATATGTTCATGAGAGGTAACTCATTCCCTGTTACTTTCTTGAACTCCTTTAGACTCTGCAAATTAGTAAGCCATACCCAGAAACTTTTTTCTTAAAAGCGTGTACACAAGCGGTCTGTTTTCTGTATTGCACAATTATTCTTCTGTCTTTATCAATAACCTTTCGCAGGCGCCTCCACTCTTTTAAGCCCCTCGCTTTCAAAATAAGCCATGTCTGCCTGCTTAAATCTGCTTTTCATGGCCTTGCATTATGTTTCGAGGCTTACAAATTCTTTGAGACTTCGCCTTTTACCCTTTAGCATTTCTGCCTGAATGCAGTGCTTTCAAATGCTCCAATCAACCATAGCTAATTGTAGTTCCTTCACAAGCTGAGAGCTGACCACCTATTACTGAAACAACTTTAGAATGTCTACCAGAAGCTAACTGAAAGGGATTATATTCTCCTACGAGAAGTCAGTATGGAAAACCCAAGGTAACGCTGTTGACAATTTAGAATTTGAACAATCAGCTAATTTTTTATCAACCATCTGTCCACTACTGTATGGTTACTTTTCTGTATTCACAATAACTATGTTCATATTTACAAAGAACTTTATTGTTCGCAAACTTCTCTCCCATTATCAGTGAGAAATCTTATAAGTACAGTCCTTATTCACTTTTCTATTTCTTGATCCAAAATTATTTTCTCATCTTGACTATCTATTGTTGACTGATAAATACAGTTGCCAAATCTACAAAATGCAAAATGTTTATTTTTATCCCACACCTTTTACATCCATTGCCACTACCTCATTGTAATCCCTTGCTGAGAGCAGTTTTACTGAGGGTCAAGGACCTGGGTGTCCTTGTGCACCAGTTGCTGAAGGTAAGCATGCAGGAGCAGCAGGCGGTAAAGAGGCAAATGGTATGTTGGTCTTCATTGTGAGAGATTTCGAGTACAGGAGCAGGGATGTGTTGTTGCAGTTTTACAGGGCCTTGGTGAGACCACACCTGAAATATTGTGTGCAGTTTTGGTCTCCTTTTCTGAGGAAGGATGCTCTCGCTCTTGAGGGAGTGTAGCGAAGGTTTACCAGGCTGATTCCGGGGATAGGGGGTCTGATGTAATGAGGAGAGATTGATTAGGGATAGTAGGAACTGCAGATGCTGAAGAATCCGAGACAACAAGGTTCAGGGCTGGATGAACACAGCAGGCCAAGCAGCATCATAGGAGCAGAGAGGCTGCCGTTTCGGGCCTAGACCCTTCATCAGAAAAGGGGGAGGGGAAGGGGGTTGTGAAATAAATAGGGAGAGAGTGGGAGGCGGATAGAAGAGGGATAGAGGAGAGGATAGGTGGAGAGGAAACAAACAGGTCAAAGAGGCGGGGATGGGGCCAGTAAAGGTGAGTGTAGGTGGGGAGTTAGGAAGGGGATAGGTCAGTCCAGGGAGGACGGACAGGTCAAGGGGGCGGGATGAGGTTGGTCGGTAGGAGATGGAGGTGCGGCTTGAGGTGGGAGGAGGGGATAGGTGGGAGGAAGAACAGGTTAGGGAGGCAGGGAAGAGCTGGACTGATTGATTAGGTTGGGATTGTTTTTGCTAGAGTTCAGATGAAGCCAGAGGGGGGGATCTCATAGAGACTTAAAATTCTAATAGAACTGGACAGGATAGATGCAGGGAGGATGTTCCCAATGGTGGGTGTGTCCGGAACCAGGGGTCACAGTATGAGGATTCAGGGTAGACAATTTAGGACAGAGATGAAGAAACATTTCTTCACCCAAAGAGTGGCAAGCCTGTGGAATTCATTACCACAGGAAGTAGTTGATGCCAAAACATTGAATGTATTCAAGAGGGGACTAGATTTAGCACACAAGGTGAATGGGATCAAAGGTTATGGGGAGAAAGCAGGAGTAGGCTATTGGGTTGGACAATCAGCCGTGATCGTGATGAATGGTGGAGCAGGCTTGAAGGGCCAAATGGCCTCCACCTGCTCATATCTTCTATATATCTATATCATAGGATATCTGTCACTAATCTCTTCTATTAACTTATAATATTCTTCATCCCTTATTCCTGCATCTTATTTAAATTAAATTTTTAAACTTTTGGTGAATGGATGAGCAAATTACTTATGATTATCTGAAACTCTCAAATAATAACTTTTTTTCTAATCCTTGTGACTGAGTCAAGGAAGCAGCTCAGCCAATTATTCCAGACATTGAAGGTGTGCATCTGTTGTCTAAAACTGTGCAGCATCTGTGGAGAAAAAATCAGATTTAACATTACTTCCTGATAAATCTTCTCTGCACCCTCTCCAGTGCAATCACGTTCCTCCTTTAATATAAATTCTGGAACTGCACACAATACTCTAGCTGTCACCTAACCAATATTTTATATGGTTCCAGAATAACTTCCCTGCTGTTAAAGTCTCTGCTTCAACTAATGAAGGCAATTATCCATAGGTCTCCTTAACCACTTTGCCTGTCCTGCTACCTTAAAGGACTGGTGGCATGCAAACCAAGATCACCCTCATCGTTGGTGCTTCCCAGGGTCCTATCATTTATCAAGTATTCCCTTGCACTTGGGCAGGGAAAAAAAGGCAATACCTCATGTTAATCTGAATTGAATTCCATCAGCTATTGATTGGTCCATCTGACCAGCCTGTCTATATCCTCCTGTAGTTGGGAAAGGGTCATATTTATGCTGATGATGGGGGGAAGAGGTGGGGTGGGAGGAGTTAGATAGATTGAGGTAGCGCCCAAAGAGAAGGGGATAAAAAGGAAGCAGAAAAAGGGACTGTTAATAGTAAGCCAGGGAAGAGGTCATAACAGGCACTGTGAACACTTGAAAATATGTTGGCTGTCTGACAGCAACCCATATAGAAGAGATCCTGGGGGTATGGGGTGAGTAACAGACATGGAAGGAGGTGTTCATGCTGTGAAATTGCTAAACTCAATGTTGAGTCTTAAGGATGTTAAGGGATTTAGGAGGGTGATGAGGTGTTGTTCCTCCAGCTTGCATTGAGCTTCGCTGCAGCATTGCAGCAAGCCTGAAACCAAAATGTTTGCCAAGGAACATGGTGGTATGTTGAGGTAGCAGGCAACTGGAAGCTGGAGGGTCATTTTTGCAGAGCCTCTGAGTTTTCCAACATTGTCGCCCAGTCTGCATCTCATATCTCCAATGCTAAGGGGAAAACATAGTGAGCAGTGACTGCAGTGGACTAGATTGAATGACTTCCAGGTAAATATCATTGCTTTACCTGGAAGGTGTGTCTGGAGCCTTGGATGGTGAGGAGGTAATCAAGCAAGTGTGGTACCTTCTGCAATAACATATCAAGGTGCCATGGGCGTGTGAGAGAATGTGTTGGGAGTTTAGGAGGAATGGACCAGAGTGTCCCAGAGGGATGTTGATTAGGGAGTGGAGGAGAGGAAATATGTGTCTTGTGGTGACATCCCATTGGAAGTGGTGGAAATAACAGTGCATTATGTTTTAAATACAGAGGACGGTGGGTGGAAAATGAGGACAAGGGTGACCCTATTACTGTAGGAGGTATGGAAAGGAATGAGGGCAGAAGAATGGGAAATGGGTTGGATGTGTCTGAGGACCATGTTCACTGCAGTCTCGGGCGGAATCTTTGATTTGAAGAGAAAGGTTGACATGTCTGAGGGCCCCCTGTGGAAGGTTGCATCATCAGAATAGAGGCAACTGAGAAACCTGGATAATGGATTGGAGTCCTTACACAGTGTGGTGGTGTATAGTCCAGATAACTGTGGAGCCAGTGGGTGAAAATAGATGTCAGTGGCTAGCCTATCCCCAGAAATGGAAACAGTGGCGTCAAGGAAGGGAATTGAGGAGTCAGAGATGCACCAGGTGAGGAGAGGATAGAAATTGGAAGCAAAATTGATAAATGTTTCCAGTTCTGGACAAAAGAGGGAAGCAGCACCAAAATGTCATTGATATACCGAAGAAAGAGTTGTGGGGATGGGCTGGTGCAGAATTAGAATGATGAATGTTCCACATAGTCCACAAAGAGACAGGCATAACTGGAACCCATGTGTGTACCCTTGGCCACCCCTTTGACCTGAAGAAAATGAGAGGAGTTAAAACAGAAGTTGTTCAAAGTAAAGGTGAACATGGCCAGGGTCAGGAGAGTGTTGGTGGATAGGGTGGGTTCAGGTTTCTTTTCAAGGAAGAACCAGAGAGCCTTAGGACCATTGTGATGGGGGATTAGACGTGTAGAGGGATTGCACATCAATGGTGAAGAGAAAGTGGCTGGTACCCACAAACCAGAAATTTTGAAAGTGACATAAAGCGTGGAAGAATCATAGATGTGAATGGGAAGAGGCTGGACAAGGGGAAAAAAGCTTGAGTCAAGGTGGGAAGAAGTAAGTTCTGCTTAGCAGGAGTAAGCTGAAACAATGGATCTGCCTGAGCAGTCCTGTTTGTGGTTTTGTGTGCATAATGGTATTTTGAATCACATCTGAAATATCTACTGACCACACCTTAGGCATTTCTGATGTTTGTTTATTGTTTTTCTTTAGATTTAATTCCCATCAAAACTAGAAGTCTGTCTGTACTCTATTTTGGCACAATCTAATAATTTAGATACCAGCATAGATTGGGAAATTTCTGCAGTCTTCCAAACAATCTACTGAATTTCACTGTGTACTATTATATGGAACTGTCTTCATTCTTTTCCTAACTTGGTCAAAATCTGAGCACATTTCGTAAGCAGATAGTAAAGCACCTTTTGAGAAATTTAATCCATGGAAGTTGATAATTTATCCAAATCTTTTTCTGTGTTCGAATCATCAGGCTCCAATTCTGAAAATGTTTGTTACTTACCTGGCTATTTTATGGTAGCACAGGTGCCAAGGCTGTACCTGGTTTCTTCTTCAATAAAGCAGTAACCATTGTTCATATGGCTACCTTATTCTTCCACAAGTCATGAGGTTCACTTTCAGAAAACAGGAGTGGATAATTATACCCCAATCCATTACATTTACAATCAGACACCTTGCAATCTCTAACTCTCAAACAGCAAACCATTCTCTGTTAAATACCAAAGGTTAAATATTTTGAGTCAAAGCAAATACCTTGCTCGTATGAGTTTTACTTTTATCAAGACCGGAAACTCCAACATAACTGATTATTTGTTCTCTGTGTGAGTGCACCGAGTCAAATCCTCCCCAGTTATCTCTTAATTAACATAACTTCCTTTTGGTCTCCAGCATCCATATCAGAGCCTACAACATGGTAACACTATTATCAAGTTAAGACTTAACGAAATGCTTCAGACTTTATCAAGAGAGAGCCTTTACTTTTTACATTTTACTTTTTTGCAAAATTATTTGCTGCTCAAGTTCTACCTAGAAAAGTCTAAAGATTTACAGCACAAAAGAGAGTCAATCATTTCTGTGCCAGCTGAGAAAGGGCTATTGAGTCTAAACCCACCTTTCAGCTGTTGGCTCGTAGTCCTGTAGCTCACGACAATTCAAAAACATATTCATGTTAATAATTGAGACAAGCGTTTCTGGTTCTTTGTCAGACAGCGAGTTCCAGATTCTCTTCACTATGTGAAAAATATTCCTTCTAAGCTAACCACTAATATTTCTACTGGTTAAGTATCAGGCCCCCTGTTTGTTAACGGAATGTACTTCAAGGTAGCACACGCCCAACATGGGAAGCAAGAGTGAAAAGTGCAGACATCTGTTAACATCTGGAACCTGTCGTTGAAGTCAGAAGGTTAGTTGTCTTTAATAATAAGATAGATCTGAGTGAGAAGCTTGAGGCAAGCTCAAGCTACTATGAGGTGGCACGCCAGTGACTGCAGGTTACAACTTTGCCAGAAAATCCAGATGTCCTACAACAGAGAGAATGTTAAGAGTGTGTATGAAATGATCAAACAGACAACTGGTCAATCAACAGAGAAAATCTCTCCATCGAAAAGAGAAAAAAAGAGGGTATCATTACTGATGACAATAAATAGCTGGAAGGATGGGACACTTCCTTGAGTTGTACTCAAGAGAAAGCAGTCACTGAGGATTTTTCGACACCATACAAAACTATCCTGTCATGGCTAAACGCTGAATCCTCAGAGAAGGAGCTTAGCAAAATTATTGACTCATTTGCCATGAGCATTCCTCAATAACTACTTGCTGGGAGGGAATGTTTCCCAGGAAATGCACAATGTAACAATTGTGACCCTGTACAAGAACAAGAGTGACTATAGTGATTGTTCCATTTTTGAGGCATCTGCTTGCTCAGTACTGTGGGAAAAGTATTTGTCAGTGTTCTCCTTGTCAGATTTGGGCTGAAAGCATCCCACTTGAATCTTTGCTCTGTCTCAGAAGGGGAAGATCTACACTTGTCATCAGCTTCAGCCCGGCAGCTGCAAGCTCAGGGCAATAAGTTTTAAAATTCTGCACCAATGGCTATCAGCAGACATTGACAAATGGACGCATCCAGAAAGCACCAATGGTTGGTGTCTGCAATGTTTCATTTCAAGGTGACTGCAAGATCATACGTCAGACAACATGCTGAATCTGATCTTATGTGACTATATCCTGACCCTCTACAAACCACTTTTCAGCTGGTTTAATGTTACTAAATATTAAAAGAACATGACTTTCTATAGTGTTTTTCATAACCTCAAGGTATCCAATGCACTTCACAGCCAATGGGGTAGTCACTGTAGTATGGAAAATACGGAGGCTAGTTTGCTTGTTGATAGATAAATATTGACCAGCAAGAACTTCAATAAAAACAAATGATAGAAATATTCAGCACGCCTGGTCACATCTGGAAAGAAATGGAAGCAGTTGTGGGTCTGTACTTTCTTGCTACCCTTCTTCAACTTGAAACATTGAAACCAATTTTAATTCTTTGCAAATGAATGGGGTTTGAAGGAGTTAAAATTGAGCCTGTAACCAAGTTTCCCTTAAACATCTATTTGTGACATGCGGTTATCTAATTGCATTTTATGACCCTGTTAGATTGACAGGTAGCCAAGTATGCCTGCACCTTAAATGGAACCTTGCTTTTGTGTAGCCTGTTTGTTCACAAGGCAGTGTTTTCTTGGGAATATACCTGAGTTTGGGTTGAAGATAGACTGGACAAGGAAAAGGCAAGGTCAAGAACTGCCTTCAAGCTTAGGCTATTCTAGAACTCTACTTATTACATGTTAACACTATATACAGCTATACATTGCAATCCGAGATCCACCAGGTTCAGAGTTTACTGTTGCATTATGAGGAGAGTGGTATTTAAATGCGCTTCTCTTCACTAATTTTAAATAGGACAGAGGGGATGGAGTTATGCCCTCTTTGAGGGAACAGCTGCCTTGATGTTTTGTAAGGATTCTTCAGGGTTCTAAAGATCTTGCACAACGTTCCCAGATTGCTGCAGAATCACCAGCATCCAAATGACTTTGCCTTTGTACAATAGATGATTCACTACTTTTCAGACTGTTGCTGGAATATATGTCTGTGTGGAATTATTTCCCCTCTTTCAATCCCCAAAACAGCCAGATAACTCCAAACATTAACATAAAAACTTGTCTCCAGTACACCAAATGGTTTGTGGAGATAGTTAAATGCTGGATGTTTTGAAGATGTCAGTTTAAAAACAAAACAAAGCTGCAACTATTTGAAAAACTGGTTGCATTCAACATTTATCTTATGCTGCTTTGCATCTAATTAATAGATACGTCATCTACTTCCTTAGCTAGCAGCTGTCCTTTCTTTATGTCATAGCACATTTAGGAATACAGCTGGAGCTTCACAAAAGAAGGGACTATTTGTGTGATCTTTGCAAATTACACAGTGCTTGCTTTTGCTTCTAGAATTAGACTACACATCTCCTTTCATTAAACAGTAACAACAAATAAATGTTTGGGATTGTGAGCTAAGCAATTGCTTCACTAGAAGCAAAGAAGCCTTTTTTTTTAAGCTTCATTCATTCAGTAGTGAAATTTTCTTTTCAGATTTTTCTCATGTTAACCGTACACTGTTTCAGCTTGAACATTCAAATGCTCCTTTTTGCTTCAGAGACAGTAAGAACTGAAGAGGCTAGAAGCCAGAGTCAATAGATGTGAAGCTGGAAAAGTACAGACAGCATCCAAGGAGCAGTAAAGTCAACGTTTCAGGCCAGAACCCTTCGCCAAGACTGGGGAGGGGAAGGGGAGCCCAGAAGTAAATGGGGGGGTTGGGGCGCGCACTTTGGGAATAGTAGGTGGGATGATGATAGGTGGATGCAGGTAGGGGGTTATTGTGATTGGTCAGTGGGAAGGGTGGAGCAGATAGCTGAGTAGGAAGATGGACAGGTTAGATCCAGTCAGGGAGGCAAGGAGGGGGGAGGGCTGGACATGGGATAATGCTGAGGGTGGAGGGATTTTGAAGCTGCTGAAGTCAATATTGAGGACATTGGGCTGTAAGCTCCCAACGCAAAATATGAGGTGTTATATCCCGGGGAAAGGGGGTTTGAGGGCAGAAGCACGGAAAATGGAGAAGATGCGGTTGAGGGCATCCTTGATCCCAGAGGAGGGGAAATTCCAGTCCCTAAAGTAGGAAGATATCTGGATAGCCTGGAGTAAAATGCCTCATCCTGGCAGGAGATACTGTGCAGGCAGAGGAATTGAGAGTATGGGAGAGCATTTTTACAGGAGGGTGGGTGACAGGAGGTGTAGTCAAGATAGTTGTGGGAGTCAGTGGGTTTGAAATGAATGTCAATGGTGACTCGGTTACCAGAGATGGAGACGGAGTGGTCCAGGAAGGGAAGGGAGGTGTCAGAAATGGTCCAGGTGAATTTGAGGGCAGGGTGGAAGGTGTTGGCGAAATTGGTCAACTGCTTGAGCTCCTTGAAGGAGCATGAGGCAGCACCGATGCAATCATTAACGTAGTGCAGAAAGAGGTGAGGATGGTGCCAGTGTAGTTGCAGAAGAGGGACTGTTCCAAGAATCCTACAAAGCAGCAGGTATACCTTGGGGCCCATGAAGGTGCCCTTGGCCACCCCTTTGGTTGTAGAAAGTGGGAGGAATGAAAGGAAACATTGGTGAGGGTGAGGACCAGTTCTGCCAAACAAATGAGTGTCAGTGGTGGGGGATTGGTTGAGGAAGAAGCGGAGGGCTTTTAGGTCCTCTGTATGGGGAATACAGGTGTAAAGGGACTGCACATCCATGATGAAGAGGAGGTTGTTGGGGGCTGGGGAATTGAAAGTTTTGGAAAAGGTGGAGGGCATGGGTTGTGTTACGAATATAGGTAGGGAGTTCCCGGACCAAAGGGAAAAGATAGGAGTCAAGGTAGGTGGAGATCAGCTTAGTGAGGCAGGAGCAGGCAGAGACAATGGGTCAACCAGGGCAGCTGGGTTATGAACTTAGTTCCCCAACCCTGCAATGCCCACTTCTATCAGAGTGGAGGCTATGGACGGGAGATCTCCCAAAGTGATGAGGTTATTGATGGTCTGGGAGATGATGGCTTGGTGATCAGAGGTGGGGTTTTAGGATAGCAATAATGTGCTAGTCATACAGCACTGCTGTCCTCGTTTCCAATTCTCCCATGATGTACCAGGCGGAGCATGCAACACCATAGTTGTCTCCCAAAGCTTATGAAAATGTAATATCAGTTGCAGCTACAATTATATGAATCAAACAACTTGTATTACCAAGTTGGCTGTGAGAGGATGGAAGATTTACTGTTAAATGAAATTTTGCTTTGCCTGCAAGCTGCTATTTTTAAAAGTTAGTATGTTCAATGAATGGATTTGGACTAAAGCTTTTCATTAAGATATTTTCATTGGAAAAGGAAACTTCATGCACACTGATGTTATTTAACAGATGGTGTGAATACAGTGAGGAAATGACATTGGTAAGCATGGAAATGGTTGGGAAAATTTTCCCCCAAACACAGTCTTCTATTTGCAGCTAGACAGTATTTCCATAAGTCAACCAGGTCCCTTGTTGACTAACTTTGCATCTTACACAATACACACTGTCATGTGTCTGTTCTTGTCAACTGATCCCTAATCACAGTAAACTGCTTCTAGAAGAATACATGTATCAGTGATTACGTTCTTCTATCTGCAAGGTCACAAAATAATATCTTGCCACATCAATTGTAGTGAAGGCAACACTATTTGGATTAATTTAGAGAGAATACATTCAATTATAAAAAGATATTTAAAAACTTTTACTCTATTCAATATCTGTTGCAACAACCTGTTGGCAAACAGCAAGGAAAATTTTGTAATTACAGATTGCCATGAATATTTTGAAAGGATCCTGTTTTAAAATTGTGTTTAAAAGGGATGACAATTAGCCTTTGGATCCCTAGAGAGATTGCAGCACTGTACACAAGAGTTTCAGTTGTGTGGCATCAGTTATTTTATATTCAGTTACTAGATAATTTACAGAAATTAAAACAAAAATGGGTTATGTCAGTTGTGGACTGTGTATACTAATAGGGCTGATTTGTTTTTTTAAACCAGAAATCAGGTAAGTGTCAATTTTGGTGAGTTTCATGTAGGATTTCTCTCCGAGTCCTAACTGGTTTTCTAACACTACTCTGAAAGTCACCTCATTAACTGTGCCACTGTTGCCCTGGTCATCCTATCTTCCTTCTCTTACCTGAAGCAGAGGTTCTTTCCACTGCTGAGACTTCCCAGGATTCCCATTTTTAAGAACACGGTTGACCAGAGCTGCCCTAGATGGTTCCTGTGAATTGTGGTGCAGAGGTATGCTGTCATCTCCCCTTAGGACTGGCAGAGGAGACCACAGCACTAGACCCTGCCAGTCTAGACCAAAGTTGCCACCAGGGTCAGTGTGGGGTTAGCGATCTGGAGGAAACCGCAGAAAGTGTAAGTGCCACCATCTTCTCTCTGTTGTTTCACACTCACTCCTTCTGTGCTTCTGCACCAACTTCTAATGAAGCTCATGCTTTAATACTCTCTCTTATTCTCAATGCCCCCCAGACAATGAACCCTGCACGCCCTCTGCACTGTCTACTCACTCACCCAAAACACCCCTCAACCTTCTCCCCTATCTGCACCAGCACTGACAGCTATACCAGCTGCTTGCGTCTCACTCAATCCTTCCCTTCATCTCACTCCATGACAAAATAGCTGAAAGAGCCAGGATGGGTGATGGGATGCCTGATATTTGTGTCCTCACCTGTTATAGGAGCAGATCCTTGTTCTAGCAGGAGAGGACTGCTACCATTCATGTGGTGATGCTGAAACCTCTATCTCAGCAACCAAGTAAGAATCATTGTCCATTGCTGTGCTGCTCACCCATGACCACCACTGTGAATATATTGTCAGTATGTCTCAATTTCTACCCCTATTTTGTAAATCATTCTTTCTATTGTCTCCTGCAGGCACCAGTGGATCCTGGACAGTCTGCACTATCAAAACAGTAATCTGCAAGACAGCACAGTCCAAAGATGTGCAGGCTAGGTGGATTGGCCGTGTTAAATTGCCCATAGTGTTCTGGGATGTGTAGATTAGCTGGGGTATAGGGCAATGGGTCTAGGTGGGATGCTCCGATGGTCGGTGTGGACCGTTGGGCCAAAGGGCCTGTTTCCATATGGTAGGGATTCTGTCTGGTCAATGTCTGTCATTCAGGGACTTGAAAGATTCCATCCTTACAGAATTATGCTGCTTTGTTTCTGACCCAGCAATGTCCCTTTCAGAGACATTGTAGCCTTTGTAAAATTTTAATATGCCCAATAGCACACTGATTCAAATTCACAACAGTTTGTAATGTTTTTGTCACAACTACAACTGAATTCCAAAGTTAGTAGCTTTAGCTCAAAGATATCATATATTTTCCATAATAATCCTTCACATGAATCAGCAATTGTTTGCTAATGGTTTGGGTGCTGAGTACTTGCCAAGGCTTTTGCAGTGTCTTTGCATTTCAAGGAACTTTGACCAATTTCCAAATCCATCAACATTGCCTGATTCCCACAGACTGACTCTGACTCCAGCATGAAAGTTGGTGAGAGATATTCCAATTTATTTGCAGCTTGTGGGGGAGAAAAGTGAAATAACGCTGGGACAAATAGGGAGGCTTATCAGCAAATGGGAAGAGATAAAATGGACAGGTGTGGGCAGAATTTGAGAACTAGGCTTATACAAATACATTGGCCATGTCATCAGAAGGATTGTACACTGATGGCAACCTGTTGACAATGTTACTAAAAAACGTTCAAAATTTATCTTTATAAATGCAAGTGAAATCATATGCAGCTGCTGGGGGGGAAAAACATGTGAACTTACTGACTTTACTAGTGGGTGCCTTTAGTGATAAGCTTTGCTTACCTTCCCAGACCTTGGAGAACAAATCAAAGTACAGCTTGCATTTGGCCATTCCCAGTTCACAGCTGTAGATATTTTTTTCAAGATTCTACTGTGCCTCTGCCTATTTCATCCTTCTTTGTCCTTTTGTTTGAAATGGACACAAGTTTCATTATCATTCTCTGTTGTGGTTACGTTTCTTTGAAAGTGAAGGCATCCAGCTGGAGCATTTTGGATTAAGAAATCAGCTGAAAGGCTGACCTATCTCTAAGTAGGTAGCAGGAATCTTGAAGCTTTGCAGACTGATTGCTGTTGCTCTTACTCCCAGATAATGGGATGTCCTGAACTTTGGGGGCACAAAATAGATGACAGAAATTTGCACTTGTTGGTCTTCAGAAGGGAGAAAATGCAGTAATTTGATTGAATTGATTGACTGAGCATTTCTGGAGCTAATTATTCCGGTTGATTTTAACCTGTTTGGAAATGTTCTCTTGAGCTCTATGTTTCTAATCGAGGTCAAATGCAACTTGAATTATTTTTCATTTTATGTGTATCTATAATCTATCTTTGCCAATACATATCTCTCTCTCTCTCTCTCTTCCCTCACCTCCCCCACCCTCGCACTCCCTTTACTTTCTCACTTCGCACGCTCACCCGCACACTCCCTATTGTGAAAGGTTCTTCTACTTGGATGAATCTTGAAACCTCCCACCACCTTTCTTCCTGCACCAACCCATACCCTCGAAAAAGAAATTTCCTCAGCTTTGCAACAGAGAGCATTCCAAATTACGTATCCTCCAGCTTGGCTCCTAAATCACTTGTGGTATGACTGAAAATCCTTACATAATTTCCTTTTTATAACTATTCCCTTCTCCTGTTCCTCAAGATGTTAACCCTGCGTTAATACTTTTTTTTTATTAATCAGTGCAAACAGTTATAATCTTTCACTTTTTAAATATTTCAATATCTTCATAATTTCAAAAACCTCTTAATCTGTGTTCCAGTGAAAAGGCCTTCATGGTTAGTTTTCATTAGCAACTATGAGCCCCCAGTCAAATTTTCGTTGTTCATTCACAGGACTGAAGGTATTGATAGCTGGGCCAAGATTTATTGCCCATCTCTGTCCGTGGAAAGGTGCTGAGCTGCTACCTTGAACTGCTGCAGTCCATGTGGTATAACCACAATGCTGATACAGAGCGAGTTCCAAGAATTTGCCATTCCTTCACTGTTAGTGGGTCAATGTGCGTCCAACTCACGATGGTGTGTGGATTGGAGGGGAAGTTGAAGACAGTGGTGTTCCCATGCATTTGTCATGATTTTTTGTCTAATTTGTAAAGGTTATGGGTTTGGAAGGTGTTATTTAAAGAGTCCTGATGAGTTTCTGCTGTGCGTTTTGTAGGTGGTACACAGTGTTGCCACTATGCATTGGTAGTGGAAGGAAAGAATGTAGAAGTAGTGGATGTTCTATTATGCAAGTGGGCTGCTTTGTCCTGGATAATGTCAAGCTTTTGGAGTGTTATTTGGAGTTGCACTGATCCAAAACAAATAGAGAGCATTCCACTGCACTCCTCACTTGAACCTTGGAGACGGTGAACACGCTTTGAGGAATCAGGAGTTTAGTTACTTACGGCAGAGTATCTAGTCTCAGCCTGCTGAGGTTTTCCAGCAACTTTGTTTTTGTTCCTGAACATCCCCACCTCTGACCTTATTTATGACTGGGGGAAGATCACTGAACCAGCTGAAGATTTGGCCAAGGACACTACTTGGAGGAATTTTCTATAGACATGCCCTGGTGCTGAGAATTTTCACCCTGATTCCCATTCACTTCAGTTTTGGCAGGGATCCTCAATGCTGCTTTGATGTAAAGAAGCAGTCACCCTCAACAATTGTCCATATTTGGATCAAGGCTGTAATGTGAATGGGCCTGCTGGAACCCAAATCAAGCAACAATGAGCAGGTTATTTTCGACTAAGTGCTTCTTGATAGTATTGTCAATGACCTTTTATATCAGTTTGCTGATGACTGAGAGTGGACTGATGAGGTGGTAATTGATTGATTTTAGTTGGTTCTGCTGTTTGTGGACAGGACATACCTAGACAATTTTCCATGTTGCTGGACAGATGCCAGTGTTGTTGCTATACTGAAACAGGTTGTTTAGGGCCCTAGCTAGTTCTGGAGCACAATTCAACAGTATATTTCCAGAATGTTGTCAGGGTCCATAGCTTTTGCAACCATTTCTTGTTATCACATAGACAGAATGAATCAGCCAAAGGCAGGCATCTGTAATACTGGGGCCTCAGGAGGAGGCTGAGTTAGATCATCCGCTGGGCACTTCTGGCTGAACATGCTTGGAAATACGTCAGGTTTGTCTTTTGAATTGATGAACTGGGCTATCTGCTATTGAAGATGAGATGTGTGTAGCCTCTTCCTCCAGTGAGTTGTTTAATTCTCCACCATTGTTCATGACTGAATGCAGCAACACTGCAGAGGTTAGATTAGAACTATTAGGGACCCAGATCATTTGTTAAATGGGATATAATGGGATGGCCCAAAATTAAACTTGCTTAGAGCACAGAAGAGGCTATTTGGTCTATAAGTTTACACACTGGATCATTACAAAATCAATTCATCCAGTTCCACTTCTTTTCAGTTTCTCCATAATCTTGCGTACCTCTTTTGTAAAAGCTGTATTAAGTGTAGCAAATTCAGTACCTTCCAACATTCCGTATTTTGCTTTTGTTTGTGTGCCTGATGTTACGATCACACCGACAGCAAGATTCCTCAATTTGTTCCATACAGGCTACCCAAATCCTTAAGCTCCTAGTGAGGAGGGCTGAAATGGTTCTGTTTGGTTATTCACCTGTCCCCTCAGTTACAACAAATTTAAACATGGATCCATTTCTTTGTAGATACATTTCTTTAGACGCAAATTGTGTTTTAAAAGGAACCAATTTCTCCTGGCTTTCTTGAGTAAACTGAGTGACCTTATTAATTACAAAACGAGAAGAGTTAGTAATGCAACATGTACGCCCACATCAGAAAGAAGAGGTGAGTCCAAAAATCAGGAAAGGGATATGCAAATCAGTCTGAAGTTGAACATTGTGGCAATTGCAGTGCAGCTTACTGGTAGTGTTGACATTGGTAGTTGAACAATTGGTTTCCTGATGCTTAGGCTTGTAGATTGTTTGAATAGAATACAGACTATCCTTTTTTGTCACGTGTACGCCATTGTAGGAGTACAGTGAAAAGCTTTTACAATGTGACCCTTCTTATGGTGACATCTTAGGTACAAGTACCTAGGTACAATTCTTGGATACAGCAGAGGAATAAAAATAGTTGCATCATTTAGAGTTGAAAATAAGTTATAAATAGGACTTCATTAAAGGGTTGACATTACAGTAAGATACAAACTTTCATGTAGACATTAGGGTAGCAGCTGAGTGCAGGCCCTCTACAGGTGGTCTGACTGCCGGCGCCAGACCCCAGTCCAACAGCTATCCCTGCTCTACTCCCAAGCCCCAGTCTCCGCTGTACTGGCACTCAACTGTTCCGAGGTAAGTTCTCGGACTGCCTCCCCTGCACTGGTCTCCACCTGGGACTTGCTGTCTGCATGTTACTCTGGGGCTACTTCCCTATGCTGCTCTGGGGCACGCAGCACATGCTTGGTACCAGGGCTTGCTGCTCACACTATTCTAGGGCTCATAGTCCACACACTCCACCAGGGCTTGCTGCTCACGCTATTCTGGGGCTCACAGACCACACACTGCACCAGGGCTTGCTGCTTGTGCTGTTCTGGGGCTCACAGCGCAACATACTCTACCAGGGCTCGCTGCTCGCACTGTTCCGGGGATCGCAGCCCACACGCTGTATCAGGACTTGATGCTTGCGCTGTTTCGGGGCTCGCAGCCCACGTGCTGTATCAGGTCTGGGTGCTCACGCTGTTCTGGGGCTCGCAGCCCACATGCTGTATCAGGACTCGATGCCCACGCTGTTCTGGGGCTCGCAGCCCGCACACTGTTCCGGGGCTCGTAGCCCCATAGACCTGCTGCTGGAACCTGCCACTGCTTAAGTATTTGCCTCTGGTGTTAAGGTGAGAGAAGAAGCAAAAAAGAGATAAAGAAAAGGAAAAAAGAAAGAAAAAGAACAGGCAGAGCAGAGGGCTGGCAGGAGCGTCCTACTCTGCCGCTATCTTGTCACTGCAATTATGTATTTCTGATACCATGCAACCATGATTAAATTCTATCATTCTGGGTGAGAGAGTCCTTTCATTGTCCTGTTTTCTTTTCCAGATGCTAGTTAACTAACTAGTCCCTTTACCTGCAACTTAGGGGTGGATAAGGGATAGTTCTTGGACTGTGGTCTTACAGCACACTAATGCTCGAACCCAGGCTAGTACGTACCAGAACATTTAATTTGACTAGCACTCTAGAGTTGAAATTGATTTTTTTAAGCCCCTGTACTTGTGTATTCTTCAAAACAGAAAAGCAAAATATGTGTCTGTGGTTTGAGATGTAATCCATAGTGGGGTGGCTTGATGTTGAGCAGGGTATTATAGCCCATCTTTGTTATCTTTGCAGTCACAAAAGATCATAGTCCAGTCTATACTGACTTTCCTCATCCTAACTTCAAAGGGCTCTTGTTGGAACTTCCTTTGCATCAATTGGTGTGATTCTCAATCAGTCTCACTCCAGACAAACATTTAATTTACACCTGTAACCATTTTTTGGCTGTATCTGCACTATATTAAAAAAAATACATTTGGAAATACAAATTTAAAATATCCACAGTACTTTGATTTCTGATCTGTTGTCATGACACTGAGTGTCATATCTAGAATCCTATGTCGCTTTTAAAAGCCCTTTTCTACATGTTCCTACCTCATATATTTTCACCTTCATTTTGATGAGAAATTTGCAATATAATGAATATTGCTGTCATTTAAAATGTTTTTGTTTTCCATTTCCCTCAATGTGTTTGACATTTGTCTACACTCATTGTATCCTCCCACTCAACTAACCTACTGTCCTTATGCATTATTTTCAGTTTCCTTCCTGTCAAAATTAATTGGTTATTAGTAAATTTGAATATTATTCATCTTTTGCTTATATCCAAGTCACTTTTATGTAACTGGGAAATAAGGAGTCACATGTCCGGTTAACCCAGAAAATACCCGCTTACTCCTTCACATTCTGCTCAGTAACCAGTACTCCTATTGCTACATTTCTAGAATGCCATGTATGATAATTTCCATACCAGAAGTAACACTTGCAATCTATAAATTCACAGCTTGTCACTTTTCCCTTTTCTTTAGGTAGTTATGTTAACAGTCGTCATGACTGTTTCGATGCAATTTTCATTCCTTGTGTGTGGAATTTTCCCAGTCCTTGAGCGGCATGGAAGTCGGGAAAATACAGCGGGCATGAAAAAAGCTCATTCTTGACAACAAGAAAGAAAATGTTCTATTTGTCCCCTCAAGATTTCAATGGCAAGTTCTGAATTTTGCTAATAAGTAACGACTCCCTTATTTGCATGCATTTGCATCTTGTTAATAGCTAATCTCACCTAATTTATGTGGAGAGCATAATTTTCCCATCCACTGTTGAGAAACTAGATGGTGTCAATTCTGAATATGGAAATCAGTGCCAAAGTTGCTCCGCTTGCTTCTATAGGCTTCATCACATATTGTTGTATGCTCTGTAGATAGCGACTGCCTCTATCTTTCATCCATGGACATCAACATTGGTAACACACCAGCCTCACCTCATCATCCTAGCTAATCTTGGACTAACTCGTAATGCACTTCAGCACTTAACTGCTGCTCTTTTTGGAGCTCTCGGGCACTGTTGCAATGCTCCCACCAAGTTGCTGTGCACACCGGGGCTTACACTTATCTTATCCATCTGCATAGGTGCATTTCATGGCTCTTTTCTTTCTTATTGTTTAATCACTTTATGCTTACCTTGAGGCTCACATGATCTCTGGTTTACCCTGCCTTTTGGCACATGGACATTTCAAACAGAGAGTACAGACTCTCTTTATCTCTGATCTATATCACTTTTTATTGCGAACAGAAAAGCAGGTTAATTTGCCATGGTTGCCAACACTGAACAGTGAAGGGAATGGACATGTTGCTTTCTGGGACTGTGCTACATCAATGTCACGTCTACAGCCTGTGCCAGCAGATTACATAGCAAGCATACTCACTGTGCTTCAACAAAATGGCCAAGTCTGAAAGTCGGAGGGAGCCAGCCCTCCAGTGGAGTGCAGGGGGATTACAAACGGTCAAGGGCAAAGGTCAAGGACTTCATCAAATCTTCGCCCAGGGAGTTGGCTATAGCCATTGAGTCACTTGCTGTGATCAGGTTCTGGGAATCTGAATACTTTTAGTCCAGGAACTGGATTGCAGTCAGTCATTTAGTTCAAATGCAACCAGTCCAGGGATTACACATGAGTTAGTCGGGGAACTGTGAAGGTTACAGGATAGGCCATGATCAGTCAGGGTTTCCTCACAAGTCAGTCCAGAGGGTGAGCCACCAACAGTCCTGGGTATGTGTGCAGTAAACACCAAATTCGGGTATAAACCAGGATTGGATGGAAAAGTGGGGATCCGGAAAAGTGGGGATTCTGAAAACTAATGGGGTTGATAGACAGCAACAAAGAAACATAAAAGGTGGAATCTTGGCTATCAAATAATTTTATTGCAACATTTAAACAAGGCTGATTTCAACCAACCTGTCCATGGAGACATCCAGACGTGTGCATGCTGGCGCCAGGACAGCTCTGATAACAAGAGCAGAGTCTGCCAACGTTTTATCCAGTTTACTAAGTGTCTTTAACAAACCTGTCTACTGCTCCTATAACTTGTGCATTTGTGCAAAGTTATAAATGGCCAGCACCATGGAATCATCATCTGCCTGGTTCTAAGTATTTCATACACCAATATCAATGTGTTGAATTCAATAGCAAAAGAGTTTGAGATTTTCAAACATTTTATTCTGATCCTATTGCATACGACAAACAGCTGTTTCCCTTCTGGGCCTTTTCCCTGTCTAGAAGCCAATACCCCATCAGGGAAGAATTCAGCTTTTTTTCAAATAAACCCATCACCATGTTAACAAGTCACCCAATATATGTAAGTACTATGGACAGTGTGTCAAGAACAAAAAATTAATAAAGATGGTAAAACAGAGGGAGGATTCTGCTTTTTAATAAACAAACCTGCTGTTAAATTAACAATTAATAAACATTCCTACTGGGGATGTGAAGAACTCAGCCTTTTACTGTTTTTTATTTTAATAATCCACTACCAATTAAATTCAACACAATGAACAAATTACCAACACTGCTGCAAACACTTTTTTTTAATTGACTGGTTCAGATAGTGGATGTGATATATGTCTTGGGCAAGTGGTTCTTGAACCTGGACCTCTGGCCCAGACGTAGGGACGTGTGACCTCAGTTTTTTTTAAATTTTGAAAAATCCACCACTAAATCACCCAACTTAATCAATTAAACAATAAATAAAGCCCGGCACACACAGCTCATTTTTTTTGATACCCATCAGCAGAGCACCCATTTGACTAATTAAACAATTGCCTTGTTAGATATGTTTTCTGCTCCAATGAGATAAAAAAAGGGATTGAGTGAGATGAAAGTGAATGGGAGGGTTATTAGTGATGGTGCAGGAGATCTGGTGAGGTATCCCCAGTAAGTGAATAAGAAGTGCAGAGGACAGGAAGGGCGAGTAGTTTAGGAGGTAGGCGAGAACTATTGACTGAAGATGCTTCATGCAATCATGAGAGTTGTAGACCATTACCTTTTGGTGATTTTACTGTGAAGTGGCAGAATTATTGAGTGTGAGGAAGCAGAGCAAGGATAGTAGTACTTGCCCTTACTGAGTGCAGAAAATTATAGACTTCCTTACTGCATAGATGGATGCTTCTTTTAGAATACGGAAAGCACACTGATGTGGGCCGCTATCTAGGTCAAGGCTGTCTGACTCTGATGGCATGACCCCCTTTGCCAATCCACAAGAAGGATGATGGCTTGGCAGTCCGTGCTCCAACATCTTCCAGGTCTCTTGGTTGCTAGTTTCCCTTTCTGAAACATGTCCTTTGTGATAACAGTGAAACACTATGGACTGAACGTCATTTCATAACTTGCAGCATTTCAAATGATGTGCAGCTAGGATTCGAATTTGGCATCAGTGGCACCTATGAAGAAATATTACCCACCTTATTGTTATACCAGGGCATCTAACATCAACCTTTTGGATGTGTCTGTCTCAACAACCCATTCAAGCTTATAATTCATGCTTAATAAAAACCAAAAGAACTGCAGATGCTGTAAATCAGGAACAAAAACAAAATTGCTGGAAAAGCTCAGCAGGTTTGGCAACATCTGTTAAGGAAAAAACAGAGTTAACGTTTCTGGTCCGGTGACCCTTCCTCAGAACTTGGGCTATTTGGCCCAAGCCCGTTCTGCTATTCAACAAGACTATTCCCAATCTTCTAGGTTAATTCCATATTCTCATACCATCCCCATACGCTTTAGTACCCAAAAAATTATCAACCTGGATCTTGAATATATTCAGCTACTGAGCATCCCTAACATCCCCATTTGAAAACACATCCGTTCTGAGGAGGGGTCACTGGACCCAAAAGGTTAACTCTGTTTTTTCCTTCACAGATGCTGCCAGACCTGCTGGGCTTTTCCAGCAACTTTGTTTTTGTTCGTGTTATAATTCATGCTGTTTGGAATAAATGGGTGGTTGCTGGAGCAAACCCTCCCAAAGAATGAAGGTGTATGCTCTGTCTGATTTTTATTTTTTTGTTTGTTTTGCATGGGTTTATTGCCAAGGTGTGGGATGCAATTAGCGCTCAGTCATCAGATTGTTCCAAAAATTCACAATATTCAGTTCAGTGTATGGAGAGTGTAGTAAATTGCTGTGGAATGAATATTCTGAAAGCAAATGCTAATGCTGTTCCAGAATGGGATCCTGATAATGATGACATAACCAAAGTGTTTCAGAGTATTTTGATAAACTACATGATGGAGACATTGAATTTGACCATTTTAAAATGATTTGATTGTGATTTAAAGATATCTTTGTACATTTATGTAATAGAATAATCCATGTCGTGTTCATTTTCTATGAATTACCAGTGATGTTTTGCACATTTCAAAATAGTGACCGGCCATATCTACTTCATGTATCACATTTTAATTTATACTGTGCATATGGATGTTCTTGGAAAGATCTTTTGAAAGCTTCAGAAGTTGACTTAGAGGCTGTGCGCCTGGATACTGAGAAAATGTTTCCACTTGCGGGAAAGCTAAGAATGTAGGCTGCTAATTTCAGAATAGGGAGTCAGCTGTTTAGGACATGTGAAGAGAAATTTCCAACTTGAAAAGTTTGTGAATTTTTGGAATTCTCAGTTTGGGATGCTCAGTAGCTGAATTTAACTTCAAACTTAACTTTGGCACCCACTTTCTCTTTAGGATGGGTTTGCGAATCCTTTCAGGAGGATGTAAGCAGCTGTAAGAACAAGGTGCTGGTGGGCACTACTGGCTTGCTTTGACTTCCCACTCTCTTGGTTCACTGCAGTTATCCAGTTACTCTTGTTTTAATTTTAGCAAGCTTTCCTTTTACTCAACATTTATTCCCACATGCAGTGCCTCCAGAACTTTGATTTCTCGCATTTTGTCTCCTACTGTCTTATGCTAATGCCTTTAGGGAAGGAAACTGCCATCCTTACCTGGTCTGGCCTACATATGACTCCAGACCCACAGCAATGTGGTTGACTCTTAACTGCCCTCTGGAATGGGCAATAAATGATGAATAATAAAAAAGTACTTCAGTCAGATAACCATCTGATCTTTTCTGTTTAAACACATTGCAGGTTATTTCGCTCAGAGATAGTAGGAACTGCAGATGCTGGAGAATCCGAGACAACAAGGTGC
>NC_063356.1:19473926-19511613 GCF_021869965.1 Rhincodon typus
ATGCTGCTTGGCCTGCTGTGTTCATCCAGCCCTGCACCTTGTTGTCTAGGTTATTTTGCTTTTGTTTCCCCACTTCCTTGTCTGCTTCTGAAGAAATACTGTTTAGTTGCGGCTTGTGGTTCAGATTTACATTTACACTGGCTGTATTGTGTGTGCATCTGTGATACAATGCAAAATATAATACATCAGTGTACAATACTCCTGTAACAGTCAGGGAGAGGTAGAAGAACGATAAAAACAAAACTTTCTGGGTTTTTTTCTGTCTTTGTGTTTCAGTTCTGTGGTATCTGTAATTCTTTGTTTTATTACAGAAGGACAAATATGTAGGCAAATTTCAGAGAAGTATAAAATAATTGGGTAATAGGTGATTTCAACATCCTATATATTTTAGGGAATGAAGCAAGGCAAGTGGTAGAAGTGTCAATGGGGGACATATTGGTGATAGTGACTGTAACTCAGTAAGGTTTTGAAGTCGCTATGGGCAAGGATGAAGATGAATCTGAAGTAAAGTTTATGAACTGGGGAGAGTCCAATTTAATATGCTAAGACCGGATCTGACCAAAATGGACAGGGAGCAGTGACTTGTAGGAAAATCTAATTGAGAGCAGTGGGGATGATTCAAAAAGGAAATAGTGAGTGCAAGGCCAACATATTTCCGTAAAGTTTGGACAAACAAGTCCAGAAAACTGCTGTGGGTATGATTGGCTGAAGGTCCTCTTTCTGTGCTGTAAAACTCTATGACTCTGAAAATTCCACGACCTAATACAGAATTCTTTTGAACTACCAGTGCTAAAGAAAGACATATCAGGTTATTCCATTCATTAGAATATGGTTCAGTAATTGCATTGTAGAATTAGCACTACAGTCTTTCAAGGCAGGTTTCCTTAACATAAATGACTGGAGGCAAAATTGCAGGCTGCCAGTTGCTGCTATACAATTTAAATCACAAACTGGAGGTTTTAGTTAGCTTAAATAAGAGATAACGAGGTGTAGAGCTGGATGAACACAGCAGGCCAAGCAGCACCAGAGGAGCAGGAAAGCTGATGTTTCGGGCCTAGACCCCAGCTTGACTGAGTACCTGCTTAAATCTAATTTTCTATTTGCCTGCATAAGTGATTTGAGCCTTTCTTAAGGGCAAGTTTGGTGAAGTAGAAATGGTCATTTGATTTGTGACCCCATTGACTTTGTTTTCAATGTGTGCACTCTTCCATCTGTTATCAATGCTCTTTCCTATCCCTCGAGTGGGAAGGATTTAGGATGGGAAGGGGGGATACGGGCTGTAGATTTTCTTGGTTATGTATTTGAAAAAGCAAGAAAAAATACTCCTGTAGTTACATTCAGCTGTTAGCAGTTTAAACTGAGTCCAGTTGATCTGCATATGTGGATTTAATACAGCCTGGTTAAAGATGTCTGTGACAACAAGGTGCAGGGCTGGATGAACACAGCAGGCCAAGCAGCATCATAGGAGCAGAAAGGCTGACGTTTCGGGCCTAGACCCTTCATCAGAAAAGGGGGAGGGGAAGGGGGTTCTGAAATAAATAGGGAGAGAGTGGGAGGCGGATAGAAGATGGACAGAGGAGAGGATAGGTGGAGAGGAAACAAACAGGTCGAAGAGGCGGGGATGGGGCCAGTAAAGGTGAGTGTAGGTGGGGAGTTAGGGAGGGGATAGGTCAGTCCAGGGAGGACGGACAGGTCAAGGGGGCGGGATGAGGTTAGTCGGTAGGAGATGGAGGTGCGGCTTGAGGTGGGAGGAGGGGATAGGTGGGAGGAAGAACAGGTTAGGGAGGCGGAGACGAGCTGGACTGGTTTTGGGATGCGGTGGGGGGAGGGGAGATTTTGAAACTTGTGAAATCCGCATTGATACCATTGGGCTGCAGGATTCCCAAGCGGAATATGAGTTGCTGTTCCTGCATCCTTCGGGTGGCATTGTTGTGGCACTGCAGGAGGCCCAGGATGGACATGTCGTCTGAGGAATGGGAGGGGAAGTTGAAATGGTTCGCGACTGGGAGGTGCAGTTGTTTATTGCGAACCGAGCGTAGGTGTTCTGCAAAGCGGTCCCCGAGCCTCCGCTTGGTTTCCCCGATGTAGAGGAAGCCACACCGGGTACAGCGGATGCAGTATACCACATTGGCAGATGTGCAGGTGAACATCTGCTTGATGTGGAAAGTCTTCTTGGGGCCTGGGATGGGGGTGAGGGAGGAGGTATGGGGGCAGGTGTAGCACTTCCTGCGGTTGCAGGGAAAAGTGCCGGGTGTGGTGGAGCTGGAGGGGAGTGTGGAGCGGACACGGGAGTCATGGAGAGAGTTGTCCCTCCGGAAAGCAGATAAAGGTGGGGAAGGAAAGATGTCTTTGGTGGTGGGGACGGATTGCAGATGGCGGAAGTGTCGGAGGATGATGTGTTAGATCCGGAGGTTGGTGGGGTGGCACGTGAGGATGAGGGGGATTCTTTTTTGGTTCTTATTGCGTGGACGGGGTGTGAGGGATGAGTTGCGGGAGATGTGGGAGACACGGTTGAGGGCGTTCTCGACCACTGAGGGGGGGAAGTTACGGTCCTTGAAAAACGAGGACAACTGAGATGTACGGGAGTGGAATGCCTCATCCTGGGAGCAGATGCGGCGGAGGCGAAGGAATTGGGAATAGGGGATAGCATTTTTGCAGGAAGGTGGGTGGGAGGAGGAGTATTCTAGGTAGCTGTGGGAGTCGGTGGGCTTGAAATGAATATCAGTTTCTAGGTGGTTGCCCGATATGGAGACAGAGAGGTCCAGAAAGGGGAGAGAGGTGTTAGAGATGGTCCAGATAAACTTAAGGTTGGGGTGGAAGGTGTTAGTGAAGTGGATGAACTGTTCGAGCTCCTCGTGGGAGCACGAGGCAGCGCCGATACAGTCATCAATGTAACGGAGGAAGAGGTGGGGTTTAGGGCCAGTGTAGGTACGGAAGAGGGATTGTTCCAGGTAAAGAGGCAGGCGTAGCTTGGGCCCATGCGGGTACCCATGGCCACCCCCTTTGTCTGTAGGAACTTGGTTTAGACATTTCTCAACTGGGCTAGGCCCGAAACGTCAGCCTTCCTGCTCCTCTGATGCTGCTTGGCCTGCTGTGTTCATCCAGCTCTACACCTTGTTACCTCGTTGATGTTGTGTTTGTTCTCTTGATGGTCAAAGTGGAGGTAGCATAATGGTTATTTGTTAATTTTTAAGAGGATGGGTTGAAGGAAAATATTGTTTTAAGGCTGGCTATTGAATTAAAGTGACATTTAGATTTAACTCTGATCTAGATTGAGGTTGCCTGTTTTTACAGCAATGAAATATATCCTTTAGAATTTTTTATTACTTCTGGTTATTATTCTTTTTATTCATCATGAAATGTGGACATCACTAGCTATGCCAGCAATTATTGCCCTGGAGAAGGTGGTGAAGAGATTCATCCTTGAACTGATGGATCCATTTAGATATAAGAACACTTGAAATGCTGCTAGGAGGGGAGTTTCAGGAATTTGACCCAATGAGAGTTAAGGAACAGCAATATAGTTCCAATTCTGGATGGTGTATGTCTTGTTGGTGAGCTTGCAGATGGTGCTGTTTCCTTGCTGCTCTTGTCCTTTTAGCATGATCGCAGCCATGGAAAGTTCTGTTGAAGGAGGCTTCATAAGTTACTAAATTATTCTTTGGGGAAGAAAAACACTTTTTAATTGACTACTGGAAATGAGCACTGCTATCAGGATCATAATTTATTATCCATCTCTTTTTGCCCTTGAGAAGATGGTGGTTAGTGGCCTTCTTGAATCGCGGTAATCCAGTTGTCATGCCTCAGCTGGATAGTGCACTGGAAATCAAGCCCCACTGTTCCAGTGTAGTCATAAGAGACAAAGATTTTGAAAGAAATATGCAAAATCCCAAACTACCTGACTTTCAGATCCAGAGTGAGAAAAAAACATGGATCAAGTTAATAATAAGAAATCATGACTTATTACAGGTTTTATTAGATTTTAGCTACAAGTAAACTAATAAATTAAATCTAGTAAATACTACAGACTAAAACTCAAACTCTTTGAAACTCCCTCTTACATAAAAATAGAGACATAAACACTAAAAAATACATGGGTAGAGGGAAATCCAGGCAAACAGTTCCATAGTCTTTGTTCACAAGATGGTTCTTGCCAGCCAAAAGTTTCTCCTTGACCTTTTTCGAAATGCTTCCACTGTTTTGCAAAAGGCACAGGGTGGCTGTTTAACTCATGAAAGGTCTCTGACTTCTTCAGTTCAAATTCACAACTGAGCATCTGGTGAAGGAAAGATCAACTGGTTTTCTTCTGTTTTAAAGTGGCCTAGTGCAGAGAACTCAGTTTTTTGACTGCTTCAGACCTGCTGGTCTTCTGATCCGACTAGCTTCTCTCGAATTACCGATAGCCCAAGCTGTTCAGCTAACTGACAACCATTCATCATGTCAATTGTTGGCAGGCAGAGCATCTATCGCCATTGGTTTGTGGACTAGGGTCCAATGATCAATCAGGTTCACTTGCAAACAACCCCTTGACTCCCGTTTGTCTGAATATTGTTGGAATGAACAGCTACCCAATAGGTATCAAATTTCTTATTTTTAAATCCCTGAGTTTCAAAACAGTTCTTAGTTCCGTGCACAATTTTCAGAGTCTGCTATTACAGTATACTCACAATGCTCTTGGTGGGAGGGGAGGTTCCAGGATTTTGAGTCAGTGAGCATGACTTGCATATGGAATAAACTCCTGAGGAAGTGGCGGATGTGGGTACAATTACAATGTTTACAAGACATTTGGATAATTCCATGAATAAGAAAGATTTGGAGGGATATGGGCCAGGAACAGGCAGATGGGACTAGTTTAGTTTGGGATTAAGTGGACTGGTTGGACCGTAGGGTCTGTTTCCATGCTATATGACTCTATAACTGGCAACTGTGTTGAGGTTTGCACAGCATCTTGACTTGAACATATATTGTTACTGTTCTTTTTGTATCAATTGTCAAAATTCAAGAATTCCTTACGGTACAAGCACTATACCCACCAAGAATGCATCACTTTAAGAAGGCAGCTCATTGCTAACTTGGTGCAACTAGAGTTAAGCAGAAAATGTCTTTTCCGGATTGCTTCTATAATTAAAATTCTTTAATTTTGTAACAGAGGTGACACTAATTAGATGCATAATTACTGGATGGAAACTTGAGCCCTTCCCCTTTTGAGTTTGGTTGAAGAGGGGCAATTACTTAGTTGGCAGTTGATCCTTTTCTCTTCCCACCTCCACCCTGATTGTCCATGGTGTGAAGGCTCATTTAGTCTTCCTATTGTGCTGCGGGCAACTAAACAAGCCGCAGGCTCACCAAGTGGGGAGCACAACAAACAAATCTAAAAAGAGACAATAAGAACTGCTGATGCCGGAGTCCGAGATAACGCAGTGTGGAGCTGGAGGAGCACAGCGGGCCAGGCAGCATCAGAGGAGCAGGAAGGTTGACGTTTTGGGTCGAGACCCTTCTTCAGAAATGCTTCGGCCTCTGATTGGCTAACAGCTGTCAGTAACAGGTGAACTTCTGACCTAACCATTCTTGGGATCCTTTATCATGGGATGGCTTGTCAAGTTTGGTTTTTACACTTTCATGGATGTGAGTGTCACTGGCATTTATTGCCTATCCCTAATTGCCTGAGGGGCAGTTAAGAATCAACCATGTTGCTATGGGTCTGGATTCAAGTAAGGATGGCAGATTGCCTTCCCTAAAGGACATTAGTGAACCAGACGATTTTTACAACAATTAACAGTCCTTACTTGGTTGCCATTGGACTAGCTTTTGTTTTTAAATTGCAGGGTTGAGTTGAAATTTCACCATCTGCTGTGGTGGGATTCAAACCTATGTCCTCACAGCATTAGTCTGTGGTTTTGGTTTAGTATTCCAGTGATAATACCACTCCACTACTAATTCCCCTCTTAGTTCTGTTTGAGTGGCAGAAGATGTGGCAAGGTTTATCGAAAATACAGTGCAGGTGACCTCGGTAATCTTCAAAGTTCTACCCGTAATATGAAAAAGATATAATTTCGAGTTTGGAAACGTTTCGGGTCTGGACTGTTCTTCAGAAATGTAATCATTTCTGAAGAAGGGTCCAGACCCGAAATGGTAGCTTTCCTGCTCCTCAGATGCTGCTTGGCCTGCTGTGTTCATCCACCTCTACACCTTGTTCTCTCAGATTCTCCAGCATCGGCAGTTCCTACTATCTCATGATTAATGGATGTTGTTTGTATTGGTGAGATGTAAATGGTGGTTTCCTGAAGAGGTCAGTCTTCTCAGTCTATATGTAAAATTGCCTGACTTGTCAACATCATTAAAATTGTTGAAAATATAGAAATAAGCATATGTGTTTATCTGTGGAGAAAAAAAGCACTTAATAACAATTACTACACTTTAATGCTGCATAATGACTTTGGAAAGTTCTGAACTTGTAAAAGGATAAAGACAAGTTTGATTAGTTGTAAGTTGATTCCTTTTGCAAGCAATTTGGAAGACATTTGGACAATTGATATGGAGAGATGTGAGGTGCTGCATTTTATAGGGAAGAATGGTAGAAGACATGCACTTAATAGTGAAACTTTAAAAGGCATTGAGGAGCAGAGAGTCTGAGGCTTTCAAAATGCCCAGCTTTAAATCTGGGAGGACAAATTGCCAATTATTCGATGAATTCTTGTTTTTGCTTCTGTGCAATCCTATACTTCAACACAATACTGAAGGTAATATTATGTGATTGCATCACCTGATGAATAAGTCAGTGAAAATTGAAAAGATCCCCTCAAAAAAAAAAGTGACTGTGCCTGCCCAAAAGCAGGCTGTGCTTGTGTTGCACTGTAGAGAGGAGTAAGCTTAGAAGCAATGAAAAAGAGATCCCATCACATTAGGTGACTCCCTGCTAAAGACATGTCCCCAAACTGCATCCAGTGTGATATTATGCCTAGGGTTTGTTGAGTGACTGTTTTCAAGGCTAAAGCAATTAGTGGCCCTACTTTTGAGATAGTAATGATGCTGGAACTGTCACCATTCATTATTATTCTCATTTCTCTCAAAGTGACAGCAATTTCTGGAGTACACACATGGTCATGTTGAAACCTCCCCATTCAACAATGAATTAGAGGAATCACTGAATTTATGAGAACTTGCCTTTTATTAGAACCAGTTCTTGGGTGAGGTTCTCCAATTTGTTATGGTACCAGACCAAATACCTCAGCCCATTTATGTTCCCAGATGAGGAAGGTGAACTGGCTGTTCTTGATATTCACCCCCCCTTCGGTTGGTGACAAGAAATTTAATTTTTAGCTGTATCACACACATTTCTCCCAAACCAAAATGAACTTCTGGTTTAGAAGGAGACAGTTGAATCAGGCTTTTTGTTTTTAAACAAAGTTAGTGAGTTTATTAAATGTGAGAAGTAACAGGAGCACAGCACACATGCACAGATTAAATGTAAGAGGTGAGTCCAAAAAGGTGAAAGTTTTTTTTAAACAAGAAGTAACAATATACAGATCAGTCTCTGAGTTATTTGGGAAGAGTGGCCATTCAGATGGCTCTCACCAGTAGCATTGACATCAATTTGATAAACTGTAGATTGTAAGATTTTTGGCCTTGTAGGTTAATTTGAAGATTTTTTTAAATCAACCTGTGCAGAGATGTTATGACACCTGGAACAGGTGGGACTTGAATACAGGTCTCCTGCTTCAGAGGTAGGGACACTACCACTACACCACAAGAAGCCTTTTGTAAGTTCATTGAAACTCTCCTGTTCTGATTCCTTTCAGCTGTGGCCAACTGACAGCACTGAGTATTAGAGAATAATTTCCCTTTTATTTTACCCACTATAGGGGTAATTCTTGGAGCAGTGACCTTCATGGCACACTAATGCACACACCAGAAATGGCAGGCCACTAACTCACACAGGCCAGGTTTGAAGCTTGTTTTTAACTCCATTCCTATGAATAAAAATGGGGGAAACAGTAAATATATATCTCACCTAGATTGCTGTAACATCCTGTTCACTCTCTGAGATACACCTAGGAGATTACAAATTTAATTTGTGCATTTTCTCCCTTTTGAAGCTTCTTTGACACCTCATCAGGTGTGACATTCCAGTTTCTCTGGCTACTGAATATATAGCTGCAATCAACTTTGGCTGTCTGCCCTTTTCCATAAGATAAATGTTACAGTTATCAGGTTGAATAAGCCTAATGGCAATCCAGGGCAACAATCGATAGTTATGGTGGCTTTTATGCTTTGTCTCACTGTAAAAGCGTTTGAAAACAGTTGCATCTTGTGGAATGAGAAGAATTGGGTTTTTAATGGCATACTAAAGTTATAATTATAGCTGAATGGTCTCAATGATCCTTTAATACTGAGTTTGTACTTTTGGAATATCTGATTTCTTCATTGTGATAGAAATTCCATATTCATTTTTGTGTATGGTATGTTGGCTTCCACTTTAAAACCCAACTGAATGCCCTAATTTTCTTTTATATTGTTTCCTGGAGTTGGCTATAGATTCCATCTAACATTGGAAAAGGGCTGTATCACAGTAGAGTTTACTTGATTGTTTATGGGCAGTTTTCTTTGAGATCAGTGCCCAACATTGACTCTTTACCGCTGAGTTGTGAAATCTGGGTCAATATCTGTTGAGCATTGTATTTTGCTCTATTTGGTCCTGCTCATCTGTACAACCTTGCTCACTGAATGTAGTTATGTCATAATAATCCTCTTGTTCCAATTTCTTGATAATATTGGAATTTTCACTCTTTTGGTGGTGCTACAAGTGAAAACAGACTGACAATTCTGGAGGAATGTCGTAAATACCAAAACATTAGTTGTGTTTCAAAATGATTTCATAAATGCAATCATTGAGAAAGATTTAGTGTTAAGATTGCATTTTTAAAATAGTATCTCTATGACAAACATGGTTAGAATAGCTTTCCTGAATTGGACTGCTGTGTAAAGAAAAAAATGAAAACTTAAAAGAGTGATAAAGTTGATATTACACCTGTATGCATGGAAATATCTATATTGGGCAACCTGAAATCCTACAAATCAATTGTTTGAAATCTGAAGACTCTGTACAATCTAATTTGTTTTTAAAATCTATTATAGAGCTTATCCAATAGGCTCAGTGGGTCAATGCTCAGTATGTGCTGGAATTGTTCCACACGGCCCAGGAACATCTGTTCCTCAATTCTCTCCCTACTTGTCATTCATTGTTGGAAAGATTCTTGTATGCAGAAGACAGTAGTACCAAACTTGGAGACCACAGCAGGTCAGGCAGCATCCCTGAACAGAAAGCAAGCTAACATTTCATGACTCTTCATCAGAGTCTTCTAGACTTGAAACATTAGCTTGCTTTTTCTACATGGATGCTGCCTGACCGGCTGTGATCTCCAGCACTTTTTGTTTTCAGTACAGATTCCAGCATCTGCAGTAATCTGCTGCTAGAACCAAACTAGGCTGTGATGGCTCTTTATATTCATGAATGCAACAATAGTGAAACAGCTTGCTGCCATTGACTGACTAAAATCCCATTTTATATTGGATCCTTTGAAGGGATACATGAACAAGTTTACTTCTGGAAACAAAATATTTTACAAAAGAACATTTGGGGGTATTTTCTTAATTGTGTCTTAATTTATGTTAAAATGTTGCTTTATGACCTGATTTATTGGCAAAAGTGTTAACATTCATCTGTGCTGGATTTTGACATACTGGTCACAGGAGAAAGGACCACTAGTGTACAGGAAACCTGGAAATATGAGTTGATGGCTTTTTAGTCCAAACACTATTATTGTTATTCCTGGGTTTCTCAACACCATGTGATACCAACCTGAATTAATTGTTTTCAACTTCAGTTTGTAAAAGCAATGATATAAGCATTAAAAATTGATGAAATATAGTGTTGGAAACAGAACACAAGGGAATAACAGAATGGAACGCATGAGTTCAAAGGATGAATTCCTAACATGTTTTTGAGGGCTGTAAAGGCATTCAGGACAATATTGTTTCCTACTGATAGAAGGAAGAACCTGCTAGTGACATCAAGTAGCTGTGGCAAGAGGCAGTGGAGAAGTTCAGCCACAGGAGCAGGCTGTCAGGCTTCTGGATTCAGTACCAGAAGTGGTTTAATGACCTGGATAGGTAGAAAGTTGACTATTATGGTATATCCATGAATGTAGCAATGTGCACATCACACTGAGTCCCTCACTCTGCTTCTCAGGCCAACTCCAGTACAGTACGCTTTGCACAAACTTATCTTTCAACTGAATTATTTCTCTCAGTTTATGCACTTCCTCAAATCCCCCTCTCAAACCCAGCACTGACCTTCACTTTTCTTTATGCAACATCATGCCTTTCATATCATCCTCAACAAATATTCTCCATCAATTTGTTCAACACAAACTATTACTCTAAGTTAGAGCTCTCTCTTCTTCCTTGCAGGAGAGAAGAACACATAATGCAAAGGAGAGTCAGAAGCACAGGTGGCTCTCCCAGCTATGAAGGTGCCAGAAATCTGTGGAGTTTCAGCAGGGATGGCTGTCGGAGAGGGGCAGGGCGGGGTGGGAGCTCTTCAGCTACGTGTTATGTTCTCCAAACAGCCACATGGCATACAACACTTGATTAATTTAACTTGATAGTAGCAGTGAGTTAAACATGATTAACTGTGTCGTGATCAGTTAATATGTGTTTACCTTGCAGGAGTTGGTACAAAAGGGCAATGATAACTCGTCCTCAAAAGTCACCGCACCATCACAGGATACATGCGGTTATGCACCAGCTCAGATGGTTGCATTTCCATGAGATTGGTACAGAAGATAGGTTTTCATGTCATAATCCAATATCATAATTGGGCAAGAGCATCTGACCATAACAAAACAAAGCAGGAGTAGGCCATTGGCCCCTTGAGCCTGTTGTGCCATTCAATAAGATCATGGCTGATCCAACACTCCTTATGTCCACTTTCCTGCCATTTCTCCATAACCCTTAATTCCCCTACTGATCAAGAATCTATCTCAGCCTTAAATATACACAAGGACCCTGCTCCCACAGCTCTCTGTGGCAAGAAATTCCAAAGACACTCAACTCACTGAAAGAAGAAATTCCTCCTTATCTCAGTCTTAAAATGGTGCCCCTTTGCTCTATGATCCTAGATTCTCCCAAGAGGGGAAACATCCCTCAGCATTCACTCTGTCAAGCCCCTTAAGAGTCCTATATGATTCAATGAGGTCACCTCTCATTCTTCTAATTCCAGTGAGTAGAGACCCAACCTGTTTAGCCTTTGCTGTTGAGACAATCACGACATATTGGGGATCATGTTTCTCTGAACTGCCAGATGGTGAAGACAGGAACAGCATTGGCGAGTTCAAGTTGAGGGTCATTCGACGACTCCAAGATCTATTCAGCTAGATTCAAATGCTGAACCTTTGGGTGCCTCTGCAGAATGTCTGGAGCAGCAGCAGCGAAGAATGTATGATGTACTGATCAGTGTCGCATCCCACCATGTACATGCTTTCAAGGAGAATAAAGGATTCTGCCTTGGGCATGAGTGATGTGATGGCAAAGGCATTTGAGATGATGTATTTTACAATATAGATTGGTCCCCTATATGAATACCTACTCGAAAGAAGAGTTCATTTGGATTTGAAACATTTAACTCTGTTTCTCTGTCCATAGATACTGCTAGACCTGCTGAGTTTCTCCAACACTGTTTGTTTCAGATTTCTAGCATCTACAATATTTTGCTTTTCATCAAATAATGCATGCTGGTCCTCACTGATGGTTTACACATTATGAATGTCACCTTAAATATGGTGCGTGAAACTCTAGCTTTGTGCGTTCAATACCCCAATAATCTGTGGCAAAGTGCCCTTTAGTTCATTACAATCAAGAAGGTGTGAATGGACTGTAAGAAGGATGATGGTGGAACAGAATATGGAAGTTGGAAATTTGCTCAGAGAATTTTCATTTCTCATGCCTTGCCATACATCCCCATTGCCAGCTAGTATCCTGCATGCTGCCTTTTTCCCAATCTCCAAGTCTGCCCCTTGCATAGTTTTGGATGGAACAGTCTTGAGCGGGGCCCTGACAGGCCCCGGAACCCTAGGAATGTTAGGTAAGAAGTCCTAGCTGTCAGAACAAGGATCTCAATAGCTTGCCTTTACTACTGCTGAATTCACAGGGATTGGGTGAAGTAGAAGCTTTAGGAAGAGGAAGTATAAATGTGCTTGAGGGTGTACTCATTGGTGTACGACACAATCTTAGAATGTTGAGAATGAGATTAATTTTTGAAGTGTACAAATCTTTTGTTTCCACACTTTCCTGTGTTGCCCATTTTTGAAAACACAAGCTTTCTGAGCCTAGCTCCTTCTTCAGGTGTTAAAGCTTGTGTCATCAAATAAACTTGTTGAACTATAACCTGGTGATGTGTAATTTCTGATGTTTTCCACCCCAGTCCAACACCAGCACCTCCACATCATGGCCCATTTTTGCTTACATGTTTTTATTTGTGGAGAATGGTAATCCATTAATTAATGCCGAGCAACAACAGGTCTGTAAAGGGGATGCTTGGTTGCTTGCAGGGCTGTTTTGTGAGGAGAAAATGGGAGGAGAGAACTCCCGAGGGGAGGGAGCAAATTTTGCAAGTGGCTTTCAGATGACTGGACTGGTGGAACCTAAGTGACCCTCAAGCCAATGAGACCATCTTGGGTTGAGCTCTGTTCTGCAGCTAGTTCCTTGGCTACTTCATGCTTCTCCTAGTCATCCTCCTCCCTAGTGTTTCCAGTTTATTCTGCAAGTTCAAACCTCACTGCTGTGCGTGTTGTGCAAAGTGCAGCACACCATAGCCATTCTGGAGAGCTGGTGAGTGACTGTTGAAGGACACCTCCAAATTTCTTTAGGTGCCACTATTTAAGAAGAGTGGTAAGGGAAAGCCAGGGAACTATAGACCAGTGAGCCTGACATCGGTGGTGGGCAAGTTGTTGGAGAGAATCCTGAGGGACAGGATTTACATGTATTTGGAAAGGCAAGGACTGATAAGGGACAGTCAACATGGCTTTGTGTATGGGAAATTGTGTCTCAGGAACTTGATTGAGTTTTTCAAAGAAATAATGAAGAGCATTGATGAAGACAGAGCGATGGCCATGATCTATATGGACTTCAGTAAGACGTTCGACAAGGTTTCTTGTGGTAGACTGGTTAGCAAGGTTGGATCACATGGAATAGAGGGAGAACTAGCTATTTGGATACAGAACTGGCTCAAAGGTAGAAGACAGAGGTTGGTGGTGGAGGGTTGCTTTTCAGACTACAGGACTGTGACCAGCAGTGTGCCATAAGGATCGGTGCTGGGTTCACTGCTTTTTGTCATTTATATAGATAATTTGGATGTGAACATAGGAGGTATGGTTAGTAAGTTTGCAGATGACACCAAAATTGGAGCTGTAGTGAACAGCGATAAAGGTTACCTCTGAGTACAACGGGATCTTGATCAGATGGGCCAATGGGCCAAGGAGGAGTGGCAGATGGATTTTAATTTAGATAAATGTGAGGTGCTGCATTTTGGAAAGGCAAATCAGGGCAGGAGTTATACACTTAATGGTAAGGTCTTGGGGAGTGTTGCTGAACAAAAAGACCTTAAAGTGCAGGTTCATATTTCCTTGAAAGTAGAGTCGCAGGTGGATAGGGTAGTGAATAAGGCGTTTGGTAAGCTTGCCTTTATTGGTCAGTGCATTGAGTATAGGAGTTGGGACGTCATGTTGTGGTTGTACAGGACATTGGTTCAGCCACTTTTGGAATCCAATGTGCAATTCTGGTCTCCTTCTTATAGGAAAGATGTTGTGAAATTTTGAAAGAGTTCAGAAAAGATTTACAAGGATGTTACCAGATGTTGGAAGGTTTGAGCTATAGGGACAGGCTGAATAGGCTGGGGCTATTTTCCTTGGAGAGTCGGAAACTGAGGGGTGACTTTATAGAGGTTTATAAAATCATGGGGGACATGGATAGGGTAAACAGACAAGGTCTTTTCCCTGGGGTAGGGGAGTCCAAAACTAGAGGGTATAGGTTTAAGGTGAGAGGGGAAAGATATAAAAGGCAGCTATGGGACACCTTTTTCATGCAGAGGGTGGTACGTGTGTGAAATGAGCTGCCAGAGGAAATGGTAGAGACTGGAACAATTACAACATTTAAAAGGCATCTGGATGGGTATAAGAATAGGAACGATTTCGAGGGATATATGGACCAAATGCTGGCAAATGGGACTAGATTAATTTAGGATATCTGGTCGGCATGGATGAGTTGGACCAAAGGGTCTATTTCCGTGCTGTACATCTGTGACTCTATAATGTAAAGCATGTGTTGATTTGCTCAATGACCTATGATGTTGTTAAATCTTGCATTATGTTATTTCTTGGCTTTATGTATTTAGTCACTCACTGATGTCATCAGTCACTGTTTAATTTAGTATCAATTGTTTCTAACTAGCCAGGTACAGTTACAGCACCCTGAAGGTTGCCTGTGAATTTTTTGTACATTTGTATAAATATCTCTTTTGTGGTTGCACACCAGCTGCACCTTTGATGGTAATGAATATCCCTGGGTGAGCTTCAATTGCCAGGTGCATGCTGGCAATGATGACCAACATCTGTAGGAAGACAGCTTAGATCCACCTGCTCACTGGCATCAGTGTTGACAACATTGACGTAAGGAACAAAAGGCAGAGAGATTTAGAGCACTGTAAGGTTTGGTAAGCCACTGCTAAAGGATAGCCATCAAGTCAACTTGAAGCTGGTCTTATTTCTGAAGGATGCAAGTATATTCTGCCACCTGAGGCACTGGTGGTCTGACTTATTAAGGAAAACACCCATCTGTCAGCAAATGGTATGTCAGGTATTAGATTCTAGAATCCCTACTGTGTCGAAGCAGGCTATTTGACCATCAGGTTCACATCAACCCTCCAAAGTCCAAGTCAACCACACCCACCCTAACCCCTGTAACCCTGCACTTCCCATGGCTAACCCACAATTCCTGGGCAATTTAGCATGGCCAATCCACCTAACCTGCAGATCTTTGGACAGTGGGAGTAAACCGGAGCACCCAGAGGAAACCCACACTGACACTGGGAGAACGTGCAAACTCCATACAGACAGTCACCCGAGGCTGGATTCAAACCCAGGTCCCCGTCACTGTGAGGCAGCAATGCTAACCACTGAGCCATTATGCTGCCCCATTGTCTGTTGCGAGTCTAGATCTCTGATATCCAATTACCTGTGGAATAAACATTTATGAGTTGCAGGTTTTCCAGCTTCTGCAACAACTGGTGCAGTCGGTGCTGCTGGTTTTCCAGCCTTTCATGTGAGATCCAAAGCAAAGCAACATGAGTGGCACCTGTGATGATCTAAAAGACCACCACCAAAGTGCAGTCAGATATATAAATATCCAAAATGGTGAAAGTAACCTCAGGCCAAGTCCTGTGAACCAAATCTTTTCCATAAACAGACAAGAAAGCAATTAGGAGGTTTCATTAAACATTAATATTTTACTTCATGCCTTCAGCCCCCTCAATTGCTGCTGTGTTCTTGCCTTGATTTCACTGGTTATTTATAGGAAGTTCAGAAAGCTTGTACGCCTACAGTTAAATTTCACAAGCCATGTAAATATCAGAAATAACATATTAAAATTGACAACTTGCTTCTCACTTGCACAAACCCTAATGAGCTGCAGTTAAATGTAGAAGCAGTGGGCAGAAGCCAATGTGCTTTCAATTTACTCGCCCTTGACCACAACACCATGCTCACTCTTGATGATTCCCCCGCACCCACCCACTTGCACGCGCACACATGCTGCTCTAAGTTGAGATTGTTCCTGATGCATCAAGCCAAACTAACATTCGATGTGTTAATTAGAAAATCTCCCTCATTTTTTCTTTCTCTCTCACACTTTGTCTCGGGCCTTCTTGCTCTTACACTATCTCTCCTTCTGTCGCACTGTCTCATTCTTGCTCCCACTCTCTCTCACTTCACTTATACAAGTGAAGCTAAAGCTAAATGTAATTGAGGTTTATGTATTGGCTTCGCAGTTATGCAAATGGTTAACTAAATGATTGAGTCTTTTGTGAAGCAATAGTCCTGTCCCATTGCCTGGGCTAGAAGTCTCTATCTGGGCTCAGTCCCACCCTATTATGTGCTGTGTCTTAAATGTCCAATCAGGATAATTTTAAAAATATTAAAGCGAAATAGTAAGGGTCTCGTGGTGATATCCCTACCTCTGGACCAGAAGGTTTGGGTTCAAAACAAACCTCAGATGATTGCCATGAAAGTATGTCATACACACAGGAGCAGGTTTTTTTTTTAAAAAACAATTATTATAGCCAGTTGCACTCTGGACTTTAATGAGCACAAGACCTGCTTTCAGCCATTACCAGTGATATTGAACCTAAGAGAATATTTAGTGCAACACTGAAATGTGTAATTTATATCATTCATTCTACCATAATGGTTCATTCCGATCTGACCTTTCTCATCAACTCTAATTTTATTGGGCTGCAAAAAATAGCTGTCAGGAAGCACTTGCAAGGGTCAACAGTAACCCTAGAAATTTGTGGTCTGCTATTATATGGAGGTCACCTCCAGTGCTTGCCGTACTTTTTAATCATTTGTGGTTCATGGGTTTGCTTCGCATACAGCAGCTGCAAAATCACATCGCATTTTATAGACTAATTGTCTCTTTCTTTTTCAAATGTTTGACTTTTCTAGGTATTAGGAGATGTAGTCATTAGGGCTGATGGTCAGTATTAACCTCTTGCAATGTGCAAGCTGTTTGTTAGCTGATTGGTTTAGAATTGTTGCAGTGTTAAGCTTAGAGTGCCGAGGAGGTGGCAGGTAATCGTGTAAAGCAGATACTACATCCTGTTAATCCAAGTAGAAAACTAAGCACATGGTAAAGTGGCAACAGTTGATTGCAAAGAACATACTGTACGAATATTAGTTGTTCCCAGTGACGTTGGTTTAAAACAAGAATGCAAAGCTTAATTAACTCAAATGTGTTAAGTATTTCATACAAGTTGAAATGGGTATAATTACTATCTGAAATGTTAATAAAGCCATGACTCTTGTTGATTTCCTTTACCACCTTTTCTCTTCCTAATCCCCATTGTACTGCATTTCTGACAATGTTGTTCCTACAGTACAAAATGTACTGAAAGGTGTGCATTTTCACAAATTTTGCCTTGAAGCAGTTTATTGGATTTTTATTAATACTTATCCAATGAATATAAATCAAATGTTAAAGCCTGAACTGGTTCCAAAGCTAATTGCCCCCCTTGCTATAGAAAATGCCATTTCTCTTTGCTTTGTTGTTGCACTGGACCCTAACACCATATTTTATTTATTTGACATTACAGTTTTAATGTATATGCACCTTCAAATGAGTTTTCTGTCTCTAACACTCATCAATTGACCAGAAAAGTTGAATAATATCAATGCTGTTCAAATAATATCAATTGTACTTGTTAATTTGGGCCTCCTTTCCTTTCCCCTTTCCTGTTTCAAAAGGTTTAAGCTGAGGAAAGACCTCCTTAACGTTGGAAATGACAACTGCTGTATACGGTAATGGTTCTGAAATGGTTAATTTTGGATACTGATTTCAGCTCCTTTCTTTCTGATGATGTCATTCAATCTTAAGTATGGAAAATGGGAGAATAGCTGTATCTCAGAGGACAGATTTGTCATCTATGGCTCACATGTCTTTGTAAAAATGTCTGTTTCACTGATGTATTTTGTATTATAGCAATTAGGTACAAGAACCACTTCTTAAGACTCAAGTGGTTGTTCCTCTACCACTGTGAACCAAATAATAAGGAAAGAGGAATAATGGCAGTATCCTTTGACCAACAAATATCACACGAACTGAATCAGAAAGATGGCGCACAGCTTTATTACAACTGCCGACACAACATAAAATCATATTGGAACATTTTGTTATTTACAAGATGTTGGCTTTCACCCAAGTTTGTATTTTTCACAATTAATGTACTTCATGTCCTTCTGTTGAAGAAGACAGACAAGGAGAATTCTTTTTGGCAGTTTTTTTAAATTTAAAAAGTGATGTTAATAATGTTACTTGGTCTGTAAGGGCTTAGGAGTTCACAGGACCTTTTATGGTGAGAAAAGGAAAGTGAAATTATCTAACTTAGATCCTTTACCTTCTTTATGCAGGAAAATTGTGGCCTACTGTCAATGCCAACATAGAGACATAAGTAGAGACAGAAATTTCGTTGTTGCCTGTTTATTTAAAATTTGAATATTTTTAGATAGCACAACATAGCTCATGGGCATTAGTCCATTGGAGGCACTACCTCCTAATGTATGCACACATTAGAAAGTAGGTTTACAAATGTAAAATCTAACCACCTCATGAAACTCTATCATTTATACTTCCTTTTAGAAGTAATGTGTTCACTGAATACAAATTGGATCTTTGAAAATTCCTTTTGTGTTCATGAGGGTTCTAAAAAATACTATATTTCCAGTTCAGATATCCAATATTAGAACCGAACACTCCAGTTACAATATGCAAAGATAATGTATTTTTACCCCATTCTCAATAAAAGCAGCCAGTCTGAATTGAATTCCTCTTTAGTATTCATAGCTGCCTTCCTTTAATGTGTTTCTGACAGCAGGACTGATGTGGACTGGGATCTGCAATGAGACCATACAGGTAATGTTGAGGAAAATATTCTAACAATCTGGGCTGGTCCCATAGATAAAAGTGATGGTGAGTTGATTCAATGCTTTTCCCAATCTCTAATATTCTGTTCCTCCATTCAGGATCTGTGGACCCTGTAGGTCCATATAGACTTGCCAGAGAGCCCAGAAAAATTTTTCTTGTAAAAATATGTACTTTATTTATATTTTTAAAAAGCTATCTTTAAGTACATACAAAGGGTATTAAAACTGTTCTGTACAGTCCTTGCAATAAAAAAAGCAACACATAGGAATTTGACATTCCCTAGAGCTCCCCACAGTTGCAAAACAAAGGCATTTTCTCCTCCTGCAGGAAACTATTTCCATTCATTTTTGAGGCACCAAGAGGGTCTGACTATTGAATGGATTGTTGTTACGCTTTGGCAGAAAGGCCTTTCCCCATTGCGCTTTTTTGGCAGCTGCCCCAAGCTTTAGTGCATCCCTCAGCACATAGCCCTGGACCTTGGAAAGTGCCAGTCTGCAACATTCTGATGAGGTCAACTCCTTGCTCTAGAATAGCAACAAGTTTCAGGCACACCAAAGAGTATCTTTCACAGAGTTGATGGTCTTTTAGGTGTGTCAATGTTTGTCTCAATGTGTGTCCCAGGGAACAGACTGTAGAGCACAGAGTCCTGTGTCACGGAGCTGCAAGGGACAAACCTTGACAAAAATAACTACATCACTTTCCAGACCTTCTGTGTAAAGATATATTCCAGCAGATGCATGACCATCCCTACCCAACCCAACTCCCCCCTGCCCCGCAGTCACTTTGAGGGCAGCATGCGGTGGCGCAGACTGACTGGGTGTCCATGAAGGATCTCACAAGTAGTGCCCTCCTCACCATCAGCCAAGTGATGCCATTGTGCTTGTTGGAAAGCTCTGGTGATGAGGCATTCTGCCAAATGACTTTGACAGTCTGCTCAGGGAAATCACCCAATAAGATCCACCCAATCCTTTTCCTACAGGGTCTCAGGCATTACCTGCTGACCACTTCCTGATGAACTTGTGTAAAAGGTGCTTTTCTTTGCAAATTTCTCCACAAAGGACAGGTAATATGGAACGGTCCAATTACTTGGAGTGTTACATGGCACGAGGCCAGTCCCATCCTTCGCAACACCAGGGACAGGTAGAACATCAGTATGTAGTGACACTTTGGTGTTTGCGTACTGAGGGTATATGCACAGCTTGATGCAGCCGCACACAAAGGTGGCCATCTGGATGAGGGTGCTTGGAATAGTCACCACTCTCAGGCTCACATCCTCTATTGGTTGAGACAGCAAGTGAACCACCAGGAAGAAAAGAGAATGGTAAAAAGAGGCAGGCCAACTACTATGATGACAGCAGGGCACTTTCAATTTGTATTTTCTGCAGTGAGCAAATGCCATTGTAATGCTGGCTGACATAAATCTTCCATGTTGCAATGATGTAAATTCTTTGTAGCACTATAAATAATATTGAGAAATTGAGGTGGGTCTGCACAGGCCTGTAAAATATTCCAGAACGTCATGTTCCTTTGAGGATTTATCATAGAATTGGATTGGAGTCTTGTCTGTTTATGGGAAGCTTTTAAAATAAAAATAGACTCATGTTTAACCTGTTAAATATTTAAATATGGTCTAGCTGCTGATAATACTGATTTGTTAAAAGCTGTTTGAATTGGATGTGGTCTGTGAACTGATTAGGTATGTCTGTTATGAGGATCTTAACCACGTTAAGAACTATAGAGGTGGCATGCACAAGAATCATATAACACCAGGTTATAGTCCAACAGGTTTATTTGAAAACACAGCTTTCGGAGCATCACCCCTTCTTCAGGTGTTAGTCTCTTGTGTTTTCAAATAAACCTGTTGGACTATAACTTGGTGTTGTGTGATTTCTGACCTTGGACACCCCAGTCCAACACTGGCATTTCCATATCAGGCACAAGAATGTTGTGGATTTACACTTATCTTCCTAATCTGATCACTGCTTCTCTTTGAAATCATTTTCAGATTGCTGCTGTAATTATTTGTTTCTTAAAAGCATTAGCAAAGAAGTATGGTCACATAGCACCTTCCTACTGTGAGTATCATATAGTATTAAAATTTAGTTGCGGGGTCAGTGATTATTAAGCCATTTGAAAACAGGTCCGAGAAATGAAGTTTGGAAATAATTGTCACAACACACTGTTAGTGATCAACATTGTTTTATTTAAATCAAAGTTTAACGAACGTAAAACAGTTTCGTGGTTGGATGACACGTGGTTGCTCAATCCACAGCTGTTCTGCAAACAACTAGCATTGCAGTTAACTTGCAATGCTCTCTTGTCGTTTCTGATGTGAATGAATGTCCAAATTCCTTGTCATTACAGCTATAGAATGACTTGTGATTTGCACATTTTTCTCCTGAAATGGTTCAAGGATAGGATCTTTGAATGGTCGGAGTGACGTGGAAATCTGAGAGAATTGTGTTAAGTCCAACAAGGCTGTTCTCGACATTGGAAGCAACAAGTTGCATTTTCCAGCAGAGTTTAGGTTATGACATGAGATTCTTGCAAGGATCGTGCCAACTTGTCTATTAACAGAGATTATTGCTTGTTATCACCTCATTAAGATGCAGTTTCTTATCTAGCCAACCGCTGCAGGGAAATGCCAAGAATTCTTGATGTAGAAATCGGAATAGGTACCTGAAAACTTCAGCTCACGCCTTGCTTGTCCAGCCTTCCATTTTGGACCCTCAGCACCAAATCTACAGGACATGCTCCAGGGCATTGACCACATGCACTGCACAGCCAGACATGCTGGCAGCTGATAACTGTCAGCCTCTCAAAACCCTCATGGTTCATCTCCGAAGCATTTCATGTATACTTCTGCACTTTAAAGCAGTACCTTGATGCACCCCAGCAACTAGCATTTAACAACTGCTGCATGGACACTTTCCACACGTGGGCAAGGCACCCAGTTCATCTGTTGAACCAGGCTCCATCTCAGAGCTACTCACTTCTCTCTTAGAGCCCACACACCTGTTGCTTATCTGCATGTTCACTGCATCCCTGCATTGGCTTACTATGTCATGCCTTTAGCACCTTGGCACCTCAGCCAAAGCCTAGAGGCACACAGTACCGAGATTCAACTTGCTGTTTAGCACAGAAATAGAACCAAGCAGCTTGTTATACTAGTCATTAGTGCAGGTCACACAGGGCCTTGGCGTTCAGTAGGCCGAGAGATGAGTCCTCACACAGTCCAGGGATCTGGGTAGTCTATCATCTGTTTGGCTCACTAATGGTCAGGCGCTCCATTGGATTGTGGTCCAGGGATTGGGCTCCAGGTAGTCAGGAGAATCCCATAGCAACAGTCAGGGAGCTATGACAATGGTTTGGGGTCTGATCAGTCACTACCTGGAAATTTCAGTTGGTCCTAACATTGGAGTTGGGAAGTTGCAGTGGAATGGGTGCTCTGTGATAGAAGCGGGCACATTCAATGTTGGAGGCAGAAGCATAGTTTGAGGAGGGCACAAGTATGATGATGAGATGAAACTCAAGTATAATGACAGGATCCCATAGAGAATGGATGGACATGGAAGGCTGCGGGAGGGGCTTGTTAAATGCAGTAACCACCCCCACATGTTTCCACAGAGGGGACATTCAGCATTATGGTGGGTATCATTAAATTGCCCTGTGGGGGTTCAGGACGAAGAGGAACATTGGAGATGAAGTTCAGTGTGGTGGGTTACCACATAGACTGGATCAATGGAAATGGGCTGACTGGATACAATATGGTAAAACAGGACATGGAGTCTCTGGAGCAGTTGGGCAAGAACTGACCAAAACAAATCTGGTGTGAGGGCATCCACCACAAGTTGAGTTCCCTGCCATCACTTTCCAATTGTTTGAGGCAACCTGCAATTGGAAAATGCTTAGGACTCCACCCAGCCAAAAGTTTGTGTGTTTCACTTCTGCTCAATGGGAGCCATTGAAGGGGTGAAAACATCAATCATATACTTGCAGACTGCAGCTTCATATCTTCAGTTATAACGTGCATATCAAATATATGCAGCATACAAATATTTGGGGTGCAGTGCTGGACACAAGCTATGTTCACTATGTCATTGGTCCTTATGTATTGCACAAAGACATCTCAATGAAGTAGAATTTACCACAACAACTTTGAAAGAGATGGATGTGGGCCATAGCTGACACAGGATATTGCAGGACACTGAACTGAATCCTTTTCATGGCTGCCTTGTAAGTATTATGATATGTGCTATTGAATCCAACGATAGCATTCATAGTTGATGTGAAGCTAGGATGGGAAGGGTTTGTCACACATGGTGTATTCTCCACTGTTGTGTGTTTGTCCCTCAGCTGATGGAGCTCCTTTATCAAGTATGCACCTATCTCAGAGAGCCATGTTAATTCAATATGCATCCTCCTTGTCAGGGCACTGCAGGTCTCACCGTGTGGTGGACTGTGTGCAGTTGTCAACTGTACAGTATACCAGCAGTCACTCTTCTCCAAGGTTAGAACCTGTTCCCAACACAGGTATTTGCCAGCAAGAGTGATGGACCCAGCTTCAGGCAGGATGCTCACTGTAATGGCTACCCAGCTAAGAAGGTGAATGCAGATGGAGGAGGAGAGGCAACAGCAGCAGCAGCAAGCTGCCATGGAGGGTAAAAGGCCTGCGGGTAAAGAGACCCCGCAGGAGCTTCAGCAGCACAGGAGTGTTAGAATATCTTGTCCTCAAAACTATTTACTGGGGATGAGCAAGGCACAGTGTAGATGCCAGTTTCATAAGGCTGGGGACACTGACTGAACTGTGCCAGCTACTGGATTGGGACCTGCAACCTGAAGGAGTGGGAGGCCATCCTCTCTAGGCAGCTGTGAAGTTGACAGTTGTACTGAAGCTCTGTGTAACTGGTTCCTTCCAGGCAACAATGGGATCCTGTGTGGGATCTCTCAGTTGCCCATCTGCAAATGCATTGAGATAGTTACTAATGCCATCTATGCAAGATCACTCTGGTTTACTTTATTTCCCATTGACAGGATCAGTGCTGTAGCCAATGCAGCAGCTTGTCTGACTTCTCCCAGTAAATAGTGTGATAATTAAGGCATGTGAAAAGGGCAGTACATTAATCATGGGTGACTTCAAATCTATTTTCAAGATTAGAAAACCAAAGGGGCAGAGGAGCTGTGAGGAAGAATTCATCGTTTACTCAGTTTGGTTTCCTAGAACAACATGTTGTTGATCCAACAAAGGATTTGATGATGTGTAATGAGGCAAGTTTTTAAAAAATGATCTCAGAATAAAAGATCCTCGAGGGACAATGTCCATGTCATAGTAGAATTTAGCATTCAGTTTGAGAGTGAGAAACTTGGATCAGAAACATCTGTAATGAACTTAAATGAAGGTAGTTAGATGTATAGGGTTAAGGTTCAAGTGGACTGGGGAAGAGGTCTCGCAGAAAAGATAATCCATGAACAATGGCAGAAATTAAAGAAATTCATTACACACAGTAAAGATCCTAGTAATAAAGGAGGATTACAGGAAGGGGATAAACTAACCATAGTTAAGTTATCAATGTATCAAATTGAAAGAAAACATACAATGTGGCAAAGATTAACATTGAATGAGGGGAATGGGGAACACTTTTAAAAGTCAACAAAGGATGACCAAAAAAAAACCAAATAGGGAGAAAATAATCTGAAGGCAAATTAGCAAGGAACAAATATAGACAGTAATAGCTTTTTAAAAAAAAAATGAGAAGAAAGATGCAAGAGTGAACATAGGCCCCTTGGAAGCTGAGGAAATGATAAAGGGGAGCCAGGAAATGGAGTTTAACAAATACTTGCATCAGTCATCATGGTAGAGGGCAATTATAGCATTCCAAAAATACTAAATGATCAAGCTTCAGGGAGTGGGAAACGAACAAAATAAATGCATCAGCTTTACTCACTCAAAAATTACTCCGTAGATAAATGGGCAAAAGGCCAATAAGTCCCCTGGACCTGCTAGATTTTATCCTGGGATTTTAAAGGAACTAGTTGCAAAGATGTTGGAGGCACTGACAGTAATCTCCCAAGAATCCCGAGATTCTGGAAAAATCCTGCAGGGTTTGAAAATTGCCAATGTGACACATTTATTCAAAAAAAAATTACAGAGGGAGACAAAAAAAAGGTAACAATAGGCCAGTTAGTTTAATGTCTGTCATTGGGAAATTGTTACTCTATAATGGATGTGCTAGCAGAGAATTTAGAAACACATGGCTTCATGAAGCGGAAATCATTCCTAACAAATTTATTTCAGTTCTTTGAGAAGGTAATTCAAAGAATAGATAAAGGGGAACCAGTATATGTAATGCTTTTGGGTTTCCAGAAGGCATTTCATAAGGTACCACACATTAGACTACTTAATAAGACAAGAACTGTTGATATTTGGGGAGATATATTCACATAGATGGAGGATTGGCTAACAATTAGACAGTTAGAATAAAGGGGGTATTTATAATCACACCCTGTAACTATTGGAGTCCACTGGGATCAATGCTGGGTCAACAATTATTAATGATATACATGAATGACTCAGATGATGGAAGTGAATGTATTATGTTTACAAATTTTCAGATGACACAACGAGATGGGAAGGCAAGTACCCTCAGTCCGTATTATCCATTGATTTGCTACCTGTGTATGTGTATTTGTGAAATCAGCCCCAGACCCCATCTCAAATTTATTCCAAGGCTTTAAGCCACACTGAAAAGATCGGATGCACCTCCAAATGAGTGAGAACGCTTACACATATATTCCTTTATGCGCAGTGTATTCTACGCGAATGCTTTTTGCAGCATCTGGGTATGAACATCTGCATCCTATTGTCTTATTCAGTTCCCCAAACATTACATAGTCCTTCAGGGTACATGAAGAGGGTTTTCTCCTTTTTAAGTCTGTGGACCCTGGCCTTTGTAGATAATGAGGACTATGTTTATGAGATGACACACAGACTCTACAGAAGGATATAGTGAGTGAATAAAAGCTTGGCAGATGGAATATGTTGTGGGAAATATGAAGTTATATACTTCAGCAGGAGGAATAGAAGAGCTGAATATTATTTAAATTGAGAAAGACCACAGAAAGCAGTAGAGCAAAATGATTTCAGGGTCTTGTGCATGAACCACAGAATGTTAACATCCAAATAGAGAAGGTCAGTTAGCTCAGTTGGCTAAATGGCTGGTTTGCAATGCAGAGTGATGCCAACAACATGGGTTTAATTCTTGCACTGGCTAAGGTTACCATGAAGGATTCTTCTTCTCAACATTTACCCTCATCTGAGGTATGGTGAACCCCTGTTAAATCACCTCTAGTTATCTCTTTCTAACGGCAGAGCAGCCCTACAATCTGGTCAGACTTTATGGCAGCTTTACCTTTATACAGGTGCTGGAGGCAGTCAAGGAAGTTTGACCAGGCTGACACCGGGTATAGAGGAAATATCTTCTAAGGAGAGGTTGAGTAAATTGGGCTTGTACTCATTAGAGTTTAGAAGAATGAAAAGAAACCTTTATTGAAATATATGATTCTAGGGGCTGAAATAACTACACAGCAGCTGGTATCCCATCACCCTTTATTTGCATGTACAAAGTACTTGAAACTGGTCCGGCTTCCTCAGAGCCAGCTCTGAGTGAACAGAGCCTCTGACATTCCCATTTATGTCTGTCAGCCAGGGCTCCCTGATTGGGGCTGCTAACCCAGTCCAACCAGGGAACTCATATTCTATGAGGTCCACCTGGCTGACCTCATTACAATCAGGATAGGTGTGGAGAAGTTGTTTTCACTTGTGGGAGAGTCTAGGACATAAGAGAGTAAGCATACATCCATTTAAGATAGATGATGACGAATGTTTTTCTCTCAAAGGATAGTGCATCTGTGGAATTCTTTCCCACAGAGGACGGTTAGATCTGGGTAATTCAGTTTATTCAAGACTGAGAGATTTTTAGTCAGTAGTGGAATTGAGGGTTATGGGGAAAAGGCAGGAAAGTAGAATTGAGGATTTCAGATCAGCCCATGATCTCATTGAATGGCAGAGCAGTCTCGATGGCCTGAAAGGTCTATCTCTGTTTTGACATCTTCTGGAAATGCAGCCATTTGGTTTCTTTGTTGATTGTGAATAGAAGTTCATTTATGGTAATGTTTGAATGCTTCCCTGTGCATGATGATCCACCACTGAACAATGATAGGATACTGTCTGCAGTGGGCATTGGGACTGCAGTTAGGGAGGGTAGTAAGGTGGGATGTGGCTAAGCTGTATGGCCTTGTAGATAAATAGCAACTGAAGCAATAAAAAGTAGTTTTAGGAGTGAGGAAGTGTCAGCCATGTCAACATGTAGTGAGCTGCGTGAATTTGGGATTGCTGTGCCACTACTTTGACAGTGAAGGGCATCTCTGCAGTGCCATATTTGGCTAGATGTTCAGCCAGTGTTTCAGGATGGTTCCAGTGACCGGAATGCCAGTCAATTCTTGGATATCCAGGCAGTGGCAAGTTCTTGGGGCTACAGCAAAGGGGAAAATCAGGCAAACATCAGACATGAGGCATGGCATAGGGGTGGGATATGTAGTTAATGAGGTGAGTTTGGGATAATTCTGTAGGAAAACTCACTCGGCCTTGCTGAGAGAAGCCCTCTATATAACTCAATGAAATTGACAATTGCCAAAAATATGTGCAATTCAGCACCAAAGTTTTTAAATATTTTCAGAGCCCTCAACATCAGGATATTTTCTGATCTATGTGGATGCAGGTTGTTCTGTCGAATGCTTGGAGTCTAACTCTGTTTAGTCTCCCAAAATAATGCTGCTGGCATCCATGAAACTCTGTGTGAAAACTCTTTATTTACAGCTGGGTTTGTATCATCTTCACATATTGTCAGAGTTGCTTCTTCATTCCAGCTTGATCAACTTAATCATGTGATTCTGATATCATTATTACAGCATTATGTATGCTTCGGATGTTAATCCCATTACTCCAAATCAGGAAATTTTCTGAACTATGTGAACGTGGTTGTCAAAATTGCTGCTCAGTTACTGCCATCATGACTAGGTGCCGCAGACTTTGACATTTGACTCTATGCTTTTAAGTTCAGAGACCCAGGAGATGTGCTCTTCAGCCCAATTATATCATATTCTATTTCTCACTGACCTAATGGTCCATCCATCTGGGAAAAGAAAAGTTAATTGACGCAAGTTGTTGTGTTTTCCTTTCCCCAAAGCAAAGGGTCTACCTTCAGTATTTTACAGCAGGAAGACCCTGGTGACAACCCATCTGTTGGAAAACAGAAATTTTTATTTTCTTCTCCTCTGATGAGTGAGAAGAAAAAAAGTAGCCTGTTCAGCTTGCCTAAACTAGAGCTTTCTACTCTTACAATGGCCTGTTTTTAAGTTGGAAAAGGTTTTGGGCAAAACAAGCCAAGAAAAGAGCAAGTAAGTGAGAATGTTTGGAAGGAGGCACTGCATGGTGGAACATGAGAATGTACAAGACCAGAAGAGGCCACTTTGAACCATTTTAGCTGACAGTGTAATTTGACTACAATGCGTTACCTAATATGTCAGCCTTTTGATTGACCAAATGCTTGTCCAACTCCCTCTTTAAAATTACCAATGTTGTTTGATCATGAACCTTACTGGCCATCCTTATATATAAAACTGTATAAAACAGCATCGTGGTTTGTTTAAACAAAGTCATTGTGGATTAATGTAGCATATTGGTGTTTCCCTTCATTATGCCAATTGATGAAAACCTGAACCTGTGTCCATCCAGGTTTATGGGTTCTCATTCTCAACCTGGGATCATTGGAAGAAATTGAAATGAAGGCGAGGTACTTGAGCAGTTTCCTAGAGCAGGTTGCATTTACTGGGAAAAGAGGTGAGAAAGGGAGAAATAAAATCTTCACATTTGAATTGAAATTGAGTTTCGATTGTCCCAGGCAATGTCTTGATTAAAATGCAAAAGTACAATCATAAAAACTCACATTTAACTTTCTTTATGCCAAGACTGAAAGTGCTAGAATGACTGTTAGTCGGCACAACCGACCTCTTCAGGACAGTCTAAAGAACCACCTATTAGAACCAACTTCAGGCAGTCACACAATAGAATTATGTTTTAATAACAATACTTCTGCAAAAAAAAAATAGATAATCCACATAACGGTGCTGTATTTACATGAGTATTGTCACAGGAACATGAAAACATCATTGTACCCCATCTGTGCCATCATGAAACATCAGTATGAGCAGCAGGAATGCTTTGGACCTGTGCCTGTAAATTTCCATATCGTACATAACTAACCTAACCTCAAAGGAGAAATGGGCATAGACAACACAGATCACCAGTTTAAACCCCACATCATTCTTCACAAGAGAAATATTCTCAAAAGATTTACCTTCTTCCTGAGTGGTTCACACTAGGGTTGATTCTCCAGGTGCTGCTCCCTCTAGAACATTGGCTGGGCGGCTATTTTGAGTGTGAGCCCAATCAGTAAGAACAAACTGCCTATTTAGCAAAGGAGTGCATCACTCTGAACCCAAGCCTATCCTTGCTCAAAATGGACATTTTTCATCAGGGATCCTTGGAAAGAACTGACCATTTTATTTCTTCCTATGTTCTCCAAGCCAGGGAAACTAGGCCCAGCTCTGTTAATTTAGCCCAATAATGCAGTGTGGTGTGGTTTGTCTGGTCAGTTGTAGAGAGTGTTAATGTTTTAAAATCCTCTGACTGAAATTCTAGCCAGGTAAGATTTGAATTTCTTTTGTATAGATGAATAGTAGCACCCATCCTGAATGCAGCCTTGAAGCAGATTGTGAAGTAAGGGGCTGCAGAGAATCCTATTCTGCTTTTTTTAAAATTTAATGATGGATTAGACTGATAAGTTCAGTGCAGAACTTCCTTTCTCAAAATTTTAAAATAGTCTCCCTTGCACAATTGAATCCACACGAACTTCAAACAGTGCAACTCTAGCAGTAAAGCTGGTTATTCTGTCAAATCTATGTGCATACTGTAGTCATATTTAGGTGTGCACCTTGTTCATAAAAATAGACTTCCACACAATTATTTTTCCTGCCCCATCTATGGGTAATCGATATATTTTCAATTTTTGTCAAATGCTATACACTTCTAGTACTTATCTGGGAATGCCTTCCTTTCTGCTATTGATCTGACCTGTTTAAACGCATCAAAAATTCTGAAATTCCCTCCCTCATGATGTTGTGCATTCATCTACAGCACGTAGACTGCAATGGTTCAAGAAGGCAGCTTACTATCACCTTCTCAAGAGCAATGTATGCTGGCCTAGCCAGCGATGCCCACATCTCAAGTGAATAAAAAGAAAGTTAACATTTGATCAGTAGAAGTTCTTGGATCAATCATCTGATTTTGAGGAATTCATTCTGTTGCAAACTCTCATAGCTCTAATAAAAACCAAGAGAACTGCAGGTGCTGTAAATCAGAAACAAAAAACAGAAATTGCTGGAAAAGCACAGCAGGTCTGACAGTATCTGTGAAGAGAAATCAGAGTTAACGTTTCAGGTCTGGTGACCTTTCCTCAGAACTTCCTCCAGTTCTTAGGAAGGGTCACCAAACCCAAAACGTTAACTCTGATTTCTCTTCACAAAAACTGTCAGACCTGCTGAGCTTTTCCAGCAATTTCTATCTGTGTGTCATAACAATAAAGTTAGCAGCATTTGTTGAATGTTGGTGCTTCAGAAGATTTCTTTGTGAGCCAAGATAACTTGTAGAAGTTCCATTAGAAAAGCAAGCTGATTATTTAATTAGAACAATAATTGTTTGAATTTTTTTTTGCTATTAGGTTGAATGGGCATCCAGTTTAGAGTTAGTCAGTTACATCTTGGGTTTATTTTAAGATTAAACTTCCTTTTTGGATTACTTTCCTTTCCCATAACTGGTAACTGTTAATGTTCTGCATCTGTCTCTGTTCAAAGAGGGAGTGCTGCTAGTTGTTGGAAAATGAAAAAGAATGACCTCAAGTTTAACCAATGATCTCTTGCTTTCGTCTCTGTTGGGAAGTGCTTACTTCTCCTTTGAAACTTGCATGGGTTAGGTTAGTAACGTTATTTGGGAATTTGCAGGCACAAATCCAAAGCACCCCTGCTACTTATAACCTAAAAATATTTCTCTTCCTATATGTATTAGTGCAATAGGGGCTTTTGGTGCCTAGTATCAGTCTTAAAACATGAGGACTGATAGTAATTGTTTGGTCTCATTATTCACTGTTAATCATTCTGATAAGTGCTTTGTTAAAATGAGTGACTTTATTTATAAGCAAAGAAGAAAAACTTAGGTTTTTCAGGTTGGGCACAAATTGATTTAGATATCATACATGGCAGTTAAAAAGAAAGTTTATAGCAATGAGAAGACAGTTGCTTTAAGGTATGATTTTTTATTAAAGTTCATTACAGTTTAGATGACAGTTTACTCAAATAATTGCTAAATTAGAGTATCTGTATTTAAGTTAACATCTCAATTGGAAAAATATCAATTTTCTCAAGTGTTTCAATGAAGTGTATTAAATTAATTTCCAATATGTTTTTAATATTCACAAAATAAGCTAGAAATACCAGTTTTTTGGTCACAAGTATAACAGGTCTCAAGACTGTAACATTTCTGTTTCTTCAGTGTGTAGAGCACAGTATTTATGCAAGTAATTCAAATATTGCAGGAACAGAATATTTTTCCAAGGAGGGAAGTACACTCACCACAAAATTGCAACACTGGCTCCTGTAATTTTCCATGGCTGCACTTTCCTTAGCTGTTGACTTTGTTTGATACCTTTCAAGATATTTTATTGACTACTCCTACAGAGCTAGCCATCTCAGCTAAAGCAAGACTTCATTGCAGCTGTTGTCTCTCCACCTATTACCTCTCACTCTAGGCAAAATTTTAATTCCCAACTCTTGTAAAACTATCAGGGTTTGGATCAAGAACCAACTAGCAGCAGAATCCAGAAGGAAATTTTTAAGCAAGTAGCCAATTAAGTGGCTGTTCAGAACTGTGGGTGTGCTCCCAAGACTGGGAGCCAAACAAAAAAAAAGGCCTCCAGCAATGAAAGGTTTGAACTATCTGTACTATACCATCATTGATTTACATTGAAGCTCTGAAGAATTTTCACAGTTTAATAAATAAAGATGTCCACAATTGGAAGGGGGAAGCCTCTCCATAGGCAGAGTTGAGGCCACAACTTTAGCACTCTAGTACCAGCAGCAATGGGAGTGGGAAGGGGGTCATTAAATTGATGGCCCATCATTGAATGCATCCATTTACTGGCTGGACTTCAGCCTCAATGGGACACTATTCACTGTTCTCAACAGCCAATTAGGCCAATTAAATCAGTTACCAATTTCTGGTAGGGGTGTGGCTGTTATCCTCATCCCCACAACACCCCCACCAATACAGCCTCCCCCAAAATAACCTATAAGCAAAACGATAGCATCAAATCGATTAAGCTGGCCATTAGTAGGAAATATTGGCACACTCCCCTCCAAGCCTTTCTTGCATATCTCCTGAAATGGCTTTCACTCCTGAGAACTGGAGGGCTGGTACTTCTTTCAGGAATGTGCCTTCTGTTAGCAGATTAAGAAAATGATTGCAGATATGTTCACATCTACTGTTCACTTCTTAAAAAATTAAAAGCCAGGTGATAGGAAAGAGATGTAACAGTCTAAATTTTGAGTGTGAGGAGATGGAGAACAAGAGAAGTAAAGGTGGAAATATTTGTGTGACTCCAGTATAAAATGTTCCGCTAAGCTTTGGCATATGTAGAAGATTTAAAGCAGAGGGAGTTCTGATATCTACAAAGTCAACCTCACGTGCAACCCCACTCCCCCAAAAAAACCCTGATTAGTGAGGTAGGACATGTCATTGGACTATAATCCAGAGCTCTAGGCTAATGTTCTGGAGACATTGCTTTAAGTGTCAACATTGTAAATGGTGAAATTTGAATTAAATAAAATCTTGAATTTAAAGCTGGTCTAATGGTGACCATCACCAGTAAACAGGGGAAAGAAAACCCATTTGGTTCTTTCATATCCTTTACGGAAAGAAATCTGCCAGCCTTACCTGGTCTGGCCTTTATGTGACTGCAGATCCATTTGAATATTTGACAGCAGCTAACTGCTGGAAGATGAAGAAGAATGGCCTCGAGTTTAACCAATGGTCTCTTACTTTGTCTCTGTTGGGCAGTACCTACTTCTCCTTTGGAACTTGCATGGGTTAGGTTAGTAACACTATTTGGGAATTTGCAGGCACAAACCAAAGCACCCCTGCTACTTATAGCCTAAGAATATTTTGGTTCCTATGTGCATTATTGCAATATGGGCTTTTGGTGCCTAGTATCAGACTTAAAACATTAGAGGTCTGATAATTTGAAGATAATTGATAGTAATTGTTTGGTCTCATTATTCACTATTAATCATTCTGATAAGTGTTTTGTTAAAATGAGGCTGAATAACAAATGAGTGACTTTATTTATAAGCAAAGAAGAAAAACTTGGGTTTTTCAGGTTGGGCACAAATTGATTTAGATGTCATACATGGCAGTAAAAAAAAATCAAATTTATAGCAATGAGAAGGCATTTGCTTTAAGGTATGATTTTTATTAAAGTTCATCAAGGTATAGAAGAAGGTTTACTCAAATAATTGCTAAGTTAGAGTATTTATTTGAGTTAACAGCTCTTAATTGGAGTAAAAAAAATTTAAATTTTCTCCAAGTGTTTACTTCTGTTTTCTGAAATTGCCTAGCAAGTCATTTAAATCATGGACAACAATGGATGAGCAACAAATGCTGGCCTTGTCAAGAATACCCTCATCCCATAGAAGAATAAAAGAAAATTGGAGGACATGGTCCTTCATCTTTAGTGTTGTTTGCAGCATCTTGTTGTGCACAAAATGCTGTTATGTTTGGCAAAGAACCATTTAAAGTGCTTTAAGATAACTTGCTGAATATTAAGGGTGAGTCAGCTTACCTCTTCTCAACCTTCTAAGTTGACCACAGTGAAGAATTATAACAAACTTTTGTTTCTCTGTCCACAGGCTGTCAGACTTTGAGTTTCTCCAATATTTACTCTCTTCACTTATGAATATATATTCTTTTTTCAGTATGAGGCTGAAACTCTTTCCACTTTAAAACTAATTTCTAACAGTAAGGAGATGATTGTCAGGCTAGCTTAAGTAAAAGAGAAAGCAATTTTATTATTTCTTTTACTCATTTTGTGGGATATGAGTGTAATTGATTAGCTAGCATTTATTGCCAGTCCCTAGTTGCCTTGGAAAGGCAGTGATGGATCTGCCTTCTTAAACCACTGCAATCCACCTGCTGTGGGTTGACCCATTATGCCCTAAGGGAGAGAATTCCAGGATTTTGACCCAATGACAATAAAGGAACTACAATATGTTTTCAAGTCAGGATGGTGAGTGGCTTGGAGGGGAACTTGCAGTTGGTGGTATTCCCATGTATCTGCTAGAAGTGGTTGTGGGTCTAGAAGGTGCTGTCTGAAGATCTTTGAATTTCTGCAGTGGACTTGTAGGTAGTACACACTGCTGCTACTGAATATTGCTGGTGGAGGGAGTGGATGCTTGTGGAAAATTTACTAATCCTGACAAAAAAATAAAGATGAAACATCAAACATTCACACAGGTACAAAGTTAAAAACCAATATTGTCCAGCACAAAATGAAGGTGGAAGGAATGTACAGTTTAAAACCCTTAGGGTGTCTTTGAGGTATAAGGTATTAATATGGACCAAGGTTGTTTAGTTGGTGACTTGACCATCAGCAGTAGCAAAAATTGCAGTTGTTCTTTGACTTCTGTATTCTGATGTTTCATTTTAACCTGTCCTATGACTAGTGCTTTTCCTTTTTTGAGAGTTTTCTCTAGCTTCAGTTTTACTGTCACAATCTCTCTTCTGCCACAAGTAGCTCCTCGAAATTCATGCTGCATGCCTTGTGTATTTCATCTGCAGAAGTTGTTTCTTTTAAGTTTGCTAATTGCAGGTGGGGCTCTATCTCCAAAAATGTGAAAATTTCGAGAGGTGTATTTCAAGATAGGAGATTCAGCACCTATTTTCACACCTGACTGAGTTGACTGGTTTTGGTGCTGCTTTGATAAAATGTTAATTTTGATTCAGACTGATATAATTTTAATTTACATTGATTTCATGAAACTTAGTTAAGTTTATGTGGTTAAGTAATTGCTATGGCCATCTTTAGCCTGCGATTTTGACCCTTAATTGAATCTGATTTCAGTTCATGAAAACTCTGGACAATGGAATTGAAAAATCAGTAATCTTTACTTTACTTTATTAATGTCAAGACAATATGGAGATGTTTATGAATTGTAGGCTTAAATATCTGCCTTTCGTCAAGCTTCGGCAATCTGGATAGTCTTAATTCACACAAAGCTATAGGTTGACGCTCGATTCTGAAGTAAAGGTCATTGATTGACATAACCTGTTGGAAATTTAATGATCATTTTATCCTTGGATTGGTGCTTTTGTTTAATTAATTTACAATTTTATTGAACTGTATTAAAAATTCATTGAACTTAAAAACCTGGATCGTAGAATCGAATGCAGTAAAAATTTTGCAGTCTTATAAAACATTACATGTTCGGCTTGCTTGAAGCTCGCAGACCGGCTCTGCCAAGCTCTGATTTAAAGAAAAAATATCCCTTCAGCTGTTAATGTTGCAGTTATGTCACTGGAATGCCTGTGGCTACATTATGTACACTAAATTGCCCGATTGTGGCTGCCCTGAACCTGTATAGTTAAAATTGTGCTTCTGTTCCTGGGGCCCGTGAACCTGTGTAGTCAAATTGTGTGCAGCTGTCACGTGTCTTCTGAAGGATGTAGCTCAATTAATGCCCAGGCACAGATTAATCCTGGGCTCTAATTCACCGCCTCTATCGCTGAAACTCATCAGGATAGGCCAAGTGGGAATTATGGTTTAGCTATTAACAAAACCATCGAGGGGATTTCCGTGAGATGAGGTTTGCTTATTTTTAAAACATTTTTCAGTTTGACATCTTTCAATCCCAGTCCAGTTCTGTTAATGCACTATTCTTGAGGTTTACAGTATGTGTGGTGCCTACAAGGGCTTGAGGGTGTTGAGCTGTGAAGGTTCGCAGTGACCTTTTTAATTGTATGTATGAGGCTTTCTGTAATGCTTGGGCCGTTTTCTTCTCTCTGCAGTGCATGAAGATTTGAAGCTCAGTAACGGTGCAGATAATTCAAGGTCTTTTCGTTGTATCGAAGATGTCAGGCTCATACGACGAATCCAGTGGGTTAGAGGAAACGACTGATAGTTTCTGGGAGGTACTGCAACTTTCTTGCTACACTTTGGAAGATAAGAATATTGCAAGATAATTACTTAAGCTACGTCTGAGTTATTTTAAAATAAATTTTGCAATAGTTTTCTCGTTATAAACAGGCTTAGTAAATTGCAGTCTGATAAAGGGTTAATAGGTTTTGATGCTTTAGTGTACATGGTTGAATGCTGTTATTCATCAGGAATTGTGATGTGTTAGAACAGTATGTGTGCATTGCAGAAAATGTGCTGCAGCCTTGCTTAAATGATTAATGAAACCACGAATGATATTGCGTTGCTGTTTCAGGTGAATGAGTGAGAACCTGCTAGCCACTATCTGCTCACGACATTATTCGGTATTTAACTATGTATGTGTATGGTCTGAGTATAATATATGCATACTTAAAGCCACTTCAGACTGAAAGTCGTGGCTTAAACTGTTAATTTATGTTTTAAATTATTCATTAAGAAAATGTGCTTGGTAAATGCTTGCATGCAATAGATTTTATCAGAACGTATTAAAAAAATACATTAGAAGGATGAATAAATTTGGAATGTGGTGACTTCCTAAAAAGCACAACTGCTTGCTTTATTTCCCCTCTTTAAGGTGCTGACCTTTTGCAGAGAGATCCTCTGCGGTTTGCAACCCTCCAGAGTCTTACTCAAGTGGCTATTCTGTGTGAGTCTAGAGACTGGGCATCAATAAGCCATTTAATCTGTACCGAGACAATCTCTGCTGAGCCAAATTCTCTCTGTCCTTGCTGTATTTACCCAGTGTCATTGGGTAACCGTCAGGAGGAAGGGAGAACCCTGCTGGTGTGCTTTATTCTCTTCCCGCTTCCAACCAGCCTAAAAATATTAAGGGTTCTTTTAGCACTTTGAATGACATACTGGTTAGATGTTGAACGAATGAACTTTTATATCTATTAGTACTGTGACAGATTTAACAATAGGATGAAAATGCCATCCAAGGAGTTTGGTGCGTTATTAATGCAGGTACTTTCTATACGTTCACATTTTCCAGATTTCCACAATCCATATTCTATCCCAAGGTAGCGTTGCTTTATTGACAGATTTCCACCAGGACTGTTCGTAATTTTATCAATCAGTCATGTCTTGAATGACCCATCCTTGTAGATAATGCTAGATCTTCTTTTCATCCCTGTGGGAGACTACTCACCCTGTGCTTTCCCTGCTGCTACTGTCATGGTTTGAGAGGCAGGGGTTATACACTTCAGGTGGCATTGCCTTTTTACTCAGTTCAACTACAAGTTTTCAGCCTCCTGTTCAAATGTTTTAACATAACCGTAGGCGGGACTGGGCAACAGATTTTTTTTTCAAAAGATATTAAGAGGACTAAAGCATTCAGAATCCAAGAACGGTTCCAGTCACATTTTAAAACTGGCTTGAGTGTAATTAGGAGTAATTCAATCAATCTGGCCTTTCCTATTCAATATTAGCTGGGGAAAATGAAAGCAATTTATTTAAGTCAAAAATAAATTACTTGTAATTTCAGTTCCTATAAATGAAGAATAATCCATTCCTAGATAGTAGGAACTGCAGATGCTGGAGAATCCGAGACAACAAGGTGC
>NC_063356.1:19526613-19646418 GCF_021869965.1 Rhincodon typus
CCTGCTCCTATGATGCTGCTTGGCCTGCGGTGTTCATCCAGCTCTACACCTTGTTATCTCATTCTTACTTCCTTGGCAGGCCAGAAACATAGGCTTAGATTTTCCAAAGGCCATTGATACATTTTTCCAGGATAGATGGGAGTTAGACATGGGGACCCTGCGGAGTCCTCCTCCTAGCAGACCCCAAGGGGATTGTCCAGGAATTTGAAGTTTCTGCTGGCAATTCTCTATTCTTGGAACTGTTTGTCTCCATTTTAAATTTGAAAATTCAGAGGGTCCCAATGAAATTAAGTAAATATTTGCTCAGGAGAAGTTAGACAATTAAATATGTAGTCTAACTCCTGAGAAACTATTTAATGACCCCATGTTTAGCTACACACCCCCCAACTACTCTTCACCCTAGACCACTTCTTCACCCTCAAGATCCGGATCTGACACCCCTATGACCCAACACCCCTCCCTGCTCTGGACACACTTTTCCCCCTTCACTCTTCTTACCCAGACCCACTTTCCCCTGTCCCCCTACCCACCTGGCACCCTACCTCCTGGGATGCTATACTGTACTCAAACCCAGCTGGTACTGTACTTACCTGGCACCTTAGTCTGTGTACCCTCCTTACATCCTAACCTAATACTTCCTTTATGTACTTGCCATTTGATAGCAGCTGTCATGATAATTCTCCTGCCATTTCAGAAGTTCTTCCCCTTATTTGGCAATTAACACTATTACTATTCCGATCTATAAAAGAATGACTCAAGTCCCCATTATTATTACTCTAGTTTTCTGTTCTTTCCACACCAATTGGTCTTCTACAACTTTTTCATTATTTAGTAGCATATAGAATAGTAGTAGTTTAATGGCACCTTTGTAGATTTTTAGAAGTATGGTTAACTCTAAACTCAAAGGTCATGCTCTTCCAGATGTTGATGCTTCCTTCAAACACAGTTGCCAAGGGCAGGGGAAGTGTCCTCAAGCTGTATAAGGGCGTAACAGAGTGAAAGGGTTAATATTCAAGAAAGCCTGTTGAGGTTGGTTGGCTTGCCGAGCTGGTTTGTTCCACGTTTCGTTACCATGCTGGCTAACATCATCAGTGCATACTCCGATGAAGCGTCGGTGTGTTTTCCCGCCTGGTTTTTAAACTCTGGGGTCCCACCACAAGACTCCTACGACCGCTGGGCGGGCATCAGAGTGGCACACAAGCCCACAACAACCCTACGACAACTGCTCACCCGAACTAAAGACCCAATCCCCGCCATGGACAGGACCAATGTCATCTATAGGATCCCCTGCAGAGACTGTGAGAAACACTACATCAGACAAACAGGAAGGAAACTAACAACAAGGGTACACGAACACCAATTGGCTACAAAAAGACACGACCAATACTCACTCCTCTCAATCCACATGGATAAGGAGAACCACCAATTCGACTGGGAAAAACATCAAAATCCTGGGACAAGCTAAGCAGAGACGGCCATGGGAGTTCCTAGAAGCCTGGCACTCCACGAAGAAAGCCATTAATAAACACAGAACTCAACCCCATATACACTCCACTATGAAGGTAAACCGGAAGTGGGGCAATCCAGCTCAACGGACCCCAGAGTTTAAAAACCAGGCGGGAAAACACACCAACGCTTCATCGGAGTATGCACTGATGATGTTACCCAGCATGGTAACGAAATATCCGCGGAACAACAAACCAGCTCGGCGAGTGAACCAACCAACCTCCACACCCACAACCCGAGCTACAAATCTACTCCAAAACCTTAGAGGTTCAAGTAAGCCATTTGCATTACCCAACATGTTGATGTCAAATGGACCTAGTGGGAGAACAGCTTTGGAACTTGTAGGAGTTAAACCTACTTCTGATTCTCCTTCTAGTGTTTATCACAATGCCTACGATATCTCTCCAATTTGAATTTGGTAATTCGAACTTCCTAACAACCAACAAACAAATTGGGTTTAAGACCAGGGCCTGTTCATGTTAGACTAGCAAGTGTTTTTTTTTTCCCTACCACACCAGGCTAACTGGGCCTTGTACCTTAGAATAAGATGGTTGTAGCACACCTACCCTCTGGAGAGCGATGGTGCTGATGACAGCATACAATGCCGTGGTCAGCCTGAGGACTGATCATATTCCCATATACAGCGAAATACACATTTCCCAAACCTGAAAGCCCTGTCAAGCCTCTCTCTTAAGTTCATTTCTCATCATTTAGTTAAGAGCCTTAGATTTTAAAAACTCTGCTTAGTGATTAACTGGTGAGTTTCCTCTGTTGTCATGATGTCACAGTTTTATGGGGAGGTTAACTTAAATATTTTATTTAGCTGTTACTATTTATGTCTCCCAGATTTGATCTCACTGAAAAATAAGGAATCTTTTAACTTTACTTTTTTATGTGTAGTTTTAATTTTATTGTCCAAATCCGATTTTAAAATATTTGTAATTGCAATAAATGATACAATATATGCAACACTTTAATGTTTATGTATCTGATCAAATTGACGGCATTAGGAATTTGTTAATTGTTCAGAGTAATTTTATAGGCCGCTTTTTAACTTCACGTTTACCTGTGGACGCACCCATGGCTGCCTGTGTAGTAACGTCGCTATACTTTTTTGTTCTCTCCCAGCTGGTGTCATATTGAAGGTCAACTTCACCATTCTCTGATTTTGCCAGCTACCTACAGACTCATCTCCAACCGACTGCTTTGCCCCCATGCCACATTCCAGCAGACTTGGTGACTGGTGACACCCCCTAGACTGCTCTACGCAGGCCTTGACCCTCCCCACCCGCTAATTAATTGAAACTCTTACCCTTTTTTACTGGCATACTTCCTTGCACTGATAAGATCCTCCCTGCATTCCTTCATAATAAGATTGTTTATGTAGCTGTGCAATGTAAAATCCAAAACCTTAACGTACATGAAAACCTATGAAGTAGTGTTGCAGATGGTCATCTGTTTCGAAAGCTGAACAGATGAAGCCCAACCATCATAACAGAAGTCAGCCATCTGTTCGTACAATTCAAAGACTGAATAGACGATTGCACTGTCAATCAATAAAAAGAACAAAGCACAGGATCCAATTGCTACAATATAATCTCAATCTCAATCTCAATCTCTATTGCAATATAACAATGCACGACATGCACTGGAAAATATACTTCACTGCATCTGAATACTCTCCCAATGCAGGTTAACTTAAAGGCCACTTCTTTTTCGAAACAAAACCCACTAAATAACTACTGTCTTAAAACTCATTTAGGTTATAATTTCATATGCCACGTGAAGTTGTCAATATATTTTGTACTTAACTGCCAAAGGTTTTCAATTCAATAGTAGGATTCCTATATGGCTCACAATGCATGTGAGGTGCCATTAGCCACCTGTACTATGAAAATGGGCCCCTTTCCATGAAAATAATCAAAATACTCTCCCTTGCAATGGAATCAACAAGCATGGGGTTGCCAAGTGTGAGTTCATTACTTACAGCATTATCGCATCCCACAGAAACACAAAACGCCAGGCCTAAAATTTTCTTTCAGAGCCAACTCTCGAGTCTTATAGATTATCTCCTACAAATAATCTTTTATCCTGATTCATGTCTCCCTGACTCAAACCTGTCTTCTTTCATTGGAAACATACGTTTCTTAACTCCTCCTCAGATTAGAATTGAAATACTTCCTCTCGTCTTCCCTACAGAATCTCTACTCCATTTCTCCCACTTTTTCAATTTTTCACTTTTCTGCACCTGTGCTCTGATAGACTCAAGGGTTTTTCTTTGTGTGGATTAATAGCTAACTTCTTGAACTCAAACAATATATAATTCATGGTACAGTTTAGTGGAACAATCGGCATGCAGATTCAGTGCAAGATATATGTTGTGCAAGATATATGTTATGCACCAATGTTAAAATCTCTTGGCCTTGCCTTTCTTATCTCTAAATCTCTACCAGCCTTCAACTTCTCTTCTCTTTCCTCCTTCCATAAACTACCCCAACCTCATATGATTCTAATCTCTTCCTCTTTCCCTCTACCTCTGAAAGCCATGGTTTCATCGAACTAGTCTCTGACCTCCTATCACTAAGTTCCTTTGCACCAATGCTTGTTCTCTTTTGAAGATATACAAAGCTCACCTCTTTCATCACTAATCCTCTTTTTTTTTTTCCCATGATTTATGAATGCCACATTTGTTGCCCACCCTTAATTGCCCTTGACCTGAGAGGCTTGCTAAGCCGTTTTAGAAGCTGCTTCAGAGTCAACCACAATGTGAATCTGGAGTTACATGCGGATGAGGCTGGTAAGGGTGACAGATTTCCTTCCCTCCAGGACATTATTGAACCAGGTGAACAATTGATGATAGTTGTCATTGCCATTTTCATGTTATATTATATTCCAGATTTAATTAATTGAATTGTAAATTTCACCAGCTGGCATAGTGCACACTCAACATAAATGGGCTGGCAGGCAAAATCATCCTCTCAAACTTCCACAATGCCCTGGAAAATTTTGTCACAGGAATAACCAACAGGAAAAATGTTTCCCCCCAATTGGAACTGTCAGAATCCCTGAAGAACTGCTTCTCCATTCATGAGTGGTTCTCACTCGCATTTACTGCTGATTGGGTCACTGAGTCTGCCAGCAGCAAATGTGAGACAGACGCAGGCTGATTTTGGAACAGCATACAAAACTGAGCTGTATGTTATAAAGATTTCCATTTGTTATCATATTTCCAAAGCACCTCCTACACTGTGAATTGTTTCGGTGCAGTGCCTGCAGGAGAGAAACATGAAGTGGTATATGCAGGGACCTCAGCAGTTAACAGAAAGCAAGTTTAGGGTATTGGCTTTTTTGCACGTAGCAATGAGTGTCTGCTATTTTTTTGAAAAATGTTTGCTAAATTATGTCTTCTCTGTTTATATTTAAATATTATGATGTCTTATGAATGCATTCTTTCTATATTGTGTGGCCTTAAGTTTAGTGGAGCCTGATGATTAAGGATATTGATGAATTATTCTAATTCTGTTTTGTGTGCATTCAATATCTCAACGCGAATATGTCAACACAAATACAGAAGGTAACTATCTGACAGCACCACCGAATAAAACAGTTGGTGACAATGTAAAAGGAGCTCTCAACAAGCTGCTCTCAAAAATCTTGAAGAGCATACTAGCCTAATACCGCTGGGTTTCTAGTCCAGTGACATTACCATTATTCCATCATTTCTCCTATCAGTATGTCACAGCATTCATTTGTATTTTAGTCATGTCCTCATGTAGCACTCGGAAAATTTTCTATATTAAAGTTACCCTATAAGGAATTGTGTAAATATGTTAGCAATCAATAAACCTACAATTAATAAATCTTAAAACTAAATATGAATTTTAAAAATATTAACAATTTACATCATTGGGCTGTACAGCCTGGACTTCAGACAGTCAATTCATGCTGTTATGTGCATTCTGAGTCTCTGCATGTATGAAGGCCTTATTACAGTTTGTATTACAATAGTGCCACTCCATTAAAGCAGCGGACCGGAGGCTGATTTTCTCTCGCGCTCACTCACTCTCCCTCGCTCTTTCTCCCCTTGCATCTGCTGTGCCCACCTCCAGTTACCATTTACTGCAGCTACCATCTTATTGAGTCATTGTTGACAGCACTTTGGATTTAAATTCATTTAGAAGAAGGGAAGGAAATAGTTGTATACGAGTGCTTGCAAAAAAATCTAGAGCTGCTTTGCAGGCAGCACCCCATCTAACTGGAGGAACACAGCAGGCCAGGCAGCATCAAATAATCTCTGCTGCCTGGCCTGCTGTGTTCTTCCAGCTCCACACTGTAGTATCTTGGACTCCAGCATCGGCAGTTCTAACTGCATCAGTTTTGGACATTTAAAATTCAGGAACAAATTTTACCAGCAGGTCTTGGCAAAAAAAGTCGATATTTTGAAGGTAAAAATAGCCTGATTTATGTTAGTTACATTGTGTGATGTATTGACCAGATGCATGCTTTCACAGCTTAATGATGCTGTGGTGGGCTGAGAAAGAAGGGACATACTGGGCAGGTGGCTTTGCAAGCAGAGTGCTTGCGTCTAAAGAGATATATTTCAGTTAATTATCTACTCACTTTCATAGCTTCCGTAGGTGAAGTATCATTTATTTGCTGTTCTCATTTAAGCAGTTCCAGTGGAGGCCTAGTAGTATTCTCACTGGACTGTTAATCCAGACATCCAGGTCTCAGGACCTGAGTTCGACTCCTGTCATGGTAGATGATGGCATTTGAATTCAATAAAAATCTGGAATTAAAAGTTTAATGATTGACAATAGACCATCAATCTGTTGTCAGAAAAACCCATCTGGTTCACTAATGTCTTTAGGGAAGAAAACTGCCATCCTTACCTGGTCTGGCCTACGTGTGACTCCAGACCCACCGCAATGTGGTTGACTCTTAACTGCCCCCTGGGCAATAAATGCTGGCCTAGCCAGGGAATCCCTAATTCCATAAAGCACAGTACATCATTTTGTAAATTTTGTGACTGGCTATTTACACATAATGAGGTGCACATTCTACAAACTATTTCTGTATTAACATGATGTAGATCTGAAAGCTGCTGTTCTTCAGATCTTTAATAAGAGCCTTGCTTTTTATTCTATTTCACTTAAATAGTCAAGATTTTGCTGCTTAGTTGCTAATTTGTAAATATTTCAGCATCTTTGCCCCTGGAAGCACTACCCAATATTAATGTAAATAAATGTTATATTTTGCCAAAGCTGCTTTAATAGTGGTCAGGTTTTGATGTAGGTTCTATATATAATTTCAGGATGTCCATATGTTAAAGCGACATAAATTAGCTAATGAATCAGAGCTGACAGACAGCATCGCTTTTATACCCAGCAGAATTTAAAGCTTCAGCATTGTCTCTACACATTATGGTTCCCTTAGTTTTAAAGTATAAACTATTGATGGCACTTTTTTAAGCTTACACTATTCTCATTGTCACAAAGAGCAGCTAGAACACCGTTAGTCTTATATGAACTTTTGTTTTTCAGCAATAATGATTGCTTCAGTAAAATCAGGGAAATTGAAGAAAATAGGAACAAAAGTTGTACAATAAAACAAAGAACTGGATGCTGGAGGTCCGAAACAAAAATAATGTGCTGGAGAAACTCATCAGGTCTGGCAGCATCTTAAAAGTTAACATTTTAAGTCTACTGGCCCCTCGTCAGAACATTAGAAAAGAAAGTATATGGGTTTAAAAGGGTCAATACTTGATGGCACTTGCTGCAAATGTGGTAATTTATGAGGACTTTGAAGTGAAAGGGAGCTGTTATGAGACAGAGCTGAAGCTAGTGTGTTCTCAGCAGTTTCTGTAAGTAATATAGGTCATATCCATGTAATCTGTAAATAGTAGCAGCACTTCATATTATTTACTTAATGAGACTCTTCTAGTTAGACCAGAAAGGTTGCTACCCACACAATGCCATTTCATGCTTGGAGAAACCCATACGCTCAATACAAAGCCACAGTTGAGGTTTGCACAATCCAAATCTGTTGCCATTTCTTTTAGCTGGACCCTAAACTTTACAAGTCAAATTATGGCTCAAAACTGGCTGGTCAGCCATCTATTTTTAAGAGGCAATAATCTTGGGTCCCAAGGCTTGTCCACTGAGATTGTCAATATCTTAGCATTTAGATTCCACCCCATGATCCTAAAATAAAAATTAATTCTGTCCTTTGAGAGAGCTGCCTTTGATGTTTGCTCAATACCTTCTCTCAAAAGGAGGTAAAATTGCAGGTTAAGTCATCTTGTCCTGCTGTCACTTATGATCTAGTAGCATTAGCCACGACTATGACAGTAGGTTAACTAGGTGCTCTCATTATGCAAGATGTAGAACAAGAGTAGCAGTTAACAGATATGTATTTGAGGGAATTACTTTTGTTTGGCTGCATGAAATCTTTAAAACAGCATCAGCTGTTGTACTTGCTTCACTCTGTTTTCCCACTGAAGGCTCAAAGTCCATGAGAGTCAAAGTTTCATTGTCAGTTCGTTGTGGCACAGCTCTCATGTGGATTGGAATGGTACATGATGCGGATGTGCCGCACTCTCATTGAGTTATGTAAAATACTGGACAAAATAAAATCATTCCAGAAAAATTTGGCTGTCAGCTGTCGCTGGAATAAAATATTGGTTAGGCCTTAGCTAGAGTATTTTGTGCAGTTCTGGAATCCATATCATAGGAGGGATGTGATTGCATGGAAAATGCAAAAAGGAAATTTATCAGGGTGTTGCCTGGGCTGGACTGATTTCCTTATGAAAGGAGATTGGATAGATTGGGATTATTTTCCTTGATGCAGAAGAGACTGAGGGAGGACATGTTTTGAGACATATAAAATTGAGGAGCATTGATAGAGTGGACGTAAAGGAATGCTTCCATAATAAGGCAAAGAACTGTGAATGCTCCCCATTGGGGAGGCAATGGCCTAGTGGTATTATTGCTGGACTGTTAATCCAGAAACCCAGGTAATATTCCGGGGACCTGGGTTCGAATCCTGCCACGGCAGATGGTGGAATTTGAATTCAATAAATATCTGGAATTAAGAGTCTAATGATGACCGTGAATCCATTGTCAATTGTCGGAAAAACCCATCTGGTTCACTAATGTCCTTTTTAGGGTAGGAAACTGCCATCCTTACCTGGTCTGGCCTCATGTGACTCCAGACCCACAGCAATGTGGTTGACTCTTAACTGCCCTCTGGGCAGTTAGGGATGGGCAATAAATGCTGCCTAGACAGCGGCGCCCTCTTCCCATTAACGAATAAAGGAAAAAAAAAGTTGGAAATCTGAAACAAAAACAGAAATTGCTGGAGAAACATAGTATGTCTGGAAGCGTATCTGGAAGAAAATAGAGTTAACTTTGAGTCGAGACCCTTCTTCAGAACTTTACTGTATGGTTGATCGATCATGGAGGGGCAGGAGATTTTGAGGGGATGTGAGGAAACATTTTCTTACCCAAAGGATAGTGGGAATCTAAAGTTCACTGCTTGTAAAGGTGGTAGAGGCAAAAACCTTCTTAGTGTTTAAGTAAATAGATTTGCACTTGCAATGCCCAGGCAAACAAGGTTATGGACTAAGCGCTGGAAAATGGGATTAGAATAGTTAGGTACTTGTTTTTGATGGGTGTACAGTCAATGAGCTGAAGTCCCTCTTCCTGTGCTGTAGACCTCTATGACATGATCCTCAATGCTTTGAAAATGCTGCAAAGAATCAACTATTCAAATCCACACTTTGGATTTTTCTTTTATTCATTAATGGGACGTGGGGGTCACTGGCTGGGCCAGCATTTATTGCCCATCCCTAGTTATCCATCAGAAGGTGGTGGTGAGCTACCTCCTTGACCTACTGAGGTCCATTTTGATGTGGGTAAACCCACAATGCTGTTAGGAAGCGGGTTCTAGGATTTTGACCCAGTGACCGTGAAGGAATGGTGATATGTTTTCAAGTCAGGATGGTGATTGACTTGGAGGGGAACTTGCAGGCAATGGTGCTTCCATGTATTTACTGCCTTTGTCCTTCTAGATGGAAGTGGTTGTGGGATGGGAAGGAACTAAAGTTTTTAAGTATGGTCCTAAATGTGGGCTGAGGACAAATTTGAAGTAGTACTTCTGTAGCAAGTTCGAATTGAGTATTCCAAAAGAAATTTGGATCTGTGGTTGGCTGGTTTCTGGAGAGCATTAGAAGCAGTGGAAAAGAAAAAGATGCTGATGCAGGGGGTTATTTGAGACCATTTAGGATTCTCTTACAACAGTTATGACGTGGTTTCATCACAGTAACATTATCTGGTCCCTGCAAATATTCAGTGGCTTGAGCCGAGTACTAACCAGTTGGACAAGAGGGGAAAAAAATAACTTAACCAGCTTTCTTTTAAAAAAAAAAATCAAACCGTTAAGCCATTGTAATTAATTTTTTTTTCTTGGAGTCATCAATTAATTACTGCATTGTCAATGCTTCATAGATACTCTTTCATAGTGCATTACCAAGGACTTTATTGAATTGCAGGCTGTGTACTCACTCAATGATTGAAGTAATTTGCTTCTAATTTAATGGCTTGTAAAAATGATCTGGAAGCCAGATCAATTATGGATTCTACCAAGATAAACTGCTGCCCCCTTGAAAAGACTGAGGAATTTGTGTAGTTTCTTTTCCAGTTATACACTGATCAACTGATGACCAAAAAGGCTTAAATGATTCTTGTATTTCAAAAAAATGATTAAACTCAATAAAGATGTAAAGAGTTGTATTCTTTCAAATGCTGTCATCTAATTAACAGTTCAGTTTTTTTTAATAGTGTTATTCTCAGTTACGGATTGTTAACATTTAAAAAGATATTTAAGTAACTTGTTTTGAACAGTATCACAAGATTTAACTTTAATAGAAGAAAATTTATACTATGTAGACAAACTACATGAGGTCTATTAACTTCATTCAGGTATACTCCTTACTTTCCTACAATTCTCTTGCATGATAAACATTAGTAAGAATTTTAGAAATAAGATTTGAAAATAGAAGCAGATGAGTGCTGGTTACTTCTGTGAAGGTTCTTTTTCTTACAAAAAAGGACCAGAGAGTCCTTCCAGAATGGTGACTTAAATCCAGCATTTGTTGGGAAACTGCAGACTCCTGTGATTTTAATAGAAATTGGTTTATATTTTTGGGTTTATAACAAGTAGTGTAAACGTTTAATGTCATTAGTTTTGTTTTCATTTCAGAAGATTCTAGGATTAAGCAAGTTTTTTTTGTTTACAAAGGAGTTAGAAAACACCAACAATGAGGGCAGAAGCAAGTTTATTTTCTCTCCCAGAAGGAGTTCAGGGTAATTTTGGGAACTGGGCAATTCCGCAAAAGAGTTGTGATGGTGTAATGGTATTATTGCTAGACTATTAACCCAGAGACCCAGTAATATTCTGGGGACTGCCGTGGCACATGGTAGAGTATGAAAGCAATTTTTAAAAAAAAGGAATTAAGAGTCTAATGCTGACTATGAAACCATTATGGCTTGTAAGAAACCATCTGGTTCACTAATGTCCTTTTTTTTTGCCTTTTTGGAAGGAAGGAAATCTGCTGTTCTTACCTGGTGTGGCCTATGTCCAACTTTAGATCCATAGCAATGTGGCTGACTCTTAACTGCCCTCTTCGCAATTGGGGATAGGCATTGAATGCTTGTTTAGTGGCCAACTCCCACATCCTACGAATAAATAAATAAAAAGTTTGTGATGCTTCCAAGCCAGGAGGGATTTGGTTAGGAATCTGCAGGGTTTAGAATTGAGAAAGCGTAGGCTGTCAGATTCCTGGAAAGTTCTGGGTGGCAGAATTGGAATGGACTCAAGGAATTGTCCCCACAGTCCACGACACAGAAATTGTCAGGAGTCAGCAAAGTAGAAAGTTTAAAGTTGACATGGGGTGATAATTTCTCAGGATCTGACTCTCTCTAATGGATAGTGTCAGGAAACATGTTGAAACTGTTTCGCTGTGTGTTTTGAAATCGTTCTGTCTTCTATGCTTTGGCTTGGTTTTTTACCTTATTCTTCAATTGTGTAATAAATGTTTCTTATGTTAAAGAAAATTTGCAGCCTTGTATGAATCTGTATCAATGATGACAATCATGTTAATAAAATAAACAAAATGTAAACATGTGATCTATTGAACTCCATCATTCACCTTCCTAAACTTGAAAATTTGTCTCCGTTCCTTCAGTGTTACTGGGTCAAAATCCTGGAATTGTCTGCCTAAAACAGCAATGTGGGTCTGCCTATAGCATGTGGACTGCAGCAATTCAAGAAGGCAGCTCAACTCATCTTAAGGGCAACTAGGAATGGGCAATAAATGTGGACCATCCAGTCACGCCCATGTCCCACAAGTGAATAAAACAAAACAAGTTTCATTCTGACTTGTCCGGTAGTACTATCGGCTGGGACCATAGCACTTGTAAAGCACAGCTTTAAATTATTTTGCTCCTGTGGGGACTGCTGAATAGGATGCTATAATGCTCTGGAGATTTCTCCTCTGCTCCAGATATTCTCAGAGGTAGATTGTTTTACTTACCATCTCTTGACTTTGGTTGCTCCTGTTCTGTTTACTTTTCAAAATTACAAGCTTATTCAGCTGATGACTTTATTTTGCAATAAGACACTGTCAGATAATTGATTCTCCCACGAGCTTCAAACTGGGCAACCCCATAACTCTAGTTTTGTCACAAGGTTCAAGCAGAGACTGAGTCTCCCCTCTTTATTTCATGCAGTCAATGATCACATTAATTCTTTGCTCTGCTTATAGTGCAAGTTTATCTGTTATTTACTTTAGCTAACCTCTGAGTGATCTGCAAACCAGATGAAGCCCATAAGCACCCAAATAAATAGAAACCAGAGAATCTCCACCCGTAACCTGTTCTGGGTTGTCCTCAACATAAACCTTTCAAGTTAATTGTCTGTGATTTTATTTCTTTTTGCTCTGATAATCGGTTTTTACAGTCATCCAAGATTGGCTGCAAGCTTTAAAACTAATTTTACTACAACTTGCAAAACAAAAACAGCTCTGAGTTTCTTTGCAAACATTGCAAACATCATACCTATAGCTGTTTAACTGACCAAACTTCCTGTTTTGTAGCTTTTGTTTTACGCCAAATGTTTTAATCTTCAGACCTGAGATTTATCTTATTAAAATTTTAAATTAGTCTAAAACACATAAAACATGAACTTAATATTCACAACAATAGTTAAGGATGGGAAAGTTTTTCCTAGCATTCAAATGTATCATTTTGTGAAACTACATGAGAAGCCAAAATGGAATGCGCATGTTGCAAGGTTAAAAAGAGTGAAGCACAAGACACGATGAATTGGGATGCAAGTATTAATTGTTGTCCAAGTTTTAAAAGCCACAAGATAAGGGAAAGAAAGGAAGAGTGAGGGATGTGAAGGAACCTCACAGTTTTGAGGATCCAGGAAAGAAAGTTGAAGTTCGGAGTTATGTTTTTTTTTAATTCATTCGGATTCAAAACCATGCGTACACAGGGAGATGCAAAAATGTATACCATGATGTGCTTGCAGTTTATAAGGGTAAAGGTTGCTACAGATGAGATTAATATGTTGTAGGAGGTGGAGCAAATATAATGGAGCCTAGAAACGCGAGGTGTCAAATATTAAACACGTCCTTACGAAAGGAATAATACACTTCAAATGATCTGTCTGTCAATTAGAATAACTGATTTGAAGATTCCAATGTACTTAAATGTTGGGCTTGGCTTTTAACGACTTGAGTACTAGAAAAGTAAGGGGCAATGGATTGAATTTTGATTTCTTATCATTGTGCTCTTAAAAGAATGGCTATTAATGTGTGTTCCTGACTGGGATACAGCTCCAATTGGGAATAGGATATCTGGCTTATGATTTTTCATTTTTTTTTACACCACTACCTGCCAACTTGGATTCTGAGGACAGTTCTGGCACCCTCTTTTGTTGCCCTCCTGGAAATGAAGCGGCTGCACAGACAGGGATTTGAAGCTGGAATGGTGGGTCAGATTTCTGATGAGTCAAGTTGACTCAGGAGCCCTTAAATGGAGCCCAAGACTTGATTCTGGAATTCTAGACTCCATTCCCAGACTTTCCAGTTTTCACTCCAATCTGTTAAGGGGTGCAGGCTTTTGGGTTGTAAGCCTGCACCCCTCAGCCTGACTATTTGCATTGCAAGATAGACATAGCCTACTCCTTCATAGTTTTCATGGAGTTGGGCTAGGTTTTTAAAGGATTGTTATTCATAGCACATCAGGAATGGGTATTTCAGCATGAGTGATCTTTTCAAATTAGGTCACCCTCTTGCCCTCCCTGCCAACATGCCTCCAATCACCATTCCGCCCCCACCCCACCCCACCCACTCCCATGACTTCTCGTGTCCCAGTGCCAAATAAATGGAACTTTTTTAGTGATTTTTAACACTGTGAAAAATTATGAATGAATCCTATATTTAAAACTTGCTTTTACTGTCACTATAGGATTCATTGCTTTTACACTGTGTATGGTGAGTGGCTAGATAGTGAAGTGCCACGCATTGGCATGGAGATGTGAAGTGCCATGGGGGATGTTTGAGTGGCATGAATGGGTCATGGGGAATACGTGGGGGATTTAGGAGGTATGAGGGGTGAGGACTGCAGGGTGTTACTTCAGAGCCTTTGTACAACTTGGATGAAGTCCCACAAATCAAGGTTACCTTTCAAACTGTCTGCCTCCATACACTGAGAACAGCCCAATTGTAGCTGGTACCTATCCCCTGGAAATGAAGATCACCACCCCAGAGGCAGGGTATCCAAGGTGGGTATTTAAAATTGGGAATTTTTCCAACTCCCACTAGCTGCCTCGAAAATGAAAATCTGGCCCTTTGATTCAGTGTGGCTTTGTACAAAAGATGCCCGCTGCACTGACTAGTAGGTAGAATCTATCCATGATACTCTTTTTGATATGCCAAACCTACGGAATTTTTCCAGCAATTTTCTGTTTGTTTCGGATTTCTAGCGTCCACATTTCTTTGTTTTTTTTTTTTTTGTTTAATGTTTAACTCACTGCCACATCTCTTCCAGGTATGCCCACCTTGAGGAAGTTCTGTTCCTCTTTCCAACAGGATTTCTATTTTCTTTTTTTTTTTTTTTTTGCTTGTTCGTCGTCATTACAAAGTTTGTTGCTTTCGCTGTTTGACAAAGTATTGGCCAAAACTTGTTTCCACTACCTGTTCTGAAGGATCACTGGACGCAAAATGTTAACTCTGCTTTCTCTCCACAGATGCTGCGAGATCTGAGTTTTTCCAGCAATTTCAGTTTTTGTTTTGGATTTCCAACATCCACTGTTCTTTATTCTTTTTGTTTGAAAATATTTGGCTGCATACTTTTTTTGTCAAGGATCATTTTGCTCTGTAACTGTAGATGGAATTATTGATGGTTACTGGTTATAACTTGTTGGGAGAAATTTGAGGTGAAGAATTCAAAGCATTACAGAGGATGCTAGCCATCAACTTAAGAACATTTGCTTTAAATATGAATTTACTCATTGCTTTCTCTTAGATTTCACCTAGTAGTGCTCTGCACACTGATTGCATGCAGTAGATCTGTTCTCAAAGGAACGTACAGAGTCAGAAAAGCCCATTTCAGTGCATCTATCTGGCCTAGAGTTTATTACACTATATAACTATATTCAGCATTAACTTTCTTTTTCTTTTATTGACTGCAGTCAGATAAAATTGTATTATCAAGGGATTCTATAAAATTAACGTTCTGAGAGGTCACAAATTGAAAAAGTGTCATGAGTTGGATTTGATCATAGATTGCTGGTGGAATATTTGTTCAAGTAATCTTGGTCATTTATAATCTCTTGACATATCACCAGAAATAAATATTGCTCCCCTGATGATTCCGTTAATAAACACAACCCCAGTGAGATATTGGGTCATATAAACTTTGACAGAGCTAGTTCGCTTATTGGTTTATCTGGAACTAATCTGTTTCCACATGAGCATAACCACAACACCATTCTAGTGAAAAGCCCTGCCATTTAATGTTTTATTTGTATAATAGTTATTTGAGGAAGGCTCTGAAAAGTGGCTGGCATTTGTGAGACTAGATTGAGTGCCTCAGATGATAAGAGCAAAGCTGGAGAGAGAATGAAGAAAATAGATATCCCAGATGTCATCAAATGACATTTCATTGTATAATAGCGACTTGTCAAATGGCTGTATATGCTTTGTAATTGCACTTGATCAGGGTTACTGAGTATGAGATAAGATGACAAGATCTCAGGAAAAGGTTTGTAGTAAACATTTCCATTCAAGAGTCTGTGTGAAGGATACAACGTTAAGGAAAGGGCTTAGTTTGCCTATTCAAAGGACCCTATGTCTAAAAGAATTCAGACTAGCCATGTCAAGTACTTCCTGAATGGAGTGTAGTAATATTCGTGACTTTGTGTGTTTGTGATGCCTGAAACAGATACAATCTTCCCTATATTTTAACTAATCCCATGGTGTAAATAATTTGAATCCCTTGGTTACATCCATTTAGCATACCATTAGGGCCAGAAAGAATAACTTGTCTGAGGAAAGATGGAAATAATTTAATCTAGTGTAAAACTGATCATGAGCTGGGTAATTGTGTTTTGCATAATCATATAAGAATACGAATTTATTTTCCCCAATAAATGTTGTGAGCTGAATTGCATGGCAAAAGTGCCCGAAGTGTTTTATTTAGTTTCCTTCCTTTCTTTCTTTCTCTCTCTCGAGTAAATGCCCCCATAATTTGGAAAAGTCTCTGATTTGCATACTGAACCCTAACGGTGTGAAAATTTGATTTATTACTGTCACAAGTACCAAGGTACAGTGAAAAGTGTTGTCTTACATGCTTTACAGGCCAGTCATACGATACAAGTGCATCAGGGTAACGGAAGAGAGTTACAGCTGCCAAGAAGGTGCAGAAAGATATCAACATTAACATTAAAGAGGTCTGTTCAAAAGTCTGATAACAGGGAAGAAACTGTTCTCGAATCGGTTTGTCCATGTGTAGAAACTTCTACCTAATGGAAGAGAGTATAACTGCAATAGGAGGGGTCTTTTTGATAATGTTGGTTGTTTTCCCGATGCAGCGGGAAGTATAGATGAAGTCAATGGATGGAAGGCTGGTTTGCGTGTTGGACTGGGCTGTGTTCACAACTGTGTAGTTTCTTTTGGTCTTCGGAAGAGCAGTTGCCACACCATGCTGTGATGCAGCTAAATAGGCTGCTTTCTGTGGTGCGTTTATAAAAAAATTGTAATAGTCTTTATGGCTGTGCTGAATTTCCTTTGTCTCCTTAAGAAGTAGAGGTCTTGCTGTGCTTTCTTGACCATAGTGTCAACGTGGGTGGACCAGGACAGATTGGTGATTCATTCCCAGGAACGTGACAGTCTTGACTGTCCTCCACTACAACATCATTGGTGCAGACAGGTGCATGGCTTCCAGTCCGCTTCCTGAAATCAATGACCAGCTCCTTCCTTGTGCTGACGCTGAAGGAGAGATTGTTGGCTTTACACCATGCTGTTAAATGCTCTATCTCCTTCCTGTAATAAGTAATAAATACCTCCTGAAATTATAGAAAAGTTTGAAGCAATTTACCTTAATGATTGCCTTTCTGCTGTGTTGGTCCCACTTGCCCAACTGTTCTTTCAGTGGGACAATAAGGTAAAAGCTAAGGCCAGTCAGCCCATTGATCTTCACACTTTGTTATATTTCATTTTGCCTTACCAATCATTCAATCTTTAGTCCCCTAATGCCTCTGATGTCAGTATCTTCTTTGGTTGACCATTCCAAATTTTTATCACCTTTCAGTAAATAAAACACTTCATAAGATCTGTTTTGAATTTTGCTCTTCAGTGATTTTATTTGCCTCTTAATTTTTCTGATCTGCTAGGACTGATTTTTGAAATAAAATTTATAATTAACTTTTTAAATCTCTAAGGTTTTGGAGTAGATTTGTAGCTCGGGTTGTGGGTATTGAGGTTGGTTGGTATGTGTTTTCATTGGCGAGCAGTGCCTGTGCCTTGTAGTCCCTTTTATTCAGTATTACTGTCTTACGCCCTTTATCTGCGGGTAGTATTGTGATGTTCTTGTCCTTCTTCAGTCCTTCCAGGGCCTGTCTTTCCAATGTGTTGAGGGTGTTGAGTTCGCTCCAGTCGGCCTGTCTTACTGTCTGCCTTATCGTTTGTTGTGTTTCTTCGTTGATATTGTTGATCCTGCAATTTAAAATTTTGTTCTTCCATCTATACAGTACAATCTTTAAGTAGCTAAAAGAAAACTTGTTCCAGTTATTTTCTGTCTTGTCAGACTAATTTTATTCATTTTTCAATACTTGCAATGTTGACTATTAAATGTTATGCCAGCTTTGGAGTCCACGATTAATGAAGGCAAACATTCATTCGTTGCATGTTATAATAACAATAAATGATATTTTGCAGAGGAATACAATGAATATATATCACCAGTTTTATATTGTCTGTATGTCTTTAATGTTTTTCCCCAGGTACCTCCATTACAAATGAGTTCTGTCGTAGTAAGGCTATCCTGTAACTCCTAAGCTGCGATAGTTTGTCCCACTCTCAGCCTTCTCCGTGCCATAATAAATCTGAATCTGGGCAGCTAGTGAAAACTGTAGAATTTAGAGTAAACATGACATTTTTACTGGTATTATGATTTTTTTTTTTAAAAAAAGATGATGGGTTACTTTTTCCGATTTTGCATTTCAACACGAGTGACTCAGGAGAATGTATTAAGTCCCAGAAGGAGGCATTTACACAGATCTGTCAGAATCTGTACCAATCTAGCACAGGAATCTTCTTAAATCACATCATTAAAACAAGTGCCCTCCCCTGAAAGTACTCTTGGAGCTGGTGTTGGGCATAAGGGCTGTGATTTATAAGGGAGGAGGCTAGAGTATCTATCCTCAGTGTTTCAATTTTATAGGTCTTTGCCTCATATCAGTGTGTTAGATTCTTAGGGTGGTAAACTCCTCTCCTTGGATGTGGCGAGAGAGGTGGAGAGAAAGAGAAATAATTACGAGAGTTTGCCCTGGAGAAAAAATGTTGCCCTGTTCTTGCCACCCACGCAACTAAATGCTGGGCAAAATGTTCATTGAATGCTTGAGAGCCTTGCTTGCTGCTGAGTCCAGAAATTGAGTGGTCAATAAATGGCCACTTAATGGCCTCAACTCACCTCCTTAATGGCCACACTCCCTGCTCACTTGCTTCTCTAACACAGGGACAGTGACTAGCTTCCACTCTGGCAATGGGTACCGATTGCCCACTGTGTGACAAGGTAGAAAGATTTACCTTTCCACTCCCGGATTCCTTCCAGAGGAAGTCTGAATGGTGATCCTTTAGGACCTGGAAGCTGCTGGCTTCCAATTGATCAGGAACTTGGTCTGCCAGTATCAAGGCACCTGATAGGGTGAGAAACTTTGCCTGCATTGCCTGTCAGCTCTTAATGATCTTACAGGCAAGTGATAAGCTGTTATCTCAGCATTGGATGTTGTGTGTGTATATTGTCACCCTTGCTCCCACACTTAAACAAAACTTGGGAAAATCTTAGCCTTAGAGTTAAGTGTTTCAGCAGTCATGCTTTAAACAATTTAAAGCAATGTGGGATTGACTACGATGGTAGACCAGCAAGGTGCATGTACATCCTGTTTGTGAAAACCTCCTGCATCATCGATTAATCCTGATGTATGAAGTGCTTGCAGAATGTTCAGAGGTTGTCATAACACTTTGGAAATCAGAGTGTTTACCCAAACATGAGTTCTGGAAGGTGCTGGAGGTAAGGCAGTTGATAATGACCACCAGACAGGTAGAAGGAAAATACAGTGGACCAGAAATGTCTAAGCCAGTGATTTTTCACTAACCAGTTTTCAGTGATGAATTCTGGTAAAGTGATGATCACGCTAAGAAATGTCAGGAGAACAGACTGGTGGTTATATAACCACCAGTGTGATTCCTGAGTTGTATGTTGCCTTCTTGGTACCAAGCTAAATGATATTACTGAATGAGTGATGGATGTTCTTCAAGAGGAAGGCAAAACGACCGAGGTTGTGTTCCAATTTGGAGCTAATGGCATAGGCAGTAAAACACTTGTCTGCACTGGGTGCTGAAAGTGGATAAAGAAGATTGGAAACCATGAAAAATCTACAGATGTGGAGCACTGCACCAGAGAACATGCTCCAAAGTTCTTGATTTGTGATGGAAGTCTTGGTGGGAGAGAAGCAAAGGAGGAGACAGATCCGATTACTTCATTGGGCTTGGAAACCCTCCAGGCCAGTACAAAGATGTTAGCTGTTGTAATAATTGAGAGTGGGACCTTGGACCTACAGTGCCACAAGAAGCTCAATGACATCATGTGAATGGCCAAGGTCCGTGAATGTAAATCATTCACCAACTGCACCATCCGCCTCAAGTACTGCTGCATGCACCTTCACTCAACTGTCAACAATATCAATCAAGACTCAAATCTCATATTCATAGTCTTACCCCTCCACCTTCACAAAGTGCTGTTGCAGGACCCTCACTCATTTTGTAGTCAACTATTCCATTACAGCAAGCACAGCAACCAAACACACACCACCACATCACTGACAACACATCAGAGATAGTAAGAACTGCCGATGCTGTAGTCTGAGATAACAGTGTGGAGCTGGAGGAGCGCAGCAGGCCAGGCAGCATCAGAAGAGCAGGAAAGTTGACATTTCGGGTCAGGACCCTTCTTCAGAAATAGGGGAGGGTGAAGAGAGCTCTGAAATAAATAGAGAGGGGAGGGGTGGGGTTGGGCAAGGTAGGTGGGATGGTGAAAGGTGAGTGCAGGTAGGCAGTGGTGGGGATTGGTCAGTGAGGTGGGAGGAGCAGATTCGGCATAACTTTCTCAAGGTCCACCATGCTCATCTCGCTGTTTATGATTTACAAACGGTAGCTAACGTAACCACATGTCTTCATGTCTCTTGCTTTCTTTCTCTAACCTTTCCCTGACCCAACCCTGCCTTTTATACTTTCAGATATCTGAGAACTATCGCAGGCAGATGTTGCATGGCTTTTGCTTTTGCTTCACTAAGCTTGGGTCCTCAAGTATTTTCATGGAGTGGCTCCCATGTCCAAACTGAATTTCAAATTCTGTGCCAGATTGAAGCCAGGCTCCTTCATTTTTCTTGTAAATAGCCTTTTTGGTGAACTACCAATGCACCAAGCATTTGTGTATGCATGCCCATCAGCTTTTCTGTATGCATCACTGCATTAAAACTCTCCTCTAAATCCTCTTGAGCAGACCTTGTTTGTGGACCTCACTGTTTGGAGGCTGTCACCTACTTGATTTCCTCCTTTTCTCTTTTTCCCCCACCCCACTAAAGCTGTGGCCTTGTTTAGAGCAATAGGTTGGCTTTCTCAGTCATGGGGCATAATCTGACATAGATTTTCAAACATGGAGTTCCTAGAAAGATGGGCATGGATTTGAGATACAACATGCCCAAGGGCTTTGGAAAAGAAAGGAATGTTGGACATGGAGCTGTAGTTTCAAGGACTGTGGGGTCAACAGTAGATTGAAGATCGGTCATCCTTAATGTTCAGATTAATACTAGATGGCAGAGGCTCTCTCAGCACCAGCCCCATAATGTCAAGATCCATTTCCTTCACCAGCTCAGGAGTTGCAAGTGCCCTTGTTCCCATCAGTTTCTGCTCTGTTACCTTTTATTGTATGCCACCATTACCCTGCAGGAGAAGTCAGACTGTCACTCTATGGCACTGTTTTTGAGTTAAAGTTCCTGGCAAACTGAATAACTGTAGGTATGTGGATGCAGTGAGATGTGACTGCGAGGCTGACTGAATTGCAAAGTATGTACGGTTGAGGTAGAGCAACTTAATGTTACGCGCAAATCCTGACTGTCGTGGGTGAGTGATGATGAGGATATGGCGTGTTAAACAGCATGAAACATTGGGGTGAGTAGGAGACGTCACATGAAGATGTGTTCACCGATTTTGATCACCCAAATGAAGTCATTCTACTTCCTGTGGCACCTTTTGCCAAGGTTCTCAGGACTGCAGAATTGGACCTTCCTGGCCACCTGCATCCATTCCTTGAGAGTCTGGTCATTGAGAACCTCCTGGCTCCCTGCAAATGCATTTCTTCTCCTCCCTCCTCCTCCCTCCTCCTGTATTGTCTCCTGCACCGAACCTCTCACCTATTAACGCTCCCTCGGACTGTAATCTGGTTCTTCTTTCCATTTCATTTATATGTCACCAGTGTAATTCAGTAGCAGCTTTTAAGAGAGGCAGACCCTTTTTCAAAGATTATACTGGTGCATCACACAATTATTGCAGTACTGTGATGTTCCAAGTTTATTTCTCCACTGGAGAGTACTTCCAAGTGGGATCATCTCCACGACAGTACTTACACTGTTTTGGTACAGATATGATTGGCTCAATGACCTATGTCTGCACCATATCAATTCTATGATTGGTTGCAATCCATTTGGATGTGAGACTTCATGCATATATTCAAAATCTTCAAATTGAGCCAAAATCTTTCAAACATGTACCCTGAACAGCTGAAAGAACCCAATCATTTGACCTCCTGAATGAAGGCTGTGGAGCAGATGGATCTCAGCATTCCTGTGGGTTTTCAGGTCCAGTTTGAGTAGAACTCATATATATATAAATTAGAAAAATGGAAATATGCAGTTTAAGTAAAAACCCTATCTTTGCAGTGAATTTTATGAAATGCCTATAAATTTATCTTTAAAGATGGTCAAAGTTCTTCTGTTCTGTACGCGAAGGTAAATCAGAAAGTAAAACTGCAGTGGCAGTTGAGCCATTATCTAACCTGTGGGAACCTATTTAAATTCTACATCTCGGCACTCCACAGTGTGAATGTGAATATCAGTTCTAGCCATGGGCATAGAATTGATTTGTGTGCAATATTGAAATGAAATTTCGCAGTTCCCATGACTGAGCTGCACTGCTATATTTTTCTTTAAATTGCATTTACTATCAAAGACTCAGATTGTGCAAGATTAAAGGTTTGGAATGTTGGAGTCCGTCCATAGGCAATATGAAACTAACATAGTTTTCAATAGTAGAACTCAGATTTCTGATTATTGCTCTTTCCAATTTAAGTTCCTAGTTTATTTTGTTTAAAGATGGTAAATTATTTTTCTGTACATGTATTTAGTAAACATTACTCAATATATCCAGTGGTGGTTTTTTAAAAATTGAGAATGCTTGATGTTGCTGTCTCATTAATACCCTTTTTATTTTATAGTACTCCGTCAAGTAAATTGGTTCCATTACATATCTGAATCCTCAGTGTTTTGGAATCTGCTCTCTTTTTTCTCATTTATCATCTCTCTATTTTTGCATCTTTTTGAACAGAATCTACATCCAAAGTAGTATTACAGATGTAATAGCATATGAACAATCTCTCTCATGCTCATTTGTCTGAATTATTATAAATTATGATATTTCCAGACAGGTAGATCCATTTAAGCCAGTAAGTACAAAACAGCCAGCTAAATGTTCAACCAGACACTATTGTTGGTAGAGATCATTAGTCGTTTTAGTTTTGGCAGTGGCCATGCTTTAATGCATAGAGGTGATAAACTGTGGAGAGAACAACCAGCTAAGTTTCTGAAAATGGAAGGTTTTCATAATTCTATTGGTTCTGATAATACTGTGCATTTTTCTTCCAGGTTGGGAATTATAAGCGCTCAGTGAAACGTATCGATGATGGGCACAGGCTGTGCAATGATCTTATGAACTGTGTCAATGAACGAGCTAAGATTGAAAAATCATACTCCCAGCAGCTGACTGACTGGTCTAAAAGATGGAAGCAACTCATTGACAAAGGTATCTCGACCACTTTGGCTCAGCAAGTTGTTAAATTGTAGCCACCTTTTTTCTAAAAAAAAAAAAAAGGGCTAGTTTCATTTGTAATAGTATTTGGGTTGGGGGGAAGGTAGAGATCAGGGTTTTAAAGGAGATTTTTTCTATCACTATTGATAAACCATTGTAATTATTGTGATAAATTAATACTATTTGAGAAGAAAGTTGTTAAAATATGCTTCCTTCAAATTGTGGATCATAACCAGCTACTTTCTTCAACTATGTTCCGATCTATAATTCTAACACTATTGAATTGAATCAATTTGGCATTGCTATGAAGAGAAGGAAATCCAAAAAGCCTGGATCACTAGTGGGAATATTTTATTTTTTTTTTTATGCAGACACGGTCTGGTTCTTTGAACAAGAGTGTCATTTATCCTAATTTGTTTTATTAATTACAGTTCAGCTTTCAAGAAATAACTTAGCTGTAGATGGGGAAAATTTCCTTAGCTACTTGCATGGCTAAGTGGTACTAGAATTCTTAAAAAAAAACCCAATTTGCTTCTCTTCCAAAATAGCTACAGGTATTTATGTAATTTTCACTCTCACATACCATTCACATTCTGCACTTGGTCCTTAACTGGCATTGAACTTTGAAGCGGCTTAATTAATATCCACGCTAGGCAAGGCTGCTGATCACAGCTTAGCTTATTGGCAGCTGTCTGTGGACCAACACTGGGTATGTCATCCAGGTGAATTCTTTCCAGAGAAAGAGCCAACTTAACAGATTTCTGTTGCACTGCCCTTTAATGCTGCACCCCGAGAAGTATCTTCTCCAGGGTGACCTTTTTCCTGTTTTTCTGAGGGTAATGAGTGATCCTTTAAGACCATGCAAGGAATAATTTCTTCGTGAAGAGCATTGTGAATCATTCTGCTACTAGAGTTCCGTGGATGCTGAGTCATTGTGTATATTCAAGCAGAAGTGGCTCTAGATTACTGGACTGTGCAGGAATCATAGGTTATGAAGATCGGGCAGAAAAGGGGATTTGAGATCTGAAATCAGCCATGATCCTATTGAATGGCAGAACAGGCTTAAGGCCTCATGGCCTGCTCCTGCTCATATTCCCTATGATCTATTGTATTTTCAACACTTTAAGCAAAACATTAATGACACCATTTTCCTTGCATGGGGCCATTTTCGCTATGTTGCTGACATTCTAATAACAGCTGCAGTTGGCTTTGATTTGCCTGTTCTTTCTGCAACTTTTTACTGTCTGTGTTCTCCACTAGTTTATTTTACATTTCAAAAATATACTTTATTCAAAAAAATCTTTGTTGACATAAAGACAGTTGGGCTTTGCCCAGTTACATATCAAGTAAACAAGCAAAACGTTGGACTTTGGTTTTTTTGGATCGAGTCAAAGACCTCCCTTACATGTACAATACACGTACAATACTGATGTTTACATATATTTGAGGCATTGGAAGCGTTTAATAACTGGACAGACCCCCATTTATCTTTAAGCATGATCTCGCATAGTGGTCTTTCCCCACTGTGCCTTGATGGCAGCTGCCCCAAGCTTTAGTGCGTCCCTCAGCACGTAGTCCTGGACCTTTGGAATGTGCCAGTCTCCAACACTCGGTTGGTGTCAACTCCTTGTTCTGGAAGACCAAGTTCGGGCAGACCAAATAGCTTCTTTCACCAAATTGATGGTCCTCCAGGCGCAGTCGATGTTTGTCTTGGTGTGCGTCTTGGGGAACAGACCGTAGAGCACAGAGTCTTGTATCATGGAGCTGCTCAGGACGAACTGAGACAAAAACCACTGCATCTTCCTTCAAACCTCCTTTGCAAAGGCACACTCCAGAAGGAGATGTGTGACAGTTTCAACCCCTCAGCAGCCGCTATGAGGGCAGCGTGCGGTGGTGCAGGCTGACCGGACGTACATGAAGGATTTCACAAGTAGTGCCCTGCTCACCACCAGCCAAGCGATGTCTTGGTGCTTGTTGGAAAGTTCTGGCGATGAGACATTCTGCCAAATGACTTTGACAGCCTGTTCAAGGAACCATGCGAAAGGATCCACCCTTTCCTTTTCCCTCAGGGTCTCGAGGACGCTACGTGCTGACCATTTCATGATGGTCGAAGGTTTTTCTTGTTGCAAATTTCACCACGAAGGACAGGTGATATGGAAAAGACCAACTACTTGGCAGCAGCGAGGCCAGTTCCATCCTTCGCAACACCAGTGGCAGGTAGAACCTCAGTACGTTGTGACACTTGGTGATTGTGTACCGAGAGTCTACGCACAGCTTGATGCAGCAGCATACAAAGGTGGCCATCAGGATGAGGGCAAAATTGGGTATGTTCCTAAACCACCCTCCCTCCCCCAGTCTAGAGTTTTATTAATGGTGACCATGTGGACCTGGTCTATCTTAGGCTTTCATATGAAACAGAAGATGTCTCAGGTGACTGAAACAACAGGGTTTTGGGGGAGATGGGCCAGACCTGTGCTATGTACAAAAGCAGAGAGTGCCTCACACCCGATGACCAGGTTTTTATGTGCGATGGAGAGGGAACAATGCCCCCAAAGGACCAGTTTCTGCTTTACTTTGGCAATGCACTCCTCCCAAGATTTTGTGCACGCCCCATCCCCTCCAAACCATATTCCCAGCATGTGTGGCAGCATCTGTGGAGAAAGAAAAATGGTTGAGGAGAGTCCTAACTTTCACGGAGCAGATAAACCCTGTGGTTGGGTGTCATATTTAAAAGTCCAGCCGTGCAACTCTGTGTTTTATGGAAGTGTGTTGTGAAATATTGGATTGTCAGTAAAAGGGAAGAAGTTGGAATGCTGAATAAGGGTATGTTAAAGGCTTCCACAGTTTGTGTTTGCAAGCTGACAGTGTAGTAGAAAGACACAGGAAACAATTGCAGTATTTCACCGAATTTGGGAAACCATTAGATCTCCAATGAATACAGGCCCAACTGACTTAACCAGACCTTTATAAGACAGTCCCTCCATACCTGGTATCAGCTTGGTGAACCTTCCCTGGACTGCCTACAGTGCCATTATACCTTTCCTTTTGAGAAAGGGTCCAAGACTGTTCACAGTTATCTGACTAGTGCCTTGTATAGTTCTAGCAAAACTTCACTATTTTTATGTTCTCTGCCATTTTAAATAAAGGCCAGCGTTCCATTTGCCATCTCTATTACCCACTAAACCTTAATGCTTTTCTTTTCAGATTTATGGACAAGAACTTGCAAATCCCTTTTGTTCTGTAGCTTTCTACAGTCTTTCTCAATTTAAATAATATTCAGTTCCTCTGTTCTTCCTGCCAAAGTGCATGACCTCAACTTTTTTCACATTATATTCCATCTGCCAAACCTTTATTCACTAGTTTAATCTGTTTATATTGCTCTATAGATTCATTGTGTCACCCTCGTCACTTGCCCTCCACCTATTTGTCATCTGCAAACTTGACTGTAGTACATTCACTTTACTCATCCAAGTCAATAACACATTTTGTAAATAAATGTGGCCCCAGCACTGATCCCTGTGGCATTCCAATAGGCATAGGTTGCCATCCTGAAATTGCTCCCCTTATCCCAATTTCTTGTCTTCCATTTGTTGGCTGTTCCTCTATCCATGCTGATATACCTCCAACACCAGGATCTTATCTCTCACCCTATTAATTAGCCTAATGTGTAGTCCCTTAACAAATGCTTTCTGAATATCCAAATATTATTACACACATGCTTTCCTTTTATCTATCCTGCTTATTACCTCCTTAGCGATTTCTGGTAAATTTGTTAGGCAAAGTTTTTTCTCTTCATGAAGCCATGCTGGCTCTGCTTGATCATACTATATATTTCTCAGTGCTCTGAGGGGTGGTTATATTACTGAAACATACATAATTCTGAGGGGGCTTGATACTGTAGCTTTTGAGAAGATCCAACCACTAGTGGGCTAATTGCAAACTGAGGACGTAGCACTGAGACAGATTGTGTATTCAGTGATTCATTTACGCCATGTTTTTTTACTTGCTTTCTCTCTTTTTGTCCTCTTTCCTCTGCTACTTCCACCTCACCACTTTGCCCACCTAGATTGTAACAATAACTACGCTCCAAACATATCTTATTAATTTAGAATGGTTTAGAGCATTCTGTGACTGTAAAAAGTGCCATACAAATACAAGTCTATCTGCCTTCCTTTTAATGATTATTGCTGCAAGGTTACTATGGTAATATTAATCCTGCTGCATCAGCCCCCCAGAAGGTGCATCTGAACAGTGCAAAGACAGGTCTTTGAGTTAGCCTAATGCTGCCCTTTTTCTTTGCCTCTAGACTTCTGCAGGACTGCAAATTTAACTGTGCCATTGAGGGAACCTTCGGCCCCAATATTTACTGGGAAGTAGGTGCTCATAACATCTAAGAAATCCAGAATTTTCTTTGCTGCTTCCCAGGAGGCAGCCAGCTAGACTTAAAGGAAGAAAATGAAGTGGGAGATTGAGGATGAGGGCAGAAGAGATTGCTAATTGTGGAGCGTTTGAAGTGATTGCAGAGAGGAAAGTGGATAAATGCTTACAGTGGGATCTGGCCTTTCACACCCATCTTCAGCTGCCGTCATTCCCAGTGCTCTGGTGAAGAGTAGGTCAGATTTCAGATTTTTGAAATGCTAACATTACCCCAAACCCCATCCTGTCTTTGGTGGCTGAGTGTTTGCAGGTTGATTAAATTTTCTCCTGAACTCATAGAGCTGATTTATGTTTTACTGATCTAAATGCTGGGCAGACATGTTCAGCAAATATTGAACCGCTGCGCAACTGCCTCTTACGGTAATCTTTGGCTTTTGAAGGCGTACATATTATACGTCTGTCTTGTATCCTTTTTGGCAGTGGGGACATTCAGGGTTAAAAAAAAACAAAAACATATTTTGCCATTAATTCCACTTAATATTCCAAATTGAAGTCATAAACGTATTTTTTCTATGTATTCTTATTTGTTAATTTGATGTGCAATTCTTTGATGGAGTGTAGGATAAATCATGATAATTGGCTATGTAATTTGGGTTTCCATGGAAACTAGTTTCACAAAGAATATAGGATGCACCTATTAGCTTTCTGACTTGGTTACATAGCAACCAGCATAAATATTCTGTGGATTTTATTTTAAATACACTTCTTAGTTTTCAAAATATATGAGCATTAAATAAAGACAAATGTAATGTGCTTGATCACTCCCAGAGAATGAGAAAGACACTAATCTTGAACTATTTGTGAACATGTTCTAGAAGCCAGTTAAACCTCAAAGGGTTAAAGTTATTTATTGTGTTTATACTTTTTGTCCTGTATAATGTATTAAATAGTGGTGCTCAAAACCTGTTTAGGTTTAAATCTAAAGGCAGAACAAAATGCACAATTTTGACAAATGCTAAAAACTCTTGGTGTATTGGCATTTTCAGGTGTCACCTACTGTCTGTCTGCATGGTTGCAGCAGCTATTTCTGGGACTCAGCAATGCTTTTTCTATAATTGGAATTCATGTTCTCTGTTTTCTTTATTTTACATGCTTATGCCCAGGGTCAAAAAGAGTTTCCATTGTATTTGTTATAGCATCCATAATTGGAGCATGCTGTCCTATTTTAGACTGGCAAACTCAGTACAGGCTTGAAAATGCACTGGGTCTTCTGAACGAGCAGGCATAGCTTTACCTTGTGCCTTTTCCAATAATGTCACTGGTTTAACCTCCATTTTTAAAATTTTTTTTTAGAATCTGGCTCCTTTGTGCCTTTTTGCACAATGCTTTGAGTGCCATTTTGGTTTCAAACTTGTGCCTGTGGCACACACGAATACTTCTAGTATAAGCCTCGTCAAACAGCAATTTGAGTGCAACAAGCAAGAGAATACTAGAGATACTCAGCAGGTCTGGCAGCACCTGTGGAGAGAGAAACAGAGTTAATGCTTCAAGTCCTGTATGACTTCTTCAGAACAGCATTGCTTTTCAGGATAACATTTTGAATGTGTTTGCATGGGACACAGCGACCGTCTGCTAGAAGTATGCAGAGTAGGCAGATTGTGATGTCAGTGAGCTAATAATGCTGATTTGACAGCAGGATGCTATTTGAAATTCAACCCTGTAGTCAAAGACGTCCCTTAAATGCATGCAGAGAACACGTGTTCGGCAACAGGAAGAAACCCACGCCAGGGCTGTTTTTAAGGGATCGTCAGTTATTTACAGTTAGTTGCTGATTGATTTTCCCTCGGCTCCTGTGATTGTGGAAATGTTGGTTAATAGAGTTCAGTAAGTTGCTAAAATTTACTGGGGGACATGTGGACTACTTAAAGACACTGTCCTGACTTTGGTTTTGCATAAACTTGCAGGCATTGGTGCAGCAGTATGAATTCCCCTTGGATTATGGCATGAAGGGGAAAAAAAGCAGGATTACCTGCTGGAAGCCAGAGAGAGGCTATCAGTGACAGGCCATTTTTACCTCAGGTTTTCAAGGAAGCAATCTGGAAAGTGTGTTGGGTATCTGTTTTTTCAGGTAAGGATGTCCTCACTGAAATCTGCCAAATGCTGCAACCAGACCTGCTGTCTGCCAAGCAGAGTGAGGACAGCATTGCCAGTGCTGTGAACATGATTAAATGTTGAACTTCTTGACCAGGAACCTTTTTTGAGACTGGTTTGACAAGAACTATCAGGAGATCCAAGATCTCCTGGATCATAAATACGAGGCGTTCCAGAACTGGCAGCTCCACCAAAACTTGAGCGGGAGAAACAAGCCTGCAGGCAACTGAAGGTCGAGATACAACACAAAAAAAAAAAAAATCCTGTGACCTAAAGAATAGATGGTGGGCAGCAAGAACGCAGGAGACTCAGGACCTCACCTACAGCCATGATAAGTGCAGCTTCTTCAATGCAATCAAAGCCATCTATGGTCTGAATACCCAGAAGACTACTCCACTGAGAGTCAAAAATGGAATGTTGCTCATCAGGCAGGAGAGGTAGTCAGTGCCAGCTGGAGAGAGAATTTTGTGGATCTTCTCAACCAAGACACAGCTTTCGATGCAAGTGCTGTCAATACTATCCTGCAACGCACTACCTATCGGCATCTCGGGGCACCTCCAACCCACCATAACATCAAAAAATGCCATCCAACAGCTTAAAAAAAATAACAAGGTCTCTGACACAATGGAATTTCTACTGAAGTACTAAAATATGAAGGAGAAGGCACTCTTGACATGAATCCACAATCTCATCGCTCTTGTCTGGAAGTAAGACAGCATGCTGGGAGATCTCGGATGGTCTAACTATTGAAATTGGAAGGATTTCCCTGCTGTCTTTGGCAAGAGTTGTTGTGAAAATTCTCTTCAATCACCACCATCCAGTGGCTGAAAAGATCCTTCTTGAGTCTCAACTGTTGTCTGGCAACAGGCACAATGGATGCGATTTTCAGTTTGTGACAAATCCAAGAAAAGTGCAGGGAACAGCACTACCTTCTGTACGTGGCTTTCTACAATCTCGCAAACATCTTTTTTGATTCTGTCAATTGTGTGGGTTTGTGGAATATCCTCCCCAAATTCCTGCTCACAGAAATTCCTCACCATTCTCTGTTTGTTTCACGTTGACATGCAAGCCATGATCCGCACCAACAGGTCCTCCACAAAACCCAATACAAGTGCAAACTCAGGTCAACAAGGGCTGTGACATCGAACCAATCCTCTTCTCCATATTCTTCATCGCAACACTCCATTCCATCTCTAACCTACAGGATGAGCAGGAAACTGTTCAACCTTCGTCACCAGGCCAGACCACCCTAACTTCTGACATTGAGCTGCAGTACACAGATGCGCCTGCATCTGGTCTGAGCTACAAGCCATCGTCAACACATTCACCGAAGCGTATGAGAGAATGAACTTGGGCTAAACATCCAGCAAATAAAGGCTCTGCCCTAGACCCCTCCTGCTGTACAGCACTGACCCTGACCATCTAAATCTATGCCGAGTCCTTAGACAAAGTGGATCATTTCCCGTGCCTCCCGTGAGCAGACATTGACGGTGAAATCTGACAATGACCCCAGTGTACCAGTGGAGCCTTCGGACACCTGAGGAACAGTGAGCTTGATGTTAGAGGCCTCCAAATCCAGCAATAAGCTCATGATCTATGGACTGTGCACAGCAGACCCCTTGAAACCCGGTGTTACCTTTGCAGAATCCTGCACACCCACTGGCAGACGGACATAGCAAATGTGTGCTCTCCCAGGCAAATATTCCCAGTATCAAGGCACTGGTCATGGATGACCAGCTATGTTGGGCAGGCCACATTGTCCACGTGACAGACGCACGATTCCCAAAGCAAGTGTTTTACCCTGAGTCCTAGATGGTCAGCAACCACTAGGAGGGCAGAAGAAAAATGACAAGGACACCCTGAAAATCCCCCCTAAACAGATGCAACATATCCCCACTGATGTGGGAAGCACTTCTCCTTGAATGTACAAACAGGAGAAGAAGCATCCGCAAAGACATCAACCAATCTCAACGTTATCAAGTGGAGCATGTGGAAGCCAAATCAAGCAGTGGAAAATGCATGCAGAATCCAGAGTGTCCTACCCTCTTCAAACATTACCTGTCCCAATTGTAGTACAGGCTAAGCCTCCAGCATGTGACTGTTTAGCCACTGCAGAACCCATGTCCCCAGAGTGGGAGCAAGTCTTGACCCTGAGGGATTGCCAAAGGAGGAAGAAGAAACTGAAGTGAAAATTCAGACGTCTGCTAATGATATGCAAACTAGGATTGCTGCCATCAAATTGCAGATCTATCTGAATAAACTTCTAAGTGGTGCACCATTTATACAAACTTGGGGGCTTCTTGCTGAGATTTCAGTCATCCTACTGGTTTCACATTGGCTACACAATAGTGTAAATCAGCAGGCAGCATGACTTTGGCTGGCTGCCTACATCAGAAGCGGCAGGCGACCTCCTGTTTCACCTTTTCCTGTGCCCGATTTTTTGTTTTTAAGGGAATTGAAACATTGCCCCCTTTTTTTGTTGTTTGTTAAATTTGTTGGATTGCAAAAGTATTCCAAAGTTATTTTTAAAAATACTTTTATCATATAAGCAGATTAATGACCATACTTCTGTAATAAGTAGAGTAATACCTTCATATTTAATTTGGTAACCTAAGTTTAAAAGCAAAGCACTATATACAGGAAATCCAGTCTTTATGAAGATATTCTGAAATACTGTTTATAGAATGGCTGAAACTGTTCTGTGCTATATCGGGCTCAATGATTTCAGTGCATTTAAAATCATGAATGTTGATACCCATCACCTTTTCTTCAAGGTGCCCTCGTTTGTATAGCAGCTAATGTTTATCCATGTGGTAAACTGTTTACCTGTGGGTAAGATTCAGTCTTTCATATTATAGCACCATTGTGATGTGATTGCATGTGATTAGGGATTTCCAAATTGTGACCCATGGGAGTGTACAGTCCCCAGGTCTCGCTGATCCAGCTATCTAACAAATCTGGGACCTGTTGGGTGCGATGGAGGCAATATTTCTTATTTGCTGTTTGCAATTTTGCAAATTGGGAAAAGGCTGCTGTTATTCCAGTAACCTTACTGATAGCGCTGCCATTTTAGAATTCTATCAGAAAGGAAAGGAGAAAATCCTGAACTTTTTTAAAACATCATTCATGGCTTTGGAGATTCTTGGTATATACAGTTAATGACATGATTTTGAAATTTTAGTCACTTGTGTACTGTAGAACAATGTGGTAATTAATCCACACACACCAGAGGTCCCAGAAACATCAATTAAATAATACCCAGATACTCTCTCTCAGCAGTATTGATGGCATGGGATCTTTATACAGGAGTGCGTTTTGCCTCAGTTAAACATTTCATCCAAAAAATGACATCTCTGGTAGCACAGTATTTCTTCAGTACTGCACTAAAGTCTTGTCAATCTTATGTATTCAAATCCCTGGAGTGGGAATAGAGGAAGCATAACATTTGTAGAACAAATACTTCTGACAAATCTCTGGAGTAGGACTTAGCCTCAAGAGTGTCACCATTGAGCCAAGGTTTCACCTTGAATTTACATAACTTTGGATAAACTAACGAGTGCATTTATCTCTTAAATTTGGTTCCTAAGAATTCTCAATTATCTGTGCAGCCCACACCTGGCTTGTCTATTGAAGAAAATCTTCTACCATTCAACCTGATCCTGTAGCAAAATTGATTGAATTTTGAATAAATAGGCATAATTTATAGCAAAACAACAATTTAAAAATTAATTTTTCTTCAGTCTGGGATTTGAGGGCATATTTTTAAGGTGGGAAGAGGAAGATTTAAAAAGGACCTGAGGGGCAACTTTTTCACACAGGGTGGTTTGTATGTGGAATGAGCTGCCAGAGGAAGTGATAGATGCAGATAGTTACAAAATTTTAAAAGACATTTGGACAAGTACATGAATAGGAAAGGTTTAGAGGGATACGGGTCAAATGCAGGAAAGTGGGACCAGTATAATTGGCGAACCTTGACCAAACGGCCTGTTTCTATGTTGTTTGACTCTGTATTTTGGAAATGAGTTCCCTTATGGTTTTCCAAAAAACAGCAAAACTGTAGCCTTACTTGACTTTTAACAGTGGTGTGTTTTTTTTTTGTTTGAAATGCTGTAGCTTTGGCTAGACAAGAAGAAGACAGTAATGGTATCGTACCTTTACAGTTATAATCTATCACTTTCAGAGTGCTACATGTTAGAGCCAACAGTCTGAAAGGACTGTTACAGTTGAATAATGGGAGCAGGCTTGTCAGGTGTCCTTTCGCATGGTGGGGTGGGGAGCACATTTCAGTTTTTCTCTCACTCTCAATGGTAACCAAATTTCATTAAGATAAGCTTTGGAACAACAGTAGATTTTAAGTGACAATGAAATAAAGTGATAATTTAAATAATGAGTAATTGATAAAAATGACAGTTTAAAAAGTGCTAAGCAACAGACCTAATAAAATTAAAAATTATTTTGCCTTTTCTTTTAGAAAGTAGAGCTAGAGGCAAATTAGGCCTCAAGTCCTGATCACCAGGCATGGGAGGGGACCTGGGTTCAAGTTAAAGAATTGAGTTTATTTGAAACTTAGACCACATTCTGAGCTGCTCTCGGCAGAATTAGTGAAAGAAGCAGTCAGAAGAGAGTTACCTTTCAACCCTAGTTTTCTTTCTCTTCTAACCTGCTTTCTGAATAGTATTTTGAAGGGAATAAGGAGACCAAAGGTGTGGGTGTTGCTGGTTAATTCAGTCTGTGTACACTCACTCTGTCATTGCCTCTCGCTTAAACCGCCAATGGGTTCACATACTCAGTCACTCACTCCACCCCCCATAATCAAACATACATTACATACTTGCCTTAACAGATCAAAGCTGGAAACTAAATTTTCAGTGGTATGTGACTTTTTGAAAGGACAGACAGGAAGAAAGGATGTGGAGTATTATTGGTCACACAGATGAAACTAGTACGATAGCAAGAAATGATCAAGGATTGGAAGGTCTAGAATCCATATGAGTGGAGATAAGAAATAAAAAGGGGCGATGACACTGGTAGTCTATAGGCTCCCAACAGTAGCTGTATGGTGGAAATAATGAGGGTGTGTAAAAATGGCATTACATTAATCATAGACTTTAATCTTCTTTGTAGATTGGGATTGCTAGATTGGCAGAGGTAGCCACAAGGAAGAATTCACAGCATGTATTCAAGACAGTTTCCTAGAACAATATCTGGTGGATTCAACCAGGGATTATACTATTTTGGACCTGGTGATATGTAATTAGGCAGTTTCAATAAATGATAGCTCCCCTAGGAAACAGTGACCATAACATGGTAGAATATTTAGAATTTGGATTGGAAACAACTGTGCTAAACTTAAATAAATATTGAGGCAAAGGAGTAAAGGTAGAGCTAGTTGCAGTAGACCGGGAATGGCATATGTTTAAGAAAATAGTTCATGACTCCTAGCAAAGATACATCCCAATGTAGGGGGGAAAAGGTAGAAGGCAAACCAGGGAAGCTAAGGATGGCATGACATTGAAAGAAAACAATCATCCCACTTGGCAACGATTAATGGTAAGCCAGAAGATTGGGAAAGTCTTAAAAACCAACAGAATTCAACCAAAAAAAATGAGGGAGAAAATTAAACTTTGAGGGTAAACTTGTATGTAATATCAAGATGGATTATAAGAGCTTCTTTGAATTAATATATGAAAAGGAAGAGAGGAACCAAAGTGTACATGGGCCTCTTTTGAGATCGAGGTTGGAGAAATAATAATAGGAACTAGAAAAGGGAAGAGAAGTTGAATAAATACTTTGCACTGGTCTTCATGGTAGAAGACACTAATGGTGTTTCAAAATTACTAAATAATCAAGAGGGAAAAGGAGGAGAGTAACTAAGTATACTAACTATTGCTAGAGAAAAACTGCTAGGGAAACTAATGGAGTAGATCCCTGGATCCTGATGGGATGCATCCTAGGATACTAAAAGGAGTAGTTGGTAGTTAAATAGGAGTACAAGTAGCTACAGAGATAGTGGATGCACTGGTAATAATTTTCCAAGAATCCTTAGATTCTTGGAAAATGATCTTACTTCAACAGAAGTTCCAAAATATTAGAAAACTGCCAGTGTAACACCTTTTATTTAAAAAGAAGAGACAACAAAAATGGTTGATTTTTGGCCAATTAGCTTAAATCTGTTATTGTGAACATGTTGGCCTATTCTAAAGGATGTAATATTTAGAAAAACATAATCTAATCAAGCACAGTCAGCATAGTTTCATGAAGGGGAAATCGTGCCTGACAAATTTGCTAGAAGTCTTTGCAGAGGTAACAGACAAGATAGATAAAGGGGAAGCAGTGGATGTAACATAGTTAGATTTTCAGAAGATGTTTGAGAAGATACCACACATTAGGTTACTGTGTTCTGAAGAAGGGTCGTTTGACCCGAAACGTTAACGTTACTGTCTCTCCACAGATGCTGTCAGACCTGCTGAGTTTTACCAACAACTTTAGTTATGTTTTAATGCTGGCATTGGAGGCAGTGCAGAGAAGGTTCACTAGGCTGGTATCAGATATGGAGGGACCGTCTTATGAGGAGAGTTTGAGTACGTTGGGCCTTTTTCATTCCCATTTAGAAAGATGAGGTGTGGTGATATTGAAACGTACAAGATTCTTGGGGGCTTGACAGGGTAGATGTGGAAAGGTTGTTTCCCCTTGTGGGACAATCTGGGACCAAAGGACATAATCTCAGAATAAGGAATCACCCATTTAAAACAGACGAGGAGGAACTTCTGAGGGTAGTGAATCTGTGGAATTCATTACCGCAGAGGGCTGTTGACGCCTGGTCAGTAAGTATATTCAAGGCTGGGATAGATTTTTAATTAGTATGGGAATCCAGGGTAATGGGGCTAAGACAGAAAAGTGGAGTTGAGGATTATTAGGTGAACTATGCTCTCATTGAATGGTGAAGCAGACATTATGGCCTGACTGGTCACCTGCTCCTTTTTTTATTTTCTGGTCTTTTGGTTGTTACCTCCCTTCCCCACACATATAGTCCCACTACCACACTCACTCGCATGCCCAGACAAACACCCCTTCCTTATCTCAAATATAGACAAACTCCCCCTCTAACTCCTTCCCTCCTCTCACACAGTCCCTCTCACTCCCTCCCTCAAACATGCAGGTCTGATATGGTCCCAGGACACATTTGGCAGTGGGGGTCAGGGATCCTTTCAAGGGAGTGGTCAGGTGCCTTTTGGACTGTTAACTGTGGAGAAAATTGTGTATAAATTGTACATAAACCCCTTTGAACTGTTCAACCTGTCAAGAAGTATCAACAAATGCCAAAATTTGCATTTATGACTGACAATGTTCTGCTCAGTGTATTATCTGCAATATATAGACATCTAAGTGATGGAACTATATTTTTTCGCTTAAGTGCATGTGCACTTTCTTTCTTCAACAAACATGAGTGTCGCTGGCTAGCCCAGTATTTACTACCCATCACTATGAAACTCACTTCAAATCCATCAGTCACTACCCTCATAAATTTAGCACTGCTGAACGTCTCGTACTCCTATATGATAGCTTGTACATATTTCTTTTTATTCATTCATGAATTGTGGGCATCTCTGGTTAGACCAGCATCTATGGTCTGCCCTCATTGCCCTTGAGAAGGTAGTGGTGAGCTGCTGTCTTCAATCACTGCAATACTTGGGCTGTAGGTCTACCCACAACGCCACTAGGGAGGGCATTCCAGGGTTTTTGCGTAGCAACCGTAAAGGATTATCAATGTCGTTCAGAATTGTGTGTAGCTAGGACAAGAACTTGCAGGTGGTGCTGTTCCCATGTATCTGCTGACCTTGATCTTCTAGGTAGGAGAGTCATGGATCTGGAAGGTGCTTTCAGAGAAGCGTTGCTGAGTTGTTGCAGTGCGTCTTGTAGATGGTGTACATTGTTGCATCAGTGATGAAGGGAATGTATGTAGATGATGTTAGATGGGGTGCCAGTCAAGTAGGCTGCTTTGTCCTATATAGTGTCAATCTTCTTGAATGTTGCAGCTGCAGTCATCTAGAATACTGAAATGAGTTGGCATGGTAGGTGAGGAGTGAAGGAATGTGGGTGGAAGTGATTGCTAAATTGGCATAGAGATAAGCAGAAGTATGGGAAATGGATAGAAAGGATTGAATTATGTGAGCTGGCCTGCCTGGGATGTGGGAAATGTGTGGGGTTGATGGGGGAAGAGAGGGGTCAGGACTGGTAGAATGTTCTCTTTCTCCTCTTTCGGCTCTAGTCCCAAGACGCCTTTGGTAGAAGTAAGGTGACCTTTTGAAGTAGCAAGATACCTTTTGTGATGGTGGAAAGTCCTGCTTTGCCTTGAAGTACATAAAGTCATTGGGCTTCACAAAGTTTTCAAAACTGTCTAAAACAAAATGTGGAGTTCAAAAAAAGTGATTTATTCTTTCACATCAAGTAGTCATGTACAAATTTAATTTGAACTGAACCAGTCATTTTCCGAATGGGCTGCCTGTTGATGGACAGCTCTGACTGCTTACTGAATAGAAATGTTTCTGTCAAAATATTGAACACGGGTGAGATCTTTGCTTGCTTGAGAATTCATTGAAACAATCTGACTCTGTTGGGTTTCTTATTGTATCCCTATGTCTGCTTTTTTTCTTTAGCGGCATCATAAGTAGACTGGTAACTTTCTTTTTAGTCAGGATGCATGCTGATTAATCCTAATGCTGGATGATAATGAATTGAACTAATAGCGAAGGCCAAAGGGTGAATTGGCACTGATTAGGCAAAGAGCGTATAAAAGGCCATGAGAATGAATTGGGGGCATAAGGAGTATGATGGGCCATGGTGGGTCGATATATGGATGTATGGCTGCATGAATAGGGCATGGAGGGAGTGGGTGAGAGCTCAGGGATGCTTTCTGTTTAAAATTTTACCTTTAAACTTTGATTACAATGCCAGGGTCCTGAAGCTGGCTTTCCACCAGCTTGTCACAGGGACTGGGCAGCTTCTTGAGTCGCCTTGCTCAGTGCCCAACCCACCCTGTGCAGCTGCATCTAAAATGTGAAATGTAGACGGTTATTTTTAAAGGTTTGTTTTGCAAAGCTGGAATTTCTCCTGACCCTGTGCCTGATCCAGCAGTGAAAATCAGGGCTCTGGTTTCTGATGGTAACAATTTTTTTTGAGTATCGAGAAAAGCCTAACCAGTAAATAAGGATGAAGCAGAGCTATTTTGAGAGGTTCTGGCTGGTGAACAGATTAGTCGTACCATATAGTAGACTAGGGTTTTTACCCTGGTATTGCAAAGGTTAGAAGTATCATTTATTGCTTTATAGGCAGACTGGTAAAAATAAAATAAGCAACCCTTGTATAACCTATTGTGTATGTCACATTCATGTTTTCAATCTATGCTCAAAATTTCATTTAGTCAGCATTTTGTGGAAACTGCTACATTGCTTTAAAATGAACTAAATATTTTTTCATTACTTTTGTGCTTAAATGTTTTAAAGAGGGCCAATATTAAGAGTGGCATTAATTTGATATCCATGGATTCTCATGTTGGGTTTTACTGCTGTGGAAATTTATACTTCAATCTGTGTACTTTGCGTGCCTTTTTGACTAGTTAAATCAGACTGAAGTTACTACTACCACCTCCTGCATCCAGTTAAAAAGATTGGGATTAGGGGGTCTAGTGGAATCTTGATTATATTGTATACTGACTGGAACGGCATCCTGATGAAGAGGCGATTAAACAGCAGCTTTGATGTTGGTGAAAGTGATTGAGATACAAGCTAGGCTGATGGATGTCTGAATCAATTTCAGGACCACAATATGGCACTGTTGAGAGAGCCTGGATGGCTCTGATGACTGAAGCGGATAAAGTAAGTGAGCTCCACCTGGAGATGAGAAATGCACTGACCGGTGAAGATTTCGAAAAAGTTAAGAACTGGCAGAAGGATTCTTTCCACAAACAGATGATTGGAGGCTTCAAAGAAACCAAAGAAGCAGAGGATGGATTCCGGAAAGCACAGAAACCTTGGGCTAAAAAGCTGAAAGAGGTACTGTGCAGCTCTAGTAGATTGTTTATTGAACAATATTGAATTACTGTTTTGCTGCTGGAGTTTACATAATGGGCTTTAAAAGAGATACAGCTCCTGGAGGTTAGTAGGATCATGAAAGATGTGTTTAGTATAGTGGAGTTATCCATTATACTAATGTGGTCTGCATGGTTGATGAATTGGGATAATCCAGTTATGACCAGGTGAGAAAAACTGGAACTTCCTGGGGGCCTGCTGCCTTTTCTTCCAACTACAATCTGGAGGATTTAAACAAATATCTGACATTAGATCTCTGCTCCACTTTTTTTTCAGTCTTTGCACTTCCCTATGTTTCCCAGACAAAAAAAAAATCATTTTTAGCTTCATTCCAAACCTGATGTAGCCTCAAATTCAGCTTCTGAAGAAGGTAATGTAGTGAAGATGTATATTCATTTCAAAATATGCAAAGAGCTGGATTTAAAATGTTTACCTTTTGATAAAGCCAATGAAAATGTATATATTTGCTAATTCACAGAGCACATCCAATCCACTGGGAATAGATAGCAGTATTGCTCGGAGTTATGAGCAGTCCTCTGAAAGACTATATCCTGCTCTTCAGGAACAGCACACCTAGGCTTAGGGAGATGAAGAGACGCTCACATCTTTTGTAGAAAGCCTCCTTCAATTTATAGATGGATCCATGATTAAAATATTTTAATTTAATATAGAGCTTGCTCTTTGGCCTGATACTGTATTTGCTTGCATGTTCTGATCCTTGTTTCATCAGTTAGCATTCATAATTATTGGAGGTGTGCTTTGTGACATTGATCATGGCCATTTAGAAATTCTTGAGCCATTTCAAATAAATGCTGGACAGGAAAAAGCCAGTCCACATCTTTCATAATTGAGCTTTGACTTTCTGTTTTGAATGGATCTGTTTTGAATTCGAGATATCCCATTAATGCAAGCTTTTCATGAAAGTTGTTTCCAATACTTCTTATTTTACATAATTTTCTTTTGTTTTCTAAGGTGGAGGCATCCAAAAAAAGTTATCACCTAGCCTGTAAAGAGGAAAAGATGGCAGCTACAAGGGAGGCAAACAGTAAGGCAGAGCAGTCAGTCACTCCTGAACAACAGAAGAAACTACTAGACAAGGTGGAGAAATGTAAACAAGAAGTACAGAAGGTGAGACTGCAAAGTGGTAAAAAATAATTCTTATGTTGAAATATAATAAATGCATCTTGGGAATCTTCATGCTCCAACACTTCAGGCCTCTTGAACTGTCCTGATTTTAATCACAACACTTGGTGACAATGCCTTCATCAACACAGGGAGTTAACCTTGGAGTTTCTTACCTATTTCCCACCAATACTCTATGTCTTTCTTCAAGGCAATCCTTGAAACCTACCTGATTGATTGAGCTTTTGGTCAGTTGCCCTAATATCCTGTTGTATGTCACGGTATGAAATGTTTTTTTCATTGCTTTCCTGTAAAGAGGCTTGAGGCCTTTTTTTAAAGGCATTATATCCATGCAAGTTGCTGCTATAAGACCATTAAACTATAAAATGTAGGAGCATAAATATGCCATTCGGCTCATCAAGTCTGCTCTGCCATTCATCTAGATCATTGGCTGATCTAATAATCGTTAGCTCTGCTTTCCTGCCTAAAGAATTCCACAGAGTAACAATCTTCCCATTCCAATTTGGACAGGTGTAGTTCAATTCTGAAACACTTGGTGAATCCAGGGATGTAGCAGCCCAGTCAATATTAATGATTAGACTTTGTTATCATTCAGTTTTGAGAGTTTCAACTGTGCCCATTTGATTACACTATCTGACCAGTGGGCAGGAGCAGAAATTTGGAAATAGGAATTGCAACCAGGGATCCATAGGAATGTGCATCATGGGGATTGGGGCTCTGGAAGCCCTTCTTTTGAGACCTGGCTGAATGTTCCTGCCCTACAGGAAATTAAGATAAAACTTTCCTACCCAAGGTCTGTCTCCCACATGGCCTGATGGGGAAGCTAATGCTGCTCCCCTGTTCAGAGCTCTTATTAATATTTAAATATCGATCAGGTGATAGGAGGACCCAGTCTGCATATTTAAAGCAGTGTCTGTCGTCTTTCCTGCAGTTAAAGATCAGGTAAACAATAACTCTTGCCTAGATTTCTTCAGATACTGGGGAGAATGGAGGAGTATAGTGTTTTTTTTTCTGTTGTTGATCCACCACACTGTACAAAAACAACTGTATAGTGATGTGTAATATGGTACTGAAGGCTTCTCAACTGGAATGCTAGGAATGGCTTTCTTTGATGAATAGTAGACACTTTATGCTGTGTGAGCAGCAATCTGATGATGAGTGAAGTGATATAATCTGATGTTATTTGAAGCCTGTTCTTAATAAATGCTATCACGTGTAGTATCGTGTGAATGATGTAAATCTAGTTGGCAGTATTATAAGTACAAAATGGCTAATCTTAGGCTAATGCTTGTTTTAACAGGTGATTTTACAGTAGAATGAAGAAGTATAAAAATAAATTGAATTGAACTCTTGAAATTTGAAGACTAATAACCACAATGAGGTTCCTGAATCTTTAAAATAACATGTTTGTATATAAATAAATATGTACATCTTCAAACACAGCATCTGTTCAGATAACAGAAGCTGCTCAAGAGGATTACGTTATCTAAATCCTTCAGTTGCCCGGTGACTCTTTCCATTATTTTGTGTGCAGTATAAGACTTGCGCAGGTATGAGCATGATGATAAGTGGCCCTTTGATATTGCCTTTTACAGTGCTATTGCCCTCTGGAGGTGAGCTGATGGTAACAGAGAAATACAGTTTCAAAAGAAACACTGAGATATCGTAGCCATGTTAAACACCTGAATGTGTCTCTCTCTGGTTTATCCTCGGAAAATGTGTTGATGATACTTTTTAGATCATACAATGGGCCTTCAAAGGTCTGGGTCAAGGAACTTGTAGTGATTGGGTTTTCTGGTGTGAAGTCCTGAATGCTTCCTTTCAGCATCATCTGCATGGTTCTACTGGATGGTTAGTGTTTTTTAGGATCTTTTATGCTGTTCTCATTTGTAATTTATGTTGGATCAATGCCCGGACAGACAAAAGAAAAGTACGAGAAAGCATTGGATGAGTTAAGTAAATGTACACCGCAGTATATGGAGAATATGGAACAAGTATTTGAACAGTGCCAGCAGTTTGAGGAGAAACGATTGGTTTTCTTCAGGGAAGTACTTCAGGACATCAAACGACACCTAAACCTCACTGAAAACAACAAGTGAGTATTAATCACAGCTATAACCATCACATGAATATTGAAAGTTCCGTCTCAATAAAAAAAAAACACTGCTTACAAGATAAGTTAGGATTTTTAACAACTTGATTTCTTCTTTTCCAAACAGTCACCTGGTTTACCCACAACAGTTTTCTAGCTGTTTCTAAAATGAGTCCTGTATACTGGCTTCAACCACTCTACCTGGCATAAACACACAAAATGCTGGAAATACTCACCAGGTCAGGCAAAAACAGCAGAGGGAACATTTCAGGTCTGATGAACATTGTTCTGATAAAAGGTTATTGACCCAAAGCGTTAACTCTATTTCTCTCTCCACAGATATTGCTTGACTTGCTGAGTATTTCCAACGTTTTTCTGTTCTTGATTCAATATTCTACAGTATTTTGCATTTGAACTCTTCCTGGAGATCTATTCCAACTGTTGAGCTTTTCCATGTCAAGCTAGTTGGACTTTAATTCAATTACTGTGACAAATCTAATGAACTTGTTTTCAGTTTATTTTCTCTCTATCCCATTCAGGTATTGTTTGTTGCATGAAACAAAGCCTGCAACCCTATTTTTATTTGCCTCAGGCAGAGAACCAAAACCTTTAGGGCTTGTACTGGGACCAGCACCTTGTTACTTTTGAACCTCCTCTGTTTGTTTGTTTTTATTGCTAAAATATATAATGCTGCACTTTCCTGCATTTATCACTCTAAATCCGCATAAGCAGTTTTTGAAAGGCTGGACTTGAGCATCATTGGCTCCAATTAAATATTTGGAGATTTTGATGACAGATGAGTTAACATTTCATTACTGAATCAGTACATAGCTGTAATTCTCTGTGAATCAAAAGTACAGATGTACAAGATGTGTTCAATGCAACATAGCAATAATGAAAAGGGATTGACATAAAATCATACCTTTAAATATTTAGTATGATTAATATTTTGTTATTGATTTGAATATTTAAGCTATGTATATAGATATTGGCCCAACATGCTAATGTCATCCTATATCAGTGTATTGTGCTATTTGAAACACGACCAACTCATTCTGCAGCTGGATGTTGGCGTCAGCAACTTGAAAGCTGCAGGAGATTTTCAGACATTTGACTGGGGGATGAAAGAAGAGCAAATGCTGCCACAAACTAAGATCATGGTTGAGCTCTGCTTTTGGATGAATTTCTAATATACTGGATCTTGAGAATCCTGGGACAGGTCATCATTTTAACAGGAGATGGAAGCTAGATTAAAAATTGTAAAGTATTTATTGTAATACTTTTGTAGAAGTCATTTTGAAAATTGATTTGCACTGCAAAGTTGCAGTGTGAAATGTTTAGCAAAATTTGCTTAAAGCAGTATCTTAAAATGAAGTTATTATGATTTCTGAACATGCATTTTACAAACAGGAAAAACTTTCCTAGATCAACATGAAACTTCAAAAGCAATTTATAAGAGAACTTTTTAAAGCCAGTCCATGTTCAGCAAAATGAAAACACCATTGAGCAGAGGTGTGTGCGCGCGCGTGCACCTGTGTGTACGCTTTTATGCTGTACAGTCTGTCACTGTGCTCACTTGAGGTAGGCAACTGAAGAAGCAGCACTGCTGAATAGGATACGTTTCTCTTGAAAGGCAAAGGCAGGGGAGAGGGGCCAAACAAAGACGTAGCGCCCCTACATGAGAAAAGAGAGAGCAACTAAGAGCAAGTATAAGTACGTTCATCAGATTCAAGGTACTACAATTGAGAATCAGGATGAATATAGAAGGATCGAAGAGGAGATGAAAAAGCAATAAGACAAGCCAAGAGGGAGTCTTTAAAGAAACTGGCAGCTAACATTAAAGCTACATATGGAAATTTATAAATTGCGAAGTAGGAGTGAAAGGAAGAATGGGGCTGATATGGACAACAAAGGAAAACTGTGCATGGAGCAGGGAGCTGTACTGAGAGATTAAATGAATACTTTGCATCTGACCTTAAGGTAGAAAATGCTATCAAGGCCAAGAGAAAGTGAAGTTAATTCAGATAGTAGAAAGGTTTAAAATTAGTGACTAGGTATTAGGCTGATTGTACTCAAATTTAATTAAGCACAAGGATGTGCTGCATCTAAGGATACTGAGGGAAGTGAAAATGAATATTTTGGAGCTACTGGCCATAATTTTACAGTCTTCTTTAGACTGGGGGGTGATGCTCGAGGACCAGAGAATTTCAAATTACAACAAAGGGCTTAAAGATAAGCTCAACATCTGTAGGCTAGTCACTTTAAGCTCTGGTCTAGAAACAATTTTGAGACAAAATTAAAAGTCATCTTGGTTAATTAAAGAAACACGGCACAGATTAAGGGAAAATCATGTTTAACTAACTTGCTGGATACGCACTCCAAATGGCTGATGACAATTCCACAACCTTTTACTTTATTCCCAAATTTTTACATCTGCCAAAATGGCCTGTGTTATGTCATGTTCATCTCTCTGTTTACAGAAGGCAGACTAAAAAGCATGCTATCAAGCCAAGTGCAGCTTCAAACTAATAACTGGTAGATTTACATAAAATACATGAATGGTTTTCAGTGCCAGCAGCCAAAATCCTACACTCCTTGGCCATTCGTAATTGCCAAAAAGCAGTTAAGAATCAACCACATGTACAAGGATCACCTAAAACATTCTTACCTGACTGTGTTCTAGTTTGCATCTTTAATCTCCCCTCAAGTGTCCTGCAGTGTGACTATCTTGAGAGATAACATTGACTCCTCAGCAAAACCACTCACTCCAAGCTTGCATTATCATAGCACACATGCAGACCTTACATTTGACCAACAGGCAGATAATTTGGTTTTCACTTGACTCTCACATAACACTAAGCAAGAGCAGACAAAATCTGGGACAGCATTGGAGGCCACCGGTTGCTCCAAACTCTGCTTGCCTTGGTGCAGACGCTGTACTTCAGACTGTCAAGGCAGTGATGGTCCTTGCTGCTTCTCTAGGAATGCATAAGGTATTGGTAGTGCTCCAGGCATACTCTGTAAGCTTGCAGAGTGGTTAGGTGAGTCTGTCTTGAGCATGGGTAACAGGGTTTTACAGGCTTTTGTAATTATATGTTTCTCAATGAAAAGAGTGCATGCATATCATTCTGCCTGTTCCTCCTAATCATGATCTGAAGAGGTTCAGTGCTCTGAAACTTTCTCCTCTTGGAGATCCAGATCTCATTGCTGTGCAATATTATGCAGAGTGCAGTGCACCACAATCATTCTGGAGTTGCTGGCTGGAGCATACTGAAAGAGAGCCTCAGATCTGACCAGGCTCCTAAAGAGCGTCTTCAGCATGTTGATGACACGTTCAGTGACACACATGATGGTCATATGCGCTTCATTGTAACACTCCTTGGCCTCAGTTCTTGGCTTCTACACACATGCTGTCAGCAATATTTTTGGTGTGTCTCCCTTGTGTCTGAGCAGCCAGCTGGTAATGCTTGAGGTGTGAAGAGAATAAAGAGAGTTAACTGCCTCATGAGAAACGGCAGCTCTCTGAAAAATTTACACATTTGTGTCATTAAAGTCTTTTTGCTCCTGCACACGCATTGATGGAGTGGAAGCCGTCACTGATGATGAATACTCCTCTGGATGCCTTAATAGACAAAGCGCTCAGTCATATGAGGCCCTGCAGTATGGATAGCCAGCGACCTGAGCTCCTAGTCACTCCAGGCATCATCACTGGCAAAGTTGAAGTAACCTCCTGTCCTGGCAAACAAGCTATAAGTCAGCTCTCTTCTGCATTTGTGTGAACTGGCAAATGCTTCTGGCAGATACCTTGAAGGATCTAGAGGCAAAAGGTGTTGAGGGTAGTACTTGCTCTGTTAATTCATGGTAAAGTATGACTGTCAAGTCCAGTCAGCAGCGGGTTCTGTTCGAGAATCTGTAACCACCTGACACAACACCCTGAACTGCCTGACGTACCAGGGTTCCAACATGTTGAGGAAGCTTATCATCTGCCTGTACACTCTTTTGAAGGGAGGTTGGGCCCTTAAGGAACTGGAGGCCTGTGAGGAGCTGCACTTGCTGTTGATCATCATCTGAGTAAACGGTACCCAGGCTGCAGTGATAGACTGAAGCTTCAAAATGGAGATCAGACATCCAAGCTTTAGCCTAAGGAAATTCTCACAGCACAAGTCCTATGAATAAGGTGTTTTCCATAATCAGGCAAAAAATTAGCTGTGGACTCTGTATTCATTTTTATATTTCTCTCTTGCATCTTCAACTCCTGAGAGGACACCGCATCATTCTTGGTTTGCTTTGACTAGCAATTCCTAGGAAACCATAGCTAATTTGCAAAGCCATGGCAATATCACTGTATTTGAACATTCATCTAATTGAAATGGACAGCCCATCTCTGCCAAGGGATTTTCAACATGCAGCTGAATATTTGGCAGTGAAATGCAGAAGTGGGTGAGTTGAATCTGGGTTCCCAACACAATTTTGATGTCATAATGTCAGTTTCCTGGTTTCAAGTTGTCCCTGCATCACCTGACCTACTCCCAAGTGCATTAAATTTTAGCCCAATATCTGAACTATTTCAAAAAGACAAACAATAAATGATCATATTCTTTTTTGAACTTGTACTACAAGTAGATCAAGCCAACTCTCATTTTATAAAAATGCCTGACTGGTTTTTAAATACATTGTGTATACCAATTAAATTTTTAATTTGGACAAGTAACTTGCAAAATCGATTGACCTTGTACAGACCAAACGTTCATTTGAATTGATTCAAAGTATAAGCCAAAGATGGACTCGCAAATAGTAAATTATAAGAGAACATTGCTTTAAAAGTAGAAGAGTATACTTTTCAATACAAGACAGTCTTTTGTAGATTTACTCCTGTAATCATATTGATTCAAAGTTGTAGGTCCCTCAAGTTGTTTTGTTGACATTGATTCTTTCAGATTCAGCCCTCAGAAGTCCGCAGTACATGATGAGTTAAGATGTTGCTCAGAAACTTTTGTTTTATTTCTCATCTTGGATCATGTCTGTAATTTCATAATTTGTCAACTTAATTATTGGCTTGTTTTAATTGCAATTTGCCTGTCAGCATATGGTATCCATTCAAACGTTGTTGCTTTCATTGTGCATCTTGCTATTTGACTTGGTATAACTGTTTTATAGTTTGATTTCATCACTGAGATGGTCAAGACTAGAATAAAGATAAGCTCTGCATGTTTTATCTGATTTGATTCTCTTCCAAAAATGCCAAATCTCACAGCAGCAAATTAATACTTTTAAACTACTAGTTTTTTGAATATGACCAGCCTACTGGGTTACCTTTTGATTATTTTTAATTCTTCAATTAAACTTAATTGAGGTACATTAATCATTATATTTACAAACCAGCCAGAAATGTGTAATAAATGTTAATACGTGAGTAATTATAAAACAAGGCATACAAAATTACTCCAATTAACAGTATTAGTACAAAATAGTGTATTGATCTTGCTAGCTTACTGCAGTGAACATATTGAGATTAACCTAATGATGGCGTAGTTTTCTAAACTGACTTTGAACTTTGCATATGAAGTAAACTCCCCAGATATTCCCATAGATTGGATAGGTGTGTCTAAAGGGATATGAAAACATGACGAATGCAGTAAGTACTATTATTATTAATTGTAGACACGATGAATAAACATGACAATAGATGAATAAACTGTTTTTGTTGTAAATGCAGTGTGTTTCAGTGTATGCTTCGCAGTTGGCTTAAGGAAACATACTGAGCCAGGTGGGGAGAAATTGAGGCAGATAGTAAAAACTTTGCAGGATGGTTTCTGAAAAGGTTCTCGAATGTGGCATTAAAAAGGTGTAGAGAGCTTAAGAAGGATGTTCATATTTGTTATCATCAAAGCAAATGACCTGTTCCCCAATGAAGTGGGCCAAAATGAGGAGAACTGGGCATAATCTGAGTGGAGAAACTATTGAAGATACAGAATACTGAGAAGAATATGAGGCAGAAGGAGAGACACAGCCAGTTAAAGCCACGCAGTGAGTTGCCTACAGATAATTTTAAACTTGTGATCATGGAGAATGGGGAACCATTGTAGATCAGTAGGATGAGTGTGATGGTGACATACAAAATTCATACCGCGGAACTGCCTCGCTGAACCTGAAAAATTAATTTACTATTTCTGGAATTCAAATTCCTCCATTGTGATGAAATGATAGACTTCAATTTTTAAAATTCTTGATAATATTTAAGCTTCTATCTTTAGAACCTGTAAATGTCTCAATCATTTATTTTGTTCACTGTAAAATTGAATTAGAAGTGGAAAAGACAGTGATATTAATTTCATAGTTTGCTGTAAAAATGTCAGTGCAATTGACAGTTTATCCTACGTGACAAAGTTGTTTTGGTTGGACGCCTGATGATGCTCTTGATTCAAACGGACATCTGGAAATGGTGAATCCATACCATTTGAGATTGCTAGGTTTCTGTGGGCAGTTTTCTGTCAGATTAGCAGTAAATGCAGTCACTGCAATTTGACAGTAAAATAAAGAACAAAAAAACAGTACTGCACTGGAATAGGCCCTTCAGTCCACCAGCACTGTGCTGACACATGCTGTCTTTCTAAACTAAAAAGCTTTTGCCCCTAGAACATAGAACATTGAACGATACAGCACAATACAGGCCCTTCGGTCCACGATGTTTTGCTGGCCTATTATCCTACTAAGATCAATCTACCCTGCATACCCTACATTTTACTATCCTCCATGTGCCTATCCAAGAGTCGCTTAAAAGTCTCTATGTAGTCCTTATCCTTCTATTCCCTGCCTAGTCCTGTATCAGTCGAGATGCCTCTTAAATGTTGCTATTGTATCCACCAACACCTCTTGCAGCACATTTCAGGCATGTACCACCTTCTGTTGTTTTTAAAAAAAATACTGAAGGGTCTAGGCCTGAAACGTCAGCCTTCCTGCTCCTATAATGCTGCTTGGCCTGCTGTGTTCATCCAGCTCTACACCTTTTTATCTCAGATTCTCCAGTATCTGCAGTTCCTACTATCCCTTGCCTCTCACATCCTCTTTTCAACTCCCTTTTACCTTTAAACCTATGTCCCCTAGTAATTTTTTTTTTTTGTTTCTATTCATTTTGTGGAATGTGGGTGTTGCTGGCTGGCCAGCGTTTCTTGCCCATCCTTAGTTGCCCCTTGAGAAGGTGATGGTAAGCTGCCGCCTTAAAGTGCTGCAGTCCTCCTGCTGTGGGTTGACCCACAATGCTATTAGGGAGGGAATTCCAGGATTTTGACCCAACGACAGTGAAAGAACGGCGATATATTTCCAAGTCAGGATGGTGAGTGACTTGGAAAGGAACTTGGAGGTGGTGGTGTTCCCATATATCTGCTGCCCTTGTCCTTCTAGATGGAAGTGGTCGTGGGTTTGGAAGGTGCTGTCTGAGGATCTTTGGTGAATTTCTGCAGTGCATCTTGTAGATAGTACACACTGCTGCTACTGAGCATCAGTGATGGAGGGAGTGGATGCTTGTGGGTGTAGTGTTAATCAAGCGGGCTGCTTTGTCCTGGATGATGTCAAGCTTCTTGAATGTTGTTGGGGCTGAACTCATCCAGGCAAGTGAGGAGTATTCCATCACACTCCTGACTTGTGCCTTATAGATGGCAGACAGGCTTTGAGGAGTCAGGAGATGAGTTACTTGCCGCAGTATTCCCAGCTTCTACTCCAAAAAAAAATCTCTAGTTATTCATGCCTCTCATAATTTCCATAGAATTTTAGAATCCCTACAGTGTGGAAGCAGGCCACATCGACGTTCCAAAGATTATCCCAACCGGACCCACCACACTACCTATCCCTGTAACCCTGTATTTATTGTGCCTAATCCACCTAGCCTGCACATCCCTGGACACTATGGGCAATTTAATATGGCCAATCTACCTAATCTGCATATCTTTGGACTGTGAGAGGAAATCAGGTCACCCGGAGACGGGGATGGTGTGAACCACTGAGTCACTGTGCTGCCCAAAATTTTTATAAACTTCAATCAGGTCACCCCTCATCCTTCTTTTAAGTGAAAACAAACCAATTTTGTCCAATCTCTCTGCATAGATAATACACTCCAACTAGGCAACCTCTTGGTAAATTATTTCTGTACTCATTCCAAAGCTTCCATAACCTCCTTGTGGTGTGGTGACCAGAACTGTATACAATATTCCAAATGTGGCCGAACTAAATTTCTAATCAGCTGCAATATGACTTCGCGATTTTTATCCTCTGTATCCTGAACCAATTTAAGGTAAGCATTCTGTATGCCTTCCTGATCACCTCATCCATTTGTGTTGCCACTCTCCGGGAACTGTGGACCTATGTGCCTAGATCTGAGATCAGCACGGTGGCTCAGTGATTAGCACTGCTGCCTCAGAGTGCCAGGGACCCAGGTTCAATTCCAACCTTGGGTGACTGCCTGTGTGGAGTTTGCACATTCTCCCTGTGTTTGAGTGGGTTTCTGCTTGGTGTTCCAGTTTCCTCCCACAGTCCAAAGATGTGCAGGCTAGGTGTATTGGCCATGCTAAATTGCCCATAGTGTCCAGGGATGTGGAAGCTAGGTGGATTAGCTGTGAGAAATGCAGTGTTACAGGGATGGAGTGAGTCTGGGTGTGATGCTCTTTGCAGAGCTGGTGTAGACTTTTTGGGCCGAATGGCCTGTTTCCACACTGTAGAGATTCTGTGATAGATCCCTCTGTATATTGATGTTACTAAGGGTTCTGCTGGTTACTGTATACTTCCCTCCTGCGTTAGAAATGCATCACCTCACATTTGTCCAGATTAAACTCCATGTGCCATTTCTTCACCCAAGTCTCCACCCTATCTGCATCCTGCTGTATGGCCTGGCAATCCTCCTCACAGCCTATAGCTCCCCCAGTCTTTGTGTCCTCTGCAAACTTACTTATCATGCTACCTACTTTCTGCTGCAAATCATAAACTACAAATAACCGGGATCCCAGCAATGATCCCTGCAGAACACTACTGGTCATAGCTCTCCAGTCAAAAGAAAACACCCTTCTACTGCTACTCTCTGTCTTCTACAACTAAGCCAGATCTGAGACAACAAGGTGTAGAGCTGGATGAATACAGCAGGCCAAGCAGCATCAGAGGAGCAGGAAAGCTGACATTTTGGGCCTAGACCCTTCTTCAGAAATGGGGGAGGGGAAGGGTGTTCTGAAATAAATAGGGAGAGACGGGGAGGCGAATAGAAGATGGATAGAGGAGAAGATAGGTGGAGAGGAGACAGACAGGTACGAGAGAGTTGCAGTGGGAGAGAGATCCACTGAGGTTTTTCCGGAGGGAGGAGGGTAACTTCTTCAAGGTAGGCATCCTTAGAGGCTTCGCAGTGGGGTTAAAATTCGAAATTCGAAAGAATGACCCTTCTTCTGAAATGTGGGAGGGGAAGGTGCTCTGAAATAAATAGAGAGAGGGGGAGGCGGTGATAGAAGGTGGAAAGAAGACGGACAGGTCAAGGAGACGGGGATGAGAGGGGGGTGCTGGTCTTGGGATGAGGTTGGGAGTGGGGAGATTTTGAAGCTCATAAAGCCTACATTGAGACCATTGGGTTGTAGAGTTCCGAGGCGGAATATGAGGTGCTGTTCTTCCAATTTTCATAAACATATATGTGCTGCATCACATGATGCATACACATGATGGTGACAGTAGCGGTAACTTAATGTTTTGAAGATAACGAGGGATTCACTGAACGGGTAGCATAAGGTGACCAGCCTTCAAATGGAATTGGAGCATCAGTGATATTTGTGTAGAACTGGGGCAAATTCTTACATTACAGATTACAACAAATGACAACCAAACAGCACAAATAACAAGACTACTGCAATCACAAAATGCTCCAGGAATGCTAACCAGGGAGAAGAGCTGTCTACAGAATACAGACAAGCCATGTTGTCAGGATCATTCTTGTAAACCGATTTTAAAATGAACAACAATTCAGAAAAACACACGGGGATATTATTTATGAGATAATAGCCACTGGTGGCTAGAAAACATTTTGCCAAATATGCACCTGTAATGATCCTGCCTGTATCAGTGCTATGTTTAGGTATGCCATTTAAAAAACTAATTCTGTTCTTTGATCTCCTTAAACCTTCCTTCCTTATACAAATCACTAGCATTTTTGAAATCACTTCCAGTCCTGAATTCAAGTGCATACCCTCTAATTATTTGACTGCGGTCACTATGCATTGTCCTTCCTCAAGTCTTACTTCAGTAATACAGCTATCTTTAATCTGCATTTTTTGACAGTCTGCTGAAGCTACTTTTAATTTGTCCCTTTGATTTCAGCTAGTTGTTGTTTTTAAATTCTGGCAGAAATTCCTTGGGATATTTACGGGTGGGGGGCAGTCCTTAACCATTGGTTATTTATATCGTTCTCCTACTCTTTGTGCTTATACCAAAAGTCTTTTTCCTCTTGGTTACTGAGGGTAGTAACAGGAGGTGGAAGAGGTTTCTTGCACCGTTAAATCTTCCAAGCCAGATAGGACTCCACCTTTAATATTTCTTCCAGATCAAAATGTCTCCAGAGTGTAGTTCCTTCCATTTTCTAATTTTTCTCTTTCCCACTGCAACCCTGTCTGGCACCTCTACATCCCCTTGCCTTGCCACCCACAAAATCCTATTAATTACTAACCTTTTAACAGACTGGGAAGCCAAGTGTCTCCAACAATGTTATGAATGTGGGGGAGTGTACAAATTACAATAGTTGTAAATGTGTTACTATTATTTACAATTTATCCATCTGTCCTCTTTAGCTATGCCAACATTTACCGAGAGCTGGAGCAGATAATCCGGATTGCAGATACACAAGAGGATCTCAAATGGTTCAGTAGTACACATGGACCTGGAATGCCAATGAACTGGCCTCAGTTTGAGGTAATGTTTCTTTTGTTCTCACAATAACACATTTATAACTAAACATGAGTTTGTTTTTCTCAATATTGTAGTGATCTTGGAGAGCTATTTTGTATGTAGCTGTGACTCATTCTTGAACCCTGGTAGGGGTACGTAAACCACTAAGTAACCCAATAACATGTCACTGTAGAATTTAAACAAGAAAAAGATTTTTGACAGAGTACAAATATTCAAAATTATATAAAACTGTGCCTTGAATTATGTTGATCAGTGACAGTTCTAACATGAAAATATTTGAGAACGTCAGCTTGGTTTAGTGGTAGCATTTATTTCCAATCAGAAAATTGCTCGGTCCATCTCCACCGTATTTCTTGGGTCAGCTTGATTATGGATTCTTCAGCCAGTACTGAAACAAAACTGCATTGTTGGAAGTTTTATTTTTAGAATGAAATATTAAGCTTGCCTGTTCAGGTGGATAAAATTTCGAAGGTGGTACTCAAAAAAGGCAAGGAACTTCTTGTTGCCAAGCATTCCTCAACAACTGCCAGCAAAACAGATAGACATGTTCACCTCATTGCTTTATGTGAGAAATTATTATATGTACAGAATGACAATGCCTATCTTCAGTAATAATTGTTTGGCTGTGAACTACATGGAAATATAGTAGATGAAAAATGTTACAAAAATGAGTCCTTTTTGATTTCAAAAGATTAACATTCAGAGGCAATTTGGCATCCAAAAGGAATCTACAGCAATTCGCAATCCAGTACCAACAGTTTCATTAAATAATTCCATGGTTTTTGCCTTCATTATATTACCATTCCACATGATGTTCTTCACACAAAATATAAATCTGCATGACTCAAATATTAGAAGAAGTATGTCTTTATCTCCTACTCGGTTCCCCTAATTTCACATTTTAGTTTAGGGTAGTATTCTGGATCTTGCCTTTCTCGTAACACTACTAGAGACTGGACAAAGTACTCTATACATAGCATCCTAGCTTTCAGTATTGGAAGGCTGCAATTTCATCATTAATCCAGTATTCATGAACAATCTCTCCAACTGTTCCCATGAATGAAATGTTTTCCTTGTCTTGGTGGCCAGAACTAATGTATTCCGGTTGATGATCTGAGTATGCATGGAAACCTAAATACAACTTTCTGGACTCTAGGTTCCTCACTTCATTTGTAGAGATTAGATATTCACTGCATTAGTTTCAATACAATCTATGGATTTCTTTGAATACAATTTAGAGTGCACTTACCTGTTTTTCCTCCATAGTATTACTTTGGATGTACCCAATCTAAATTTCACAAATAGATTTTGTTTTTATTCTGGTACATTTATAACTCTCAAATAAATGTTACATTTCTTATATATTATCCAGAGCAGGTAAAATTAGTAAATATGCAAATACCTAGCCAGAACCACTCTAGCAGCTCTGTCCTTTTGGATTTAGGCAGCTCAGTCATTAGTGATGGTACTGACTCACTCCTGTTAATGGAAACTGAAGTCTCCCACCTCACATACATTCTGCACTCTTGCCACCCTCAGTGCTTGCTCCAAGTACTGTTCACCAATGGTGTAGTACTGATTCATCAGCCAAAGGTCAGGGAGCCGGAAGGTGGGATTCAACAGGTTTCTTTACTCATGTTTAACTGATAGCATGAGATTTTGTGGTGTCCAGCGTCAATGCTCAGTGAATGAGATGGAGTTTTAACAGCAATAATAGTTATACTGTAGCCATTGGTGTTTAAATTCATATTTTTAGTGAACTCTTGTTTCACCATCTGCCATAGAAGCATTCAAACCCATGTTCCCATAACATTTTACTCTCTATTACTAGATCAGTGACATTATCATTCCATCACTATCTCCCCTCACCTTCTCTTAGAATCACGGTTTGTCTCCTGGCTTGGTGGTAATGGTAGAATGAGCAGGCTGCTGCAGTTGAGGTTACAGATTGTGGTGGATTAAAGTTCTGCTCTCAATAATGGCCCACAATGCCAAATTGGCTGGACATTCACCTCTGAACCCAGAGCTTCAGTATTGAAGCATCATACTACTGTCTGTGGATGAGACATTAAACAGAGTCCTCATCTGCCTTCCAGGGTGGATGTAAAAGGTCCTGTGATGTTGTTAATGAGAGGATAAGCAGAGGCATCCTGGATGTCCTGACCAATATTTATCATTCTGTCAACCTCATGAAAAACAATTTTTGTCCCATTGCTGTTTGTGGAAGGTTGATAACACAAAGTGGTTGCTATGTTTCTGATATCACAATAGTGACCATATTTCAGAAAGTAATTCACTGGTTGTAAAACATTTTGAGATGGTCTGGTTGTTTAAAAAAAAAACCCAATATAAATGTAAGATTTTAAAAATATGTTTATATATGTGCATGTCATTGCATTGCATTGCTGCAGATACATGGTTTTAATTTACTGTGTCTAAAAGGACAAAACTTAACTTATCTTTTACAGGAATATTCTCAAGACATGACTCATACAGTTGCTAAAAGAGAGAAAGTAAAAAAGGTTAATGAAGGTATAACAAATGTCTCACCAGGAGGAGAGCAGGGGACACAAGCTGTGGACCGGGGCAGGTAGGTGTACTTTAAATTAGTAATTGTGGTAGAATACTAAGGATCTGATCTTGTTTTTGTGTGTGTTGTTTAATTCTTCTATCGTGTGTTTGGCACACTCATTAGGTATGGCCTGTCCAGGATCCTTGCTTAGTTTCTAGACTGTATTACCACATAGTAATAAATGTTACAAAAGGAATTGTTTACATATTTACTGGAATTTTATTCTCGTATCTGCTCAGAGCTGGGCTGCATGACTTGTGCGAGAGCATCAATATTGTGAAATAAGTTTTTTTTTTTTTTTTTAAGAAAATATATATGAATAGCAACAGCAAGGGCACTTTACCTGAAGTGTCAGCTCCTATTAGCTCAGATCAGTAATTTGGAAACACAAAATAAACAATTTACATGACAAATCCATAAAATAATGACAGCAAACTTTCAAGGGTCAGTGTTCTCACAATTTTGCTGTTCTTGTTCTGCTTAATGTTAGGGTTGGTCGGAGTAGATGACAGTGATTAAATAACTTTGGTGATTTGGCTATAATTTAACTAATATGACAGGCCCCTTCTTGTGGAGAGTTTGTTATTTAAGCCAAGGACATACCCCCAAGAGGAACTCCTGCTACTGTGAACTGAGCTTGTTGTTATATTAACGGACTACCACTTTTTGACTTGCAACATCTACTTTCAATATCTGAGGCCCTTTATGCACTAAATGTTTTTAAAATGGGAAAAACACTGAAATAAGATGGCCACCATGATTATCTGACCAGGTTGAGTCAAGCTTCATGAAGCCATCAATAAAAAAGACTTCTGAAGTGAACACATCATCAAAATGACTGAAATCAGTCATTCGGACCTGTATCTTCTGTTTGATTTACACCTTTCTAGAAGTTCCGTTATATTGGAATGAAAGTGCCTGCAGATTATCCAGCATGGACAAAGAAAACAATGAAACTAGATGTGGGAATGTACAAAAGAACTATATTCCAGGCAATTTTCTTTTTGGCAGAGGAGAGAACAGAATGATGGCGTCACAACAACAGTATTGGGAGGCCTGCTGTCTTTCTCACCCTGTTTTTTTTTCTTATTCTCAGCATCTCAGAAAGCAATACCTAATGAAAAACAAACTGAAGAAACATCAATTTTGTTAGAACTCAAAGATATCTACAAATTTTGCTATTGCTGAGGATACAAGTCATCAATTTAACTGTAGTCTCAGGTTCAAACCTAAGACCTCAAAAATTCCAACTTTTAAACTGCATTTTTAAAATCTTCCTGGTTGCACTAGTATTCTCCCTCTCTTTAAAAGTTGTACCTGTGTTTATGTGTGTGCCTATCTGATATCACATGTTGAGACAGAGACCAGAGTGGTGCACTGTTTCTGTTTCTAGGTCCAGTCTCTCTGCTGGTCACAACCAATATGAAATTTAACTAAATAGTTTATATGGCCAACTAGATAGGTCTCGGGTCTCAAATTGTGTCAGAATCATTATGGAAAAACAAATTGGCCATATTTCTTTTATCAATAACGCATGATTGATTTAGTACCAAAACAAACTTACTCAAACCAAGATGCAAAGTTTATTGACAACTGATTTGAATTGTGCAAATGTATATCCATGCTCCAAAGCTGACACACTCACACTCAGTCTTTCACTACCACATGCACACAAATCTGAAGAGAAGCAAAAAAATGAAAACTCAGCAGAATGTTCACTCTAAAGTACTTTGGCCAGATAGTAGTTAAACTCCTGATGAAAGGCTAATAGGAACCTAGGAGCGAGAATTGACCATTACACTGGCCTGCTCTGCCATTCTAAATCATGTCGGATGCTACGTACAAAATTCTAGACTATGCAAAGACCGTACAGAAATGCTTTAGTATCTGTAAATGGAGATAAAGGTTTTTTTAAATGAATGAAGTATATTTTTGCAATTGGAAAAATGTACAAAGCTCTAGAAAAGTACGGGAAGGATGTACCCAAAGCCACCCTCACTGTGATGGCCACCTTTTGTGTGTGGCTGCATCAAGCTGAGTGTTAGACCCTTGGTAAGCAAACACCAAGTGTCACTATGCACTGAGGTTCTACCTGTCCCAGAGTTATGAAGGATAGGCCTGACCTCGTTGCTCCAAATAGTTGGGTTATTCTGTATCGCCTGAAGAATTTGTGAAGGAAAACACCTTTGACCACAAGTCCATCATAGAACATAGAACATAGAACATTACAGCGCAGTACAGGCCCTTCGGCCCTCAATGTTGCGCCGACCTGTGAAACCAATCTGAAGCGCATCTAACCTAAACTATTCCATTATCATCCATATGTTTATCCAATGACCATTTAAATGCCCTTAAAGTGGGCGAGTCTACTATTTTTGCAGGCAGGGCATTCCACACCCTTTACTACTCTCTGAGTAAAGAACTTACCTCTGCAGGCAGTGGTCAGCACATAACATCCTCAATACCCTGCGGGAAAAGGATCCTGTTGCTTAGTTCCCTAAGTAGACTGTCAAAATCATTCAACAGAATGCCTCCTCACCAGAAATTTCCAACAAGCACCAAGACGTAGCTTGGCTGGTGTTGAGAAAGGCACGACCCATCAGATCCTTGATGTTCTCCCAAGCTCTCTCCACCACCACATGCTTCCCTCAAAGCAGCTGAGGGGGTGAAGAGACTAACCCACATCTCCTCCTGGAATGTGCCTATGCAAAGAAGGTCTGGAGAGAGAAGCAGTGGTTTTTGCCGTGATTCATCTTGAACAGCTCCGTGACACACGGCTGTCTGCTCTACGGTCTGTTCCTCGGGATGCAAACTGAGACATCGACTGTGCCTGGAGGACCATCAACTTGGTGAAAGTCACTCTTTGGTCTGCCCAAACCTTTGTTGGTCTTCCAGTGTGAAGAGTTGACCTCAATCAAGCATTGCACACTGGCACGTTCAAAAGCCCAGCACTACGTGCTGAGGGGTGCACAAAAGCTTGGGGCAGCTGCCACCAAGGCGCAGTGAGGAAAGACCACTGTCTAAGGTCTTTCTGCCAAAGTGTAACAGGAGTCTGTTTAGTTATCAGACCCACCCTCTGCCATTGCCTCAAAATGTATGCACATATTTTTCTTGCATAAGTTAAAAATGCATTTGTTTTTGCACCTGCACGGTGGCTTTGTGCCATGTCAAATTCCAATATGTCATTTCAGTTTTCTTTCCTCATCACAGTCTGTACAGAACATAGTGAGAACCCTTTATATGTATTTATAGATAATTTCTTTATGAATAAAGTATATTTTGTAATAAAAAAAAACCTTAATGTCCTATTCCTCTGCTGTTCCCATTTCCTTTGACGTCACTAGTGTCTACAATGCTATCAGTCTTTGTCTTGAATTTATTGACTGAGCTTCTAATGGGGTAGAGAATTCCAAAGATTCTTCACCCTCTGGGTGAAGGAATTCCTCCTTATCTCAGCCATAATTGTCTTGTCTTTTTTTTCTGAGATTGCATCCCCTTGTTCAAGACCCCACAGTCAGGGGAAACATCCTTCGGCCTCTAGTCTGTGCCTTTTTAAGAATTTTACAAGTTTTTGTTGGAGATCACCTCTCCGTCTTCTAAACTTTAGAGAATACAGGCCCAGTTCCCTTAATCTCTCTTTGTAAGACAGTCCTTTCATCCCAGGAATCAGTCTGGTGATCCTACACTGCATTCTGTTTATGACAAATATATCCTTCCTAAGGCAAGGGGACCAGAACTGCGCACATTACTCTAGGTGTGGTCTTATCAGTATCCTATAAAATTGAAGCAAGACTCTCTTGTCCCTGTACTCAAATTCTCTTGCAATAAGTGCTGCAGTCATGGGTTTTTAACAATAATTCCCTCTTGAGAAGTGGGCATAGCCAGCTGAACCAGCATTTATTGTTTGTCCCATATAGCCCTTGAGAAGATGGTGGTGGTGAACTGCAGGTCATGTGCTGTAGGTAGACCTACAATGTCCTAAGCGAGGGTTTCATTCCTTTCTCATGGTTGATACAACTGATTTAATTGCCATCTGAAACAGCAAACCAGAGTAGGTTTGGAGTCACATTTAGGTAAAGACAGCACTTTCCTAAAGAGAAACTTCCAACAACTGGCAATGGTTCTATGCTCATCATTAGACTCTTAATTCCAGATATTCTTTTTTCCCTCTGTTGAATTTAAGTTCTATGATTGACCACGGTCGGATTTGAACCAGTTTCCCACAATATTGCCAGGGTCCCTGGATTAGTAGTCAAGTGGTAATACCACTAGGCCATCATCTCCCTCAGCCAACGGTGTTCTGAATTTGAAGTTATTTTGCACACTGATACTGGCACTGGCCAGTTTGTAATTTGCTGAATTCCCTTGGCTTCACGTAGTGGGGCAGAAAATCCTCTTCAGGATCTCTCCGAGTTATAAAGGTGACTTTTTGAGCAGAGTTGTAAGGAAAGGGAGAGCAATGGATTATTGCTTCTTAAGCAGGTCTCAAATTCTCTCCGACTCCATTCAAAAATGCTCCAGTCTTATCCCACACTCAAACTGAGCCATGTGACCTGTCCCTGAAAGTTCAACAGATCATGTGACTCTGTCCAAACCACAGATGCAACATTGTTGCTATTGAACTTTGCCTTTTTTTGAGCAACGTCTCCTTTACCTTTGCATCATTTTTGAAGCCATCTTATTCTATCTCTGTGACATTGCCAATTCCATTTCTCTTTCAGCTTGTTTGCTGCTGAAATCCTCATTCATTCCTTTTTTTTAATGATACCGGCTGATTGTAATACTGGACAAGTCAGATTCCTCAGTAAAATCTGGCTGTAGACAAGGGGTCTTGCTTCATTGCCTTGTATCTGCCCACCCTTGGCTCTCTCTCTCTTCCCACAGCCTCATTCTGCTATTCATTTTTCCTAGTCCCACTCCCAACCCCTGCTCTTACCGTGAGTCTTCAGGTATGATCTTTCCTTCTCTGTTGTCTTCTTGCTTCCCTTCTGAATTTGAACTGAGGTCCTGGGCTCCATCTAGTGACAGAAGTTGATCAATTCTGGTCTGGGAGTCCAGTTGTATCAATCAGTTTTTCCCACTAGATGGAACTTGTTCAGTCTAACAGTACAATATTACCTCCTTTATAGTTTTGAATTTACCTAATTTATATTATTCTATTTTTACCTGTGTAGGATTTTAGCTATTTAAAGTACTGGTGGTGCAATATTTCATCTTAGAGGTATGTTTCTTTTTTTTTAATCTGCTAAGGAAGGCCAATTGGAATTTAACTGCAGTTTTACTGTTTGTTCCTATAGGTTAGGAGAAGGAATCAATGTTTCACTTAGCTTCAGTTTTCAGGAAGGCAATCCCAACTGTGTATTCTTGTGAAGTGGCATGAGCAGCTTTACTCTGTTAGATATACTGTGTTAATTCAAATTTTTTATTTCGGTTTTCTGTGTTGTTCATCCATTCCAGTATTTGTTCAGTTAGACTAGTGGAGCACTCGTGTGCTGAGTTTCATTTAGCACAGCTGCCTGGATATTGTCATAGCATTATGGCCCAAGGCTATACTACGGAGTGCAGTCACCACTTCTGAATGTCATATTGCATAAAGTTGACTGCATATTGACACTTTTTGATGTTACCAATCTTCAGAAGAGGCCCAATAGTATGATCCACATTTGACCGAAGACTCTTTAAAAGCATTGCCTCCTGCGCTCATGCTGGGTGCGACTATGAATCAGAATAAAGTTGTTCATAAATAATGCCCCTGTTAGTTTCACGATTACCAACCCTATTTTCCAATGATGTGGGAGCTTTGTTACGATCTATTGATTGTGAAACCACTTAGTACTAATTCATAACACCAGTTAATAGCCTAGTGCTTTTCGTACTAAATGTGGAGTTTGCTTCACTAGGTTTGTACCTCTTTCTAAAATGTGCTGTTATAGTAGAGGCAAGGTTTTCTTTTACAAGGTCTGTACAGTGATCATTTGTGTGAGTTCTGTAAGAACGTGCATGTTTACAGCAGATAGGTCAATGAGAATGAAGTGAAGGCGGCTACCTTTTTAGTTTCCTCAATACCTGATGTGGACCTAGAATGATAACTATGCCCTTCAGGGTATGGCCAGTCATGGTAATGATCTACAACTCTTTCTGGTACACTATGAAGTAACGTGCCTAACCAAGGCTATCTGCCTGGTTGGTAATGATTAGCTGGAGGTTTCCTTGACCTTGTTTGATCTAGAGGCATAGTCAATGTTGATGGTGACCATGGTTGCTCCCATTCAAGAGGATGTCATCATCCAGGGAATTGCAATTTTGTAAAGCATTTGATTATGCAGATAAATTCATCCGTCACTGTGGCTAGTATTGATCTTTAAATTTCAGATAGTACCATAATAGAGTTTGAAAGCTTGCACTCAAGGAAAGTACTTGCAATGAAAACAAGCAATGAGAATGCTGGAGAAACTCAACAGGTCTGGCAGCATCTGTGGAGAGAGAAAGTTTCAATTCACCAAATCTGAAGAAGAGTCATACCAGACTCAAATCTTACTGTCCCGCAGGCCCGACCAGTCCCCCTCCACTGATACCCTCATCTGCTTAGCTGAACTCGTCCTCACACTCAGCAACTTCTCTTTCAATTCCTCCCACTTCCTACAGACAAAGGGGGTAGCCATGGGTACCCGCATGGGCCCAAGCTACGCCTGCCTCTTTGTAGGTTACGTGGAACAATCCCTCTTCCGTACCTACACCGGCCCTAAACCCCACCTCTTCCTCCGTTACATTGATGACTGTATTGGCGCCGCCTCGTGCTCCCACGAGGAGCTCGAACAGTTCGTCCACTTCACTAACACCTTCCACCCCAACCTTAAGTTTACCTGGACCATCTCTAACACCTCTCTCCCCTTCCTGGACCTCTCTGTCTCCATATCGGGCAACCACCTAGAAACCGATATTCATTTCAAGCCCACCGACTCCCACAGCTACCTAGAATACTCCTCCTCCCACCCACCTTCCTGCAAAAATGCTATCCCCTATTCCCAATTCCTTCGCCTCCGCCGCATCTGCTCCCAGGATGAGGCATTCCACTCCCGTACATCTCAGTTGTCCTCGTTTTTCAAGGACCGTAACTTCCCCTCCTCGGTGGTCGAGAACGCCCTCAACCGTGTCTCCCACATCTCCCGCACCTCATCCCTCACACCCCGTCCACGCAATAAAAACCAAAAAAGAATCCCCCTCGTCCTCACGTACCACCCCACCAACCTCCGGATCCAACGCATCATCCTCCGACACTTCCGCCATCTGCAATCCGACCCCACCACCAAAGACATCTTTCCCTCCCCACCTTTATCTGCTTTCCGGAGGGACAACTCTCTCCGTGACTCCCTTGTCCGCTCCACACTCCCCTCCAGCTCCACCACACCCGGCACTTTTCCCTGCAACCGCAGGAAGTGCTACACCTGCCCCCATACCTCCTCCCTCACCCCCATCCCAGGCCCCAAGAAGACTTTCCACATCAAGCAGATGTTCACCTGCACATCTGCCAATGTGGTATACTGCATCCGCTGTACCCGGTGTGGCTTCCTCTACATCGGGGAAACCAAGCGGAGACTCGGGGACCGCTTTGCAGAACACCTACGCTCGGTTCGCAATAAACAACTGCACCTCCCAGTCGCGAACCATTTCAACTCCCCCTCCCATTCCTCAGACGACATGTCCATCCTGGGCCTCCTGCAGTGCCACAACGATGCCACCCGAAGGTTGCAGGAACAGCAACTCATATTCCGCTTGGGAACCCTGCAGCCCAATGGTATCAATGTGGATTTCACAAGTTTCAAAATCTCCCCTCCCCCTACCGCATCCCAAAACCAGTCCAGCTCGTCCCTGCCTCCCTAACCTGTTCTTCCTCCCACCTATCCCCTCCTCCCACCTCAAGCCGCACCTCCATCTCCTACCGACCAACCTCATCCCGCCCCCTTGACCTGTCCGTCCTCCCTGGACTGACCTATCCCCTTCCTAACTCCCTACCTACACTCACCTTTACTGGCTCCATTCCTGCCTCTTCGACCTGTTTGTTTCCTCTCCACCTATCCTCTCCTCTATCCCTCTTCTATCCGCCTCCCACTCTCTCCCTATTTATTTCGGAACCCCCTTCCCCTCCCCCTTTTCTGATGAAGGGTCTAGGCCGGAAACGTCAGCCTCTCTGCTCCTATGATGCTGCTTGGCCTGCTGTGTTCATCCAGCCCTGTACCTTGTTGTCTCGGATTCTCCAGCATCTGCAGTTCCTACTATCTCTCTCAACAATAATGCTGTTTCTCTATCTCCTGTAGATGCTGCCAGATTTGCTGAGTTTCTCCAGTATTCTCGATCTGTTTCAGATTACCAGCATCTGCAGTACTTTGCTTTTATTTGAGGAAAATAGTGGAACATTTCTCTTACAGAACACAGGATTGGACATCTTGGGGAAAATAATTCTTGAAATACAGAATTGTTTTGAAATTAAATACTGAATCTCAAGTTGGATAAGCATCAGAGCAGTAGGTGTGACAGTGGCTGACATCATAAATCATCAAACTAGTTCTTTGGAAGAAATACTAATAGGTTTTAATAATTACCTTTAATCAGAGAAAAATAAAATTATTGAAAGGGAAATATTTATCAGAAGAATTCCGCAATCAGGAATAGATTATTTAAGACCATAAGACCATAAAATATTGGAGCAGAATTAGACCATTTGGCCCATTGGGTCTGCCCCACCATTCAATCATGGCAGATATGTTTCTCAACCCTATTCTTCTGCCTTTTCCCTGTAACTTTTGATCCCCTTGCCAATCAAGAACCTATCTATTTCTATCTTAAATGCACTTAATGACTTTGCCACAGAAGGCTGTGGATGCAATGAGTTCCACATATTCACCACGCTCGAGCTGAAGCAATTCCTCCTCATCTCAATTGTAAACAGTTGTCCCTTCACTCTGAAGCTATGTCCTCAGCCCCCAGGCTCTATTACTACTAGTGGAAACATTTTCTCCACATCCACTCTGTCAAGGCTTCTCAGTGTTCTATAATTTTCAATGCGATCACCCTCATCCTTCTAAACTCCATTTCATTAACAACCTGTGCAGATCAGTGGAAAACTATGACTATGGAGCTTTGAAAGCAGAATTCATAAGAGACAGAATTGTTGTTTGGAATTATTGAGAGTCAGCCAGATAGATTAATCCAAGAAAGATTTGACTTTGGAGAAGGCTATTCAAGTTGTACTGGAAGCAAAGACCAGAAAGACACTCAGATACTGAGAGAAGGGCAACCTTACCAGAGGAGACCAACAAAACCTATTCACTTCATAATGTACAAGCACTGTACAGACACTTGACAAGTTCTTACAAAGAGTAAGCCAACCAGCAGATACTAAGAGTTTGTGTCAGTGCTGAGGAACAAAAACTGTCAAGCATTCTCAGCTATAACAAAAGAATGCTGCATACCACACTGTAGGTCACTTCCAGAATATGTGCAGAAGTAAGATACTGTTTCACAGCAACAAAAGTGTTGATGGTTACACACACAAGCTCAGTATGGTAGAGCATTAGCTACTGAAAAAGATGCCAAAGGCATTCTTAGGGAACATTAATGATTGACAGAGTTTACTTATGTCAATGGACAACTAATTAATTTTAAGGTTGACAGAGGAGTGAAGAAGAATTCCCAAAATTTAAAGCTTCTCCTACAAGCAACAATGCAACACAAACCATGTATGAGTTCATAATCATAAGTTCTTACTTTTTGAGTCTGTATTCAAGTCTTGATTTCTGTATCCTTAATGTAGCAGAAGGAGTTCAACTAGTTCCGAGAGAACAGTTTTGTTTAGAAACAATCTGTTGTTGACGAACTGGCTAAGGCACAACTGGTAGAAGGTTTCATTAGGGCTTCATGGCAGACCCTAACAGGGAAAACAGGAGAAATGGAGGTTATCAAGTTGACATAAGAGAATTGACAGATCAGAAATCAACCATCAGCAAAGCTTGCCGGAAGAAGCAAATACTGAGAATAAGCAGTATAGCCTACTCAATCTCATTAATGAATCTCTGACTGAAGATGTTCAGACATCAAAACTGCTCTCCAAGCAAACTGATACAGGACATTTGACTTTGATTTTGAATCTTCCAAAGAAGAGGTAACAAAGGTAGCAAGCAGCAGTTCTCCAGTAATGTGACTATGTGAAAATGTCCAGCTCACCAGTAGGATAACAGATTAAAGACATTCAACCTAATCAAGAAGTTGAAGTCATGAGCTTACATACTTACATACCAGCAAATTGAAACTAAGTATTACCTAAAGAGAAACTGCACGTGGTTCCATGGAAACCAGACCAATATCCACAGATTAGAAATATGGTTAAAAATAAATTATCTGGACTTGACATCTAGGACACTGCAAGGAACAAAGTACTAATTTCAATAGAGCAGGCATCTTCCGTGATGGACCTCCAAAGATTAAATGCCCCAGATGACGTTATGGGACAACCAACTAAGTTAGCAGGGAAGAGTCTATCTGCAAACAAAATTCAGGAGATTAAAGGTCCTTACAAAAGCGGAATGTAGTAATTACTAAGTTTAGCAGGAACAGCATCCTTGGCAAAGGATATCCAAGAGATAACAGATCCTTCTGCAGAGAAATGGATCATAGACCAACCAAGGTCAAAAGCAAAAGACCTAACTTTTTACCAAGTCAGAAGGCAGTGCATTCTGAAAGAACTGTGAAACCACCAAACAGTATCTGAATTTGTCAAGTTGGAGACCTGAATGAGAGAGGCTAATGATGAATGTAGATATCTGTATCCCTGAATGCATAAATGTTAACCATGGTGACAAAACTGGAGTAGTTGGGGACGGAGCAGGGAAATCTTTAACTCGTTCAGAGCCATTATCTTGTGAATGTTAAAGTAGTTTTAAGCTTCACCCAGTCTGATGGTGTAACACAGCCTTAGGCCTTAACCACCTGCAGTCAACTCCTGCCTGAAGATCATCCCACAAGGCTCAGCTGTTGACCAGCTCAGTTTGGTAACCAGTCACTTCCCTGTCTTGCCAGAACAGAAAAACTATTTGCCAGACATTACTCTCCAGCAGAATGTGATTTGAGGCCAAGACCTCTGGCTCAAGTATCCCATAGCCAGATTGGGCATGACACCTCTGCCTGCCCGTTCTCTACTGGTGTTTAAAATCAAGCATTTCTTATGCACATAATGAGAGTAACTTTCATTACAGGCATTCCCAAGGGACTATACAATAATTACTATTTATTCATCCAATGTGACATTTCTGTTATTGAAAGAAAGACCTTGCATTTATAAAGCCTTGTGTTCCAAAGTCCTTTTCAGCTAACGATGTGCAATGATGTAGCAAAACAGTCAATTTCTTTGACTTGTAAAGAATATTTGTATTCTGAATTCTTGGTGAGCAGTTGATTATTTCTAGGGATTCTTTACAAATACAGGTGTTCTTTTTCCCATTTCCTGAACAGTGATAATATCTGCCAGAGTAATGACAGAAGTTGCAGTAATAATCCTTTTGATGACGATGAAGCCAACCAGGAGGTGAAAGAGAACCGGAAAGAGGAAGAGAAAAAGTTAGCGAAAACTGTCTGTCGTTGCTTGAGCATTTTGGAGTTTTCACTAACAATTACTAACGTTTGCCCCACTGACTAGTGAAGCTATCAATAGAACTGTTTCCCTGTTCCCTTCAATCTCTAATGTGGTGCATTCATGTTTTAATTTGACTTAATCTTTGTATCTGAGTAAATTTTTCAATATCTTTCTATCTTCTTTCTTGCTGTGCACTCTAAATTTAGTCTGCGCAATGAGCTCATTCTAGAGTGCTGTCTGCTTGATGCAATCTCATAAATAAAGGTAATGCTTTCCTTGCATTCTAATATAAAAAGCAGCTTTAAGGGGAAGAAGAGTACATGGTGTTTAAACTCTCCTCCTATTTCACAAATAAACAAATAAGATAGAGTTTGTTTTTTTTTCTTAAAATGAGCTAATTTTCTGATGACACAGACATTTTTCGCGCTTGGCTGAACAATGATTTCAGCAGCATTCAGAAAGACTCCATTAGAAACATACTCATGAACATGAGTTTCACCAGTCCAAAAACTGACTTGATTCTGCAATATCTTAGAAACACACAGTCCTCTCTCATGTTGAGTTTGAACTTTCAGCCAATAACCTTGTTTCCCACAGTCAGCAGTGCCAGATTAGCCCTTTACTTGGCCCAAAATGCAGGGCTCTTCATTTCAGTAGAGTGGCTCTAGACTCCTGACAAAGATGTCGATGGACAGCCTTGTAAGACCTAAACCCATGTTGTTCATGGAGCTCCAAAATATTGTCACTTTTTTGTTTGTATGTAATAGTCTTTATTACGTACATGTACTTCCAAAAGGATTCCTCTGTATCTTACTACTTTAATGAAAGGCCAATGAGCTGAACTTCGAGTTTTATGTCTCTAAGTTGTTCAAGTCAAACATGGGTGCTCTACTCACATCTTTAACCTCACTCTGCCTTATGCACATGATAATACTAACAACCGAAGTTTCACAAATTTCTTTGTGCTTTTTCAAATTAGTATAATGAAAGAAAATTCCAGGTGCTGTAAATCCAGGATGGAAACAGTGTTGTAATATATACTAAGCCTTTAACACCTTTTATCGAGAGAGGACACGAACAGTTACAATTGAATTGTTGACTTTTCTCTCTACAGATGTTGACTGATTTGTTGTGTATTTTTACTGCTTTGTGTTAACACTGGCAAGATAACTTACTTTTCCCTGCCATCAGTTGAAGACTAAGTTTGGGGCAGCATGGTGGCTTAGTGGTTAGCACCGCTGCTTCACCACGCCAGGGACCCAGGTTTGATTCCAGCCTTGGGTGATTGTCTCTATGGAGCCTGCACATTCTCTCTGTGTCTGTGTCGGTTTCTTCCAGAGATGTGCAGATTAGGTGGATTGACCGTGCTAAACTCTCTATGGTATCCAGGGATGTGCAGGCTGGGTGGATTAGCCATCGAAAATGCAAGGATGGTATGGGTGGAATGCTCTTTGGAGCGTCAGTGTGGACTCGTTGGGACGAATGGCCTGCTCACACACCCATTATCTTAAACACTATGGTCTGCCAGTTACAGTAAAATAAAATGTGTTGAAATTAATTAAAACAACAACAAAGTGAAAGATTGTTATTAGTGCTAGTAATTCACAACTTGACTGATCTCCTGTGAATTTTCCATTTGTTTTTGATTAATGCTTTTTGCCTCTGCTTTTCTTGGGAAGTTTGGATGCTTTTAATTTGGACTAATATTTATAAATCAAATGAGTTTATGTACCTTGAGTCTAGTCTGCAGAAGGGCAGTTGCAGCGATCACATAAGGGAAGCTATTACATGTTACTCAGTGCAATCTAGTTTCATATTGTTTTATTACAGTTACAGCACTGTGTCCATCTATTATTTACAGAATGCAGACATTGCAATAAAGCCAACATTTTTTACCTAATTCTTTGAGAAGGTTATAGTGAGCCTCCCTTTAGAACAACTGCAATCCATATGGTGAATGTGTTCTCATAGTGCTGTTAGGGAGTTCCAAAATTTTGACCTAGCGACCTTGAAGGGATGGCAATTAATTTCCAAGTCCGGATTGTGTGTGTGACTTGGAGGGGATCCTGGAGGAGATGGTCTTCCCATGTGCCTGCTGCCCTGGGCCTTCTAAAGATGTTCTGGCTTTGTTGAAACAGCTTTGGCAATTTTGTTCATGGACCGGAATTACAAATCACAAGAATGCCAGGTAAACCTTTCATTACATCATAGCACTGAACACAACCTGCTCAATGCATTGTTTCATGGTCAAGTTTTATCTATGCCTTGCCTTCTAAATCTTGGAGGAATGCCATCTCAGAACATGTAGATACTTAACTTGGTGTTCTTTGCTTGAGCACCCATGTGCAACTGTGGAGATGGAGGAAGCCAAAATTCTGGGCTTTGCTACTGGCTTGAGGCCAGAAGTGCTTGTTAGTAATCTCTGCTGAGAAACAATGTGTAATGTGAGGTGCGTTTTTGAGAGAAAATTACACTTTGTTCTGTTTTATAAAGAATCCACTTCAAAGTGGATGTAGAACAGACTGTTCGGTAGTTTTTGGATGGAGGAGGAGAAAACATGTTTTTAGCTGTTTCTCTTTCGAGACTGTTCGGTAGACTTTTCCGACAATTTAAAATTGTAAAAAATAATCCTATTGAGTAGCATTGATTTATAAATCTAGAATGAGCATCACATTACACTTTTATTTTCTTTTTAGGCTAAATTTATTTTGCTGCCTGTTGAGATCTGCTTAGAATACTTTGTGTTATACAATGTAAAAACAGAAATACACAGCATACCAGTCAACTCTGGGGCATGGAGGGAAGGACGACACAGAAGGATTCCGCGTTGTTAGTGAACTCTTCAGTTAAAAAAAATCTGGTCTGATGAGGACTTTCCTCGAGAACTTCAGCTTATTTTGCCAATGCTGGCTGTCTGTTCATTTCCACTATCACTGTTTTATTTCGAGTTTCCAGCATTCAGTTTCTCTCCATTTGTCGTCTTGGTGAAGCATTTCCATAGACAATAGATGGCTGCTCTGGTTATGTTCCACAAGTCCGTGTCTTCCTTAGCACTTTTTTTTTTCCCCCTGTTGCAGTGTAAGTAGCTATGAGAAGAACCAGGCTTACTCTGCTGAATGGTCTGATGATGAAACAAGTAACCCCACCACAAATGATGCTAATGGAGGAACAAATCCATTTGATGAGGAAGCATCTCCTGCCCATGGACAGGGAGTGCGAGTGCGTGCGCTGTATGATTATGAAGGTCAAGAGCAGGATGAACTGAGCTTCAAAGCAGGTGAAACTGTGTTTAAAAAAAATCACTTTTTAATGTTTGTGTCATGTGAGTCAACTACAGTTATCTGTCATTGTTTCTTACATAACTAAAGTCTTCCATGATTCTTGGGCTACTTATTCATATGAATAGTGGGCCATAATTTGTAGCAAGGCATCAAATACATCTGCCATTAGTCAGACTTGCGTTTGTACAGTTAGGGTTTTAAAATGTTTTCATGCATCAAGTTGCTGAAAATGAGTTGATAATGATGCAGAGAGGGCAGAAGCTGTGCTTCATAGAATGAGATTATAACTGCTTGTTTTGTCCTCTTCACGTTTCAGGTGATTTCTTAACAAAAATCGAAGATGAGGATGAACAGGGTTGGTGCAAAGGACGTCTGGAGAATGGACAGCTGGGCTTGTATCCAGCCAATTATGTTGAGGTTATCTGATAACACATTGTACTTGCTGAGCTAGTTGCTGCTGCTGTATATATGTGTTCTAGATAATGCTGTTTTTGTGATTTGACAAATCATTTCATTTTCTACTTTTTATTAGTAGAGTAGTGCCCTGTTATCATTTGTGCAAATCATGCTTTCATCTGTGGGCTTAAAAGATTGTATCCTTTAATGGTTGATGTAAAAACATCTATTTAAGAAGAAACCTACTTAACTTATAAAGTGAGCTCTTTTCCATTCTTATAGTGGCATCCCATTTGTTGTCCCTGTTTTGTTTTTAACCAGGAAGCCCCAGTCTGAGCTTGATTTTTTTCCATCCTTACCTTGATCAATCTTACATGCATCTATATATTTCACTTGGTTTCCTGTTAATGATTTTTCTGTTATTAGCCCCTTAATTGGCTGTGCATAATCAATAAATCAGTCTTGTGTACGTGTACACACAGAGAGAGAGAGAGAGAGAGAGACACCACTTTAGGCATTCGGTCCTTTGCATGGATTTGTTGTTCTGTGTGTGTTCTTTTGACAAAACCCATTGACCATTGCAATTTTAGTTGAAGACCATTCATGGGAGTGTCTTGTGTTGTGAGCCATGTGGCCCTTGCATCCGATAATTCTAATTGATCCAGTGAAGGTGACTGTGTTTACCTCATTGAGCAGTGATTTGTCCAATAGCTTCCCAAAGATTTCTGCAGCTTTGCATTATTTCATTAGAGAGCATAAAATTGATTAGTAAGGTATTTGATATTGAATTATTGGTTGGCATTAAAGGGCTCAATCACTTGCTTACCTGTTTATTTGTAGCACTTGGGTAGTTAAGGTAAATGAAATTCAGATTATCAATTTGATAAAACCATAATGATTCAAGTATGCAACTAGCTATCTGTGTTTAAAAAGAAAAAAAAAATTATGTAAACTTTGTGGAAACACTCTGACTCTGCGAGTGGCTGATTTAGTGTAGTGTAATTGTGTTGTCTGTTGACCACTATATTTTAATTGTCAATGCGTTAAGTCTGCTGCAGTGGTTGAAATGTTAATCTATACATTTCCCATTGAAGTAATTATATCTTTTTGAAAAAGTAGCCATTATCTTGTTAGGAATCGTGGAGAATGAATCGAGTATTGCTATTAACTGGGTTTTCTTTTGCTTCTGTGCATTGTAATGTTGGGAAAATTTTTTAAAAGATATTTAGCCTAACAAACCTAGTGGAGTGAAGAGCATTACTGTCCATGCAGCTGTTATGCACACAGGCCTAGGTGTCTAGTTCAATAAAACTTAGGCTGGAAAGTAACTACCACTGAAGGGAAAAGACTTCAAAATGAGTCTTGTAATCTCAAGCTCTTTTGCAATTAAGATGTCCAAGTCCAAAAGTAAAATAGAAAGGCCTGTGAGCATTTTACTGCACTTGCTGGCTTCTGTCACCAGAGGGCTCAAAAGGTCTAAGTAACAGTAAGCACAAATACAAAAGTAAAATATGGCTGAGGCTTGAAATCTGAGATTTAAAAACTGGAAATGTATAGTAGTCTACAGCATATTTGCAGCGAGAAACAAAATTCAATTTTTAGGTGTACTGTAGAACCATTGAAAATACAAATGCTGCCAGACCATCTAGGTGTTTTCAGCATTTGTTGTACTTAGTGAACATATAACCCTTTATTGACAGCACTATTATTGTAGTTCTAGAATGGCTATCATTTTCAACATCTCCAGTGACTTTTACACAAACTTTCTGAAGCCACCCATTTTTTTCTTGGAAAATATAATTCATTTTAAAATGAAAACACTGTGACCTAAGTAATTAATGCAGTCCTAGCCTAAAGTAGTGATATACCAAGTATAATGCAAGATAAATGTAAGTATTAATGTTTGAGAATCATTTCTGTATCTAAGACCTCTCTCATCTTTCTCCCACTCCTCCTCATTTATAAAGTCTGTATTTTTTTTCTCTGCAACTTTTCTTCTTAAAATATTGAACTCAACCCTTTTAATGAACAGTTTTTCAGTTCCATGTTTTGCCCCTCACCTTGTCGAGATTAAAAAATGTTATGCAAACCTTTTATGGTTGATGTTGAAGATCTGTGTTGGAATTACCTAACTGTTTCTTAGGTTAATCATTTAAAAAAATCAGTATGGTGGAGAAGAAAACCTGGTGAATATCAAAATCTGGCTTTTTCCAAGTGAGGCAACAAGAATGAGTGCATATGTTTCTCTCTTTTCATCTGTGTATCTTATATAGACAAGAATTAAGGACTGGAAATTCATAGACTTACAGCATCTCATTTTGGAGCAAACTTTCACAAACTTACTGACTCCATAATTACTGCAGTTAGAAAGTTACCCACTCCCTAGCAGTTTCATGAAAGCTGTTCTGAATTTTAACAGCTATATAATGAAACTATGTCCAGTGGAAGTTGTAATTTTATTAAACCTCTAACTTTGAATGTTCTACTACAGAAACATAGATAAGAAGAAAGGGATGTTGTTATTTAATAGATGTCTTAGCTGGCATGTTGTAGAGTTTTTAAACATTTTCTTGATGCTGGATTCCAGTCAGGAACTAAGAATGTGTGGGAAATGTTGAGTTCTTTGTGTAACACAGTAGGACAGAGACCCTGACATCAGCGACTATTCCCAGCATTTGTCACCAACCTCAGCAGCATATTTCGATGTAAGATTTGTGCTTTAATGAAGTCCAACATTTGTATCCTTAATCTACAGCAGTGATGAGGTTTCACCATTCCACTTTAGACTAGGGAGAAAAGGAAGGAAAATTTGATGGACTTCAATTAATGTGTGTGGTATTCATTTTGATTTACCAGTTCAACTCCCAAAACAATCCTACTAATTGTCAGCACTAAGAGTTTACTGTAAGGTTTGTGTCATGCTTTCCCTCGTCTCGTTGTAGTTTTTTGTCCTGGTTTGCCACTTGCTCCCAGTTTTCTGAGCCAAAATTAGTGCCAAAAACACTTTGCCGTTTTGAGTGTGTGTATGTAGGCAAGCTTGTTTAAAAGTTTGTTTCTCTCCTGAATTTATTCACACATTTAGTCACTCATTCTCCAACTCATTTATTCCCTAATTTATTTCAAACCTTCACAGGCTTTCTGCATGGAGACTCGTTATCTACTTCCAAATTAACTCCAAGAGTGCTTTTTATAGGAGTGACGTAGCAAGCTCACACTCAATATTGGGGATCACGAGGGTGTTGTACTGCACTTCAGAAGCACAATTGGATAGACAGTTTCCAAATTCAACATATGAGAATGTTGTTAAACTTAATTATTTATCATTCACACACCTTTATATGAATTTTGAAATTTCTATGTGAGCAAACAAGTTGTTTCACCACCTTTTCATGGATATTTGTTCAGTGTAATCTAAGATCTCTCCGTCTGTTTGGCCTGGGACTCTATATGTGTCTAACTTTGTCACCAGTGAATCCAATGCTCTTGTAGTTAAATTGTGATTTCTAATTAGCAGTTAGATAGTTGTTTTGTGACCTGTCTGAATGTGCCCATGAGCATTATAGTACTTTTGAAATACCATAGCTACTGGAGTGAGTTATAAATCAGCAGCTGTTGGAGGTTTGGAGGGTGGTTGGGAGGAGAGGAGATCCCAAATGAAGCATTAGATTGTAGAATCATCTGGTTCTGTATGATTCTGGTGTAGTAAATATCTGCTTACAATATTCTTTTGACAGTTCAGCCTTTTAATCTGCTTAAAAACCTGAATTATCCAGCAATTAAGCACTATAATTACCATAGCGATGCAGAAATATAGAACTTTGACAAGTTGAATGATATTTCATGTTAGGGGACTTTGAATTGAGAAATCAACTGCGTTGGCAGATAGTATTTTACAAAAAAATCAATTTAGTAACCCTAAAACCTCCTTTGGTTCCAAACCTTTCTCTGATGTTTTAAAATAATATGCTGAAACACAAAAGCATTTTTTTAACCACATTACCCAACAGTCATCCAGATCTTTAGGTTTACTTCTAAAAATTCCATGCCATGAATATATAAGTAGATCTTGGTTCTTGGTTCTTGTTTCTGGTTCTTGGATGTGCCAGGCTTGTGATATGTACTGCCAGTTCCCCATTGCTCGTTAACCTGAGAAAGCTGACTCCTGCACAGATCAGCCCAAATACTTGTTCTAAATTATGAAAGTCTAGATTGACTGTACAGTCAGCAATTCTAGCCCTCATTAAGATGACAGCAAGTATCAGTTGGAGCAACTGCAGGCTTTTCATAACTTATTTCTCAGTCGGCTTGTGCCTGTCATATGTGAAGTCGAAATGGTATGAGACTGTGCCCTGAAGGTAATCACCTTCTTGGATAAATTCACTCCAAGCAACTTCATACACAATCCACATTATGTGGGATAGCTAACTTAAGAATGTTAATATGTTGTTACTACTTACTTCCTGAATATAACTTTCAAGCGGGCTTAGTTATAAGAACCCAAGTTTCAGATTTTTAATGGTTTTTAACTTCTATGGCTGAAGTTGACTGGAGGAGGTTCTATAATATTAAATTTTTCATTCTTCACTTTGCCCTATTTAACAAAAAGTTGCAGCTGGTAAAGAAGAATGTATATTTAGCAGTGTATTTTGTAACCAAAAATCTATAAAGAATATATAATTTTAAAAGAATACTAACCCTTGCAAAAGTGTAAGTGTAGCTCAAATTGAGAAATGTAACACATTTACAAATCTCAATAACCATATATGCAACATTTAGAATTTCTGAGGATATTTATATTAGAATGAATGGTCTGTGCAGGGGTATCTTGCCCCCCTATGTCTACCAGCTGACAATTGGGTTGCCACCATTTGCCACACTCAGTATCAAGGCAGATAATAACTCATTACGAGGTTTACTTCATTAAGACTGATTTGTTGCTGTCTTTAATTTGATGCCTGCGCATTCTTTGCAAGACAGAGTAAGGGGTGAGAATGGGAGTTTATTTTAAAATCCAGGTTTCTGTCTATTTTGAGAATTCTGTTGACAACATGAAAACAGGGTGGTTTTAACACCATTAATGACCTGGGACACGTTCCAATATCTGCTACTGACCATTCTGCTTAATGCGCAGTCTGTGCGCAATACAAGTTATTTATGAAATGGAAAAGGCAGTATCAGTGCTTAATTCACAAGGTCAATTTGTATGTCAATGTAGTGACATGTGGCAGTGCAACATTCAGTTTGATGTATTGATATACCATTCTGCAAATTCAATTCCAAATACATGTATAAAAGTTGCATTTGATGCTATTGTATAATCGGTGTATATGACTGTAATTTAACTAGTTTCTTGTGATTGTACTGTGTGCATAAGTTTGAATTGAATTTCCTCTATACGTTCACTGTTGTGAAGTGAATGCTCCCTTCCTTTAAAGCCTGTGTTTACATGCTTTAGCTGGAAGTTGATACTACTAATGTAGTGCCTGTTTGAACAATACCTGCTGTTAATGTGAACTGTAATTGAGCCATATTCATATGTGATATGGAGACTGTTCCAGGTTTTTTTGCATAGGATTCTGGGAGTGCCAGCTGGGTTCTGCCTCAGTACCACATGTGTCACATTGACATTACAATAGTGGAATAGAGAGCTTGCCTGGCCAGTGGAAAGAACAATCAAAGACTAAGCTGAATTATGAACTGATTTATGAATCTCTTAAAGACAAGAGTTTGGTTGAGTTGTCATTTTTGAATGTTCCAGAATCTGAAAATTTATTTCAAAATATAGCTGTACCAAGTGGGCATCCATCAAAGCTGGAGGAACGCTGAGAAAATATCTACTTAATGCTCGACGCTTCTATTTATATTCAGACAGTTAAATACACTATCTTTCACTGCAGAAGTTGTGTGGTCCATTCCCTAACTGAGTGGTATTGTCTTTGCTAGCAAGTGCTAATTGCTGTAAAAACTAGTGCTGGTGTACAGGCCACATCTTTGTGTGTCGTCTTTGTACCTCCGTATATTGCAGCAATTTGTATTCTGTTATGATATGTACACTCAGATCCTAACAATAGCGACCATTCAATATGTTTAACTGTCTTCCAGGGTACATTAAAAGAAATGCACTTCCAACATTCACAGTGCATTGTGTAGTTAATTTAGACCCCAGTTTAATTTTAAAAAAAATTCAATGAGCAATTTATGGACTTTTAAAATGTCTTCTGAATTGGGACTATATCCTTAGGCCATTGCCTGACAAATATTTCATTACTTTTCATTGTTTGAGGGAAAACTTTGCCCTTTCCTCCGTGCCCCCAGCACAAAGAAATCAAAATGGTGATTCTTCTCGAGTGCGTCTTTATTGAATTTGGTAATTTGCAGAATTCACCCCATGATGAATTCCAGAATATTGAAGATTTGTAACGGTGGAATGGTCAGCAAATCATGCTAGGAGACAATGGAACAACCATGTCTGAGTGTTACAGTTTTGATCACAGTGGTGGATAACTTCCTTCTATTGTCTGCTCCACTTTGGCAAAGAAAGTAGACGCCTCTATTGAACATACCTGGCGACTTTTGTCAATTACTCCGTTCAAAAGAATATCAATAAAGAGAATATTTTATTGATGTGTACAACCTTTTTATTTTCTGCACTGACTAATGCCCCAAGAGTTTCTGCCTCCTTTTATTGCTTATCTTAAAATGCAAGGATTTTAGTCCTTTTTGAATTTCCTCTATCAAGCACTGGTCATAACTTGCAGGCGAGGAACTTTATTGCATTAGTATTTTGTGATTGAAATATGCATTTTACAAACTAAACCATGGAGGGATAAAACAAAGTGGTGAAGTAAAGAACACATTCCTCCAGTCTGTGCTTGAGAAATCAGAGACTTCTTAAAAAGGTGATCATTAGCCCATTCTAATGTTAGCCCTACATCAAAGCTGCCTGGTCATGTTTCCTTTTGCTGAAGTGTGTATCTTATTTAAAAAAATTTTAGAGCAGCTTGATAAACATCTCAAGCAAATAAAAGACAGGTTCCTGTTTCAGGAGAATCAAACTTCTGTACTGAGTGATCCGTTCTGTGGTGTTGACTTGCCTTTTGCTCCATCAGGTTTAAAAAGAAATGCAGAAAAGTCTTGTGCATAAAAGCACAGTGTTTGAATATGACCTTTTCCTGGACTGTAAGTTGCAAACACCTATACCAGTACAATCAGGAAAAGAAAGGGGAAACATTGCAGAATATATAAATCAAGGTAGGATCTATAAATAAGTTGATGTAACAAACCATTTCTGTCACATGATAGCAGCATCAAGCTGTATTTTACTGGGAACATCACAAAAGCTGCTCCATGAAATCATGCAACTTCTGGTGAAACTTTAGGAGAGGCAGTAAGCTTGCTTCAAAGTTTGCCATCCAGTTGGTACACCAGGAAAGTTCAGGCAGAAAGAGGTGGATACAGTATAGCTCCCCCATTCTCTCACAAATGAGAGCCCTGCTGAGGAAAGGCTGGGCAGCAACAGTGTTGGGGGTGCAATGGAGGTGTCATCGTCAGCAGGGAAACAGATGCCACTGCATCAGGCAATTCTCACTCAATGGCAAGTCTCTGACGCAGGAAAATATGTTGGTGCTGGCAAAGCTGAAAAATCCATGAAATGTCATGCAACTCCAATATCATGCTGTGCAGCCACTTCCTTCAAGAAACCAAGTGATGACATGGTGGGTAGCTGGATGAGGGAAGACTATCAACATTAGAAAGATTGTTTTGTATGGAAAGTTCTAGCAATAGTGCCTTTGACAAACTGATATTGGGATGCTGGCAACACAACCCACTCCTAAGGAAAATGACTGGAGTCAGAGATACATTAGCAAAGTAAACCCTGTCCTCCAAGAGTCTGAAAATTCCCCCTTTGCATGTTCTCATTAAGTTATTAATGAAGTAAGACATTGGGTCTATGCCAGCAGTGTCAAAAACATTTCTAGTGAATTAACATCAGCTTTTCAACTGCATCCATTTTTATTTTCCATTGACTTGAAATATATTGTGAAGTTTAATTCCAATACAACTAAAAGCAATAGTGAGACTGGGACATGAAAACAGAAATTGCTCAAAGCTCAGCATGACTCATGGAGGGAAATCAGAGTTAACAGTTCTGGTCCGGTGACCCCTCCTCAGTGAGACTCGGAAACCAGAATTCAAAAAGAATTTGAGTTTGTGTTCCTGAGAATGGCAGTCGGAAGAGAATTTAATGATGTGGAAAATCAACTATATATTCACTATGAGCCTGTTCTGGGATTGCGGGCTTCGATTTATTTTAATTAGCTAAGGGACTGAAAGACCTGGGAAATGAGAGCTGGAAAACACAGGGATCAAGTTCAAAAATTATATTTTCTTTAAGGTACTAAGGCTAATGTTCAGACCAATTGTTTACAGTATGTTCAGAAGGGAAAAGGATGTATTGTTTTATCAGCTTGGGTTGAATTACGTGACAACAATCTTGAACTTGTTTTGATTTCATACTCAGCCTGAATTTTCCATCTTCCTCACTGTCTTGACAGAAATTCTATAGATCATTCCACTCGTGATAACCTTGGGATTATGTTTACGTTTCTTAAAAAAAAAAACTCTCCCCTTTTCCTGATTATGTCAAAATACCTGCCTTCTCCTAAAATAATGACTTGCCTATTCTGTCTATAGATGTCTAGTGAACTTTCCATTTCTGTTCCAGATCCTTAATGACGAGAAACAGAGGTTCACTGGAGGATGGAAATGTTCTATCATTGGTGTATAATCACAGGCATAAGATATAGGGGCATTTAGCACTGAACTTAACTTGAATATGTTGTTTCTTTCAGTCTTGAACAGCAGTAAACCATCAGCCTATTACTGACAGCTGCACGGTTAGTTAACCAAGAGGTTAGATATGCAGGGCTTAACTTTGGTCTTTAGAATTTTTGTCAGTATAAATACAGGAAGTCTGCTTACTTATAGTGTATGTAGCTCAAAGTCCTACTTGATCGAGTGGAGGTGCAGTGATGACCTTAACTCAAGGTGTTTGGTGAATGAGAAAATTTGGTGCAGTGAGAGTAGAGGTGGGAAAATGAAAGAACGGAATATTATTTAAATAGAGAAAAGTTGCAGAAAGCTGCAACACAAAGGGATTTAAGGGGACTTGTACATGAAACATGGAGAGCTAGCATACAGGAGTAGCAGCTAATCAGGAAGACTAATGGAATGTTGGCCTTTATTTCAAGAGGGTTGGAGGTCATACTGCAACTGTACAAGGTGCTGGTGAGACCATATCTGGAGTACTGAGTATTTTGGCCCCCTTACTTCAGGAAAGATATTATTTCATTGGAGGCAATTCAGATAAGGTTCACAAGGATGTTCCCAGGTATGGAGGGACTGTCTTATGAGCTAAGGCTAAACAAGTTGGGACTCTACACCCTGGAGTTTAGATGAATGAGAAGTGACTTCATTGAAACCTATAGGATTCTTATGGGTCTTCACAGGGTAAAGGCTGAGAGGGTGTTTCACCTCGTAGGAGAGTCTAGGACCAGAGGGCACAGCCTCAGAATAAAGGGGTGCCAATTTAAGCTTGAGATAGGAATTTTTTCCCTTAGAGGGTTGAGTCTTTGGATCCTAACCACAAAGAACTGTAGGGGCACTCTTTATTTAAGGCTGAGATTAGGGGGGAAACTCAGGAACGTGGATGTAAGGAATTTGGATCAGCTATGATCCTATCAAATGACAGAGAAGGCTTGAGAGATTGAATAGCCTGCTCCTATTCCTATATCTTATGGTCTTAGGTGCTGTTCGTGTCTTTTATGGAATGAGGGGTGGTCTGAGAGATGGAATGTGAGACCGCAAAGTCTGCGAAGTGCAAGACAGAGGCATTAGTTAGGTAAACAGTCAGGTGATTGGTGAATTTTAAGTTTTTGTATTTTCTTTTAAAATGGTTTGAGTTTCTCCAGCATTCCGTGTTTGATTCAAATTTCCAGCATCCACACCAATATGTTTTTATTTATTAAAATAAGGCTAGTCTAAGATATGGTGGAGCATGTTGTGTGTCAGGATTGCAATATGTGGGAGATGTGAGCTGCGAGACTGTCCTAAATAAGCATTACTGCTGGACTGTGAGTTGGAGAGACTCTTGACACTTTAGAGATGTGGACAGAGAGAGACAGAAAGCAGGAAATTATAGGCCATTTAATGTAACATCTTTCATTAGAAAAGTGCTTGAGTCCATTATTAAGGAAGAAACAGCAGGATATTTAGAAAAGCTTAACTCAATTAAACAATATCAACAAATATTTAGAAAAGCTTATCACAGTCAAACAGTGTCAACATGGTCTTGTGAAAAGGAAACCATCTTTGACAAATTTGCAATTTATCCTCAGAATTCTTTAATAAAAGAAAACCAATAGACCTGGTCTGTTTGGACTTTCAGAAGGCATTTGATAAGATGCCACAAAATGTCATTGCACAAGATAGGAGCTCACGATATTGAGGTACTGTATCAGGAAGGATTTGTTAACACACACAAGACAGAGAGTTGGGACTAATGGGACGTTTTCAGTTTGGAAAGATGTAACCAGTGGAGTGCCATTAGACCTAGAGATTCAGTTATTTACTATGTACATTAATGGCTGAGAGGAGGGTCCGAGTGTAAAGTATTCAGTTTTGCTGATGGTACAGAAATAGGTGGAAAGGTGTGTTGTCATGCAGGCATAAAGAATCTTCAAGGGATATAAATTAAGTGTGTGGTCAAAAACCTGGCAGATGGAATTTAACTTGAGGGGTCATGCACTTTGTTGCGTAGAATCAAAAGGCAGATTTTCTAAATGGAAAGAAACGTTTTTAAAAGTGCAGCAGAGAGGGTGTTGGGTATTTTTCTGCAATGCCAGAGGTCCCTTCATCTATGTCAATTATATAGATTATAAATTGTTGTTAACCCAGCACTGATCCCTGGGCCACTTGATAGTTATAGTTTGACCTGAAAATGACTAATTTATGCTAATGCACTGTTTTCTGTTAATTAGCCAATCCATGCTAGTCCAGCAGCCCAAAACCATGAGCTCTTACCTTCTGCAATAACCATCAATGTTGCTCCTTATTGAATGCCTTTTGGAATTCCAAATTCACTGCATCTATTCATTCCCCTTTTATTCACGCTGATTGTTAGATCCTAATAAACTTGTCAAGCAAGTTGTCATGTTTCTTTCACAAAACCATGTTGACTCTACCCAATTACGTTATGATTACTTAAAGGTCCTGCTACTATTCCTTAATCATGGATTCTAGCATTTTCCCAATTGTTCTCATCCATCCATAACCTTGCACTCCCTACCATATCCTCCTTTAGCCTTACAATCTTCAGAAACCTTTACATTCCTTCACTCTGGAATCTTGTGCATTGCTGAATTTTAATTATTCCACAATCGAATGGCTTCAGCTGCCTAAACCCTAAGCTGTGGAATTAGCTAAACTTTACCACATCTTTCATTCTCTCTCATCCTTTAGGATATTCCTTAAGATCTACCTGTTTCACCAAGTCTGGTGCCCTAATATATCCATGTGCCATTTAAGCTAAATTTTTGTGCTTATGTTGCTACATAAATGCAAGATGCTGTTTCATAGGGATCCAGGCTCTCCCGAAAATCACTTGCAAAGGCTTGTCTGCACTGTTACTTCTGGTATCCCCAAGGATCTATCCTCAATTGCCTTCTGTTTCTCATCTTTTGCTTCCTCTCAGTGATAATATTCAAAAAGCACAGTGTTAATCTTCAGACACATGCAGACAACACCCAGTGCGACCTCTCCACTAACTCTCTTGACTTCTCCACTATTGCACAGTTATCAGAATGCTTGCATGACAGTTGGATGGACAGAATCTCCTGTTACTAAATATTGGGAGACTGAAGTTCTTGCTTGTGGGCCCTGTTCCAAACTCCATTCCCTAGCAACCAATTGCATCCATCACCCTGGCAACAGTCTGAGGCTGAGCCAATCAGTTTGCAACCTTGCTATCATTGTTTTCAAATCCCCCCCATCACGGCTGTGCCACTCCCAAATCTGCAAACTTGCCCAGCCCTACAACCCACAGAGACATTACAACCTTCCGGTTCTGACTTCTTGAGTATCCTCTGGTTTAAGTGCTCCACGAGCAGTGGCCATACCCTACAGTTACCTAGACACTAAGCTCTGGGATATCTTTCCTTCATCTCTCTTACCCCGATTAGGATGCTTTAAAAACTTACCCGTTTGACCAAGCTTTCGGTGAAATGACTTAAATACTCCTTATGGTCTTAGTCAGGGGCTGGGACAGAAGTCACTGACCCTGATATTGCTCCTGGCTTGGGACCTTGGCATCCCATCTGGGCATAGCAGGCCACCCTAGAGCTCTGAGCCCCAATTATTTGACCGTGATGTATGCTCCCCATCCTGAGCTGTATTTTTAGAACCACATTTTGTTTATAATACACCGGTAAGACGTGTTGGAATATTCAATTAGATTTTATGTAAAAGTTTCACAGGATGTGGCTAAGCCAGTATTGAATATCCATCCCTAATTGTCCTTTAAAGGTGGAATGCAAACACAAGTTGAAGTTATTTGAGCAGCCTCTTCTTTCACTGATGTGTAGCAGGTCTATAATATGAATTTGTTCACCTGTGCTGGGACTCTAGTTACCCTGCGCAGCACAGGCACAGAGATTGGTATGTGTTGAGCCCATTTCCAGTTCTCCTTACCTGCCAAGCGACATAGAGCCACGTAGGTTGTGTTATGTGCGAGTTGTTCATTGCTTACCTTCTGTCACAAATAATGTATGAAATGATGTTTATATAGCACCGTTCATGATTTCCAGATGCTACCTTTTAAAGTGCTGTAATGTAAAACCAATCTGTAAACTAATGACAAGGTTATCAATAACCAGGAATATATTTTAGATTTTTTTTTTAGTGGTATGAATAATGTTGGCCAGTACACATTTTTTTACATCTGTCCAGGCAGCTTTGAAGCTCTGTATAAATCTGATCTATTAGACAAGCCCGGACAATGGAGCACTCACTCAATGCTAAGCGTCAGCCTAAATAATGTGCACAGATCTCTGGTGTGTGCTTTGAACCCACAACCTCCTGATTCTGAGGCAAGGAGATGAGCTAACCATGTTCAATGCCACTGCCCTGCATCTGGAATTGTGAATTCATGTGGAGAGGTAATGCCACACTAATTTAGTGTTTCCCAACTGGAGCCATGTACCCCTGAGAGTCCATTAACATCTTCTAAGGAATAGAACAAGATGAATGGAAGTTGTTGGATATGGTGCAGGTTAGGCGTCAGCAATTATTCTGATTTGCTCCATCTACTTGAACGCCACAATGTTTGATGTCAAGTCTGAGAAATTAGTACACCTCTTTTTAAAATTATCTATTTAGAGGATGTGGATATCACTCGCAGGGCCTATCCCTAGTTGCCCTTGAGAAGGTGGTGCTGAGCTACCTCCTTGCAAGGCTGCAGTCATGAGCTGTGGGTTGACCCACAACACCCTTAAGGAGGGAATTCCAGAATTTTGATCCAGTGACAGTGAAGGAACGGCAATATGTTTCCAAATCAGGATGTGAGTGGCTCCTGCTGCTCTTTTTCTTACATGGAAGTGGTCGTGGGTTTGGAAGGAGCGGTCTCAGGATCTTTAGTGAATAGTGAATGCAGTGCATCTTGTAGAAAGCACACACTGCTACTACTGAGCGTCGGTGTTCGGGGGAGGGGATGCTGTGAACGTGATGCTAATCAAGTGGGTATCCTGGATGGTGTTAAGTTTCTTGAGTGTTGTTGGGGCTGCATCCATCCAGGCAAATGGGGAGTATTCCATCACACTCCTGACTTGTGCCTTGTAGGTGGTGGACAGGTTTTGAGGAGTCAGGAGGTGAATTACTGGCTGCAGTATTCCCAGCCTCTGACCTGCTCTTGTAGATACTGTATTTATATGGTGAGTCTAGTTCAATTTCTGGTCAGTCATAAACCCAAAATATTGATGGCACTTGCCCGGGAGTAACTTGCGAGCACCTTTCAGCTGGGCACCAAGATGGAGACAGTCCTGGAAATGGAAATTTAAATTCATCACTTCTTAGAGTGTCTGAAAATCCTGAAGGAGGAGAAGCCCCAGAGACACCACAGAAGGTTCAAAAGGCTGGAGTTGAGGGTGGAATCAGTCTGGAATGGCCATCAAACAGAGCTTTGTTTACTGAGTGCAGCAGCTGGGTCTGTGACTAGACCCAGGATAAAATGCCGTCCCACTTACTGGCAGTGTCTCCAGTGGCAGGAATGCCACACAGCAGGCAGTGTGCCAATGGTATTCTGGTGCGGATAGTCTGGTAGTTGGAGAAAGAGGAGGAAACAACACCTAAAACAGTTTGACAGCAGAGCTGTGAGTGGGAGGGCAATGAAGCTTTACACCTAAAATAGTGACAATCTCAACAGAAATTACTGAAACAGCCCACTCCAGGAAGAACAGGCAAGTATTACACAGTGAATTATTCGACAGGCATGTTGCTGAACCAGTAAAGTTGGCTTCCAGCTGAAGGGAACATATAAATTTTCACATCACTAGCCACATCACTGTTCACTTACTCTGCACTGCCCTGGTGACATTTAATGTAGCTGTCTTTAACAGGAGACTGCTAAACTTTGCATTCAGAAGTGTAAATATATAAGGAATTTATTGTGTTATTTCAGTTGGAGAAATGTGATTATAAATTATGTGATTAGCCATTTGGAAAGGTCTCCTTTTAGCAAAGAAGTTGAAGGAGCACTGCACTAGCCGGGGTCTGTGGCTTCATACTGTGAATCCTTCGCACAAAGCTATTAATATTAAAATTGTGAATTTCTCTAGTGGTAGAGTACACAAAATACTGAGAGAAAGCCTCATACCCTAAATTCTCCAATCATGACTTCCAACCATGTTTTGTTTCTGTTACCCTGCCATACAACTTACTCCCAAAGAATGTCATCAAATGCAGTACTTATAAAATGTTCTTTGTTAACTTTTTACTAATTTCCATTTACATTCCTGATCTTCCTTTTCTGGTGGACTTTAAATTAATAATGAGTTCTTCTTACCTTCAACTACAGTTTCATTTATTAATTTGATCAAGTTCAGTACCTTTTCTAAAATATAAAGATTGGTCTTCTCTAATCTTCACAGCTCGCTGTCTTCATAATTGGATTTATTCTTGTTTTCTTTGCCTGAATTCTTTGATTGATTTGAGAGCACTGCTCCCACTGTGAAGAGGTTTGGCTTTAATGTCAAAGACATTTTTATACCCCAAAGTGAGGAAATGTTGAAATTAAAAACAAACCCCTTTAGGAATTTCAACATGTAGTTTTAATTATTGTATTTCACAGTTTTAATTTTACAACTCTAATATCAAACAAACAAAAACTGACATGTTGAAAGCGATTGTTAAAAATCTAATATTCATCAAACCTCACTTCATTTATAAATCAACACCATTCCCCAGTCAGTGACTTCGATCCCAGTTCTATACAATGATTCAAAAGTATCCATTTTGTAGTGCGATAACTTCATTGCAAGTTAAGTTTTATCATGAGGAATCTTTACCAGATTTTGAGAACACAACTGTTGAAAGGAATTGTTTTCACTTTAAGCAATTTTGGGCTGATGTTCACCACCAAATGTCTATGCACAAATGCTCTGTGTGGAAGGGTAGCCTGTTTGTTTGGCCTGAGAGGAACCATTTCATGGAAGTTGGAAGTGGCCAATTTAGGAGGATGGGGAGCTGTATCGGAATCTTGCAGGACTCTCTCCAATTTTGTCATTTAAGAAACATTTAGACAGGTACATGGATGGATATGGTGGGATATGGACCAAATGCAAGGAAATGGGACTAGTTTAATGATGAAAACTGGGTGGTCTGGGCATGTTGGCTAAGTTTCCATGCTATAGACCTCTAAAACACTATGACTTTAACTCTCGCTATCTCCAACTTTCATGCAAGCAAACTCCAAGGAAGTTTTAGATGAGAACCTTTTAAGAAAAGGTCATAAATTCTAACACAAGATTCCTTTTACACAGATCAATTTTCCCCACTGAGGCAATTTATTAAGACTTGCATTCTCTGCAAATGTATTTAATTTCCCTTTGATCCTATTTGTACTGTCAAATATAGTTGCCTTCCCTGGTAACCTACTGTACAAATCAGCAAATATTAAGTTAAACAATTTTATTTGTTCCCCATTAGGCCAGAATTCTTTATTGAGTACTCCATATGTTTACAAATCTGCCAAAACTCCTTCAGTAATACCAGATGGACGGATTTTGAATATAATACCTTCTAAAAAAACTTTGTACTGTTGACTGATCTACTCCTCCTATTGACCTACAAGACCACAATCTGAGCTACACAGCAAATTGTAGGCGTGTATACTTTTGTGTGTTGCTGTTAATTGACTCCATCTTCAGGCTTCAGCGAAAGAGAGGGAAATAATGGATTATCAGGGCTAAAACTTGACACAATGTCAACATCAATTCAGATAACCCTAGGTAACTTCCCATCCCAAACCAATTGGTGTGACCAATACTGACCCCGAATAAAGCAATACAATCATCACCCTGGCATTGACGATTATCACTACCTAAAGGGAGCTCTTCTCCATATTCATCCTAAAAGTAGGTTGCTGGCGATAGAAGAGTTTTTAAAGCTTTTGCTCAGAAATATTTTCCTTTTGGGAATATGCATACTGTTCTGCCAGCCACTAACATAATGGATTCATTTTGAAAAGAGCCACAAACCCCACTGTGATTTGTAAACAAGCACAACATGGCAGCACTTCACTGGCAACAATCCAAACTTCTGGTAGGAAGCAAATTGAAAGAGGGAAAGAAAGAATTAAGTTCTTACAGGTTAGTGTTGCTGTTTACAAGAATAAATGTGCTTCACCATGATTGGTGTGACCAACATCAGTCAAAGAATTTTGAAACCAAGTTTGGCATTTTGGATCAGATTACTATTCTTTAAACGACAGTGCACCTTAATTCAAGGAAAGAACTGAAACATATTTATTACAGGATTAGGGGGTAGGGTGTTAATTATAGGTGAGGGGTGCAGATTGGGGAGGAGGAGCTCTCTTGCATATTTTGCATCCAGTGAAAATATCAAATATGGATTACGTGTGATTCAGAGTCCCCTAAATTTCCATTTCGTTCTCAATAGTCATTAATTGGAAAGCATCGGACTTTTGCTTTCCAATTTTTGTAAACATTTCCATTATTATCACCCCCTCGCTAGTCCCCCCAATCAATACCACCCAAGTACAAGGCAGGAAAGGATTTAATAATCACCTTAAACTGAATTTATCTATAATGCTACACAAACATTGTTCATAGTTAAAACCACATAAATAAACGTTTTTGCAGTCTCCATATTAGTCTGAAGTGCAGAAAATTACAAGACAAATAGTGAGTGTCTTTTTTAAAAAAAATTAACCTATTTTCAAAAAAAAAGCAGTATTTAGGCAGTGTGAACAGTAACTTACCCCAGTGGAATGTGAACAACAATTATATACAATTTAACCTGACAGTGTTCAGTTGTAGAGCCCTCTGATGGACCTTCTGATAACCAGCAGAGTTCAAAGAGCATAATGACTTCTAAGTTGATGCTGGTAATTAGACCAATTATATTTCATTATCATTAAAGAAGAATCTAATAATCATTTTCTCCCATTAACTAAGGATTGTTTAATATGGTAACTACTTGACCAACTGTTAGGGACAATTCAGTAAAATCTGAACACTCCTCATGTTACATTCAAACAGAATCCACTCACACTTTATTATCCCCCTTACACTCCATTACACTTCACTAATGTAGATGATGGTCAAATGAAGATTATTATGGCCCTACTCAGTTGACCGATATGGCCAAAAGTAAGCTTAGTCATTGTTCTTTAGCAAACTGTATCTATGCAGACAAAAGTGAACTAGAACTGGTGAAGGTTCATTATTGACTTATCTGTGATGGAAAGTGTGTGCTCAGAAACCACAGCAAAAGGCATTTCCTCAATGTTCTTGAAATCATGAAATTCCATCCCAATCAACAATGAATCTAATATAATCGCAGATTATTCTGGCATGTTTTGATTTCATTTCTTTTAATTTAATTGTCCAATTAAAGAATGTAATTTGTTGATTTGTGGAGGCAGCTTGCCCTGGCATTTTGATCTCCAACTGGAAAGAAAGAAATGTGCATACATGGCAAAAGTGGTACAATTTCCCTGCATTCTCCTGATCTTATCATTAGTCAATAGAAATAGCGATGGTGGATATCTTAGAAACTATTGCAGTGGTCCCACCTTTCTGGGTTAGTCAAGTGAAGGTCGGGGGTGGGGGGGTGCGTGGGGAGGTGAAGGTGGCATCATGGGTTCAGAGGATGTTATGAATAGTTTCACTGGCATCACCTTCAGACAGAAATGGGTTTTGGTCCAATGTCATGCCTTCTTTACATCAATATACATGATATTGTATTTGATATATATCAATAACATGGTAAATATTGCATTTTATAGTAATATGTCACATGGATTATGCTCTACATTAAGCCTTTAATAGGCCGTTCCAATAAAGACATTTAGGAATTTAAATCTTGGTGTGACATGTTTTATCCGGGTGCTCTGGTTTCCTCCCACAATTCAAAGATGTGCAGGTTAGGTGGATTGGCCATGCTAAATTGCCCATAGTGTCCAAGGATGTGCAGGCTGGGTGGATTAGCCATGGGAAATGTGGGGTTACAGGGGTAGGGTAGGGGTGTGTAACTGTGTGGAATGTTCTTCGGAGGGTTGATGTAGATTTGTTGGACTGAATGGCTTGCTTCCACACTGTAAGGATTTTATGATTCTATGATCTCACAAAGATTATCATTTTGAAAATGAGTGGCACCTATTGTGTCCCAGGTTACATAGTAGACCTTGTATTCTATCCGCTTGAATGTACCACTTTACGTAGGATTGAAGAATTTCTGTTTAGTATCAAACACTCCATTTGTGGAATCCAATTCTTACACAGGCCCCTATCCATTTTACACTCTTCACCAACCAGCAGGTTTTACAGCCAACCTGACAGGTCCAAGAAATAGTAGGAACTGCAGATGCTGGAAAATCTGAGATAACAAGGTGTAGAGCTGGATGAACACAGCAGGCCAAGCAGCATCATAGGAGCAGGAAGGCTGACGTTTCGGGCCTAGACCCTTCATCAGAAATGGGCCAATGTTTTTCTGAAGCTGAGAGCGACATATTAATGAGAATGACTGTGTTTGGTTTGTGGTGAAGAACCTTATACCGTACTTCATTTCCACGCTACCGTGAGACTGTGATTAGGAACTCAGCATGTGGAATTTTAGAAGCATAAACCAGCCTCCATCAATGCACTGTTACAGTTTAATGAGGTTTTCACTTGATGTACCATTCAATAAATGGGTATTTTTATTCTGAAGAACTTAAGGCACTCAGCCAAACTTTGTAAATGATGCTCTAGGTCATCTATCTTAGGCCATTTTTATCATTTCAACATCTGTCTACTCTCAATATTATTTTTCATTGTATGTATATATTTTGTCAATTTTGGTACTTGAACTTCTCCCTCTAGCAGGGAGTATGTTTCTGCTTTGCTCATGGACATGGTCAGATTACTTCGTGACTATATTTGACAGCAGGTAATCAGCCAGATAAATTTGGTCTTGCTCAAGTTTTTCTTCCTTCCTTTGCAAGGGTAGGGAATGCTGCTGTAACTCAGAACATTTCAGAATTCAGACACACCTGTCCAAAAAATTCCTCATGACTGCAGAACAGCAGATCCTGATATCAATGTCATGGCTTTTTACATACGTAGTTAAAAATGAGCAGCTATAGATAGAATAGGCCTAGGGCACTAAAAGGTAGCTCGCTTAACAGAGGTGGAGTGAAAGCTAAGAGAATCTTTATTCAACGATATAATAGCAAAACACCAGAAACTGAGGATAGTCATATTGGATCAAGCTGACTCAAGTAATACAAAGAGTAGACCAGAGTAATGTAATAATGTAATGTATTTGGTTTCTAAGTTTCACAAGTTTGTGAACTCATGACTATGATCAGGCCATATGTATTTAGCAGATAAAGAGCAGAGTGAATAACAAGCTAGCCATCGCTCAGAAATGAGGGTTAAAGGTCACTATTCAGCTAGCAAAAGATAGAAAGTGCTGTTCCAAGGGGATTGGCATGAACACCACTGTGGCTAATGTTTGGACTTGGGAATTGGAAGTGCAATTTCAAAATTTTTACATGGCACTAAATTTGGGACTACAGTTAATACTGAGGAAGACTGCAAAAAATTACAAAAGATGTTTATAAGCTCATAGAATGGGCATGTACTTGGCAAATGTTGATAAATGTGAGTTGGTATATTGTGATAGGAAGAATAAGGAGGCCACATACCCTTTGTATAAGAAACATTTGAATGGGACAGAGGTTGAGGAGTCTAGAAACAATAGAGAGCTATAGGAATATGAAAAGGTTTGTATGAAAAAAACCATACGTATATACCAACTTTCATTTAATAAATCCTGCCAATGGGGTATAGTAGAATGTTAGAAAGCAAAATTCAATGTTAAGCCATATATAGCAATACCAGGGCAGTTGGCCAACTGCTTAGTCAAAAAGGTTGGTTCTGCGGAGGTGTATTAAAGAAAAGAGGGACAGACAGAGGGGTTTATGGAGGAATCCCAGGTATAGGCCCTGGGCAGCTGAATATATTAAAAACAAACACAAAATTGGGTGTTACAAAAATGCAAGTCATAAAAAAATTTAAAAGGAATTTGGGAGAAATGTTTTATCCTAAAGAGTGATAAGAATGTGCTATCACAAGAAGTTAGTCTGCATAACTGTATTTATAGGAAAGCTAGATAAATGCAAAGGAGAAAAGAATAGAAAGATATCCATAAAGCTGGATGAATAATGAGGTTGGAGCTGGGTGAGTGGAGAGAGGCTTCTGTGGGGCAGCAACATTGACATAGTCTAATTGAAGCCAATGATATTTTCTTGTGCTATACAGTGTACAGGCCCAATTTTAGCCAATGCATTCACACAAAGTTAAAATCAGTCTGTATGGGCACATGTCCAATTCTAGGCACTAAGAATCTGCAACACACATTGTTATTCTCTCCCATTGATAGAAATAGGGAGAGCAAAAGGTGAAACTTTGGTTAAATGTGATGAACTACTATAATCGCATTGATGGTGCTTTATAGAAACTTGTTCAAGGAGCCACTGTAGCTACATCGGTGAAATATTTGGTTGTGAATAAATCTTTAAAGACTTTTTCTGAGGACAGAAATCTAATTGCTCTCCTGACACTTTCCACTGTCTAGGCCACACCTGCTGGATCTCCAGTGCCTACCCTAGTGATAACCAATAAAATGACACCTATGCCTTAATTATGTTTTAAATTATGCAGGATCATTATTTAAGATAGAAATAAAACCCTGGCCCCTCACAGTGAAGCCCCAGGCTACGGCAAAACCATATGGGCCACTGCAATGTTAATCGGAAAACTGTTTCAAATCATAGAACAGGACCAAGGTAGCGAGAAAGAAAATAAGGTTCAGATGTGATCACATGACTTCAGGGTTTTAATGGGCTACCAGATTCCACAATGAGTGAACCCAATCTTGGTGTGGGGGGGCAACAGCCGGAAAAAAAAGTGTGTTCCGACCACCAGAATAAATTGAAAACCAATCTGAAAGGAGTTGTGAAATGCAAATACAGGCAGGCAGTGTGTATGCAAAACACATCCTGAAACTTCAGGCAAGCTTTGGGCCTTCGATGTTCAGACATTTCCAGTCACCTGTTTGGGGATGTGAACATCACTAAGTTTCTGAATCGTCCTTTCCTCTCCTCATACGGGGTGTACAAACTGGTACACCAAACGCTGCGATACATCAGGCTTCCGGATAATCCCCTTTTTATAATATTGCCGGATAGAACGGCTTAGCTTGTCATAGTTCATTGCTGGTCGGTTCTTCCGGATTCCCCATAGCCTGGCAACCTGTGCAGAATCTTCAATCTTAAATATGCCTGGTCAAGAACAAGATGAACAAGGTTTCTGCTTATTAGTGGTTACTAACTTTTATTTGCAGTATTAATTAAACTAAAGAACCCAGGTGGGTTAAAATGCTTTCCTTTCCATTACCAAAGTTCAAATATAATTCTGATTTGAACTGCTCTGGGGCAGTAGCTGGGACAGCATAACTGTCCTTAATGTGCCCTACATTTGCCAACTTCCCATGTATGCATTATCGGCAAGGCAGCATTTATAGCCCACACATAACTGCCCTTGATAAGTTGATGAACTGTTGCTTGAACTGCAGTGGTCCATGTACTGTAGGAACATCCATTGTATTATTAGCTATGATCGGCTTCATTCTTTTCCACTACACAGACCTCCAACATAATGCAGAAGTTCATCTGAGGGCAGACCAGTAGATGTTTGAGGGTTGTTTTAAGACCGGAGGCCTGTGACCAGCGGTGTACCTCAGGGATCAATGCTGAGTCCACTGTTGTTTGTCATTTATATAAATGACTTGGATGAAAATGCAAGAAGCATGATTAATAAGTTTGCGGATGGCATCAAAATTGGTGGTGTAGTAGACAGTGAGGAAGGTTATCTAAGCTTACAAAGGAATCTTGATCAATTGGGCCACAGGGCTGACAAGTGGCAAATGGAGTTTAATTTAGATAAATGCAAGGTGTTGCATTTTGGTAAGATGAACAAGGGCAAGACTTACACAGTAAATGGAAGGGCCCTGGGGAGTGTTGTCAAACAGAGAGACTTAAGGGGTTCAGGCACATAGTTCATTGAAAGTTGCATCACAGGTAGACAGAGGCATAAAGATGTTTGGAATGCTTGCTTCTATTGCTCAGACCATTGAGTATAGGAGTTGGGATGTCACATTGTGGTTGTGTAGGACATTGATGAGGCCACGTTTGCAGTGCTGTATACAGTTCTGCTTGCCCTGCTATAGAAAGGATATTAATAAATTGGAGAGGGTGCAGAAAAGATTGACAAGAATGTTACCAGGATTGGAGGGTTTGAGTATTAAGGAGAGGCTGGATAGGCTGGGACTTTTCTCACTGGGAGCATAGAAGGGTTGAGGGGTGACCTTATAGAGGTTGATAAAATCATGAGGGGCATGGATAAGGTGAATCATGAGGGATATGGATAAGGTGAATAACAAAATTCTTTTCCCTTGGGTTGGATACTTCAAAAGTAGAGGGCATAATTTTAAGTGAGAGGAGAACGATGTATAAGGGACCTGAAGGGCAACATTTACACACGGAGGGTGGTTTGTGTGTGGAACGAACTGCCAGAGGAAGCAGTAGATGCATGTACAGTTACAACATTTAAGAGATATTTGGATAAGTACATGAATAGGGGAGGTTTAGTGACACATAGGTCAAGAACGGGCAAATGGGATTAATTTAGTTTGAGAAAGTTGGCATAGATGAGTTGGACCAAAGGATCTCTTTCCATGCTGTATGAATCGAAGGGTCTGTTTCCATGCTGTATGACTCTATGACCTTATTTGTGAAATCCTTCTCTGCACAAATTAACTGCCCCATTAATGAAATGTCCTGTACTCAGTTGTTCTGAAATCCTGCAGTTACCCATAAATGTCAAGCAATGCTGCACCTATTGCAACAAGACTAAGAGCACAGTGTGATACTGACCTTTCTCTTTGTTCAGCCAACGAATGAATCGACCATAGTTGTGTGGCTTCAGCAACAGTTCCTTCAGAAATTGCCAAAGATGAATTGGTTGCCCAGAGCAGGAGGAGTCTGCCTCTGTGTCCATCCATCCTTCATCACTGCCTGATGAGAGGAATCACAGATTGTCATTGTCACTTTTGCTTGTTCACTGTTCAATCACTGGACAGTGCTTAACCTTATAAGGTGGCCATCAATACAAAATGAATTGTAAAGTGACCTTAACACACAACGGCTGAAGTTTGAGAATTTTTTGGTGATCATTTTCAGGGTTAATAATTTATTCCTCAACCATAGTTCACATGCAAGCTTACATTGGATAGGTGGTTGGAAGAAAAAGGAAACGAAGAAATGTTAGAAAAGCATAATTCAAAGTGTATTTGCTCACAAGGAGAGTAAGCACTAATACAGAATGGATCTACTTGTGTTGTAACATCTATGGATTTCCAAGGCTGTATGTGCATGAATAAAATTAAGATAAATAAGTTCTATTGAACAGAAGCCTACTTTCTTCAATGCAAATGTGCAGTCAGTGTTGAAGAAAATTACAAAAATTATTTCAAAATGATAAGCAGAAAGAATCTTTCCCTCAGTACCCGTAAAAGTGGTGTGGAAATATCACTCATTATTTTCTGGATTAATTTGTTTTTGCTTTGATGATATGAGTGAATGATCTCGACAGGAAGATGGCTGAGAGGAGTTAGAGTTCAAATTTGAGGGAGATGAGCATTTTACTTTATCTACTTGAGTGTGAATTCAGTCTCCTAATCAATGATCTCTTTACTTTGAAGAACTGAGTAATGAACCAGTGTTAATTGATGATATAAGTTAGCCAATGGTGTGGAGTAGGACCCTCTTTGTGTTGAAGAGCACGCCCATTGCCTCCCACATTGTTTTCTGTTTACTCTTTATACTTCTTTGCCATGCAAAACTATTTCATATCAGCAAATGCTGAGCAATAGCAAGAAAAGAGTTAGAGGATAGAGTAGGAAAATGGAAAGGTTGAAGGAGAGAGTTCCAGAACAGTCACTGACACTTTGTGTCTCCTTTTTCTATTCTTCAATCTCTTGGTGGTGGAGTTTGTGGTGGTTGAGGGGTATAGTTGCGAAAGGGAGAAACCCACACTCCAGTGAAAGGGAGAGTGTATTGTTGGTTTGAACTGTAAGCTGAGCACTCTGCTTTCCTCAGGACTGAACAAATAGCAATCTCTCTCTGTGGGCATCACTGTTTTAGAGGTTTTTGAGGAAAAACACCTCATAGAATCCCTCCATTGTGGAAGCAGGCCATTCAGTCCACACTTACCCTCCAAAAATACCCCACCAAGACCCAACCCCCTACTCTTGCAACCCTGCATTTCAATGGCTAAGGCACCTAGCTTGCACGTGCCTGGATACTACAGGCAATCTAGCATAGCTGATCCACCTAACAAGCACACCTTTGGATTGTGGAAGGAAACCAGAGCACCCAGAGGGGGAGCCAAGCAGACACAGGGAGAATGTGCAAACAGCACAGACAATTGCCTGAGGGTGGAATTGAACCCAGGCCTCTGGTACTGTGAGGCAGCAGTGCTAACCACTGAGCCACTATGCCAGCCTAATGTAGGTCTTGGTGAGAACTGTATGGTTTCATTTACTGTACAGCAGCACATTGAAGTTGGGAACTGTTTTCACTAACAACATTGTACAGTCCAGGAAAAACCAGGAAATCCTTTCACCTGAGTACTTTATAAAGACTTGTTAATTCTAGTTCCTTGTAAGAGGTTGATGGTCAAAGTGCTTGTTTAGGACAAGACTTCTCTTTACATGCAATTATCTCATATCTTTGTTCTTTCATGAATTGTGAGGAGCAACAGGATTGCTGGACCGATCTATATGGCTGCTGTAAGTGCTGTTGTTCATTAGATTACTGGAGGAGAGGGATATTATAGACAAGGGCCACACGTCTGTGGTACAGTAAATGCACATGAGACCTCTTCACTTTAGAAAACTTTAGCTGGGATTAGGACAAAGACACACCTGTTAGTGCTCCACTGTCTACAGCCATCGAGTGTTAAGTTCCTATTGCAGCCTTGTGCTTAAAGGAAGGCAGAAAGTAAAGATTTGGAACATCACAATACAGAAGGAATAGTGGAGAGCCAACCACTTTTATGCCTCATCAAGAATCAGCTCAAAAACCACCAGCAAAGGCCTTCGCACAGATCACACACTCCATCAGAAAATAATAAATACAGCTGCAGGAAGACACAGAGAGTATCGAGTGAAATTGAAATATAGCAGTGAATAGGTGAGAGATAGAAGGAACTGCAGATGCTGGAGAATCTGAGATAACAAGGTGTAGAGCTGGATGAACGCAGCAGGCCAAGCAGCATCAGAGGAGCAGGAAGGCTGACGTTTCTGAAGAAGGGTCTAGGCCTAAAACATCAGCTTTCCAGCTCCTCTGATGCTGCTTGACCTGCTGTGTTCATCCAGCTCTACACCTTGTTATCTCAGTGAATAGGTGAGAACCAGTTTCAATCTTTGTTTAACTTATTTTTCTTGTAAGATCACGTTCTATGGAAGCCTGTTTGTGTGGAATTTCTTCCTCTGGGAAGGGGACCTCCCTTCGTATTGCCAAAAGTCTTTCACAGACCCCCAGCTGAGGCACAGCACCAAGTTCTAGCCCAAGCTATGTACAGGTTCTCCCCAGGTCCAAGAGGCAGCAAGGGACTATTTGATTTTGTGGTAATTATTTTGTTTTTGGTTGTGTTGTTATAATAACTAGTAAAAGCAAATTAACAATCACAATACCACTAATATGTATGAAAGTGCTTGTGCCACCTAACACAAGGGATGTATACGGATTGCATTATAGAGTCATAGAGTCATACAGCACAGAAACAGACCCTTCGGTCCAACTCATCCATGTCGACCAGACATCCCAATCTGACCTAGTCCCATTTGCCAGTATTTGGCCTAAATCCGTCTAAACCCTTTCTGTACATATACCCATCCAGGTTCCTTTTAAATGTTGTAATTGTTCCAGCCTCCACCACTTCCTCCGGCAGCTCATTGCATGCACACACCACCCTCTGCATGAAAAAGTTACCCTTTAGGTCCTTTTTAAATCTTTCCCCCTCTCACCTTAAACCTATGCCCACTGGTTTTGGACTCACCCACCCTAGGAAAAAGATCTTGGCTATTCACCCTATCAATGCCCCTCATGATGTTATAAATTTCTATAACATTCTTGAAAAGTGTAATTTTAATGCAGCACAGAATGTTAAACTTGACATAAATAAATTGCAGGGAGGCCATAAAATCTTGTCATTCAGTTCTTCTGCACCGATGTCTGAGATTGAATGCAACATTCAAACTCAGCAAAGGTTGTGCATTGTAGCATTGAATACTTGTGCTTGAAGTAAAATCATAGAATCCTTATAATGTGGAAGCAGGACATTCAGTCCATCAGGTCAACGCTGACCCTCCGAAGAGCCGCCTACCCAGACCACCCCTATCATTCTGCATTTCCCATGGCCAATCCACCTGGCCTACATATCCCTGAAAACTATGGGCAATTTACCTTGGCCAATCCACCTAATCTGCACATCTTTGGACTGTGGGAGGAAACCCACACAGATACGGGGAGAATGCGCAAACTCCACAAAGACAGTCACCCGAGGGCAGAATTGAACCCAGGTGCTGTGAGGCAGCAGTGCTGGCCACTAAGCCACCATGACAAGTTCATTTTAGAAGTGAGGTTCTATGCTACTGGTAGCTGCCTTGCACACAGGCCTTTCTGGGTAGTCATTATGTGGGACTGTTATAGTTCAGCTCACTTCCTTGGCCACAGGAATATAAGCAGAGGAGTAGGCCACTCAGTCCTTCAAGTCTGTTCAGCATTCAATAAGACTATGGCTGAACTGTGACCTCAATCCATGCATGTGTGGAACATTCTCAAAGGGGTAAACTTCATTAAAAATTGCTTTCTTTTCACTGCTGGCTCACTTAGTAAGACAGGAATGTTTTAAAGAGAGACCTCTTACCATAACACTTACTGCACAGAGCTCTCCTCAGAAGCTACTGCATCCAGCTGTTAGTGCAGGATACCTGCAGACAAACCCTGAAGGAACTGGATTAAAACTGAGCAGATGATAATTCCTACATTTGTTCCCCAACTAGTTACGTTTTGTTGTTGCAGCCCTAGCCATAGCCTCCCTGTTAAGTATTCCTGCACAGCTACAATTGGATTGCGTATCTCAATTTTAATGAATATAAGAGAGTTTACATACAGATAGAATGTTCAGATGTTGTGAGCAGCATGTTACCATTATATCTGCTCTCTCCTGGTGATGACTTCTCTTTCATCCAGGCAGCTGAAAAATACAAAAGCACTTCGATTTAATAACCACCAATCAATATCTCCCAATCTCTTAAGAATTCATTGAACAGCTTCTCTCGTTTCCTTTAATATTCACTGTCCAATATCTTTCATCCTCTTTAATATTCATAGGCAGCATCTCCCCTCCACTTCACAGAAAAAGTAGAAAAATATTCCTTGAATAGAATGTATTTCAGGACTAAAACATTCTGCAGCTAATGAACTATTGATACATGAATGGGCAGGGAGCAGAGGGATACAGATCCTTGGAAAATAGGCAACAGGTTTAGATAGAGGATCTGGATCGGTGCAGGCTTGGAGGGCTGAAGGGCCTGTTCCTATGCTGTAATTTTCTTTGTTCTTTGTTCTATATTGAAAGTGTAGTCACTGTTGTACAGTAGCAAATAGAGCTGCCGATGCACATGGAGAATGATTCACAATCGGCACTCAGGTAAATGACCAATCTGTTTGAATGGTTTTAGTTGAATGCTACATGTGGCAGGACAGCAAGGAGGACACTCCTACTGTTTTTCGAATGATATCATTGTATCAGTCCTCCATGCAAATGGATTCCTGTCTAACAAACAGTGCAACACTCACTCTGGAGTCAGATTTCAACCAGACACATTCTCACTAAAGCAGGCCACAACTGATGCCTCCCTAACTTATAATTTGTTCCTCCTTCCCTGTTTATTATATTTGAAATATTCAGTCCGGTGAGCTTTCGTAATCTCTGCTATGATCTTGGAAACTTTAAATAAAATGTAGATAAATCATTTTGATGTTTCCTGTTATCTTGAGAAAATCAGTCCAACTTCCTTAATCTTTTCTCAGAATTAAGTTTCCTGATACCTAGAATCACTTTAGCTGCTCATCACTGATCCATCTCAATGATAACGTTTCCTATGAACTGCACCTGATCTCAGAGATGTGGGGAATGTTGGTGCAATGTGTTGAGAAGAGAGCACAGAAACATAGTCTATGGATTATCCTTTGATCTCCTTCTAGTAACCCAGGAATAATGACAAAATATTACAGCTAGATCTTCCCAAAATGGAAACCATGAAGGATAATACCATGCTCCCTCTATCACTCATCCTGAATGCCATTTGTAGCGCTGATGTCTTCTCACTTATGAACTTTGTACTTGGCATCGAAGGCTCATCATTGCTGGTTCCCTCTTCTTCTGCTCAAACATCAGAAGCCAATCAAAACAGCCTAAGCCCATATCTCACTGTGTGTGCTGAGCCCTACCTCAGTCTACCTGCTGCTGAACTCCTCCTTCATTCCTTTCTTGCAATCTAGACTAGACATTTCCATCTCCTACCTCCATAAACTTCAACCAATTCACAAAGTACTGCAGCTCTCTAACTCAAACCAAATCCAATTCACCCAGCACCCAGATGCTCGCTGAAATGTGTTGATTCAAGGTCCAGAGGTATTTAGATTTTAAAATTCATGTCCTTGTTCTCAAATATCATATGGCCTTATGCGTCCCTGTCTCTGTGATCTTCATACAGGCTGCAATTCTTCAAGGTATCAGCACACCTCCAACTCTGGTCTCTTGCATATCCCTGATTTCAACAGCTTAGTCATTGGTGACAATTCCTTCATCCACGAATGCTGCCTGGACTGTAATCTCTGGAATTCCATCAAATTCCATCACTCAAACATCTTGCTTCTCCATCTCTGTCTGTGTCTTCAAAATTACCTCCTTACCCAGGATATGGTCCTCTCTTCAAATAACTCCAATTATCTCCATCTCCCTGGCTGCTTTACTATTTTAAAAATGTGATATAAATGTAAATTATTGGTGATAATTACCTGGCATTATCTCTCTAAACTACTTCACCAATAATTCTCTGTTCCTACCTTCATCAAAATCATCCTAATCCCCTCCTCATGAACCGTACTTTGAGTCTTGGGTAGCACATTGGCTCAGTGGTCAGCACTACTGCCTCACAGCACCAGGGATTCATGTTCAATTCCAGCTTTGGGTGACTGTCTGTGTGAAGTTTGTATATACTCCCTGTGTCTGCATGGGTTTCCTCCCACAGTCCAAGGATCTGTAAGTTAGGTGGATTGGCCATGTTAAATTGCCTGTAGCATGCAGGCCAAGTGAATTAGCCATAGTAAATGCAGGGATAGGGGATGTGTTTGGGTGGGATGCTATTTGGGGGGTTGGTGCAGACTTGATGGGCTGAACAGCCTCTATCCACACTGTTATAATTCTTTCCTCTCCACTTTCCTTTTCCTTTCCACTCAATGCCACCATGTCTGTATTTTATAAGCAGTTTTAAAATGTTACTGTATGTGAAAACACTGAATAGGTAGTTCCTTATTGTTTGTTACCTGCTCTGCTGGACCATCATAAGCAGAAGAAAAGGAAGTTGTCCAAAGTGTTGAATTTTGTCAGAACAGTGTGGAAATTAACCTGATAGTCAATTAACTTGAAATGCTTAGTACAATGCCCATAAGACAATTAGTGTCAGTATTAAGTACCAAATCTGATAGAGCGCAGAGTAAATATCCTATAGTTGCTACATTCCTGTGTGGTACATAAAGTGAATGATGCATATGGTTGGAGATCAGTAGTCAACATACTGACTTTCAGCTAAAACTTTGATTGCCCTAGAAAATGGATCCACAGATCACAATGCATGATTAACTTATTAACAAGTAATTTAAGAAGCGTGCAAACGTCATGCTCCCTGCCCATTAGTGATAGTGGTATGCCATCAGCATTCAATATGCTGTTACGTTGCTTCATGTGTCAGCACGTTACCCATGTTCATGTGCGTCCGGTACCACTTAAATCTACTTATAGCCAGGCTGCACCTCTTAAGGCCATCCAGGCTGCAGCCGGAGCTGGAAGTCTTGTGGAAGACTTTATGAGCAGAAAGAAGGAAAATGCTTCAAAAAGTCAGGCAGCATGCCCTTGGGCCTGGCGATGCAGTACAGGAGGCCTTAGTGCAGGAAGTTAACAAGATGATCTCCTCTCTCCACAGAAAACAAGACAACCTGGGAGAAACACTGCCAATGAAGTTGGAGCAGTTAGTTCATACCAACTGTCTAGCCCTGAGGATCTGGATGCAGTTGCACAAAAAGTTCAATGACCACACTTGAGTAGTCACGTTCAGTGAATGCATGTTCATATGCCATATCCTTGTACCGGGAGTCTCACACACAGTTCAATTCACTACACACACTCCACTCGCGAATATCTCTCAACTCCCAAAACAGAGCCTACCGTACTCGATTCAACCACTACATTCACCAGCCTGCTCTCACCCTCACACATTTAGCACGGCTGTAAGCCTCAGACTCACACCTCACAGCTTGTACACAGTTTTTTTTATTTGTCCATGCAATGTGAGTATGACTAGCTGAGCCAGCATTTATTACCCATCCTGAATAACACTGGGGAAAGTGACATTGAGCCATCTTGCGAAAATGCTACAGTCCATGGGATGTAGGTACACCTACAGTGCTGTTTGGAAGGAAGTTCCTGGATGTGGACACAGTGACAGAGAAGGAACAGCTATGCAACTGTGTCTGGCATCATCCAAATGCACTGCACCACACTCACTGATACACTCTCTTCACAGAAGCAGCAGTAACTAACTGGCTGGAGGCAGACACAACCGTATCCCCTCAAGCCCTCTGGTAGAGACAGTCATTAGTTCAGTCAGGGCCAAGACCATGGCCAAAGTTGGGAATCAAACCTTTTATTTTTGTCCCTAATCTACCTCTCACATCCCGCATTCTCCTGAACCCACGATCTCCTCTGATTTACAAACTGCAGGTGCACCTCTTTCTTCCCTGAGTCCTATCCCTGTCTCGTGCTTTCAGATACCCAAGAACTGTCACTTGGTGATGAACTGGAGCATGAGCCTGATGTCCAAGAGGAACTGGAGAGTGACAAAGAAGGAAAGCTGTCCATTTCCAGCTGGCAGCTCAGAGACTAGCATGATGTGTATTTAAGAGGGGAGCAGGGTAGCAGTATCTGCACCTGGTGAATCTCCGGGCATGGGGAAGGGGCAGCACTGCTGCTGGTGCCACAGAGTCTGAGGTCGCCCGTGTGTTCTGTTGCAAGTACAGACTTGGATGAGGATTTCAGTGTGATCACGTTCTGAAAAATAGCCTTACACACAATACATTGGTAGGCCAGCCAGAGAACCTGGTACCACTGTCAAGAGGCATGGAAGACTTTGTCTCTAGCTTGACATCAGGCTTTCCACAGAACTATGAGTCTACCATTGGTATTTCAGTCTGTCATCCATGGTAGTCCTGGACGGTTGGCACCCCAGTGAGCAACTGAAGAAATTCCAACAGGAATGTTGGTTACATTGCTGCTCCACTTAAAACAAAACCATTTTTAATCAACCCATTCAGGCATGTTATGGCATACCTCAGTGGCAGATGGCACTTGAACCCAGACCTCTGGGTGCAGAGGTAGGTACATTACCATTGTGCTACACACAGACCTTCTCAATTTTACCTGTAAAATTTGCCCAGTTTATAGTCTCTATCCAATCCATTGGCATTAAACTTACCTGAACCTAGTTATATTTGGATTGAGTTGCTATAGATTTTCTTTATTTGATTTCTGTCAAAGCAATACAGTGGTAGTTTTAAACCCAAACAGTTTATTTACACAACTTAAAATATCTTACAATTTACTCAAGTTTCAAAATATGCATGCAGTCTATTTTCCCGAATTTTCTGTCTGTCTGTGGAGTTAACTCTGTAGGCAGAAGCTATCCAGTACTATTACAAAGATCAGTGAACAGACTAACACAAGCTACTGCAGATCAATTACCGTTAAACACCATATAGACCCTAACAGCTGTGGTGTAAAATTGCTCACACAATGCAGTGTCAAGCTACTCACACTTCCTGGCGTAAGGTTGCTCACACTCACTGATTTATTATTATTATGCTCTAGTCTAAAGCTATTCACCCACACTGCTCCAGAATTAATCACTTTCTGATATAAAGTTACTCACACCCATTGGTGCACGATTACACTCCCTGGTTTAATGATATTCATATTCCCAGATGTAAATTTGTTCACAATCCCCAGTGTAAAGTCACTCAGAATCCCCGATGTAAAGATACTCATACCCACTTCTGTAAAGTTACATACGCTACACTGTAATGTTGCTCACACTCCCTGTGTAAAACTCGTCACCCTCCTTGGTGTAAATTTGCCAGTGCACCCTGGTGTAATGCTGCTAATGTTCTCTGGTACACTGTTGCTCCCTTCCATTGCTGCAAACCAATGGTATTGTTTGCTTGGTTCTGACAAACTAGCGATTAGCTGAGTGGTCAGCTGGGTGCAGCCGCAGTTTCATCACGAAGTAAGAGGTCATCTCGCACCATCAGTTCTTTCTGTGGTAGCTTGAGTCACAAAACAATGGAGTGGTCAATCTGACACACATAGTGGTGCCAGTCGTACGGGTTGCCCCTTTACAAGTTCACAGTCACAGTACAGCCGATGTCTTAGATCATTCAATTACATTTTCAAATGAAATACTTCATGTTTTGATGAAGTAATTAAAATATACTCCATCCTAATAGGCACAGATGCGTGGGAACCAACACAATTGGCTTTTTTTTAAATCTACGATTCGTCTTATTGAAGTGCTCTAACCAACACAGTGAAACTTCACTCAAGACCAAGAAAATGCTTTTTAATAATGGAGAAATGTTTATAATAACAAAGAGATTTATAATTGCAGTGCCTATAATACTGCAGATTCAAATCAGAGTCAAATAGTTGTGGAGAGGATTTTGTTCACTGTACATGGAATCGTAGAGTAATACAACACAGACACAAACCCTTCAGTCCAACCAGTCCAGGCCGACTGTAATCCCAAACTAAACTAGTCCCACCTGCCCCTCCTGGCTCATATCCCTCCAACTTTTCCTATTCATGTACTTATCCAATGTCTTTTAAATGTTGTAACTGTGTCTGCATCTACCACTTCCTCAGAAAGTTCATTCCACACGCAAACCACCCTATGTAAAAAAATTGCCCCTCATGTCTTTCTTAAATCTCTCTCCTCTCACCTTAAAAATATGCCATCTAGTCTTGAAATCACCCATCCCGCGGAAAAGACACCTACCATTCACCCAATCTATACCCCTCATGATTTTATAAACCTCAAAAAGGTCACCCCTCAACCTCCTACACTCTAACGCAAAAAGTCCCATATATAATAATGAGCACTTACAATTATGCTAATGTTTGTCATCCACCTAAATGTATAGGTTTATAATGAGAAAGTCTATAATACCTAGATTTGTAATGAACAAGTCTACAATAATGCTGGGATTTGTAATAATAATAAGGATAGGGTTTGCAATGTAAAGATTTGATGGAGCTCGCTACAATGGCAAAACTTTAACAAAGCAATTTATACTGAGGACCTTGAATAATGACAGGGTTTGTAATGTGACTTTGTAATAGCATATGAGTTTGCAACGAGGAGAGGCTAGAGAAACCTATTCAAGTTATGGGAGTTTACAATGAGGTAAATAGGCACAAGGCATCTCAGTTGTGATATTCTTTTTGCAAAGGATTGTTAAAACAGAGAAGGTCTTAGCATAAACAGTAACCAAAGTAATAGCTTTTAAAGAGAGATTATTGAAAAGCTGGAAAAATTAAAAGTGGAAAAGAGTACAGAACTGGAAAAAGTGGATTACTTGTTCAGAGAACCTTCTCAAGTACAAGGGGTTGATGACCTCCTGTGTTATAAAAAATTCTATAACGTAAGTTAATATTTGTAATAGCAAATTGGTTCATAAGGAGTATTTCAAACAGCAGTACTGGTAATGAGGGTTTATAATGATAAGGTTTACCAGCATTGTTTTTATAACCATAAGCTTTATAGATCTTTTTAGTTCTTAAATCTGATACCAGCCTCCATTAAAATTGACTTTAATTATTTATGTTGTGAAACTCTGCGCATAAAGTCATATAAAAGAATTCTAGGCATCACTAACATAACAACTAAAGTGCTCTGTTCATAATGGTGGGTTCCAAGCTGGTGTACACTAGCTGCCATCCAGATAAGGGACAGAGTGCCCTGCTAATTTTGTGGACTCAGTTATTTATACATAATGTGAGCTGTGGCTTGGACTCACTGCCACCACAACTAACCAGGGCAATGAAGCCAACATTAACTTGTGAAAGGAGCCTAATGGGATGGATATCATGGTTGGCATTGGATAACTGCTCACTCTGCCAGAATGTCAAAGTGACACTTCAACAAAATCACAAGGTGGGCAGAATTTGCTGGGGTGGAGGGTTGGTTGCAGGGGGAGGGGACAGGAAAGATGACCTGGAATGATGTTTCCAAGCTAAGCAGAAATAAAGCAACGGAGTTGCAGGTTCAAACATGTCCGTGTTCTGTGAACTGATTTCAGTTGGAATGTCAGCAGTGACCATGAGATTGATCACAGTGTGTCAGGAGGTAAAAAAAAAGCCTTTGAACCCTCTCCTGATGTTGACCCAAAAAGCCTCTGGCAATTAAATGGTTGTCAGGTGAGTCCAGATTAGCTTGTGATGCCTCCGCAGTCGAATAACCTTCCTGTAATTGCTGCCTGGACTCACTCACCGGTAATGTATACACAACAGGGTGATTGTAGCTTAGCTGGTTCAGGACCAAAAGTGGCGGAAGGATAAGAGGCCTGTTAAATAAGTGTGAGGACAAGAGCATTGGCTGCTCCTGCCTTGTACAATTGCCTTACACATACCAGATTTCCAGATGTCCAGGTGTGCGTACAAAATATCACCGCACATCGGTGATCTCTGCCTGAACTCCTCCTCTGACATGGAGCACAGGTCCTTGCCGCTGAGCTCCTGGAAAGATTTCCCAATTTGCGGCAGTCGGTACTGATGCTCTGTCCATAGAATCCACTTCTGAACATTGCCCACACTCCATTCTATTGGATCTGGAAACAAGAACATTGTTAGAATTAATAGTTTGATTTGATTTATTATTGCCACATGTACCTAGGGACACTGAAAAGTTTTGTTTTGTGTGTGTACAGGCAGATCATAGCATATAAAGATCAAAGGGTGATTGAACAGAGTGAGGAATACTTAGTTACGGCTGCAAAGAAGCTGCACAAAAAGCAATAGCAACATTAGAGTTGAAATTTGAGAGGCCCATTCAGAAATCTAATAGCAGCAGGGAAGAAGCTGTTCTTGAACCTGTTGGTATTTGTGTTTAAGCTTTGGTATCTTGTCTGATGGAAGAGGTTGCATCAGATTGTAAGTGGGGCGGGAGGGTTCTTTGATGATGTTGGCTGCCTTTCCAAGGCAGCAAGAAGTGTAGATGGAGTCAATGGATGGAAGGCTGGCTTACATGATGGACTGGGCTGTGTTCACAACTTTCTATAATTTCTTACAGTCCGGGGCAAAGCAGTTTCCATACCAAGCTATGATGCATTCAGATAGAATGCTTTCTATGGTGCAATTGGTGAGTGTCCATATGGACATGCCAAATTTCCTCAGCGTCCTGAGGAAGAAAAGGCAGTGTTGTGCCTTCTTGACCGTCGCATCAATGTGGGTGGTCCTGGATAGTTTGCTGATGATCATCACTCCTAGGAACTTGATGCTATTGATCATCTCCACCTCAGCTCCATTTAGTTAGCATCTAACAAACGTATCAGTCTTAGACACCATCAGAAAGCAAAGGCATGCATTTTGAGTGAAATGAAGAACCTTTACCTGAACTGAATTATCTGCATCTTATTCTGTTCTATGACTGCCATTTCAAGTGTGAAGCCATCGCCAACTTAGCCTTTTTGGAATTTTAAAGAGTACATTCCCCTTGCAACATTTCGTACACTCTTGAATCACAATCAAACCCTTCCCATGGTACTGTCCAATACAAGAGGAGGAGATGAAATACCTGTTCTTTGACCTCTTTCCTTCTCACCATCCCAGGGTCACAAAGATATACTCCTTCGTGGTGAAACACTGCTTTGCTTGTACTTCTTTCAATTTTGTTTAAGTGTATTCACTGCTCACAATATGGTCTTCTCCTTAGGGAAGACCTAACTCAGGTTGGATGACCACTTTGTGGAAAACAATCTGTTCAGTCTATGGGCATGACCTCACATTCACATTGCTAACTTCTAATTCTCTACTCCAACTTCTAATTCTCTACTCCAATCTCACTATCCCTCTGAATTTTCTGTCCTTGGTCTCCTAAGCTGTTCCAGTGCAGTGCAAGGAATAGCTCCTCATCTTCTGATAAGACATTTCACAGCTTTCTGGTTTCAACATTAAGTTCAACAATCATAGAAGCCTTGCTCCATATTTTTAGATGGCACTTGCTGGGAATCATTGTGCTATTCTCACTCAGTCTCCATCCTGCCCCTTCTATATCTATCCCATTGCTGTTCTCCTTTTGCCTTTAACCATCTTCCCTTTGGTTATTTAATCTCTCCCACTTTCCACCTGGTCTTAAAGGACTTCCTTTTTGGTTATTTCCTAACCTCCTTAGCCTGCTGGCTTAAACCCTATTACATCTCTAATTGTTTCTAATTTAATGAAAGGAAATGTAAAACTTAGTTTCTTACTTCACAGAAACTGCTACATCTGTTGTGCATTTCCAATATTGTCTGTTTTAATGCTCTTCTTAACTATATTTCCTGTTCGTCTATGTTGCAATTTTAAAAATTTATTAATTTATGGGTTGTGGGCATCGCCTCCTAGAAACATAGGAACATGACTACACCATTCAGCCCCTCAAGCCAGCTCTGCTATTCACAAAGATCATGGCTAATCTGTGGCCTAACTCCATATGTCTGGCTTGGGCCCATATCCCTTGATACCCTTGTTTAATAAAAATAATGTCTATTTAAATTTAACAATTGAATTAGTATTGACCGCCATTTGAGGAAAAGAGTTCTGAAACTTCGTTATTCTTTGCATGAGGAAGTACTTTCTAACATCTCTCCTGAATGGCCTGGCCTTAATTCTTAACTATGCCCTGTGGCTCCAGAATCTTAGGGTTTTGTATGACGGTAGCACAACGTCTATAGTCCAGCCCTTTAGACATGAAGGTTAGCATTCCATTAGCTTCTTGATTAGGCCAGCATTTGTTGCCTATCCCAAAAAATATGCAGCCATAGACTGGGAAACAAACTTGCAGGATAGTGGGACTGATTCGATTGTTCTGTCAAATAACCTGTGGCAGCCCAATGGACCAAATGGTCTCCTAATGTGCTGTATGGTTTAATGATTCCAGGCTTGCTTTCTCTCTGATTTATGACTGGGCTGAAATCAAGATCTCACTCAAACCTTGAATAAAAACAAAATACTGCGGAAGCTGAAGAACTGAAACAAGCACAGAGAATGTTGGAGAGTCTCAGCAGGTCAGTTTTGAAGAAGATTCATACTGGACTTGAAACATTAGCTCTGTTCCTCACTCCAAGGCACTGCCTGCCCTTTGAGTCTCTGCATTGTTCTCTGTGTTTGCCCCACTCAAAGCTACTGCTTTATAGGACATCAATATCCTTACCTCCCAGTGCCTTTCCTTCCTCTTACAAGCTTCAGAAAAAGACGTTCAATTACATAGTGCCTTTCATGACAACAAGATGTCCCAAAGTGTTGTACTGTCAATGAAGTATTTTTGACAGGTAGTCACGTTGAACAATCAGCTGCTAATTTGCACACAACAAATCCCCCCGACCATATGATAATACCCAGATAACAGTGTAGCCATCCCTCAATCCTGATGTGGATCTTGAATCCAAAACCTACCAACACGTTAGTGAGAGCACTAATACTGAGCCATAATCGATGCATGGTATTGTGTCATCTAATCGCAAGCAATTTCTTTCTTTGTCTGAACTTGGTAATCTTTGTCTCTTGACCACTAATCTCTGAAAATGCTCACTGCCTCAATTTAGTCCTCCTCATTTGCCTCCATGGCCTTTCAGTACTCACTCCCAATCTCCAAGTATTCACATTTCCTAGCTAATCATTACATTCTCCAAACTAAGCATGACACCCACAGTTTCTCACTTTCACAGCTACTCTTCCCTGCTGAAACAACACAGCCGCTCACCAATCATAGACAATGCCACAGAAAATTAGTTTCCTTCTAAAATATCATGTTCTCAAGCTTCCTGTGAGCAATGCTATGGGAGATCAACTGCATTAGATGTCAGTATGCACTTCCTATCAGTTCAACTTCAAACATCACACAGTGCTCAACAAAGAAACCTACATATCGTGCTTGATAAACAGTATGTAAAGACTAAAAACCGAGAACACAGCAACTGGCTTTCCAATATAGAAATCATTGACACTATAACGGTAGCCTCTTAATTGACATGTTTATGAGTTAGAGAGCCATAGAGTCATACAGCACGAAAACAGACATTTTGGACCAACCAGTCCATGCTGAATATTATTCCAAACTAAGCTAGTTCCATATGCGCATGGCCCATATGCCTCCAAAATTTGCTTATTTGTGTACTTATCTAAATGTCTTTTAAACATAACTGTACTCGCATGCACCACTTCCTCAGGAAGTTCATTCCACGCACGAACCACTCACTTGTAAAATAATTGGCCCTCATGTCTTTTCTAAATCTTTCTGCTTAAAAATATGCTCTGTAGTCTTGAAATCCCCCATCCTAGGGGAAAAGATACCTGCCATTCACCTTATCTATACCCCTCATGATTTTATAAACCTCTATAAGGTCACTGCTCAATCTGCTATGCTCCAGTGAAAAAATGTCCCAGACTGTTCAGCTTCCCCTTCTAACTCAAACCTTCCGTTCCCAGCAACAACCTGGTTAATCTCTTCTGATCCCTCGACAGTTTAATAACATCTCTCCTATAACAGAGTTCCACCAAATTTAAGTAGACTTGGCACTTTGCAGTGGTACAATTGAACAAACATATGAAATGTGAAGAAGACAAATTGATCCACTTTACCTGTTCCACCCAGATATGTTACTGTCTATCTGCATTAAACCCACCTCAACTCATACAATTTCCTGGGAATGGTATTGATAATAAAGAGAACAAATGTAGAGGGATAAATCTCTGGGTGATTCTTGCTTGATTCTCAAAGGTAAATCATGAAAGTCCCAGGAGACTGCAATAACTAGTATCACTTGTTACAGCTAACCCATTTACTTGCCATAGGTCAAGATGACTTTGAGCTGTTCACAAAAAACTCATTCAGTTCCATACTGAATGGCTGTCATAACTCCATTGTCACTGCATGTTCTGGCAATTTGTTCCACAGGTAAGAGACTCTAAAAAAGATGTTCTTGGCAGCTAACTTAATTCTATCCTCCCTCAGTTATTAACATTGACCCCAACATCAGAGAGGCATTTCACATTGAACTTGTGTGACAAGTCAATTTTCCAAACAACAGCCTTCCTTGTGGCCTCTCCAAATAAACCCATCAGCATTGCTAACACAAGATCTGTACCAACATGACGTTAATGTGAAGGAGGCTGTTCTTGTCATTTTGTAGCAGTCACACATCCAAGGAATAAAATCCGACACAATTAATGAAGTGATACAGGTTGGCACTGATGCCGTGGATTTTTAGTAGCAGAATAATATGCATGTTACACATTGTCAATTTTTCTGTTTGATTTAGTAGTGAAAAATGCCACAAGAGATTCACTGATACTTGATAAATTATTCAGTATTATGTTTCAAGGGATCAACAAATCTTTTCTGTTCAGATCATGCTTAACCCATTCAACCTTCATCCTTTAATTTATGATTTTACCCTAAACCCTTTATAATTTTACTGCCTTACAGCAAATTCCTGGCTACTTGTTAATCTTTGTACAACACATCATTGCTGATTGATGCATTTAACAACAACAGTAACCTAAATTTAAATATCACTTTTAATGTATCAGAATGTTCAAAGGCAGTGCATGGTATTGTCAAACAAAATTTGACACTGAATCACATAAGAAAAAATACAGCAGAAGACCAAAAGCTTTGATCGTGGGGAAGGTAGTTTTACCATCTTAAAGGAAGATAAGCTCAAAGGAAGATGGCCGTAGTTGCACAATCATTGCAAGTCATCACTGCAGCAATCCCTCAGAGTATGTCCTAGATCCAATCATCTTCAGCTGCTCCATCCGTGACCTTCTCTCCGCAATAAGGTCACAAGAGGGAATGGTTCACTAATGACTGCATAAAATGCAGCACTATTTGCGACTCCTCAGATATTGCAGCAGTCCATTGTCCATAAGCAATAAGTCCCAGACCACATCCAGGCTTGGGCTGATAGGTGACAAGTAATATTTAGCAACACACAAGTGCCAGTCAATGACCATTTCCAAAAAAAGACAATCTTGCCATCACCTCTTGATATTCAAAATCATTACCCATCGCTGAATCCCCCCATTATCAAATTCCTCGGATTTGCCAGAAATTGAACTGGATCAGCCAGAGGCTGGGAATTCTGCAGCAAGTAACTGACCTCCTGGGGTCAATCTTTGACTCCACCGTGTGACAGAGGAGCAGACTGCAGGCACAATCCTTGCCGGAATGAAAAGAAGGTGGGTTATATAAATGAGCAATTGCAAGCCACTTTGTCAGCCATGAAAATGAAAATCTCCCTGTTAATCTTGGCAACACTTTCACTAATGGTGTCAAATGTAGTTTGCTGATGCTCCTGTTAAGGATGTTTTACTAGCTTCAGAGTGTTAACTAATTCAACATTCTGAATCTCAGCTGGGACCTCTAGTTGATAGTCAACAATGTTTTTATTACTGTGTAGACATTTGGCCCCTTGCAAATGTCAGAACCATTTGTTTTATATGTATGGAATGGATACACAAAACAGGCACTAGGCCTCTTAAAAATATGAAGTCCTGGGCCTTCCCACTCAGGATTCTTCCCTGGAATTATTTCCTGCCTGTTTTAAAATGTTTTCTCAATTCTTCAGTTTATTTCTTCCATCCAATGCAATATATGCATTTTATCTTTTTCTGACCTACCTAACACTTCTAATTTTTCTTTAATCTTGCGTCCAAGGTAACACTTTACTACTTTATCTCAGTCTTTTCTTTGCTGTATAACTAGTCAGCTTGCTCTCCTCACTCTTTCCCTTTACTCCTTCCACAATCCAATTTTTTTTATTTGTATGTTTACCTCTTTAAGTTCTATCTTCTCTTCTTGCTTTTTCTGATTGCAATCATTCCCTTTGTCCTTTGACAATATGGTTTAAAGGATATTTTGTTCTCTGTGTTGCCAGTACGTTAGCTCCCATCCTATTGAAATGTGACTAATCATTGTAGACAGGCTCCCAATCATCCCCCAAACTGATGTCCCATTCAATGACGAACTGTGTTCACTGAAATCCATAAAGCGAGCGAAGGATGAGAATTGGCACTGGGGCAAAAAGTCCAATATTTGCTCAGGTGACCAATAGAGGTGTGCTTTAAGAAGTGTCATGCAGTGGGAGAGAGCAGCAGAGAACAGAAAGGTTTAGAAGGCGGGAAGCAGCCGATGGAGAAAAGGAGTTGAAAGACTATATTAGGCTAGAGTTAGATGAATGCAGTGTTCTTAGTGGGTTCAAAGATGTTAGGTCTACAGAGGGTCAACTCATAGAATTGCTACAGTTCAGAAGCATGCCATTCAGCCCTTTGAATCCATACCAACCCCTCCAAAGAGCATCCCACCCACAGCCACTCCCCTACCCTATCGCTGCAACACTGCATTTCCCATGGCTAACCCACACATCCCTGGACACTATGGGCAATTTAGCACAGCTAATCCATCTAACCTGCATATCTTTGAATTGTGAGAGGAAATCCATGCAGACACAGGAAGAATGTGCAAATTCCACACAGTCACCCAAGAATGGAATTGAACCCAGGTCCCTTGTACTGTAAGGCACCAGTGCTAACCACTAACCTACCATGCCACTGTAAAGGAATAGAAAGGAATAGAAGAACTTGAACATGAGGATTAGAATTTTTGAACCAAGCCATTGCTGAACTGAGAACTAGTGTTGATCAGTGAACATAGAGTTACTGGGTGAGCAGGAAAATTTGGGAGTTTGTATATAGGAAGCTTCTAGATGAGTTCAAAATGAGCTTATGGAAGGTGTATGTTTTGGAAAGTTTTATCTTGTGACAGACCATTATTTATCAGTTATGCCCCTTAATCATTTTTATCCTTCCCAATCCTAGGACAAAATTTAAAGCAAAAAAAAGTGAAGTGAGCAAAACCTTTTTCACTAAGTGAGTGTTATTGTATGGCATGCAGTGGAGGAGGCAGGTTAAATTGAGGCATTTGAGAGAGCATTGGAAAATAATTTGGATAAAGCCAATGTGTATTGCAATGGGGGTAAAGCAAGAACTCAGTACTAGGTAATGATGAGCTGAATAGCTTCTTTCTGCACCCTAACTCTTCTGTGATTTGATGAAGAAATATTTGGAAATTGCTCCTCCAGTCTTAAATCTGTCTCCTCATCTCCTAAACCTCTTCAGGCCTTTCCTTCTCAAAAGAATTGGCTCCTACTTAGATTATAAATGGCTGATTGCTCTCCTTCACTTGCAGATCCTCTTCCAGTCTTTCTGACATGTTCTTTACTCTAGGACCTGGGAAGCAAGAAATCAATGGTGTTCCCAATCTGTACCAACACAGACAGTGTCCATCTGAAATTTAGCAGTTCCAAAGAAGAGTCATACTGGACTTAAAATGTAAACTCTGTTTCTATCTCTCCACAGATGCTACTAGATTTGCAGGGTTTCTCCATCATTTTCTGTTTTTATTGCTAACAGGTCAATGACTTTTACCGCTGGAATACAATTCAAGCTTCTGAAAGTTTCCAAAGAGGCTTTTAATGGACATGTCTAAAACAGCATTCCTCTTTGGAATTCAATACCTGTTAGTGTCAAGGCTTTTACTCCAAAGGGACAATAAACCCCCAGACTCCCTGACTCTGGGTTTGTCCAAGTAACAAAGGAGTGCTATTGAGGTTGATTACCCACAATAAAAAGTTAAAGATGCCTATCTCCCTTCAATTGACTTTTTGATCATTTGTTTAAAACTATTTTGTTACTGTGGAAGATTTTCAATTGACTTCTACTGTGCATCAATGACCAATCATTTGGTAATTGAAAGTATGCTGATTATTAAATCCCTTATTTTACAAACCTTGCCTGCTTTGAAGCACTCTGCAAAAACAGTATCAGCAAGATCACAGCTGTAGAAACCAGGCTGTGCTAGACTGTTCTTGCTTTTTCAAGGACCCCAAGGCTTTTAAATGTTTGCTCAAGCTTGTTTCTGAAGACGCCAAGTTCAGCTGCAAAGGAGTTGGAGCCCTGGTTGTGAGAACTACTGGGACCTGTCTGAATGACCTACTGAACAGTCTTTGTTTCAGAGGAACTCTCTAAATCCATTCGTATTGTGATCTCAGCCTTCTAAACATAGCTGAGCCTTAACTCTAGAGTGGGAAAATCTTCCTGCTTCACTGGACTCTTGTCGGGCATTTGACTTGACAATAAACCTTTCTGGGGTTAGTGTGTGTGTGTGAATAAATGATACTGCTCCTTGTTTACATCTAGGAAAATATGCTTTTTAAATGGACCACATGCTAATGGAGGTTTGGGAACACATATCAACCTTGTCAAGGATAGTAGGAACTGCCGATGCTGGAGAATCTGACCCTTGTTATCTCAACCTTGTCAAAATTACTTTACACTGAATATGGACTGAAGGGAAGGGAGAGTTGGGGGTTCCAGTCTATCTTTCTCCTGTGTCCTATCAAAGTGATTGAGTCAAACTGAGATACCGGTGAGTTTCTGGTGAAAGGCACCTGTCACATTTCATTTGCTTACAAATACTGCAATGTTCCACTCTCTGGTCCTATTTTGTTTTAGGATTGGGTGAGGTGAAATCCCAGGAATGTTGAGAATACAAGACCCTGATCTCATTATCATTTCCGGTCCTAGCCCAGCAGTTTGCCAGATTTATAAGCTTGCCAATTGCCATGTGAAAATGCCAATGATGGTGGATGGTCCCTGACAAACAAGAAATGATATGCTTTGGTGGTTGGGGTTGGATGTAGGGACATCAGATCAGACAGAAAGGAAACCTCATTCACACATGATAATGATAGGCCTGGGTCTCTGGGGTGGGCTACTCACACACCCCCAAGTCCACTGTCGTTAAAGCAGAAGCAAGTGTTTTTGTGCTATGTTGTGGTGGAATTTTTCAAATCTATCGATTTAGCTGTCAACAGCTGCCCACCGGACCCACCAAGCCTTCATGAAGGTGCACTTAACTCTCTCTGTCATTCAGCACTGAACCAGGCAGTTCATAAATAAAAATGCTTACAAGGACACAAAGACTAACACAAGGTTGTCATCATGTTATGTTTGCTTCTACAATTTTATAAGCTTTGATTGAACACATTCCCTACTCCGAACAAAGGTGTCAATGACTCATAACAGAGCTCCAAGTTCTTATAGAGTCATACAGCACAGTACATGGACCCTTCGATCCAACCAGTCCATGCTGTACAAAATCCCAAACTAAACTAGTCGCACCTGCCTGCTCCTGGCCCATATCGCTCCAAAGCTTTCCTATTCATGTATCTATCCGAATGTCTTTTAAAGGTTGTAACTGTACCCGCATCCACCATTTCCTCAGGAAGTTCATTCCACACACACACCACCCTCTGTGTGAAAAAGTTGCCCATCATGTCATTTTTAAATTTCTCTGCTCTCACGGTAAAAATATGCCCCTAGTCTTGAAACCCCCCAACCTAGAGAAAAGACAATTACCATTAACTCTATCTATACCCCACATTATTTTATAAACTTCTGTAAGGTCGCCTCTCAACCTCCTATGCTCCAGTGAAAAAAGTCCCAGCCTATCCAGCCTTTCTTTATAACTCAAACCTCAAACACCTGGCAACATCATGGTAAATCTCTTCTGAACTCTCTCCAGCTTGATAATATCTTTCTTATAATTGGGCGCCCAAAACTTGACACTGTATTCCAGAAGAGGCCTCATCAATGACCTGTACAACCTCAATATAACTTCCCAATTCCTATACTCAAAGGACTGACAAATGAAGGCAAATGTGCCAAATGTCTTTATAATCACCCCGTCTAATTGTGAGACAATTCAAAGAATAATGTACCTGCACCCCTAAGTCCCTCTGTTCTACAACATTTTCCAAGGCCTTACCATTAACTGTATAAGCCCTACCTTAGTTTGTTGTACCAAAATGTAATACCTCGCATATATCCAGATTGAACTACATTTGCTATTTCTTAGCCCACTGATCCATTTGATCAAGATCCCTCTGCAATCTTCGAAAACCTCCTTCACTGTCTACTATGCCACCAATTTTGCTGTCGTCCGCAAACTTACTAACCATGCCTTCTATTTTCTCATCCAAATCATTTACATAAATGACAAACAAAAGAGGACCCAGAACCGATCTCTGTGGAACACTGTTGGTCACAGGCCTCCAGTCCAAAAAGCAACCCTCCACCATTACTATCTGTCTCCTGCTGTTACGCCAATTATGTATCCAATTGGCAAGCTCACCCTGAATCCCACGTGACCTAACTTTACTAATTAATCTACCATGCAGAACCTTGTCAAAGGCTTTACTAAAATCCAAAATAAATCTACCGCTTTGCCATCATCAATCTTTTTGGTAGTTTCCTCAACAAATCAATCAAGTTCGCGAGATGCAATTTTCCTCACACAAAACCATGCTGACAATCCCTATTCATTTTTTTGCCTCTCTAAATGTCCATTAATCCTATCTTTTATAATCACCACCAACAATTTACCCACAACTGAAGTCAGACTCACAGGTCTATAGTTCCCTGATGTACAAGATTTATACCAACTCAGCCCATTGCTGTAATGATGACAGTGTAAGTGGTACAATTGGAGAAGGGTAATTAGTCTTGAGATCCCTGTTTCTACTTGTAATGAGAAATGTTTACTAGTCTGAACCATAGCCCTCACTTTATAACAGCATTCTAGCAAACACATTTCTGGGCATCAAGGTGAACATTAGAATGAGGTAATAAAAGAAGCAAGGCCTATGAGATCAGCAAGGTGCCTTGCTCTGAGGAGGTACAGGTTAAAGGCCTAGCACTATTTCCAACTGTTTTTGAATTGTTTCATGCTGGAAGCACTGGGCTAGCACATCTACTTGATATGATCTGATGTAACTTGTACTTGCACTGTAGCCTTAGCCAACATGGTGGTGTCTGTTTGGAGCAGGCTGTGCATGGCACTGTCAAAAACTTTCCATCGTGCCAGCTGTAGACCCTTTAACATTGGTAAAGGGACTGCTACTACATAAAGCTGTAATACTTAGCAAAGTAGAATCAGTAAAACTTAAATTGCAGAAACTCGATCACATTTTAAACTCTTGCCAATTTAATGTTTACAGGTCAACCCAACCTTGGTTCTCTTTGTTCTGAGATTGTATTGGTTGAGTAAAATGCCCAATTTGACAATTGGCTAAGCCCTGAAAACGTTCAATCAACTA
>NC_063356.1:19646818-19759851 GCF_021869965.1 Rhincodon typus
TGATGCTGCTTGGCCTGCTGTGTGTATCCAGCTCTACACCTTGTTATCTAAGGCTGTTATCAATCTGGCCTCTTATTTTCTAGGTGACCCTGAAGACCAAAAGTCAGATCCTATGTTTTTGAGTGATACCGTCAGATTTTAATATTGTGACAGCTTATGAATACAAGACCATTGAATCCCTCTGTATGTCAGAAATGAGGGGCAATGTCGAACCTGAGACACAAAGTGATAAATTATATCGGAGAGGCTGAAAGAATTTGAGTATTTCTTCTTAACAGAATTATTTTTATTTAATCCTCTTAGAAATCTCAACAAATTTGTTTTGCAGTTCATTATAACCCTGGAATGACGATAATATGAGGATAAGGAGGTTTTAGATCTTCTGTGCTTTTTTCCAATCTTCGGACATAGGCATCATGGGCAAGGCCTGCATTTATAGCCCCTCCTCAATTGTTCATGAACAGATGATGTGAACTGCCTACGGTCTCTAGGGCCATTTTAGAGGGTAGCTAAGCTGCTAATGGCCAGCAAAAAATTAACAATAATGGATAAAAGCAAATTACTACAGGTGCTGGAGATTTGAAATATAAAGAAAGTTATGTTTCTCTCTTCACAGATGCTGCCAGACCTGCTGAATTTCTCCAACATTTTCCATTTTATACAGGAATGAATGTTAGCCATCAGGAAAACCTGGGAGTACAAACCAGGGAATGAAAAGTAGACATGCACTCAAATGCCACCTTAATGTCTCTCAGAAAGATCTCAATAGTACTTCAGACAATAAATCACTATGAAGTGTACTAACTCTTGTTATAAGTAGACACAATAAAATAGTAGCTATTGTTATTGGACTGGTCATTAGAGGCATGATCTGGATACATGAATTGAAATCCCATTAGTAGGGGAATTAAATGCAATGAATTAAATTAATCTGGAATTAAAAGCTACTCAGTAGTGATGAGCATGAAACTACCCAATCATCGTGAAAAGAAATCTGCCTCCCTTACTTGGTCTGCCTACATGGAACTCCAGACCCACTACAATTTAGATAATTCCCAAGTAATTTCAGACGCAGCCCAATAAGTCAATTTGCTGTCTTCAAGAAGGCAGCTCACTACCTTCTCAAGAACAATGGAGAATGCATAGTAAATGCTGGCCTTTCCAGTGATGCCACAGCTATTAATGAATAAGAAAGCAGCACTCCACATGTCCTGGAGATAGTAGGAACTGCAGATGCTGGAGAATCTGAGATAACAAGGTGTAGAGCTGGATGAACACAGCAGGCCAAGTGGCATCAGAGGAGCAGGAAAGCTGATGTTTCGGGCCTAGACCCTTCCTCAGAAATGCCTGCATTTCTGATGAAGCGTCTAGGCCTGAAACGTCAGCTTTCCTGCTCCTCTGATGCCACTTGGCCTGCTGTGTTCATCCAGCTCTACACCTTGTTATCTTTTACTCCACATGTTCTTCCCACATCATTAATACGTAGTTTGATTCCTTGAATGCACATTACTCTTCTTGCACTTTCCAACTGCTGTAGTTGAGGAAACTGTTGGTTATTGTTATGGGCTCTTTGAACAGGTTACACACAGGGTATCAGCTATATCCTGTTGAACAGAACCCTGTCTTTAACACACACCTAGAAATTATTGCTTTAGTAATGCACTTCCTCCTGCTTGCCATTGCATAAACAGATTGACATTTTATGAAGGGATGGGATGCATTGCGAAACTTTGAGAGAAAATTGAAATACTGCTTGCCACCTGTCTTCAGACTCAAATAAACTGCGCCTCTGCGTCTGGATATCTCTACACTCAGGTTATGGAACCAAATTGAGTAAATGCAGTTAAGATACAGATCACTTATGATTTAATTAAGTGGTGAAACAGGTTCGAGGGTCTGAATGGTCTACTCCTGCACCTATGTTCAAATATCATAAACTGTAACAGCTGCTCTCCACTGTGGCAAACTTTCAAAGATTTAGCAACAAATTTAGCTGCATCCAAAGAGAATATAGTTCCTGTCATGGTTGAAGTATTTACATGTTTGCAGATCTGTAGCCATGTTCAATAATCAGCAGTGATGTTATTCACAAGAGCATCAATCTTGCTTTAGTTTCTATTGTCATAGATTCAGAAACAAAATGTTTGACTTCACTGCATGACTGCGTCGCACTGCACTTCACTCACTGGGCTACCATCAGTTCTGAGGAAGGGTCATTGAACCCGAAACATTAACTCTGATTTCTCTCCACAGTTGCTACCAGACCTGCTGAATTTTTCCAGCAATTTTTGTTTTCATTTCTGATTTCCAGCATCCGCAATTCTTTTAGTTTTGACTTCACTGCAGTTGCGCTGTGGTTTTAATTTTATATAAACTGTCAACGAAGACTACCAAGCAAACATCCTAAAAGTGGGCACTGTTAGTTCTCCGTGGTAAGTCCATTACACTCTTCCAGGGATTTAAGTTGACATTGCCAAGGTCAACATTTCTTGTTCTTCTCCAATTGTCCTCAAAATGATTGGCTGGCTGGGCAGTTTCAGAGGCCAGTTAAAAATCAGCCACTCTGCAGTAGGGCTGGAGTCACACGTAGGCCAGACCAAGTAAGGATGGCAGATTTTCTTCCCTAAAGAGTGTTAATGAACCAGATGGATTTTTAAAGCAGGCACTGACAGTTACATGAACAAAAACAAAAGTTGCTGGAGAAGCTCAGCAGACCTCGCAGCATCGGTGAAGAAAAAAATCAGACTTAATGTTTCGGGTCCGGTGACCCTTGCTCAGCTCTCGGATCTTTTCTTCACAGATGCTGCCAGACCTGCTGAGCTGTTCCAGCAACTTCTGTTTTCTTCCTGATTCACAACATCTGCAGTTCTTTCGGTTTTTACTGACAGTTTCATAGCTCCCAGTCTAGTTTACAATTCCTGGTTTTATTAATTGATGATAAATTTCACCAGCCCCATGGTAGGATTTAAACTAGTGTCTTTAGAGCATTAATCTTGGCCCCTAGATTGCTGGACCAGTGACATTTCCGCAATGGCAACATCTCTCCATGATCATTGGGCCATTGATGACATGGACAATATGGCAATTATACTGAATTTTGATTCGTCACCTGTGCAGAGTTGGAGGAACTTGGTCAGGACAGTAATACTGCAATGGCCTCCTGGAATGAGGAAGCCACATACATCTACCAAAGTGTCCATGCTGCAGGTCACTTTTTGATAACCCTTGCTGGAAGGTGTGAATGTGAAGGTGCCAGCTGTAGTTAAATTTGTTGATGATGCACCACATGGTTGAATATCCTGTCAACATGCCCAATGGGCGACCTGATGGGAGACATACTAAAGGCCCGATATTGACTAAAGTGATCATGTGAAAGGGGAGGCAAGGACAAAATCAAAGTAAAATCTAAGAAACAAATGATTGAGGACCTCATTTGAAGAGAGCCAAAATAAGAACTGTTTAATGGAAACATGGGAATTGAATTCTCACACCGTGCAAGGAGGGGTCCTCCAGTAAGGTTGAGCACTATAAAGGAAGGTTTATTTGACAAAGATGTACAAAGCTTCATATTTTAACTTCCACACAATCTAGTCTGGGTACAAAGAAGAGAATTAAAAAACAGTGCACTCAGTAGACTGTAAAATATAATAAAAAGGTAGAAATAAGAATTTAACATAAGTCTGGATTGACGGGGCTTGTACTGACCAGAAGTCAGAAGAATCAGGAGGGTCTCATAGAAATATATAAAATCCTGATGGGACTGGACAGGCTGGATGTGGGAAGAATGTTCCCAAAGTTGGGCAAGTCCAGAATTAGAGGGTCACAGTCTAAGAATAAGGTATAAGCCATTCAGGACTGAGATGGGGAAGAATTTCTTCACTCAGAGAGTTGTGAACCTGTGGAACTCTCTCCCACAGAAAACTGTTGGGGCCAGTTCATTAGATTTATTCAAGCGAGATCTAGATGTGGCCCTTGCAGCTAAAAGGGTCAAGGGGAATGGAGTGAAAGTGACAGTGGGATACTGAGTTTGCATGATCAGTTATGATCATATTGAACGGTAGTGCAGGATCAAAGGGCCGAATGGCCTACTCCTGCACCTGCTTTCTATGTTTCTTTGTCTTCAACTTTTAAGCCTTTAAATCCGGGGGCTGCTGGTTATTGAATTAAGGCTAAGAGGCTATGTTTAGATTAGCACAGTGCAGCCCTGAATTGCAGAGAGGCCACTCCTGACACTGAGCTTTGCTCAGAAATCAAAGCTGACTGAATTTGCCAGATTCTCTGATGCAGAGGCAATGCTAAAACATACTGAGTCCAAATGATCCCTACGTTAAATAGACACAAATTAACATGACAATACAGGACTCTAAAGCAAATGGTCATTATGATAAAGTAAATAATGATGGTAGATGATTCAAAAGTAATTTTCCAAAGGGAAATTGCATAAATACTTGTAAGGGAGAGAATTACAGGGCTATAGGGAGAGAGTGGGGAACTGGGTCTAATAAGATTGTTCTTTCAAAGAGCCAGCAGTGACCGTTTGGTCTGCTCCCTTTACTAAGTACATTGCAATAACCTCACTTAAAATAAGAAGCAAGCATAAAATTCTAATACGCCCTTTTCACCATGCCTCACATCATTAGCTCTAAAACTCTGCTTTTAAACGATAAGCTGTTCCAACTCTCTGAACTCATTCATTCAAATACAAACCAGATAGAAATGACAAACTCGCATGACAACTGCTGAGTAATTGCAATGAAACATGTTCACTGTTTGCAATTGATCATATCTTGATACAGCCTCCTCCACATATAACTGATACCTTCATGCAAACACAACTTGCATATTATACGCAGTAGATTGTGAAAATGTTTGAAAGGAGCTGCTGGATCTACCTGACTATAGGCCGGACCAGACATTTAAATTAGAAGGGAAATAACTACTAACAAGAAGGAGCAATCTGAAAAGTTTATCTCCTGTCTATTTTATTATAAGCTGTATTTTACTCTATTAACATCAAACCTCCCCTCAACCCTCACTCCCTCTGCTCTACTAAGATCCAGCACTGATTCAGTTACCCTGCTCCCACACGCTAATGTTTTCTTTCAAATTTTGACAAGTCTTTTTGTGCTCTCAGATATCACCAAACCTTCTCTCAATTTCACTCAGCCTGTGTTTCCAGCCTTCCCTCTTGCTCCTGCTCAGTGCCTACTAGATTCGTCTCCTCCTTTTATTGCATGATGATGTGATGTAAAATTACTTTTCTTGTTGACTTATCTTTATTTCATTGAACCAAACTTTGAGGTTGTAAATTTGTTACTTCATCGCTCAGCTGCTCAAGGTTCGCTTTTCCTTCCAGTTAAAATAGTTATTCCCTCATTAGATGAACTTTAGACTTGTTGTTTAAGCTACTGTACACTTCATCAAATTGTTCAACGCCAAACTGAGAAGGCTGAATATATTTCATATAAGATCATTAAGATACCATAAGGCACAGCTTACTGCAGGTCAGTTCACATTGACTTGGAAGAGATGCAATGGCATGAAGTTACTTTATGGACAATAGCAGATATTCTCTTTGTCTTTATCATTAATGTACAACAATGCAGTGTGTCACACTAATACAGAGCAAGTGAACATTGTTCCATTGTAATGTTGCTTGTACTAGAAAAATCTGCCATGAAACAATATCATATAATTTGGACCAAACTCTTCTAGGGCATCAAAGCACATTGATCAGTCAGTAATGCCACACAATTGAATAATCTGCATCGTATAGCTCTAGACAACTTCATTTCAATAATTATACCATATGGTAACAGATTAATCTAATTAGTCTGGTTACAACTGCTTTCTATCACGCCATCTAGAATAGTCTGTTGCACTGTAACATATTACATTGAAATCCTGAGTATCAAGAGGATTCATTCAGTGACATTTATGAAACATCTTTAATAATATAAGGAATTAGTGAATAATAAATAACTATCCATATTTTAGATTAATTTTGAAAAAGTTAAAATGATGAGTTTGATCAGATTAGCTGTTGAACCTAAACGTTGAAGTTATTTCTGGAATCATTTACCTGCTGCAATGTTTAGTAGCTTACAGGCTGTTTCTATCTCCTTAAGAACTTCGCCAACCACCATCGTCTGAACCTGTTCTAGTGACCTTTCTTCAAAGTGGACACTGTTCTGATAGTCCAGCTCTGTGGGTACACACAGCTCCTGACTGTCCACTATGGGGCATTGTTCTGGCTCTTTGTGCGGCTCGGTCTTCATGATGTGGTCAGTCTCTGGCCGCTCCACCAGCCCTTTAGATAGCCATGCATAGTCTTCCGTTAACAACATGTCGAAATAGGACAAATAGACAGGCAGTGTCCGTTCAGGTGTTGAGGGGTTACTGGATGGTTCTACCATGGTCCACTCAAGATCCTTTGGGTGACCAGGTTTCTCCAGGTTGGTGAGTATTGCATCCTCAAAGGCAGTTCGGTTCTGCTGCAGCATGGTCAGTCGACAACCAGCACTGCCCATCACCTCAAGTAAACTCTTCAGATCTATAGCAAAACAAGATGAGACAAATGTTTAATTGTATAATAACTTCATCCATAGACTGATGACTATTGACTGCTTCACAGCAATACTGTTCATTGAACCCTTTGGGAAGCTGTAAGCTAGAAACGGGGATTATGGGGTCAGTTGGTCACTTAAATATCCCAGTAAGTCCTCAATGAGCTTTAATGAACATTTTACTTATGGGTCAGTTTGTATTAATGGGTGATCACGTTAAGAGGGGCTGTTCGTCCAAATACAGGATTCAAACTGCAGTTTCTTTCTTGTGAAAAGAAAAGCTGCTCTTTAAACAGACAACATCTGACTTTCTTTTCATGACTTTAATTAAAAGGGCCCATCTCTTTCTAGTAACAACATCTTTGCCATTTACCAAGTGAACAGGATTTAATTGTGGTTGGCAGCGAAAAAAAACAAGAATTAGACATTAAAATTTACTCATTCTTAAACTTATTATATCCTATTTTAAAAAATTGTTTTTAGATGATATATGTACATAATTAGACTACAGTCCCTCCATTAGGACCTGCAATAGTAACCAATGTGAATGTAACCTTATGTCTTTAGTACCGTGGACAAGCCTGAGAAATAGGTGTAAACTATGATGCAGTGTGAATGTGCAACTGCAGTTTGGCAACTTGACAGAAAACACAGCTCGACTTAAAAAGGAATTTTTGTGTAAAACTTGAATAACAGAATATTAAGATCATAATATTCACAAGTTACACCACCAAGAGTCTTGCATTGTTAGAAAAGTTAAGACTGGTCTCTCACCCACAGCTGATGGAAGAGAGAAAGCACAACCACTTGTTCTGCTGTTTAAACATTGCAGCTTCTGCAGAGCCAATGCCAAATCCTCCATTGTAGCACCACTTTCAACCATTTATCCCACTTCTCTGGGGTTCCACCAAAGGCACAGGGCAAGATTTAGAGAACTCTTCAGGGTTTTGCAAGATTTTTCTTCAGTCTTACATCTTTTCCCCTCCTAATGATGGTGACTTCTGCTGTGGAATCACCTAACTGGCTTTCCTTAAAGTGCAAACACCAATAGAGAACATGTGAGCTATTTAACTGTGGCAGGCATCACAGCCAAAATTGATCCCATCAAACACAGATCACTGTGTGACAGAAGTACTGACTGTGTTTCAAACCCACTCTCAATTCCCTACCTTAATGTTAAGGCTATTTATCATCCAACTGAGTATCTAACCAGAGATTTTCTGGTCTGTATTGTTTACTGCTACATGGATTGATGGCTTCACCTGTGGCAAGGTTATCCAAGGAGCTTTTTGTGACTTCTGTTTTGCTTTAAGCCTCTTCCTTGCCTTTCTTCCACACCATCTGACTTTAAGATAGCAAGCTTTTAGAAACTTGGACCTTGCAGCTTCACTGAAATGGCTATCAATGCCAGTCCATTATTAGCTAGTGCACAGGTCATTCAGTGATCCTTTCATAATAATCTAGAACAATCTGTTACACGTACTGCAGAGTATCATATTGATCTACCACAGTCTGTCAAGCAGCATTGCATAACATTTTACTGGACCCATCAAGAGACTATGCAGTGAATCAAAGTTGTTAAAAATGATATAAATAATTGAAGGGGTTATTGAATATTTAACAGGCATGAGATTAAACAGATTTGAGCCCATTGGCATAAGAAAACATGATGGCAAAAGTTAAGCTCACCGAAAGGCCTCTGTTGCACCTGGCAACCCAGAGTTAGACCTGGCTTCTTAGGTTTTCAATTTTGTTCACACTCATTTCCTTGATGAGTGGTTTGTGCAAGATCTGGGTGAATTATTGGATAAACTAGTGGAACTTTGTCATGAAGCTATACTAGGGATATAATGAGGTAGCACAGTAAGGTTAAAAAAAAGAGAAACTGTTTCCACTTGAGAGTCAGTAGCAGAGGACACAGACATAAAAGTTAGCAAAAGAACAAAAGACTAGATGTTATGATACTGCTTGGCCTGCTGTGTTCATCCAGCTCTGCACCTGTTGTCTCGGATTCTCCAGCATCTGCAGTTCCTACTATCAAAGACTAGTTGTAGAGTTTTATTGTAATGCAACACATTTAAATTATCTGGAATTGACCTTTGGGAGTGGGACTTACAGAATGGCTATTTACAAACTCTTTACAGGGATTATGGGCTGAATGGTCTTCTGTGCTGTATAATTCTTTTACTGACTATTACAGACATTAAATCCTGGAAGCAGGCCCCAACTGTTTTGTCTTAACCAAGAGTACATCAAGGACCCAAAAAGAAGGAAAAATTTATGAGGAAATGGAATCCCAAAAGGTTTTGAATTTGATTGCTCATTATTTTGCTTTCTTTAGTTAATGACTCTGTTCCAGAAAGTTATTTTAGTTGCAAACCAAAGTTGAAATCAAGTGGAACAGTTACATGGGTCTGAGTGCTTGTATTTGTTTTACTGATTCAATTTGACCCCAGCTTCTAAACTCTCGTTTTCTTTGGTTCACTTAATGTCTTGTTGATGGATAATTTAGCTGTGGATACTGGAAGGTTAAATTCCCAACATTTAGAATTTAAACAAAACATAAGGGACAAAGAGAGCACAAGTAAGGAAGTTATGCAATTATGGCCATTATAATCAGAGATATCAGACTTGCAATCTACGAATCCATCATCATAAGCTTGAACAGCAATAGGAATATTGCAACTTTCAATCCTATTTGGAAAATTTTGTTGGAATTAAGTTTTTTCATAATATTCCCTTTCACATTTAATAAATATTTTTAGCTATACAGTAAGTTTTTTGACCTATCTGGTCTTCAAACATCAGGTAGGCCACAACTTCTCTTCATACATAGTTGATTCCAATTGGATTGTGTGTCACCATCAAAGCCATACAAGACAGCCACAGGGACTATGTACTCCATATACTTCTCTCTTTACTCAGATAGACCCAAAATTTGAAAAGGAATGAATGATTTTATTAGCACATATATTTTACAATGAGGAAATCTGTAAAATACAGTGAAAAGTTTTTCCTCTGTCGCTGATCCTCAGGCACCATCTTGGGCCTACCTCACCTACATCGCCTCTAGATGTAGCAGCTGCTGATTCTGATGCCAGGTCCCATGCCCGTCCCAGGGACTCACTCGCTACCACCACGGAGTCCACACTGGGCCCACTCAATGTCAGTTGATATGTCTTGGCCATTAATATACAAAAGCCATGCAAATGACGCAGAAATTAATATTCACACTGCTACTGATATCCCATAATGATGATTGCCACAATATAGGGACTGGAAATAGGAAGGAGTATTATCTCAAAAATTATCACAAATATCAACATGGGCTTAGGAGAAATAGTATCCCACATGGATTGTGGAAAACCCCATAGCTTGGTGTGCCCAGACTTTGAAAGTCATTTGATTGGATTCCACATAGTTTAAGAGTAAGCTTCAGTATCAATTTGTTGAAGGTGCTGTGCACCCCTCAAAGATGTTTCTTGTGACACAATAGCTAAAACTGAATGTCACTATCCAAGTAGTAACTGACCAAGAATAATCTTGTATTGGATAGAAATTGGCAAAAAGGTTGTAAAGAATAGGCATAGTTTTGTGTGTAATGATGCATTGGTAGGAGTACTGAGAGGTATGCAGCAGGCTTTAGTATCAGGACCACTGCTGCCTTAAATCACACCAGTGATTTAGATTTTAAAACTGAAGGGAATTGAAGTGGTGAATGACATTACCATTAAAAACCGAAAGAACTGCGAATGCTATAAATCAGGAACAAAAACAGAAGTTGCTGGAAAAGGTCAGCAGGTCTGGCAGCATTGGTGAAGAAAAAATCAGAGATAACGTTTCAGGTCCCGGTGACCCTTGACCCGGAACGTTAACAATGATATTACCATTGTCCTCCAAGCCAAGAGGACAGTGAAATTGGAAAATGAAAGTTAGAAATTACAAATTAGACTATGAGATAGAATAGTTAAGAGCAGGAATAGGCCATTTAAACCCTTGGGCCTGATCTGTCATTCAGTTAAATTATGGCTGATCTCTATTCCAACTTGACTTTTCCATTTATGCTCCATATCCTTCAATGACATAATGAAGAAAAGTCTATTGATCTCAGGCTGAAAAACATCTTTTATCCACAGCCTTTTCAGAGAAAGTGCTTCAGATTTCTTCTATTCTTTAAGTGTAAAAATGCTTCCTGATTTCACTCCTAAATGGCTTCACTCTAGTTTTAAGAAATGTTGCCATCTTTTTGATTTTCTTAACAGAGGAAATAGTTTCTCCCTATATGTATACGTAGTCATTATTTTATCATTTTAAATGCCATGATCGGATAACTCCTCAACCTTTTAATTGAGGGAATTAAAACCAATTTTAACCAAGCCTCGTTACAGAACCATCTAATTTTAACCTTTACCATTTTGGCAAAGCTGTACTTCACCCTCTTCAAATTCAATAGATCCTCTATTTCTGGTCTTACGGTCTTCCAATGTGTTGTCCAAAACTGATTGCAATATTGCAGATAGGGTCTGAGCAAGGCACTGTATAACCGAAAATAACTTTGATTGCTTTGCATTTCAGCCTTTGGAAATAAGGCTGTGATTACTTGAGCCTAATTGATTGCTTTTTGTACCTTTACATTAATGTTTGATGGTCTGTGTACTTGGGTGAAGTGTAACGCGGTGTAAAGCATGGCAGACAAGAAGATACATGGTCCACACATGTCATCCATGATAGCTTCAAAACAACTGAGAATAAAGTTGAAGAAAACCAGACAATCAATGCATCCAAATGTGACAGAACAGCAATTCCCAAATGGAAACTATATAGGCAAAACTATAGAACACAATCTGAGGAAGCTGTGATCAAGCAGTAAGATGCTCTGATGTGATTAAACCTTATGAAGTGTGTCCACTATGATTGCTAAGATACAAGAGAGCTTGTCACACATGGCAGGCAGTGCAGAGAATAACCACAATGCTGCTCCCAAATGTCAAAGCAATGAGTGATGAAATCTGATTAGATGGTCTCTTCAGCATTGAAAGGAGTGCCTAGGAGTTGCCGTGCATGGAAGGTATAAGTGCATGGAAAAGTCAATCTGCGTAATTACTTTAATTTGTAAAAATGGTATAAAATTAAGATTGAAATCAGGACATTGTTTGGCAAATTCTGGAAGGATTATCTATTATCTTGTAATCTGGTTATATAACACGGTCAGATACTCCTCAGCCAGATATACCACAGCCAGATATGGTCAGAAGTCATACGACACCAGGTTATAGTCCAACACGTTTATATGAAATCACAAGCTTTTGGAGCGCTTCACCTGACAAAGGAGCAGCGCTCCAAAAGCATGTGATTTCAAATAAACTTGTTGGACTATTACCTGGTGTCATGTGACTTCTTACCTTGTCCACCCCAGTCCAACACTAGCACATCCACATCATGACATAGACAGATACCATCACCAGATAAACCTCAGTAGATACATCTCAGGTATATACACCTCAGCCAAATACTCCACAGTCAGACATAGCACATCCAATTACATCTCAGCTAGATCCACAACAACCAGACACCCCACACCACGACCAGATGTACTGCAGTTAGACATAGCATAGCCTGAAAAACCTCACGAAATACCATAGCTAGATGCACAGTCAGATACCCCACAGCTAGAAATACCACACCCAAATAGCCATCACCAGATACTCCACAGCCAGACATACGACAGCCGAATTTACCACAACCACAGACAACAACCAGGTACATCACAGTTAGATATATCACAACCACATATGCTGCAGTTAGATATATCATAACCAGAAACACCACAAGATACACCATAGCCAGATACAAACATGGAGATACTGTATAGTCAGATTTATCACAACCTCTGTTACAGACACTGATACAAGGCAAGCTCGATAAACTGTAGCCTCTGAAACATCATTGTCTCTGTATACCACACACAGATATACAGCTGCAATTTACCACAGCCTCCATTAAACCATGGCCTGTAATGTCTAACCATTATTAAAACCTCCTAATGAATATGTAAACATTATAAAAACTATCCCAATGCCCAAAGGAGAGTGGTTACTAACTGCCCATGTTAACACAGAAATCACTCCCTTAATTATTGCTTAATTAGAACTGCTCCCATCCTCCTGGCTCTGAAACGATTATAGTGAAAATCTACACTTAAAAGGAAAGGTAATATTTATACAAGAATTGCAAGGGTGGATGTTTTCCTGGAACTAATGTCCAGCTGTTGCCTGATGCCCTTTGGAAACAGATTAAAAACTATGTCAATTATATTTTCTCAATAAAAGCCAGCAGAAACTTGGCACCTCTTTAAAGATTATGGATATTACTGAGGATCACAGTGACTGAACGTAGTACATCTGAGACTGTAATAATGCTATTGAAAGGTGGTCTGTCGCTCTGAGTTTGATCTTGATGTGTTGCATCTAAAAGGCCATAGTTTCTGCTGCATTTAGCGACTGCATGTTACTGTGGGGATTTTATTTTCCATTATTTGCCCAGGATTGGATTAAGTGATTAGAGGACTGACCCCTGCAGTTCACTCCTTTAAATCCTGTAACAGCTTGATGACTGTCCATTAGTGCAGGAAACACTGCAAACAACTTCTATTGGTCCAACAGCAACCCACAGAAACCAAGATTGTTGTTTACATAAGGACAAATAATAATCAATGTCAATTAAAACTTGCTCTCCAGTGTCAATTTGTATTTAATAACACTCCAGTAAAGCATCTCAGGAGGTTTTAACTGACATTATATGAATGTAAATTGCTGTTACTCTGTTATGGCATGAGATATTACCTGAGAAACAATCAGATGGAGGTTTGATATTTCACTCAATACATTTCAACTTAGAAGAGCTTGGGTTAAGGTGTGTCCATTTCACAGGGGTGCACAGAAGAGGCTTGCATTCTTTTCTGCTGATGAGAATGTAAGATGCAAAAAAAAACACAGCATGTTTTAATTTGCAGTGCAAGGATTGTTTCTGAAATGAATTATATCATTGTGCTGCCATGGAAAAGATCAACCAAAGATCACACAGCCTGGTTAAATCTTGTCTCCTTTACTGCTGAAGAATTATGTCACGGCATCTTACCTAGACCAGTGGCATCTAAGCAGTGAATTCTGAACATCTGAAGGCTAATCTCTAAATTGTAAAAGCCAAAAGCAGCATTTTTTCAAGAAACAGAATTTTACCTTCCTTGAATATTAAAGGTATTCTCTATTTTTACACAGGCAGTGATAAAGGAACATCTTCCTTGTTTTGTAAACTTCTCCCGTGTTTGGTGAAGAAGCCAAGTTGGGAGAGTCAAATGATGATTTCATCACAATGATTTCTCATGTTATTGACGCAATAGTCGTTTTGTCACTTTTTTAACTTTATAAAACAGACAAAATATAAACTTGGAAATCAGGTGAGAGGAATGGTTAGGGGTTTCGGTAGTGGGGCAAGGTCAGATTGCACTAATATCAAAAATGTCATTGTGGACAGTATCAACATGAAGTCTGATAAGATGAGGTGGATAAAAAATATCATAAGTAAAGTACATAGACACCCTTGCACAAAGGCTACATGACAAAAGAACTTTATCTGTGGCATGAAATGCAGCTACTCCTAGCTCAGAACTCAATAATTGACGATATAGTCATCAGGTCATGAAATTTCATTCAAAAATTAATGAAAGTGAAATTCCCAGAACAGCATTAAGTACCCTAGAAAAATCACAGAATTCCACACAACACATCAGTTTCTTTCAGTTGCTCGAATTCAGAGGCCTCATTTCTAAGCATGTAGAGCATTGAGCACAATATCCAAATCATGAGGCAAAACTCTATGAGTTTTGGTACATTTGGTGCAAGTTGGTACATTGAATCACCATGAATCAATGCACCTAATTATAAGTTGATGTAATCAGAGTGCAATTCTCAAAACATTGATGAAGAGCCTAAAAAACCCCACATAACAAAAACAGACTTTGAATCATTGTATACTGTAAATTCAATACCATGTAATTTAGTTAAGGGGACGGAGTTCATTCTTTTTCCTAAACCATAAGGCAGGAAGTTCATCAGTTGTCTCCCAGATTTGACTTCAATGAACATCCTTGTTGCTTTTATCATCAATCAGTAGTCACTAAGTCTTTTATCCTGGTCAAACACACGGTGACACCAACTTGGAAAAGGAAATCCAAATTTGGGAAGAACTGTATCATAGATGCCTGGAGATAATCATTTTCAGACTGATGCATATTCAAATGAAGACGATGAACATAATTTTCTACATTGCCTTCAAAAAGTAAAGTGCTTTGGGAGGTCCCGGAGTCGTAAATAGTGCTATGCAAATGCAATTCTTTATTTTATTATGTTGTGTCAGTGTACAGAATGACTTGGTTGGCAATGTTAGTTCACATAACATATACCACATAGAATCTTTTTGAATCAGATATCTGGAAGTTTATTAACAGCTAACAGTAACACACTAATATGACTTACAGATGTAGTGTCTGCTATATTCCTTCTTAGATTACTATTATATTGCATACATAGTTCACTGGCTGACTTAAAGGCTTATTAGCAGGCTGGTTGATGGCTTCCTTAACTGGTGACTGAATGCAAAGAGAGTAAGATGGAGATCTCTTTTACTATGGTCTCACTTTATTATGCCAAGAAGCTACTTTAAAGGTATAATGTCATTCTGACATCTGTGCATTAATACAACAATCCCCTGTTTCTTTTAGAAGAATAGGAAACCTATTTTGACACATATATATAAGGATGCACATCAGTACATTATGTTTCTATATTAGGATAATGGTTTGGCACATGTACAATATGATTAGATGTAGTTCTTATATAATTATCTCAACCTAACTGTGTAGTTTCACTCTGTGATGTGTTGATGTGGATATAAATGTCACATGCTTAATGGATATCTGGTTATTGTCTTGTGTTATATTTTCAACATCAGAATGCTCATCTTGTAGGTCACAGGTCATGTACTGGTCATCTGTTTCATTGTTTGTGATAATGTTGTGTGACCTGGACAGCATACAACATTATAATTTCTTTCTGTTGATCCACGTTCTCATAGGAAAATCTCAGATGATGCTTTGCTGTGGTTCAAGTTAGGATATTTGTTTGCATGCTCATAATCTTGTACAATCTTCTTTCTTCTTTCTAACAATGTATCATGTTCATGCAGTTGGGTGTCATCTGTGTTCCAAATGTGACAGCCACTGGTGATGTTAATCCAGTGCTGTGAGAAGTAGCATGTAGATTTATCACGGCTACTGGGGCCACTCATTGATAGTTTTTGAATCAACCTGCTCAGAAATCTTATTACTCACATCTAGAGCAGGCTTCAATAATACAGTTCTTTCCAAGTATGGCTTTCCTTTTCCAAGTCGGTGTCACCATGTGTTTAACCAGGATAAAAGATTTAATTACTACTGCATGACGATAGAGGCAACAAGAATGTTCATTGAATTCAAATCTGGGAGACAACTGATGAACTTCCTACTTTTTGAATAGCACACTCAATGAGACCAATACATTAATGAGCAGAGGAGATAATGTGTTGATAAGTTACTCCCACACATGTCTTGGAAGGGTCAACTAGCATACTGCAAACTGTTGCACAGCATACTGGGTACTTAAAGAAGGTGACAATGTCATAGTAATACCACTGGGCTAGCAATCTAGAAACCTAGATTAATACTCTGGGTTCAAATCCTACCATGGCAGATGGTGAAACTTGAATTCAATGAAAATCTGTATTTAAAAGTTGGCTTAATGACGACCATGCAACCACTGTCAATTGTTGTAAAGATGCATTTGATTCACTAATATCCTTTAGAGAAGGAATTCTATAGTCCTTACTTGGTCTGGGCTACATGTGACTCCAGACCTACAATAATGTGGTCGAGTCTCAAATGTCCTGTGGGCAATTAAAGGTGAACAATAAATTATGGCCTTGCCTGGGATGCTCACAAACCATGAGCAAATAAAAAAAAATCTGTTGAGGAACACCAAACATGCTAGATATGATAGTTGCACTAGTATTATCTTTGATTTGTCTCACAAAAGGAAATTTGGTGAAATAATCAGCCACCAGAATGCAGTTGTCTCCTTGGTCATGAAATAGCAGCCATGGTTTTGCACCATTGGCTCAGAAGGAGTTTTGGAAGAAATGAGACGTTATCTCAATTATTAGAGTTGATGAAGTTGACATGTTTCATTGATTTGACCAGTTGGTCAATGTCCTCATTGATGCTGGGTCAATAGATAGATTTGTATGCTACTTTCTTGTTTTGTTCTGTAGCCATGTGGCCTATGTTATTATGTGTATATGGCTAAGCATATCTCAATGTAGAGCTTGTGTAATAATTATACATCTGCCTTTGAAAATCACTTTCCTAGAAAGTTCAAACTTGTCTTTGAAAGCCCAGTAACAACATGCTTGTTCAGGGAGGGACCTCTTGGCTGTGTCAGGGCGACCCGCTGATCATTTTCAAATCAACCTGCTCAGAAATCTTATTACACACTTCTAGAGCAGGTGGGACTTGAATCTAGGCCTCCTGGCTCAAAGGAAGGGATATTATTACTGCACTACAAGAACCCAGTCAGGCCACACACTGAACATTTTCTAATCAACCTGTTCAGACAGATTGTTACAAACCTCTGGAGCAGGTGGAATTTGAACCCAGGCCTTCTGCCTCAGAGGTGGGGATTTTAACATTGCATCACAAGAGCCCAGCCAGGCTACCCGCTGATGATAACCTTCTTGAGCAATTGCAGCATGACAGTATCATTTGTAATTTTCTGGATTGGCTCTATTGGGTATGACTAAAATGAATGAAATTGATGTGTGGAGACCATCATTGAACCTGGATTCAACATTACCCACTAGTAAGTCCAGAGCAATATCTTTCTTAACAGGTTTTGGGAGTCTGCGAAAAGAATTGGGAGTAGACATGTGTGAGCCTAGTTTGTTTCATACTTCAAAATTGAACCCTTGGTTTTTCACAATTAGGCGTTGTGTTGGTGGAGGTGCTCATGTGAGATGCTTTTCATAGATCCTTTCCAACCTCTGTAGTTTGTAGGAACAATAAAATTCTTGCTGAATAGGTACGTGTCGACTCTTTATATTCTGAAAACTAGAGCAAGTTGTTTCCCTTTCTATATCTGAATACTTTACCTTAGCTGTCATGAGGACTTAGAAACAAATGCAATAGACTTGTCATTCTGCAACTGAAATGCTCTGAGGCCTTTCAGGGTGCATCTATTTCTAACGTGATAGGTTTGAAAGGACATTAATTTTGAATGGACTTGATGCTGTGGTCTGGAATCTCTGGTGTTGCAATTGACATCTTGGTCATCTTGTGGGTTATGATTGGAAGGAGATTAGTTCAAGCTGGTGGACCAGTGATAGAAGGTCCCATTGCCTCAATGGTGCAAAAGCTTTCAAGTGTCCATCCTGAGGAGCTGTTGTGAATTTAAGATAGATAACCCTAATGCGTGGGATGTTAGACCCGGTGTAAGTAGTTAACTTATCATGTATGGGCTGCATCTCTTTGTGTCAGTTTCCTGAGTACATCTCATGTAAGATGCTTAAAGGGACAATATTTGAACTTGCACTAGTGTGAATCTTGGCATACAGCGCATATTGTCCATTCCATTTGGGGAATATCACTTGGATGGAGATAAAAGCTTCAACTTTTCTGACAGTATCCATGCATTAGTTCAAATTGACCACATGTACTGGAGTCTGCAGGATGTAACATTTCAGTTACTTCTTGGCCTTCATTGATGTGCTTATATATCATGGATGGGAGTTTGGAAACATCTTTGGCATTGTTCATTGGTTGGCCCTTCAGCACATTCTGATGCAGAGAATTACATTGTACTTTGAGACTCTCATCTCTTGGACTTCTTGCATATTCTGGCCTCTTGTGGAACATGTCTTGAACATCTCAAGAAGATTTGGATATTTTGTTGACCCTACTGACAGTTGCAAATGTTGTTGGGAGCCAAGCACCTACAATGTTTGCTGTCCAGTTACAACTTGCATCAAACTTTCATCCTTCTTCCAGAAATCTGTGAATGGTATAATCTTAGGTTTGTCCAGAAATGCCTTTCAGAAAATTTGGATAGGTGTAGAGGTAATGACAGCTCCATCATCTTTTCGGCTGGGTTAGCTTTGGTGAAATCACATTCTTTGCGTTGAAAACTAGCAATGAATTGGTCACTATTTCCACCTGTTTTTTGGTAGCATGACATGTACTTACACCTGTGAATTCTGAAGTTGATGTGAACCTTGAGCTGATCTTTGAGAACTTGGAAAATCTTGTATGGATTTGGGTAGTCAACACTGAAAATACTGAAGGATCTTATTCTCCTTAATGCTTCATTCCCCAAAGGAATAAAGAAAATTGACAGCCTGTCTTACTTTATCAGTTATCTGTTGATCTATGAAGTGAGATACATTTTTTCTTTGAATAACTGAAATTTGGACAGAGTGTCACGGAAATGCCAATCCATGTTCTTAGGTTTACTTTCTATCCTCACCATGCTTGTTTAAAAGTTTCAAGTATGAATCTTTGTTTCAGTGTACTGGCAGTCCCTGGATTAAGAACAAGTTCTGTTCCTGAGTACATTTGGAAGTCAATAAGTTCTCAAGTCAGAACACAATACAGCACAATGTAAAATGGCTGTTTGTAATTACGATCGAATATTCACATGTCAAATTCTTAAAATAAATAATAATAAGGAACCTTTTTCATTAGTATGAGCATTCATAAGTAGGATGTTCGTAAATCGGGAACCGCCTTTACTGTTTATCTGCTTATTAGCTTACTTGTCTTCTCTTTTTTTCCTGTTTGTAGCTTTACAGGTTATTGTTTTAAAAGTAATAGGCTAGTGTCTGTAGGTGACATTCACACCAAAAAGACAGTTGTTACATCATGTGCCTCTTTTTCTTTATTTTTGCACGATTTGCAAGAATCAAGATGACAGAATCAACAGATGGTTGAAAACAGGTTGGTCTTTTTAATGTTGAAAACGTTTTTTTTCTCCACTGTTCTTCCCTGCCACCTCACCCACCACAATCTTTTTAGTGAGAGAGAGAGAGAGTACTCAGAAATGTTTCTTCCTTCGATACAGTTGTTGCCTTAGTCACTAATGATAAACTTCAACTCTCATTCAGACAGGTCAGGTGATAGAATAGAATCGAATAGAATAACCTTTATTGTTACCGATACTCAGAGTGAAAAGTTTATACACAACTGCTATCACCTCTTTAGCCATCAGTACCAATTTGCTGGCACCACCTTCTAGAGGCTGATTTGTGCCACCACCTTCTCGTATCTATATGTTATCATTGCTGTCACAATTACTGTCATTATGATGTGCCTGAGGTTTTTTTTATATGTTGGGTCACAAAACATACATTACAAGGAGGTCAGGTTCTTAATGAGTTTGACCTCTGGAAGCTTATTAATGACAAACCTTGTGCACAGATATGATTCTGTGAAGAGGTGGTTGTATTTGGATGAGAGGAAGCTAATATGATACATAAACATTGATACAGACTCGTTTGGCATGTTCCTGCAATGTAAATTACTTATCATTCATATAATTCAGCTTCAGGCACACATCACCCAACCCATTAGTGCTCATCCTTTTAATGTTCCTAAATTATTTCTTCTGGAATAACCCTAATGATCCAAACTATGATCAAAATAAACAGGCCTGTTGTCCCTGATAAGGCACACAGTTATGAAACACTCTGAATGCCTTCACTTATTGAGAGTGTATTTCTGTGTGTCAATGTTTTTGTGTATGTATGTGTTTTGTGTATGTTTTTTTGTGCATGTGTGTTGTGTTTTAATACTTGAACAACTGAGTATTTGGAGCAAGGGTCGACTGTTTGCTTAAATATTGCACATTAGCTGTAGCAGCCATAACTGCACTGGTAGCAGTCTCCCCTCTGAAATAGAAGGTCATGGGTTCAAATTCAATCCAGGTTGACTCTCCATTGGAGTGCTGTCTTTCCAATGGGTCATTCAACCAAAGTCCCATATATTAAGGATCCCATGATACAGATTTAAAGATGAGCAAGGCAGTTCTCCCCAGTGTCTTGACCAAGACTTATCCCTCAACTTAGATCACCAATGAAAAGCAGATGATCTGACCATTCTTATTTGGGCAAGTAACATTTTGGATGTCATATGTGCTATAAGAGTGACTGCACTTCAGAAATACGCTTAACAAGCTGTAAAGAGCCTTGGGTCTGTTGAACATGTAAAATGTGTCATACAAATACAAGCCCTTTATTTCTTCAGTAAGCTTACAGCAGAGATAAAGTGATACCATGCACTGTCAGAAAGTTAAATCTCCTTTCAGTTCCCCAGGCCAGTTAAGTGTGTCTGAAGTCCACAGGTGCAGGAACCCATGAATAACAGCATGTCCAAGCCAGACAAAAAGAGTGAACATTTGTGGTCACTTTGCCCTGGATATTTTTACATTTAGTCCAAGAAGAATAAAGCTGCTGAAGCATTAAACAGATTTACGTTGTAATTCATTATGTATTACACCTCACTGCAGAAGGCTATGCAAAGACCAAAATTCCCACATAATTCAATAGCTGTCACTGCCAGATGGAATCTTTTTATTTCCTGCCAGCTCAGTAACGACGTAGGAGGAAGGTACAATGAACCTAGTACACAGGTAGTTTGTGCCGATAAATTGTATTGCATAATGATTTAATAAAAGCCTTTTTAATGTTACCATGTACTATATGAATATTTACAGTTAAAGAAAATATCCCCTTAAAAGAATGCATCTGTTACATAAATATCTTGAGTCTGAGTTGGCAGATGACTAGCAATTTTACTTGTCATCAGTTAAATTGCCATAGGAATGTGTCTTTTTGAATGGAAAATTATGTCTGTGTTTCTTAAGGAAATTAAAATTGGAAGTGTTAGATTTCTTCTCTCATTATGTTGAAAATGGTTGCCAGATGTTTCTAGGCCCTATTACCACAACCAGTTGTGTACTGCACTCAACTGATGCAATATAATAACCTTGCAGGTCTCTTTTTGAGGAAAGTATTGTCTCTCCAGATGGTATAGTGGGTAAAGCCAGTGCCTATTTTGGCTTTCAGCCATCTGGGCTAGGAGGACCTTCAATTGAATCAGGAGTCTGTATTGATGTCTGCAACCTGTCAGGGGAGCAGTTACTCATAGAATCACAGAATCCCAACAGTGTGGAAACAGGCCTTTTGGCCTGACAAGTCCACACCAAACCTTGGAGCATCCCACCCAGACCCATCCCCCTATAACCCACCTAATCTACACCTCCCTGAACACTACAGGCAATTTAGCATGGCCACTCCACCTAACCTGCACATCTTTGGACTGTGGGAGGAAACTGGAGCACCTGGAGGAAACCCATGCAGACATGGGGAGAATGTGCAAACTCCATACAGACAGTTGCCCAAGGCTGGAATTGAACCTGGGTCCCTGGTGCTGTGAGGCAGCAGTGCTAACCACTGTGCCACCATGCTGCCTCCCCCCACCCCCCACCCAAGTAACTAACTTCAGTGTTCCTTCACCAGAGCAGAGAGAAAAGTAACCATCAGAACTTCAGCTCTGAATCACTATCCAGCGCTTTCTATTGAAAATTGCATGTGTGCATGTCAACTAGGACAAGTGTGAGTTCAGACATGACGATCATCATTGATTAGCCTGTTGATATTCACTGCCTGAGCTTCTACAGGAAAAAAATTCACTTGGGCAAGATGCAATTGTCTAGTGGAGCCCTCAGAAACATACTCTACTATGAGAATGCTTTCAGTACAAGAGGGGGGAAGATTTGAATTTATATTTTGGACTTCCATATAGGATCTTTTCAAAATGTCCACTAATGGTTTAAGAATCCTTAGAAGTATAAAGTAGTCCTGGGAACACAATCACACAAAGCATGCAGTTCTTGCATACTTGTTTAATCCTCTATTTTTAATTTTGAGTTGTGGTATCTACAGGACACTGCTATGTCATGCAATAGTTTCCATTATCTTTTAAATTTTGGCCTGGGGCTTTTTTAACTCCTCTAGGACCCTGGCCTCCTGACAACTAACTCTGATTCTGAATTTAAAAGGTCTGTCTTGGAACATAATTTACTTCCATGCAACATAATTGCTACTTGGGTTGTGTGTTGTGCAATCTGGGCGTGGAGTCACATGGAGCACAGTTAGGCAAGAAATGTGACAGCTTGTCTCTAAAGGAGAATGCACATTGAATTGAATCAATTGAAATCACTTGCATTGTAAGTTCAAGATCAAAACATTCCGACAATCAGAGACTATGATTAATTTTTCAAATGTTAGCAAAGAATTGGCTGTCCTACTGGCTGTCTGCTGTTCATGAAATTTAACTTGCATTTTGATGTATAACAATGGCCTTATGGGAATCCCTGCTATTGGATTTTTATTTAGTGAATTTGAATCATCCATAAGTCAACAGATGGCAGTTTTGTATTAGTGCTTGAAAGTTAAGTGTTTGGAGATAAATTTATGACCTGGAAGTTTGTGGTTAATGACAAGAGGAGTCAGTCATGACCAACATTGTACTCTGGATGAACAGCTGAATCTAGTTCCTAACTAAAAAACAGAATTCCCTAACTCTTTAGCCTAGAAGCCAAAATAAAAATGGATTCTAAGCCTTCAGCATTTCTAGGTGCTGGGCTTTCTGGTAATCTGCCAAGAGTAACATTGCTTAGAAATAATATTTCCAGCAATTTAACAGACTGAAACATGAAAGCATGAAACAGGTTCAGTAGGATATGAGGAGTTGGCTTCAAAGCAGCTTGGGACTAAGGTCATTGGATCATAACTACAATGCAAAAGACAATTGAATGAGTCTATATAAAGTCGATTGGTGCCACTGCTTAACAAAGCTTTAAAATGCATGTGCAATTCAAAGAATAATTCATATCTATCAAAGATTAATATATAACTGCATTACTTCACTTTGCAATATTTTATTCTTTATGTAGAAGAATACTGAATGAGAAACAAGGTCAAATATTGTAATGGAAGGCTGGTAATAAAAGTAGCTGCTGGCTACTAAATGAATATTGGTGTAAACAGATCCATTGGCATTTTTGTACAGTGGTGATAATTAGATCCTATTTCACCAGGTTACCACATTCACCATTATATGGAGCAGGGAAATCAGAAAGCACAAGGTGTCCTCTTCCTCAGCAGCATCATTCATTTCTGTATTTCAACACTATGCATGGCTCACTGAGGTTTGAGAAATGGCTTGGGAATGTTTTGAATTTTCTGTGGTCCTCATTACAATCCAAGGTTAAATAGAAAGATTTCCTACGTGATACAATACATGAGTTTAGGGTTTTGTTACACAGAAAATTTATTCACACACCCACCCCCAGCATCCCATTTGAAAAGCCAGAATGTAGCGGTCCTGTAGGTTTGCAACAACAACTTATACTTTATAAAGCACTTTTGATGTAGTAAAAGTTCCGAAGTGCTTGCAGGATTGTATCAAAATCATACCACAAAAAGAGATATTAGAATGGGATGTAAGGAGAAACTTAAAGGAGAGAATCAGAATTAGAAACAATCTCTGCAGGTAGGGAATTCCAGAGCTTAGGGCCCAAGCAACTAATGCACAGACACTAATGGTAAAGTGATTAATATTAGAAACACACATAAAGGCAGAATTGGAAAAGAACAGATGTCTTTCAAGAGTTAAGTGTCTGGAGGAGGTCATAGATATATAGAGAGTGAAGCTTTGGAGGGATTAAAATCAAGAGTGAGAATGTTAAAAAGGCTAGAAGCCAAGTGAGCTCAAGATGTGATAGATGAACAGGAAAATGAGGCTTGCTTGAGGTTAGAAGCAAATGACCAAGTACTGGGTGATCTCAAGATCACAGAGGCTGAAAATGAAAGGTAGACCAGGACGCCAAGAACTCGTGCAGACATCAATGAACATATTAAAACCATCACCTCAGAATTGAGATTTAAAGCCCATGTATTTCGGTACTTGCTTCTCCAGCTCTAGTTCAATTAAAATAAGCTATTTCTGCCCATTTTGTTTCTGATGGATTGTTTTGGGGTGAAACTGCTCTAAAGTGCTCAGCCGGGTTTGGATGTGTGTAATTGCATGAAATAAATTGACTCTTTATCTGGTACAAATTAGCTAGCACTATTTTGAAAAAAGAACTAAGAAAAAGAAGTGGAAGATGTAGACAATCATGGCAGTCAGGAAGGACCTCTGAACTTCATTGAACTCAAGGTACTCCTGAGAGAAATGAAGTCAGGCATATGCCTGGAACCCAAATTTCTATTTCTATCATTCAGTTCAGTCCAGGTTCTGACAAAGCAAATATATCTTTCATTAAGAATATGCATCTGTCAACAATCTCCCCACATTTGGATGGTTTGCTCCCAAACCAGAATGGGACCAAAATCGTTGGGGGTGGGCACTCTAGTGCTGTTGGAAGGATTTAAACTAGTTTGGCAGGGGGATGGGACAGAACGTTAAGATAGTAAGGACACAGCATACTATAGTAAAGGAACCAAGAGAGAGAGTTCATGTTGAATTTTGAGGGACTAAAACAGGGCTAGATGGTCTCTACTTTAATGCTAGGAATATAATAGTGGAACAGATGAGTTAAGGATATGGATTTCCAAGTGGAATCGTGATGTTACTGCCATCACAGAGACATGTTTGAGGAATGGGCAGGTCTGGCAACTCAACATTCCACAAAATAAGATCGTCAGTCAAGACAGGGAGGGTGTAAATGAGGAAGTAACATCACCTTATTAATTAAGGAGTCAGTTAGTGCAGTAAGGAGGGACAATATCTTGGAAGGGTTTTCAAATGAGGCTTTTGGGGTCCAGCTTAGAAGTAAAAAATGGGCAGTCACACTTCTGGGAATGTGTTACAGTGTCCAAAATAGTCAGCAGGCAATGGAGGAGCTGATATGTAGATAATACACTAAAGTGTGAAAAACAATAATATGGTAATTATAATAGGAAATTTCAACTTCCCCAACATTAGTTGGATCATCATTGTATAAGGCGTTTAGAGGGATGGACTTCTTGAAATGTATTCAGGAGAGCTTTCTATGTCAACATGTAGAAGGCCCACCAATACCCCGTCCACACAATAAGAACCAAAAAAGAATCCCCCTCGTCCTCACGTACCACCCCACCAACCTCCGGATCCAACGCATCATCCTCCGACACTTCCGCCATCTGCAATCCGACCCCACCACCAAAGACATCTTTCCCTCCCCACCCTTATCTGCTTTCCGGAGGGACAACTCTCTCCGTGACTCCCTTGTCCGCTCCACACTCCCCTCCAGCTCCACCACACCCAGCACTTTTCCCTGCAACCGCAGGAAGTGCTACACCTGCCCCCATACCTCCTCCCTCACCCCCATCCCAGGCCCCAAGAAGACTTTCCACATCAAGCAGATGTTCACCTGCACATCTGCCAATGTGGTATACTGCATCCGCTGTACCCGGTGTGGCTTCCTCTACATCGGGGAAACCAAGCGGAGACTCGGGGACCGCTTTGCAGAACACCTACGCTCGGTTCGCAATAAACAACTGCACCTCCCAGTCGCGAACCATTTCAACTCCCCCTCCCATTCCTCAGATGACATGTCCATCCTGGGCCTCCTGCAGTGCCACAACGATGCCACCCGAAGGTTGCAGGAACAGCAACTCATATTCCGCTTGGGAACCCTGCAGCCCAATGGTATCAATGTGGATTTCACAAGTTTCAAAATCTCCCCTCCCCCTACCGCATCCCAAAACCAGTCCAGCTCGTCCCTGCCTCCCTAACCTGTTCTTCCTCCCACCTATCCCCTCCTCCCACCTCAAGCCGCACCTCCATCTCCTACCGACCAACCTCATCCCGCCCTCTTGACCTGTCCGTCCTCCCTGGACTGACCTATCCCCTTCCTAACTCCCTACCTACACTCACCTTTACTGGCTCCATTCCTGCCTCTTCGACCTGTTTGTTTCCTCTCCACCTATCCTCTCCTCTATCCCTCTTCTATCCGCCTCCCACTCTCTCCCTATTTATTTCGGAACCCCCTTCCCCTCCCCCTTTTCTGATGAAGGGTCTAGGCCGGAAACGTCAGCCTCTCTGCTCCTATGATGCTGCTTGGCCTGCTGTGTTCATCCAGCCCTGCACCTTGTTGCCTAGGATAATACTGCACCTAATTCTGAAGAACAAAGCCAGGCAGATGTTTGGGTAGTAGGGTTAAGGACCACAACACCGTACATTTTAAGATAGTTAGGGAAAAGGAAGAAAATGGTCTTCAAAAAATGGTTTTAGTTTGGAGTAAGGCAGATTTTAGTAAAATTAAGCAGGATCTGGCTAATGTACACAGAACCTAGTACAGTACACATAAGAACAGGCCCTAAGGCCTGCTATGTCTGTAGTGAACATGATGCCATTCTACACTAATCGTATCAGTCTGCACATGGTCCATATCACTTAATTCCCTGCCTGTTCATGTGTCTGTTTAAATGCCTCCTAAACGTTGCTATCGTACCTGCTTCTATCATCTCCCCTGGCAGTGCATTCTAGGAACCTGTCATCCTCAGTGTAAAACCTTCCCCTGCACATCTCTTTTAAACTTCTCCCATCTCACCTTACACCTATGTCCCCTAGTATTTGATATTCCCACCCTGGGAAAAAGGCTCTGACTATCCACTTTATCCATACCTCTCATAATTTTATATATTTCTGTCAAGTTGCCCCTCAGCCTCTGATGCTCCAGCGAAAACAATCCAAGTTTGTCCAACATCTCCTCATAGCTAATACATTCCAATCTAGGCACCATCCTGGTAAACCTCATCCCTCTCCAAAGCCTCTACATCCTTCCTATGGTGTGACGACCAGAACTGCACACAGTACTCCAAATTTGGCCTAACTAGAGTTTTATACAGCTGCAACATAACTTACCAACTTTTATACACAATTCCACAACCAATGAAGGCAATCATGCCTTATACCTTCTTTGTCACCTTATCCAATTGTGTTGCCGCTTTGAGGGAGCTATTGACTTAGACCACATGATCTCTTTATATATCAGTGTTCCTAAGGGTCCTGCCATATACTGTATACTTTCCTATTGCTTTTGACCTCCCAAAATGCATCACCTCACACTTGCCAAGATTAAACTCCATCTGCCATTTGTCCCCAACTTTCCAACTGATCAATATCCTGCTATAACTTTTGATAACCTTCCTCACTACGTACAACTCCACCAACTTATGGCAAACTTACTAAGCAGACAATTCGTTCACATTTTCATTCAAATCATTTATATATTTTACAAACAACAGAGATCTCGACACTGATTCTTATGGAACACCACTGGTTACAGACCTCCAATCAGAATAACACCCTTCCACACCCTTCTATGACCAAGCTAATTGTTTTTCTAAGTTACCAACTGACCATGGATTTCATGCAACTTTATCTCCAGGACCAGCCCTACCATGATGGACCTTGTCAAAAGTTTTTGTAAACTGCGAACAGCTACTTTGGGAAAATCCACAGCAGAATGGGGTTTTTGGGGCTGATCGTTCAAAATGAAAATAGGGAGTGTTCATGCCCAAGATGTCCCCTTTAGGGTGAAATGTGGGAGCAACAAGCCCAGAGAACCGTGCATGTCTAGGAAAATTCAGGACTTGATAAGAAGGGTTGCAAGGTGGCTCAGTGATTAGCACTGCTGCCTCACAGCTCTAGGGACCCAGGTTCAATTCCAGCCTTAGCCGACTGTACGTGAGGAGTCTGCACGTTCTCCCTGTGTCTGTGTGGGTTTCCTCTGGGTGCTCCGGTTTCCTCCCACAGTCCAAAGAAGTGCAGGTTAGGTGGATTGGCCATGCTAAATTGCCCATAGTGTCCAGGGGGTGCAGGCTAGGTGGGTTAGCCATGGGAAATGCAGGCTTATAGGGTAGGGGGGGGTGGAATGCTCTTCAGAGGGTTGGTGTGGGGCGAATGGCCTGATTCCACACTGTAGGGTTTCTATGAAGTAAAGGGTTTTTAGCAGCTACTAAGGGAGCAAATCCACAAAAGCCTAGTGGAGTATAGCAAGTACAGGGGAAATTAAGTAAACAATTAGGACGGTAATGAGGGGGCATAAAATAAACACTGGCATGTAATATTAGGGAGAATCCCTAGGTATTCGATAAGTATATTAAAGAGGATAACTAGGAAATGAGTAGGCCCATTAGGGACCAAGGGGGTGATTTTTATGTGGAACTGGAGGACAGTGTGTTAAACAAAGACTTCACATCTGTCCTCACTCTGGAGAAGGAAGATGTAGGTACAGAATTCGGGAAGTGGGACTGTGAGGTTCTTGAGCAGCTTAACATAACAAGTAAAGAAGGGATTGGAGGTTTTGGCAGACTTGGTAAATTGGATCCAAAATTATCTTAGTGGTAGGAGACAGAGGGTGGTGGTCAAAGGCTGTTTGTATGACTGGAGGCAGGTGTCCAGTGGTATACCACACAGCACAGTGCTGGGTCCATTATTGTTTGTGATAGACATAAACAAGGTAGATGAGAATATGGGGGAGGATGGTAAGTACATTTGCATATGGTACGAAGATCAGCCATGTAGTTAATAGTGAAGAAAAAGGTCTTAGGTATATAGACTCCTGTTACCTAAGGGCAGATTAGTGACAGACGGAACTTAACTCTGAAAAGTATTAGGTGACACACTTTTGAAGAAGTAACAAGACAAGGGAATATTCAATGGTAGGACATGAGGAAGCTCACAGGAACAGAGTGATTGTCGGGTCCTTGTCCACAGAGGTATGAAGTCAGCAGGATAGGCTAATGGGGTAGTTGAGAAGGCTTTCAGGACACTTGCTTTTATTAGCCATGGCATAGATTACAAGAGCAGAGAGGTTATATAGGAGTTGTACAGGACTTTGTTTAGGCCACAGCTGGAGTACTATGTGCAGTTCTAGTCATTTCACTGTAGGAAAGATGTGATCATACTGGAGAGGGTACAGGGGAGATTCACCAGAATGTTGCCTAGGCTGGAGCAGTTTACCAATGAAGAGAGTCTTGGGTTATTTTCTTTACAGCATCAGAAGGCTGAGGAAGCTCTGAATGTGGTGAAAAACATTATGAGGGACATGGACAGGATGGATAGGAAGCAGCTGTTCCCCTTAGTTAAACGTTCAATAACAAGGTGGTGTAATTTTAAAGTGAAGGGTAGGGTGCTTCGAGGAGATTTGAGGATAAAGATTTTACACTCAGAACGTGGTGGGAATCGAGAATGCATTGTTTAGTACAAGTGGAAGACTTCATAACTTTAAAAGATACTTGGACAAGTACTTCAAATGTCATAACATTCGAGGCTATGGGCCAAGTGCTGGAAAGTGGGATTAGCATAGATAGGTCAGCACAGCCTTGATGGGCTGAAGGGCCTCTTCTGTGATTCAATTACTTTACTTGTCCTTTTTTTGTAATTGAAATGTCAAAATATTGCCAAATAAAGTAATCCTGTTATTAAAACATTTTTACTATTATTAATCTTTGACCAACACTAACTACTCTCTAACATTGTATTGTAATGTACTTTAAAGCCATGTCAATATTTGTATATCAAGTGATTTAATTCATGTTTTACTTCATCGAGGGCTTGCTGATTGAGAGTGAGGTAAAGGAGGACAGTATGTAACATGAAGGGGAAAATGACCAGACCTCCTGAGAAGAAGTCAAGTGAATCAAACCCTGGGACATAGATAAGAGAAGGAATTACGAAGTAAGAATATTAAGCCACAGTGATATGAAAGAACAGTGATTGGAAACAAAAATAGAAATTGCTGGAAAAGCTCAGCAGGTCTGGCAGCATCTGTGAAGTGAAATCAGAGTTAATAGTTCGTGTCCGGTGACCCTTCCTCAGAACTTATACAGGACCCATTGTTAAGAACAGTATTTGGTATTCTACCATCTTCACTTTCTCATCCACATCATTTGTTGGTGACGCATATCCATGACCCAAGCCAAAAGGTTATCCCTGCCTTGAAGCATCGAAAGATTCCAGCTGTCATGAAGTATGTGTCTTTGCAATGTATCATACACACACTATAATTGCCCCACATTCAAAACTTGCTCTAACCATAAAAGTCAGGCGTGACTAGAAAATCCATTTTAGTATATGCCATGCAAGTGGTATGATTGAGAAAGTGGATATAAACTGCTGGGTGTTTGCTCAAGTATGCTTTGCAACTATGGACTTTTGTATAATATGTTTTATTTATCATTGCATAACTAAGGCACTCGAGAAAGGAAAGTAAGGATTATTGGGGTTGGCTACTGTTCAATCTATCATCTTCTGTGGCATTTCAATTGTAACTTCTTATTTTGTATATCATAGGCCAGGCCATTGGAGTTCACCAGGAAGCAAACTTCATCAGGATCCCCAAAATCTGACTCAAGCTACTGAATTCGACCATAATTAAACTAATTAACAGGTTGAGTTACCTTCAGGTAGTGGTCATAATTGGACTAGCTGTAATTTCAGTTAGTGCTGCACTTGGTTTTTTGTGTCAGTGTTATTCTTTTTTAAAAATGTAAGATACAGCCACAGCCTTTTACATGTGACTTGTCAGCTCTCCTGAGTTTTGTAAGTTGGCATAAATATAGGAATGATTAAAAGGAGCTTTAAACTGCAGCTAACCATGTTATATCTGATCTGGGAGTGCTAGTTGCTGTCACTAGATTAATCAATGAACTGGAAATGTCACATTCACCATGCTGACATCTCATTACCTAAATGAGCACAGCATAGATCAAACCAAAGTTTGGACTCGAGGGTCTAACTAACTGTCAATAGCATCACACACAGAAAAGAGTGTCAAATGCAAATGTTAACTATTGAAATGAAAGCACAGACAAGTTGTGCTATTCATTAAAATGGAACTGGAAAGTGAAACTTTTACAGAGATTAAAGTTGCTGGAACTTCAGCCTCCTGTAACTCAGCCAGGAGAGGTGTAAGTATCATAATGTTATCGCTATAGGAAGAGGATGTTCTGTCCCAGAGTAATGTTCCAGGACCAGACAGGCGCCTGTTCATTAAAGGAAGATGGACTTGCATTTAGTCAGTGCCTTTCATGTCCTCAGGACCTTCCATAACACTTTATGCCCAACAAAATACTTCTGAAGTGTATTTCTGTTGTACTGCAGGAAATGTGATAGCACAGTCAGCTCCCACAAACAGCAATGCACCAATAAGCAAATTATCCATTTGTACAATGTTGAATGAGTGATAAATACTGGATAAATCAGTAATAACACTCCAACTTTTCTTCAAAGTAGTGCCATGGGATTTTTCACATTTTCCATGAGGCAGACAGAGACTCAGTTTCAGTTTAAAGTTTCATCTAAAGTCAGCGTCTCCAACAGCGCAACACTCCTTCTTTACTGCCTTGTTGGTGCAACGTTGGCTTTGCACTCAAGTCACTGGAGTGAGTTTATGCCTTCAGGCTCAGAGGGAAGGATCCAATTCATAAGCTAAAACACAGTGCTTTATCGTCATTTGGTCAGTAAACACTAGTGCAGAAAACATTGCTAGGAAGGACTCACTGAGATTCACTAACTGCATGCTAAGAGGAAGTAGAAGCAATGTTAGTTAACAGATTGGTAGGGAAGTGGAGTATAACATGGGGGACACAGAGACATAGAGACGTAGAGATATACAGCACAGAAATAGACCCTTCAATCCAACTCGTCCATGCTGATATAAATCTAGTCCCATTTGCCAGCATTTGGCCCATATTCCTTTAAACCCTTCCTATTCATATACCCATCCAGATGCCTTTTAAATGTTGTAATTGTACCAGCCTCCATCACTTCCACTGGCAGCTCATTCCATACACGCACCACCCTCTGTGTGAAAAAATTTGCCCATTTGGTCCACTAAATCTTTCCCCTCTCACCTTAAACCTATGCCCTCTAGTTTTGGACATCCCCACACCAGGAAAAAGATCTTGCCTACTTACCCTATCTATGCACCTCGGACATGATGGTAGAAGTAATGCAAAAGACGATTATTTTTCTCAAGGTCAGAAACAAATAAATATTGGATTTCGAGGTTTATCAATTTCCTTGCACATGAATCATAGAAAGTTAATAGTTACAGATATTGGTTGCAGATGTAGTAAGCAATTGGCAAGACAATGGCATATTTGTTCTTTATTGCAGGGGGCTGCAAAATAAGAGCAAGAAACTCTCACTGAATTTACACATGACTTTAATGAGATCACACCTGAAATACTGTGTACAATTTCGGTCAACTTACCCAAGGAAAGACATAACTTGCTTTGGTGGGGTGTATATTTCACTGAAACTGAGTGGACTGTGCCTATATTCTCTGAGATATAACAGATGAGAAGCAATCTCATTGCAACGTATAGGACTGACAGGCCAGAAGGATGTTGACTCTTGCTGGAGGGTTCAAAGCTATGCCTTATAGTTTCAGGAGAAGAGCTCAATCATTTAGGACTTAGATGAGCTTTTTCACTAAACAGGTTGTGAACCTCTGAAGCTCTGGACTTCAGAAGGCTGTTTGGATGCTTTTTTGATGATTATATTCAACTCTGAGATTAATTGTATTTTGGTCATGACGAGAATCAAGGGATATGAAAATACGGTGAGAAAATGGAATTGATATGGATTTTTAGGCATGACCTTACTGAGTGGTGGAACCATGTCAAAGGGCCTTGTGACATGTTTTTGTCCTGGTTCCAGGTTTTTGTAATCTTCTGCAGCAATCTCCTGCCTTGTAACAGTTCCATATTGGAGAGATATGTTTCTTTCCATGAGTATATAACCTTCCTGACTACCAAGCACTAGCAAACCGATAGTAAGAGAAAGCAAAGTTCCCCATTCTATGCCTGTTACTTATACGCTTCCTCTGGTTGAAAGCAGACAGCATATGATATGACAATGAGTTGTAGATCAGGGTCAGAATTTTTGAGCCTCATTGATGTTGGGAACAGAGGTGGATGGAAGGTGAACATTACTAGTGTGCTACATTCCCGACCCTAATCTCAATATTAACTATTTAGGCCTACATGGGTTCAAGTCCTCGGAAGGCTGCTCACTGCCATAAGACAGGCAGCTAATTTGAAACGTTGTTAAGAATCCCCACCCCAACAATCCCCACCTTGGCCTGGCTCCTGTTTAGATTAAAGTTTTTGAAAAGTCGCTAAGACGTCACATTTGCTTGAAGAACCTTCCTGGTCACTTACCTCCACAATTGAGTGCATCCCTGAAGCTGGAAGTGCTCTGATTGTCCGTCCATCTCAATTGGGCAGGGCCTCCATTGGTCTCCATGGTAACTAAGGGGTCACCCACTTGACAATTTTGACTTTAATCGGTTTTCCACCAGAGGTGGGATCGAAAACCCGAAAAAGAATCCAACTCCTGTTTCTCACCTCCCTGGCGAAAATTCAGCCTCATGTATTTGTTTTAAAAATTGATCATACTTCAGATCAAAGACATTTTTTTGATTTCTTTGTATTAGAAAACAGCAAGATCAAATGTTCTTGATAGTTTGAACGTTTCAAATGGCCATTTTCTAAAAAAGGAGATTATTTATTCATAGCAACATACCTACTCAGGAGGATTGTGGAGGGGGCAGACATGAATCATCTGATCCATTGTAGACTTTAAAGTTCTGGAAAGTGCATCAAATAAAGTGTCACAAATCAAACTGGTCAGGGATAACATGCCCCAGATCATCCTAGAAAGTAAATCCTGTGGTTTCAACTACCAACTAACAGCAGCCTATATTTATACAGACTCTTGGAAGTAATAAAATGTTCCATGGTTCTTCCCAAGAGGATTTTCAAATAAAATACAATGCCAAGCCACATAAGGAGACTGTAGGAAGGCTTGGTCAAAATAGAAGCTGCCTCATATGGCTGTCTTAAAGGAGGAAAAAATTGTTGAGTTGTAGATGTGTTGGGAAGGAATTTCAGACCATTTGGCCCAGTCAGCTGAGGGCATGGCCTTCAATGGTAGAATGGTTACGATTGGAGGTGAGCAAGAGACCAAAATTGGAGGAGCATCAATATCCTGGAGGTTTATGAGGAGATTCCAGACACAGAGAGGGGCAGAGTCATGGAGAGTTTTGAAAACAAGGCTGATCAATTTTCAGTCACAGTGGTACCATACTTGAGTCTTGCACTGCCAGTTGTATTCCCTTCAGCATTCTGTGGTTTTATGAATGAGTGGGTGACAACATGACCTAGAACCTGAATGTGAGTGGAATAGACAGACAGCTGATCTTGGGAAGGAATGGGTATTCACCTTGTGAGTTACGATCCGTTTATTTTGAAATGAGCAACCAGTGACTCATATCCAGAGTGCCTGTGATTTCCTTTGATTCCAATGTGAGTGTTGGAATGCTTGGAATAAATGAATGAATCTGCATTTCCATTAGGGAGCAGCGTTTGCAGGAGGCAATGGACAAAGAAAGGTTTGCAATAATGTAGATCTTATCTTTAGAGTCTAATTTGCTGTTGACTGAAGAGCAGGATTAGAGAATTACCAGTGTTAGATATAAACATTTTCAATTAATCTGTTATGACAGGCCCCTGGAGAAGGTTGGATTTGAACTGGGATCTTCTGACCTAGAGGTAAGGACACTGCCACCATGCCAGCACTCTGCTCAGGCATAAGGAACTTCCAATGTCAGTCTTCCCATAACTTAATCTACAAACTGTGACCCATAGTTTTTATGTAGTAAGCCAATTCAATTTCTAAGGTCCCTACAACATCACAAAGAGCTTTACAGTCAATCAAGTACTTTTAAACTGTAACTACTGTAACACAGGAAATAAAGCAGCCAGTTTGCGCGCAAGCTCCCACAGGTAAGATAACGAATGAATAGATTTGTTTGACCAGCAAATGTTGACAACAAACATCCTGCTGTTTTTAAAATAATGCCACGGAATCTGTTTCATCCACCGAAGGGGGCATGTGGACACTCCAGTTTAGACAGTGCCCGTGATAGTGCAGCACTCTTTCAGCATCGCCCCAGAGCTAGGATTTATGCTGAAGTCACTGGAATGCAGTGGGGACGCCTGAACCTACCAAACTCTGAGCAGGCAAGTGCTACATTTCATGCGACCTGGCGTGTTCAGGGTCACTTTGAGTCATCAGCCTTATTGCGTCTGTTAAACTGTTTTTCCAGGTTGTCAAGATTGCAGATACATATTTACAAAATATTATCCTTTAGCTTGTGAAAGATTCAAAAATCAACAGACAGGAATAATGTCTCCTTAAGAATTCAATGGGTAAAATAAATAGTTGCCAGTCAGTACATTAGTCATATACATACAATACATACAAGGGGAGGTGATAACTACTGGATATAACCATTCCCTATTACACAACAGTTCAACAAACAGACTCCTAAAATTTCAAAGCACACAGCTTTTCACTTAGCAGGGCTTGTACTCTTTACATAAAATAATCTGAATACAATTGCAATTGTCCATTTAAAATTTATGCAAAATTTTCTGTGGGAGAAATACTTTGCGGGTGATCAGCTAAAGCAGGTGAAGCTGCTTATTTACATAGTAGGTGGATTCATGTTTGCTCATTATTTTCTACCTGGCCTGGGCACATTCCCAAAAACACGTTATAAATAGGTGTGTGATGTTTGCTCAGGTAATTCCACCCTGGAGGAAAATACCAGCAGATGAATTGAATTAACTGTGAAGGGCTCTTCTTTCTTTATCTTCCATTACCCTAGATTTCCTTCATTGTTTAAATCTTACTTTCTCTTGGTTGTTGAAAACCTCTTTTGCATTGAGTAAAATAACTCTCAATGAGTCACTGCAGACTGTATCTTCAGGATATACAGAAACGATTCGAATATGCAATGTAGAATTCCTGCTCAAATCCATTACTCAGCGCTACAATACGGATATTAAGAACCTTGATTTTCTTATTAGTGTTGTTTAAGTGTTGGTATTGATATAATGCAAAGTGGTAAATCTAGTCTCTGAAAAGCATAAGATGTGAGTTGCCTTTGACTGTACAAACAGGATCAAAGAGGCCACTGACTCTCCAAAGCCCCAGTTGTGCAAGGCAGTGGACACCAGCTAGTCACCATCACGCACACAATAGTTTCCTGCATCCAAAAGGAATTTCTTTGAAGACATTGCATAGGATCTGTTGTTTCATCAAGTGTCTCCCTCACTTTTGAAAAGGAGGTGAGATACGTGTGCCAACTCTTCAGAGGAAGGCATGCTATGACTTCTTCCAAACAAGCAGCTTAGAGGACACCCAGTGGGTCTCCCTCTGATATCAAGTCCTGGGGAGGTAGTTGAACCCGCTGAGAGCTGCTGGCCAATCAGAGGCCATTATCTCCCTTTGCTGGGGACTGCTACTGTAGAGGTTGTAGCCGTTGTCAGAAGGGTGACCGGGATCATGTGGAGCGAGGGGTAAAGTAAATGCTCAGTGGTGAGGAGGGATTTGCTGGAATTCGGATTCGTGGGGAGTCAGAAGCAAAGGTCCAGGAGTTGTGGCTCTCAAAGGGCACCCCACTGCCCCATGCCCATGCTGTTGATCAGACTCTGAGGGTCTTTGTCTGGGGGAGTCTCCCCACCAAGCCCTCACACCTCCCTGTTGCCAGGTGGACTGCACTCTTTGAACATTTGTGCAGGCTGCCTGCAGATAGGCCTATGTGGAGCCATGTTTGCCCAGCAGTAGTGTGAAGAGAGTTTTAAGCGATCAACAACAACATGGTTGGTGGCAGGGCAGGTAAGTTGAGCAAGGGTTTTCCAAAGGTGGCAGATTTAGATACACCACCTCCCACATTAAGTAAATCTCTCTCTTGGCATCTTGTCTTGTCAAAACTGGGAGCAAAGATTCTACTCAATATCCATGAAAAAATCCTGACATAAATGAGCAATTTGTAAGTGGTAATTGTGGCATGACACAATGGTTTAGTAATATGCTCAATCATTAGTTAGTCTTGCATGCTCTTTTTATCTGTAAAAATGTTGGAAATTGTATATTTACAGTGGGTTCTTCAATGGTTGAGTACAGTTGTATGCCATCTTATCCCTGCTGCATGATATAGGGTCTGTGCTATGAGGAGGAAGAAGAAGCAAAACAGGGTTGATCTCCATTAATTTATACCATTACCATTGTATATCTTATCAACCAGTCAGGGATTTGGAATGATTAAAATAGTGAAAGGGTTAAACCTTCGTGGATGAAAGAAAATCTGCAAAGGTCATTGTAAACAAGGAGAAAAAGGAAATAGAAATTAAAGTGAAGGAAAGATAAAATATCAATGTAGAATGGCTGTCAAAGTACTGTGCAACTACTTTCTAGAATGAGAGGTCATAGTTTTAGGATAAGGGGGAGCAGAAATTGGGAGAAGGAGGAATTACTTCTCTTGAGAGATCATGATTTTGTGGAATTCACTACCCCAGAGAGTGGAGGATGCCAGCACACTGAATAAATTTAAGGAGGAGATAGACAGGCCTGAAAGGTTATGGAGAGCGGGCAGGCAAGTGGAGTTGAAGCTGAGATCAGTCATGATTATATTGAATGGTGAAGCAGGCTCAAGGGGCTGAACTGCCTACTCCTGTTCTTAGTTCTTACGGTCTTATGATTTTGCCTTTTACTGCCCAGCACTTAACCTCCAGCCAAATTCATCGTCACCATGCCAGCTCAGAGAAATTGTACATCACAAACCTGTCAGCATTGAGAAATATCTCACTTCCTGCCTCAGGACCTTGTCTTTGTAATTCTTAGCTGCCTGATAATGAGGGTTCTGCCTTAGAATTTAAGAATTATGAACGTTTGGGAAATATCCTGCAGGCATTAACAACACAGAATGCTGCTGTAAACAACACACCAACAAGAGACTGAACATTATCTTGGGAACAAAGTTTAACTCGAATATAGATGGCTATTAAATTCACAAGAAAATCAATCGATTATGAAAAGTTTCATTTTTGATTCTCTGAGTTAACTGATCTCAACAGTTGAGGCATGATCACCATGGGTTACTCAAGTTTATGTTTAAAAATTATTGGTAAAACGTATTGGGACTATTGCAGAATCATTTAAGAGACATCAGTCCTTCCCCTTCATGCTGATATAATGTCAAAGCAAAAGAACATGATGGAAGGAAATTGACTGACATTTAGAAGATTTGATCTGATTTGTAAAATGTTCACATTGGTGTTTTGTCTGGCGACCTATATCTACAGCAGAAGGGAGTTTGTGTGTTTTCGTTCACTTTGACTACCTCCCTGGCTTCTAGGCCGTGTCTTGTCCTTCAGCAGAGATGATGAGAGAGGAAAGCTCACCTCTACATGTCCTGGCACCAGGTGCAACACCTTCCTTCAAATTATTTGATAAAACAATGTTTGGTTCATCCTAAAAATAGAATGGTCATTAAGGTCACTTTGCAAATCACGGAGTTTGGTTAGGAACAACAACTTGAAGTTCCTTTTAACTTGTTCCAAGTTATTCATTCCCGTTGTGGGTCCACATTTTGCTTTCCTGGAGAGGCCTTTGTGGGCTCCAATGATTCTTAGAATTCGTGAAATTAGTTGCAATCAACTGGACATGGCATCTGGTCAGCCAAAAAGCATCTCCCTCACCAGCAATTTCTCAAACCTCAAATGGCCAGCGTTCCAGAGGAGGACAAAGAAAATGATACAAAGACTCTCTGAAATTTTCCTTGTATTGTGGCAACATTGACTTTAAAGACTAGTAGGAGGTTACTATGAATCATTCTTAAAAGTGACAACACACCCCCCAGGCTGCCTTTATGGAGAGTAGCAGCTAAAAATGCTTCCCTCCAAATCATAGAATCCCTACAGTGCAGATAGAGGCCATTCAGCCCATCAAGTCACCACCCAGACCCACATTTACCATGGCCAATCTATCTAACCTGCACATCTTTGGTCTCTGGGAGGAAACTGGAACACCCAGAGGAACCCCTCACAGACACGGGTGAACATGCAAACTCCACACAGAGAATTGCCCAAGGCTGGGATTGAACCTGGGTCCCTGCCACTGAGCCACCATGCTGCCCTTTTGCTGTGGGTCTTAATGACCATACCTACAGGTCAGTGTTTGTCCCAGTCGTGGTCTTGAAGGTGAGTTTGGCATGGTGCAGTCTCAAAGCTCTATCATGGTCATCACTACACTGACAGGGACTGGGGTCAGCTAATAGGGTCAGTCTGAACACCTTTCTGGCACAATTCCAAGGTGATATGATGTATGGCCTAATGCAGTGACAAGCAGATTCTGACATTTATTTCTTCAAACAATGTTGATTGGAGCAGAGTTTACTCACAACAAATTGTTTGCGCTGAACTAGTTATAAAAACAGATCAGAATAGCAACAATTCAGTGTTGTACTTAATAATTCTTAAAAACACTTGGGACAAGGCCATAGCTAGTAACACACTGTGTGCCTGTTCTAAGAACACCATAACGTAAACAATCCTATCACATGACTTTTAAAGAAATAGATTATTTCTATTTTAACAACAAATTCTTCGGCTACACAGATCAGGTACTGAAATAGACACAGTTCTCCAACATCTAGGGATAACTTTTCCGTTATTGAAAATTGCATTGATCTTTTATCATTGAAGAAGCTTCTCTCCCAGTTACCTGGTGATAACAAGATGAATCATTGATTTGGAATGTGATCACTCGGAAAAACAGAACAGTTTATCTTAAAGCCAATTTCAAAAGTGAAAATAAATTCCAAAGCCTGGCTTAACAATCACCTATCGATATGAGTAAGAGGTTAATCAGGGGTTAATCAATGATTGCAGCATTTCATGGAGGCAGCTCACCACCACCCCATATGGTAATCAGGGAATCAGTAATAAATGCATGGCCCAGCTGGTGATGCCCTCATCCCATGAAAGAAAGCAGAAATATAATCTGCATACATCCATGGTATTTTCTCCTATGTAGTTTTCTCCTCATCTTTCTTGAAGACTTCAAGTGCATTTTACAGTAATCCTTCAGTTGACACAAGTAGCCATTCTTCATGTGTGAGTCTTTATTGTGTTTGGCTGAAGGCAATTCAATCTTGAAGCCATCAAACTTGTGTGTAATCCTGTTCTCCATTCAAATACACACTGACGCAGCGCATTGATTTGATCTATTCCAGACTCTTAGCAATATAGATACAAATGAGCTTTACCTCCAATTCACCAAAAACAAAAATAAAGACTGTCACTTCATCTGGGCCCCTACCAACTCACCTTGATCTGTCCTCTCTCAGTCCCTTCAAGCCACTTTAACTACTTATATTTCACAGACATATGTTACTGAAATGATTTGTGTATATTCCAATAAGCAGAGAGAACCTAAGTTTTTCTGTTCTAAACATTAGCACTTCAAGGAGCAGTTTAACTGGAACTGCAGTCCTTAAGAGAGACTAAGGAATTACAGTCTGAGATCAGTGAAGTATGTGAATTATTAACAGTCATAGATTCTGTCTCTCACAGCCATGTTCCCAAATTTGCCCTCCAATGTGAGAAGTCCAGTGTTAGAAGGAGTTTGTCAAAGGCTGGTTGCCCTTCCTAATGCTTTCGGACAACAATTAGCATTTAGTCTTTCCATTCTGAAAGGCTATGTCCAATAGGTGACCTTTTAACACACAATAGTGAAAAAAATCCTATAAACACAATTATGTGAATAGGTCAATGAGCCCAAAATGGTATTTTGAATTGGTATCAGGAATCCTTTTCACACAAAGGTCGATCAACGCTCAAATGGTCTCTGGCAGTAGGTGAATTAAGTTGGGCCGAATGGCCTAGCTTCTTTGTAATTGCCCTGTGATCAGGATTCAATCCCACAGATCACCTCTTAGAGAAGGAAACTGCATATTGTTTGCTGCTGCACCTCAGCGATGACAGAAACACAAGGTGCCAACATCAAGGATGTCACCCAGAGCTGGATAGATGGGTTTTGCTCTGGTCATGGTGACTTTTTGTTCGACATGAACATGGCATTGAAATAAACCATGCACCCACCCCAGCCTCTACACCTAACACTCGACAGGAAAGTTCGCCCACTCCTCTAGCCAGGTGTTCATTTCCAAGTGTCAATAAGAATTTGTAAGAACTCCCTGAGGTCAATTTTCTTTCTAACCCTTTATCAATGTAAATTTATCTGTTAATAATTTGATCATGTGTCCCTTTGACTCAGACATGCAACATAATTCAGAGTAATTTTCTGGATTTGCTTTTTCAAACCACTTCGACCTCTTCTGGAAATTCGACAAGATATTTCAAACCGTTGTTTGACCCTGTGGAATCCTGGAACAGAACACCTACTCCCATCTAAAAGTGTGGTAAATTTAAGTTCTTGACCAATAAACAAAGACATCATCTTTACATGAAACATAAAGCTCAGTATGTGTTAACTGTACTCCAAAAAGACCGGTAGGTGGATCTACAGCAAAGGACTACATTTGTCCCATATGAAAGCATCTCCTGCTGAACCTGTATTTCACACTTTTCACAAGGGCGGCTATTTACCTCCCCCATATCTTCCCCTTTATATGGTACTGACAGTCTGGCCATCAGCCAAGTTTCTGTAGCCTAATCCAATGTCCACTCATCCTGGGTGAGCTTTGAGAGTTGGCACCAACAAGCTATTAATCTGTGTGATGCCTCATAGCCAAGCTGAATCCCGTGCTTGTGTGATGCAAACATACATATACTTTCCAACACTTAGACCAGATGGCCAGAACCTGGTCTCTCTGATCCTGGCCCTACTCTGACTGAGATCAGTCAAACTCAACACAGACTGAGGATTGGAACAAAGACTTCCTTGGGCTGTTCTACCATACCCAGTGATCCATTGGAAAAACTCACATTTGCACTACTAATGATCAGCTATCTCCTACTTGTTTCATACAGCACATGCTTTCCACACTGAATGTGGTAAAGACAAAACAAATACCCATCCTTAGGACAGCTGTCCACATTGGAGGCATGTCAAATTGCATTTATTGTCAAAGGGATTAGACTACTCATGTAGGAGAGCAGGAATAGAATGTGACCCACATCTATGGATTTGATGCAATATCGTAGAGGGAAATACAGGAGATAATGAAGTTTTTCTGGTTACATTCGGTTTATAACCTCAGACAAGCTCTCTGTTTTTGGTTTTGGCAAGTGCAGGGCTATCACTCGTGTATAAACTCATAAAGGAAAAATAATACTGTGCTATAAGAATAAAGCAAAGGAGTAGGTCTAATTGCATAACTCCTTCAAAGTGCCTGACTGGCCTCCTGTGCTGGAGTATTCTGTAAACCAATGCCACTTAAGTCTTTATTGCACCTTTCTTTTGATTTATAAGATCTATAAACTCAGGCACTTTTGAATAGACCAAGTTAAACTTAAGCAGTTAAGTTACACTAAGACAAAGTTTAAGCCTGCATATAATTTATTCTGATCAATACAAAAGGCAGAAGACCATTAAAAAAATTGCAACGTGCAGTGAAAAGTAATCCAGCAGGTTTTGCCAGTTAATACTCTGTCCTTCCTAATTTATTACATTTAAAATCACTTCAGGCCCTTGCTATATTGAGCTGCTTTAATACAGTTTATCTGCTTTTCATGAATGGATGTTGATAGACATCAGACTTACCTCCACTCAGCACCTTTCTCCTTGTGAAAAAAAAGTAAAAGAGTTCTTTGTATCCACCGTCGGATTGCTTGGCTGAGGACTGTGTCTGGTACGGCTCCACAATACACCTTGTACTGATGTTTCCTGTCTGGTTATAGCAGCTGAAGGCAGTGGCTGAATTTATAATCACACATTGTTTACCTGTACAAACACAATAGGCTTGCATCAGTTGACTTTTTGTGTATCCCAGCCAGTGATTAACTCTTCAATACATTTTTTGCTTAATTCAAGGAAGCAAGTTGAGACTGAAAACTATTTTGCCTCTTTGATGGGGTTGGGGATCGGGGTAATGAGAGGACCTCCCTCTGGGTCTGCCCTTGGGTAAAGATAGCCATCTAAAGGTTCGGAGTGGACATGATCCTTGGGGGTGGTCCCTCTGGCTAGAGTGGTAATGCCAACACCTCAGTCTGGTTGTAGAGGGGGTGCATGCCGTGTCTGGCTGCATACCTGAGATTTTCCCCAAACAACAGATTCAACAGGAACTGGACTGTGCTGTGGGGATGGGAAATACTATTACTTTCAAATAACATTACTATTGACTAATATTATTCTTAATTAATATTTCTATTTTGAAATGAAATGTTTGTATTTATAAGATTCTTTCCATGAATATTTCCATGTTCAGTCAGCAGTCAGGAAGGCAAACACAATGCTTGCATTCATTTCAAGAGAGCTACAATACAAGAGCTGAGGCTGTATAAGGTTCAAGTCAGATCTCATTTGGAATATTATAAGCAGTTTTGTGTCCTTTATCTAAGGAAGGATGTGTTGACATTCGAAGTAGTTCAGAGGAGGTTTAGAAGAATGATCCTGAGATGAAGGGCTTGTCATATGACAACTGGTTGAGGACTCTGGGTCTGTACTCAATGGAGATTAGAAGGATGAGGGGGAATCTGATTGAAATTTACAGAATATTGAGAGATCTGGATAGAGTGGACATGGAGAAGATGTTTCCATTTGTAGGAGACATTAGGACGCGAGCAGTGAAGGGATGACCCTTTAGAACTGAGATGAGGAGAAATTTCTTCAGCCAATCTGTGGAAATCATTGCCACAAAGGGCTGTGGTGGTCAAGTCATTAAGTATATTTAAGATAGAGTTAGATATGTTCTTGATTAATAAGGGGATCAAGGGTTTCTGGGAGAAGGTAGGAGTCATAGAGTTGTACAGTATGGAAACAGACCCTTCAGTCCAACTTGTCCATGCCAACCAGATATCCTAAATTCATCTGGTCCCATTTGCCAGCATTTGGCCCATACCCCTTTAAACCCTTCCTATTCAAGTACCCATCCAGGTGCCTTTTAGATGTTGTAATTGTACCAGCCTCCACCACTTCCTTTGGCAGCTCATTCCAAACATACGCCACCCTCTGTGTGAAAAATTTGCCTCTTAGGATGCTTTTATATATTTCCCCTCTTACCTTAAAGCTATGTCCTCTATTTTGGACTCCCCTATCTTAGGAAAAAGACCTTGGCTATTCACCCTCTCCATGCTCCTCATGATTTTATAAACCTCTATGAAGTCACCCTCAACCTCTGACGGCTCCAGAGAAAATAGCAACAGCCTATTCAACCTCTCCCTATAGCTCAAACTCTCCACCCTGGCAATATCCTTGTAAATCTTTTCTGCACCCTTTCAAGTTTAACGACATCTTCCCTTTGGCAGGGAGACCAGAACTGAATGCAATATTCCAAAAATGGCCTAACCAACGTCCTGTACAGCCGCAACATGACATCCCAACATGTATACTCAATGAACTGACCAACAAAGGCAAGTGTACTAAACACCTTCTTCACTACCCTGTCTACTTGTGACTCTACCTTCAAGGTACTATGAACCTACACCACACGGTCTCTTTGTTCCATTTTAAAAACACATCAGCCATGATCAAATGGCAGAGCAGACTCAATAGGCCAAATGGCCTAATTCTGCTTCTATATCTTATGGTCTTATGATAACCAGGCATATCAAAGTGTTTTATGGTAAATAAAATTGCGACATGGTGGATCAGTGGTTAGTACTGCTGCCTTGCGAAGCAGGTACCTGCATTCAATTCCAGCCTTGGGCAATTGTATAAGTGGAGTTTGTGCATTCTCCCTGTGTCTGCATGGGTTTCCTCCCACAGTCCAAAAATGAGCCGGTTTGATGGATCAATCATGCTACATTGCCCATGATGTGCAGGCTAGGTGGATTAGCCATGGGAAATGCAGGGTTGCCGGGACGGAGTAGGTCTGGATGGGATGCACTTTGGAGGATCAGTGTGGTCTTGATGGGCCAAATGGCCTGCTTCCACTCTGTAGGGATTCTATGAAAGTACTTTTTGATGTGTAGTCACTGTTGTAAAGCGGGAAATGTTAGTCCTTTATTTGTTGTATCCCTCTGAAAGAGTTACACTCATGCTTTTCTAATCTCACTGGGACAACCCGGAGTCTCCTTATCAAATTACGTATGAGAAGCATAGATGGTGCATGAATAGAAATGGACTGAATTTAGAGAACTGGCAATTCATGCAGAGAGGGGAGATTGAAATAGCACCAAGAAATGGATACATGGGGACAATTCCTTTTAAATGAAGAGGATTGAAAGAGCAGATTGTTGTAAAGTATCTAGCTTGAAAGGAATGGGAGAGGAAGTGATTAAAACTGTAAAGAGATAGTTAATTGCAATCTAAGTAGGGGCCTTTAAACACCTAGAGAGCATAGGAATAAAGAGTTCAGAAAGGAGTTCCACAATTTACACTCTTCATGGATAGAATAGATTAGGAAGAAAACTGGGAGGGAGGTGCTTCGCTGGTTCTTGATGAGCAGAAACTGGGTGCAAGAATCTTAAAGTTATTGCAGGTAATTTCACTCCCAATCAGCTTGACCAAGCATCACTCAGCAGCTGGAGAACCTGGTAGTTTAGGTCACTGGGGCTTTGATTGATATGGAAATCTGGGTTCTGTGACGTAGATAGGATCCCGATCGTCATGTGGGAGTTGAGTAGCACTGTGTAAGCTACTGTCAAAAAGGACAAGACCACAGACAACACAGTGTGGAGCTGGATGATCACAGCATCAGAGGAGCAGGAAAGTTGACGTTTTGGGTAGGGACCCTTCCTCAGAAATGGGGAGGGGCACTGGAGCTGGGAAATAAATAGAGAGAGGAGGGATGGGGCTGGGGAAGGTAGGTGGGATGGTGATAGGTGGATACAGGTAGGGAGTTGTGTGAATTGGTCAGTGAGATGGGTGGGGTGGATAGGTGGGAGAGAGGATGGACAGGTTGCATCAGGTCAAGGAATCGGGAGGGAGGATGAGTGGGGCTGGGGAAAGGTAGGTGGGATGGTGACAGGTTGGATGCAGGTAGGGGCTAGTGGGGATTGGTTGGCGGGAAGGGTAGAGTGGATAGGTGGGGAAGAAGATGGACAGGTTGTGTCAGGTCAAGGCGGCAGGATTGAGAGGGAGAGTTGGACATGGGATGAGGTTGGGAGTGAGGAGATTTTAAAACTAGTGAATTCTCTGTTAGGGCCATCGGGCTGTAGGCCCCTGAGGCAGGATATGAGGTGTTGCTCCTCCAGTTTGCGGATGGTGACATTGTGGCACTGGAGAAGTCCGAGGATGGACATGTCATCAAGGGAGTGGGAGGGGGAGTTAAAATGGTTGGCGACCAGAAGGTGTGGTCGTTTGTCGCATACAGAGCGCAGGTGCTCTACAAAATGGACCCCAAGTCTATGTTTGGTCTCATCGATTTAGAGGAGGCCACTTCGGGAGTGACGGATACAGTAGACCAAGTTGGAGTATGTACAGGTCGTATATGAAAGCTTTGCTCTGGGCCTTGAATGGAGGTGAAGAAGGAGGTGTAGGGGCAGGTATAGCACTTCCTGCGGTTGCAGGGAATGGTGCCGGGTGTTGTGGGGTTAGTGGGAGTGTGGAGCGGATGAGGGAGTCGTGGAGTGAGCAATCCCTATGGAAGGTAGATAGGTGTGGGGAGGGAAATATCTCTTCAGTCTTGGGGTTGGATTGTAGGTGGCGAAAGTGCTGGAGAATGGTTTGTTGGATGCGGAGGTTGGTGGGTGGTGTGTGAATTACTTTAATGGATCCAAAAGGAGTTGGATTGCTGTGCAAGAATTATAATTCTTCTTCTTACTCTACATTCAAAAGCCTCAACCCTAACCCCTTGGCAACATACTTTGCTATTGACCAGCAATAATTAGAATCCACCCAAGTAGAATGAGTCATGGCTGGAATTTTCAATTTTCTCAATTTATAGGGCTTAATTTTCTGGTACATCTTCCTCATGACTCTTTCAGTTCCTTGCCATTAGCTGTATTGCTGTTGATGAGATTGGAACAGTTTGCTAATATACTGTTCATATTGTAACATATTTTCCCTCTGGGGTTGTATAAAAATTGTATTGACATTTGATGTGTGCCAAATCTCAGGGGTTAATTCCACAATTTCAATGAAACCATGCAAAATGCTTTAGACAGCTTTGTAATTTAAACTATCAATTTAGCCAATATGTGACATAAGACATGCAGGCTTATTGTGGTGAAAATAATACCAGTCTCTCCGGCTCTTCTCCCTCTTGGACAAATACATTTCATTCAAGGTGTTGCAACTTTTAACATTCTGACTGGACCGATTTGCTATCTGAGTTGGAATGTGAATCTTGCACATTCCGCTGAGATTAAAATCCAACTTGTCATGATGCAAGAAGTGGACAAGAAAGAGACCAATTTTTATCTCAATGAATGGATGAGAAGTTTTGTACAGAATGGGATGAAAATAAGTGGCAGAGGAGTTGAGGGAGAGTTCTTGTAACTCTGCCCAAAGCCATTCAGAAATTTACACCATGAATTTTGTTTGAGGTTTTAGAAAATGCTTAGCTGATTGACAATGTTATTGAACATAAGTTCCAATACCCCAGAGTTTGGAGTCCAATGACTTTTATTCTTTCATGGGTCTTGGGCATCACTGGCTAATTATATATGCTTATTCTTAAATAATCTTTAGAAGGTCGTGGTAAGCCACCTTCTTGAACCTCTGCTGTCCATGTATATTAATTATACCTGAAGTGCTGTTAGTGAGGGATTCCAGGATTTTGACCTAGTACCAGAAAAGGAATGGTGATATATTTCCAAGTTAAGGTAGTGAGTGGCTTTCAAGGGAAATTGCATATGGTTGTGTTCCTATGATTCTGCTGCTGTTATCGTTCCAGGCTATACAGTTTGTTTCTGGATGGCCAGATTGAAGCGGACTTAGTGGGCTACTGCAGTGCATGTTGTAAATGGTACACACTTCTGCAACTTCTGACTGGAGCTTTGATGATGGAGGAAGTGAATGGTGAAAGTGATGGATGTGGTGCCAATCAAGTGGACTGCTTTGTTCTGGATTCTGTCATATTTCTTGAGCGTTGTTGGAGCTACACTCAGCCAGGCAAGTAGAACATATTCCATTATACTCGTGACTTGTGCCTTGTAAGTGGTCCACACAGGTTTTCGAAAGATGGGAGTTGAAGGATTCCTAGCCTCTGACCTGCTCTTGTAACAAATGTTTGGCCCAGTTCAGTTTCTGATCAATGGTATCCCCCAGGTCTTTGATAATGGGGAATTCAGCAATGGCAATGCTAAGATTGTTAGATTCTCTCTTGTTGGCTCTTAACCTAGGAGATTTTAAAACAGAAATGACATGGTAAACCACGGGACTTTTAATTTAATTTATCTTCTTTTCATCTGTCACACTTCAATTATATCTCTGATCTAGTGGAAGAAGGGGCAGCAAATCCATTTTGGATTGCTGTTGACCAAGTTAAACATTTGTGCAAATTGTCCGTTGTTATACTCAGCAAAACTGAGATTGTGCCAGAAACCCTCAATTTTTATTAAAAAATGATGAAATCAGCTGTAAGTCCTGAGAAATAAAATAGAGTAAAAACATAGCAGAAAGCTCTGATTATAGATCAGAAGTGCTTTACTTCAATGGCAAATCAAACTAAATAACTTAATTCTCACAGGAGAGAAATATTCTCAATTTTGCAGGAAGGTCTCACAACAGGAGCAAAATGTCCCCATAAATCTTTTAGATAAGGATGCAGCAAAAACAGGACTGGCTATTCTGTACTGATTACTTTTTCAAAATAACCAGAAAATGAAATTAGTTCTGATGAAAGGTCATTGATGTGAGTGCTGACTCTGTTTCTTTCTCCACAGATGCTGCCGGAATTGTTGAGCATCTTTATGTTTCAGAAAATTAACCACTGCCCACGTGCTTCAATTCCTCCACACGTAAATACACAAACGCTTTGGTGAAGCTTATTTGAACAGATTAGCTGGCTGGTGCATTGGTACAGCATAATCTGACACTTGATCCTATCAGACATTGTGTTGTAGGTGTGTCTGATATTTGTTACTGATGGACAGTGGAGTCTGTCAGAGACAGGAATGTGCCAGAAATTCAACTTAAAAAAAGGATTATGGAATATGAAGTGTTGGCTTCAAGCTGGTATTGCCAACTCGAACTCAAATAATTCCTGGAAGTACAATCAGATGAGATAGGTTTACAAATGATACATGACACAGAAATAGGCCATGATCCAATATATCTGGGCCACTTTATATGTGCTACTCTCATCTTTTTGAGAGAATGGTTACAACTCTGGATAATAAATGACTTCCTTTCAAATGCCTCAATTGAAGCTGCCTCTACCATGCTCTCAAGCAGTCTATTCCAGATCCCAACCACGCACTGCATGAAAAAGATTTTACCCATCTAGCTATTGCTTAGTTCATGGTTCTGAAGGGGTTAATTTTCATGTTACATTGGCTATGCCTGTTCTGTTGAAGTCAGAACCTTGGAAGTTTCACAAGTGATGGGATGCTTTTGGTGAACATTCCTCTCTTCAACGTCATTGCCACCATTCTTCCACATCACTGAGAGGACAATGTTAGATTTACAAAGACCAATGACATGGTGTAATCCACTACGACCAGCAGTTGACATATTAGCATGTTCACTCTGCATGCATTGCATATAAATGAAGAAAAAAATTGCAAATGAAATGTAGCTGGGATTTGCAAATGCTTGCTTAATATTCATATCCCTGTAATGTTCTAGTGTCCAGCAGACATGGATCACACTTTTGCCTATCAAAGTGACATTGGCTCTGCCCATCGTGGACATTGTTGTAATCATTTCCATTTGCACCTCCCATCTAGAGAATGTCAAATGATGGTAAGAAATGCAGCTCACAGTGGGCACTGGGCCCTGCTTGGTAGTCATGGTACACCCCATCTCCCCACCCTCAGTCTCCATGTCCTCTTTCACCTCACTCTATCCCAACTGCCCATATCCATCCTTCACCCTCTTACAGAGATCCACCCAATTAAAGTTAATCTCTAAATGTCCTCCCTGCCCCTGAACCTCAACATTATGCCTCAAGATGTCCACCCTGCTTCTCTATGCAAGCCCTGTGGAGGTTACAGTGGTGTCCACTGCTAGAAACCCCTTTCCATATCCTACCATGCCTTTCAATGCTGTCCCACCTCCCGTCAAATGTTGTGGATCTCCCCCCGTCACTGTCCTAGTCCCCACTACAATAAAAGCCTCTGTTTCCAACCCCAGTCTTGACTCCCTCAACAGTTTTGGCAGTGATCCCCTGTTGTCCCTACAGGCCATGTCAGCACCCTCCTTAAAGACTATATTCACTCCTTACCTCTCACTGAGCTCCATACATCTAGATATGACTGACCAGAGCCCTGACATCTGTCAGTGCAGCTCCCCGAATGACAATGCATGACTGCTCCTCATGGTCTGTTGCCCACTCCTTGGACTGTTGTCAGACTGATCCCTAAAGGTGAGTAGCCAAAGCAGACAACTGACTGTGATCAAGCCCCTGATTGTGAGCAGTGTCTGTGGCTAACAGTGCCGAGACCCCTGCCAACAGCTTCCTCCTTTGACTGGACTGAGGACTATCTCCCACCCAGTTTCTGACAAGATCATTTGGTTGAATACACATGGAGTGTGTTACCTGTGCAGGCAGCTGGCACATGCTATAGGTGCTAAGCTGAGGTCTTGTTATGATGCACAGCAAGATGTCCCTCCAACAACCAACCATCCCCTCCCCAGACAGATCCCCACTGACAAGCAACCTGTCTAGTGTCTGCACAAAGCAGCACATCAAGACAGAAGCACTGATAACTTTCAGCTCTGGCTAAGAGGCGCAGCAACTCATGGGTGTTGTGTAAATGCAGGTAGGCACTAAGTGAATGGGCACTAAGAGAAGAACTGACGGCCCTGAGCTGCAGCCAGGTCTAACCTGTGAGTTTATCCCTGCTGCAGCATTCAATGCTAGTTGCTGGTGCACCCTGCAATGTGGATTCATCCTTCCTAATGTTCTCCCAGTGTACCAGAGAAGAGCCACGATGAAGGATTGGCAAATGTCGGAAGCCAATGTCCATGGATACAGGGTGTGTGTGGCTGTTGTCCATGGATTGTGCACTGAGTTGCTGTTTGAAGCTGAGCAACATGAAAACTGGAGAGATATGAAGTGAAATGGGAAAAGTGATAACACTTCCTAACAGAGATAGTAGGACCTGCAGATGCTGGAGAATCTGAGATAACAAGGTGTAGAGCTGGATGAACACAGCAGGCCAAGCAGATCATAGGAGCAGGAAGGCTGATGTTTCGGGCCTAGACCTTTCATCAGAAAAGGGGGAGGGGAAGGGGATTCTGAAATAAATAGGGAGAGAGGGGGAGGCGGATAGAAGATGGATAGAGGAGAAGGTAGGTGGAGAGGAAACAGACAGGTCAAAGAGGCGGGGATGGAGCCAGTAAAGGTGAGTGTAGGTGGGGAGTTAGGGAGGGGATAGGTCAGTCCAGGGAGGACGGACAGGTCAAGGGGGCGGGATGAGGTTAGTAGGTAGGAGATGGGGGTGTGGCTTGAGGTGGGAGGAGGGGATAGGTGGGAGGAAGAACAGGTTAGGGAGGCGGGGACGAGCTGGGCTGGTTTTGGGATGCGGTTGGGGGAGGGGCGATTTTGAAGCTTGTGAAATCCACATTGATACCATTGGGCTGCAGGGTTCCCAAGCGGAATATGAGTTGCTGTTCCTGCAACCTTCGGGTGGTATCATTGTGGCACTGCAGGAGGCCCAGGATGGACATGTCGTCTGAGGAATGGGAGGGGGGAATATGAGTTGCTGTTCCTGCAACCTACGCTCGGTTCACAATAAACAACTGCACCTCCCAGTCGCGAACCATTTCAACTTCCCCTCCCATTCCTCAGACGACATGTCCATCCTGGGCCTCCTGCAGTGCCACAATGATGCCACCCGAAGGTTGCAGGAACAGCAACTCATATTCCGCTTGGGAACCCTGCAGCCCAATGGTATCAATGTGGATTTCACAAGCTTCAAAATCTCCCCTACCCCTACCGCATCCCAAAACTAGCCCAGCTCGCCCCGCCACCCTAACCTGTTCTTCCTCCCACCTATCCCCTCCTCCCACCTCAAGCCACACCCCCATCTCCTACCTACTAACCACATCCCGCCCCCTTGACCTGTCCATCCTCCCTGGACTGACCTATCCCCTCCTTATCTCCCCACCTACACTCACCTTTACTGGCTCCATCCTCGCCTCTTTGACCTGTCTGTTTCCTCTCCACCTATCTTCTCCTCTATCCATCTTCTATCCGCCTCCCCCTCTCTCCCTATTTATTTCAGAACCTCCTTCCCCTCCCCCATTTCTGATGAAGGGTCTAGGCCCGAAACGTCAGCCTTCCTGCTCCTATGATGCTGCTTGGCCTGCTGTGTTCATCCAGCTCTACACCTTGTTATCCCACACTTCCTAACAGACTCAGGGTATGTGAAGGGCTATACAGAACACAAGACTGAATTTCGGGAGGTGAAAATTCTTAAGATACAGCATTACCTGAAAATTAAAAATTAAGGCTGAAGCTGAGAAAATTAAGAGACTATTATGTTCAGGGATCTGATTTCAGATTATGTTATTAACAGACAAAACTCAAAGAAAGAACAATTTGAAACAGAAATTGCTGAAAATGCTCAGCAGGCCTGGCAGTTTCTGTAGAGAGAAAGCAGAGTTAATATTTTGGGTGCAATCACTCTTCTTCAGAGCTGCACTTGTTCTGGAAGATTTTGATAATTACTTCAATTTAAAAAAATGAAAATTCTTGACCAAACAAGATTTAACAGTTGAGTTCAGCATCCAGGAGAATCCATAGACAGTTTCATTAATTACCTCAACAGGTTAATGGAAAACTGTGAATATGAAGCTTTGAAATCAGAATTCATACAATACAAAACTATTATTTGATTTCATCTTTTGATGAAACTTTGTCAGAATTATTACAGTCCAAAAAAGATTTAACTTTAGATAAAGCTATTCAGATCATGCTGGAATCAGAAATCAGACAGATTCATCGACAGATCATGACAGGAAATGACCAACACTATTTCAAGAGGACAGCAAAGTCTATTAACTTTTTAAGGTATGGATGCTCTTAAGAGGCACTTGAGAAGCCTACACAGGAAACAAGCCAAATGCGTAGCATTAAAAACAAACATTGTCGGTGCTTTGGGAAAACAAGGCCTAATAGGAACAATCTCCAGTCATCACTAAGAAGCACTACATTTGCAAAACTGTAGGTCACTTCTAGAATATGTGCAGAAGTAAGACATAGTTTCAGAAGAGTGAAAGTGCTGTTCGTCACATATGTAAAGAGGTCTGCACAGTAAACACCAATGACCATTCAAAATGATACCTGCAATTGATAAATATATTTCCATTGGAGAAGGCACCAGAAGTTTTCCCAGCTAATACAGATGAAGCAGAAGAGACACAACTTGTCCATACCAATATACATTCTGTTGACTTTATGTTTGATACAGGAACAAATGCTAATATTCCATCAGACGAGTTACCAAGGCCATAGAAGCACAAGTTACATCCAATAGAGATAAACAACATGATGCAGGTAGAATAATTGCCATAGGAATGCTATAAGTTACACAACAGTGCAACACATATAATTGTGTTGAAAATATGAATGTTGCTCATGTTACTGCCAGATCTGGAGCAAGGTTCCCCAATTTGTCACAGTTCTAGATGAGATCCCAAAATTTTAAGGTCCTGGGTGAGGAGGGATAATCTAGTTCACCTTCTTTAATCATCTGTCCCCTCAGTTACTCAGAACAAAGTTAATTTAGAAATAGATCCCTTCCCTTGTTGAAATCTTTCTCCCATACCCAAATGAACTAATGTTTTAAAAGCAGCCAGTTTTCTTGAATTAACAAAAGGTTTATTAATTATTAAACACAAGAATTAGTAACACAACAAACACTCACACAGAGATTAGAAATAATAAGAGAGTCCGAAAAGATAAACGTTAGCCGATAGCATTGATATTGGTACTAGAGCAGTTGATTTCAATATTCTTAGATCTACAGGTTGTTTGAGACTCTGTTATTCCGATTCCTTTTGACCATGACTGAATTCCAGCATTTGGTTTGAGAGCGAGAGACTTTTTGTTATCGGTTTCTTTTTGTCTGGTTTGCTAGCTAGCTGGATACTAGTGCTCAGAATGAGACATTCACTTTTACCTGCAGCATAAGGGTGACTGTTAGTGATTGGAACCAGGTGGATCTTGTTGACTACAAGATCCTTGATTGGGGTTGTTAATCTGGGCCAATCAGGGAGCCCTGGCTGACCAATATAAACAGGGAATTGGGGTCGTTATGGCTGACTGCCTGTCCCTCTTCCGTAGCTATGTCTGCACCCAGGTGTCCCTGGAGAGGGAGCACGCGGTGTGTTTGGCACTCTCGATGCCTTTCAGGAGAGGTGGGCACCACAGGGAGTGGACTGCTTTATTTCCCCCATAAACTCTACTTGATATGATCCCTACCCTCCCTCTCACTATTTTTCCACATAGGCATTGCCCCTAGGGTCTCTGCTCAATACTGATGCTTTGATCACATGGGTGCTTTTCCTCGTGGTGGTATTTAAAAAAGTTATTTGCACACCTGGCAAAAAAAATAAAAAAAAATAAGTAAGGGTTTTTGAATCTCCTCAGTTCAGGGGACGGACTCTGAGCTGGCTGGCCATAGCCAATGTACTGTACACAAGTAAATAAAGGGTGACTAGGTAACAGGATACCGACCTCGGTGCAGATATTTCAGTGACTATGAGAAAGTTCTTTGATTTTAAACTTGACAACACACAAATGCTCATATCCAACTGGTATACACTAAAATGCTCAGCAGAGGTGAAATTTACTTTTTAACCCTTACCCTTGTGCATTTTTCAAAGGGAAAAGCACAAAATGTGCCTGCAGTTTGGGACATAACCCACAAGAGGGTGACTCGTTATTGAGCAGGATGTTGTCCCCATTCATTATCTTTGGAATCAGAAGAGATCACAGTTCGGTCCATTTTGACTTTTCTCTTCCTCCTTTGAAGAGTTTTTATTTGAAATTCTCTTACACCTTTAGGTGTGACATTCTATGAGTCCCTCTATCCAGACAGCTACATCAACATTTTGGAATTATAAGTTAAAAGTGTCCATAGTACTTTACAGTCTGTGATCTGTGGTCATTAAATTCACACTCAATCAACTGCACTTTTAAGCCTATACGAACTTCTCAACCCCAATTCCATCAAAAAATTTAAAGAAGGTCAATAACTTCCCAGAGAACAACTGGTCCATAAAGAAGAAAAGTCTGTCCAAACAATGTTTAATAGATTCATGTGAAATAGAAAAAGGTCCTTTGGCCCATTGTGTCTGCACCGACATAAATACAACAAAAAGTGCACTAATCCCAAATTCCTGCACTTATGCCATGAACTTGAATGTTATGATATTTGTCCAAACATTTTTTTAAAGATTGTTTTTAGAGGTTTCCAGCCTCCACTACCTTCCCAGGCAGTGCATTCCAGATTCCCACCACCCCCTGTTGAGTGAAAAAGTTTTTTTTAGCAAATCCGCCCTCCAAGAAAAGGTTAGCAATACTTTCAGGCCTTTATGCAAGATGACAAAGTAACATGCACTTTGTTGGTGTACCTAACGTCTAATTTAAGGTAGAAATATAAATGCATTTGAGGGGAAACGAGATGAACATTTCAGGGAGAAGTGAACAGACAGTTATGATGGCAGGTTTACATTTGTTAAAGGCAACTCATGTTTAACTAATTAAAAGAATTTACTGAGCTTCCTAGACTCATGTTGGAACCCAAACAGGAGAAAGAATCAGGTAAGTTCACTGATGTTGGCCTAAGAGATAGCAACATAGAGGAAGTCACAGGTTCCACATGTCTAGTGGAAATGTTCAATCCTGTGTCTTCTAAAACAGAACAGTCAATGTGAGTGACAGAGATAGTGCTGAGTGAGCATCAATCTTCCAGTAGCAAGACTGGGAATCTGAAAAGTTTATTCCAGCAGACATATGATCCAAAGGTCAGACTAGGGTCAAATGTCCATAAGCAAAACACCTATCATTCTTCCAAGTTCAAGGAGAGTTCAATCTGCAAAAAGTGTGAAATATCCAGACAGGATGAACAGTGAGGGGGTTGGCAGCGGTAGTGGAGAGGTGTAGATGGGGGAGTAGTAAATACGATCCACTTATATACATAATTGTGTAATGGTTAACTGTGGCAGAAATGCCTGAGAGGGGAGATGTTGAATACATGGTTCTGAAGAGTTAATGTTCATTCCACACATTCTACTGATGTCACACACAGCATGCGTGCGGAGACAACAAGTTCCACTCTAAAATTGGAGGGAGCAGATATATCTATAAATATATCCACCTCCCGAAGGTCCCAGTAATGATGCCTGAACACATGCAGTAAACCTTCTTCATACATTTTCAACTGTCATCTCTATCAATCATTACTAGATAGACCTAACACAAAGTGAAGACAACGGAGGACTGGAGGCAGTGAACTACCTCAAACAGACCTTAACCAGTACTACATACTGATGGAGGTTTTGGGTCACCCACAGATTTGGGATTGTGTCCTGTACAGCAACATTGAGGTTCACTAATGCACATTGGAACAGTAGGGGGCCTGAGACTGACCTCCAGAGTCTTTCTCCAGTCTCAAAAATAGTGCTACATTTTAATTCCTTGAACTCACAAAACTGTTGTGTGGCACTTTATGAAATACCTTTTTTGGAAGTCAATGTACATCAAATCAACAGCATTAACCTCATCAACCTTCTCTTGTTATGTTATTTTAAATCTCAAACAAATTGGTTAAACATGACTTGCCTTTAAAAAAATCCATCTAAATCTGCCATCGCAATTGTCTATTCACTTCTCCCTCAAATTTTCATCTTGTTTCCCCTCAAATGAATTCATATTTCTTCCTTAAATCGGATGGTAGGTACACCAGCAAAGTGCATGTTACCTTATCATCTCGCATTAAGCCCTGAAAGTATTGCTAACCTTTTTTGGAGGGTATAGAATGACAACTGATTCACTCTCAAGGTGCTGATGCAATAAATGGTCACTAAGTGGCCTGCTTCCTAGCTTTAAGTTGTAGATCAGCCTGCATTAACACAGGTATTAACTTGAGCAAACACTGACAGGGGTGGCATTGCAAGGGTGGCATTCTCTCCTGAGTTGAAAGATTGTGAGTTTGATGATTCCTTGCTGAGGGAAGAGTTTTGCTCTCTGAATTTTGGGTTGACATCCAGTGGGACACTTGTACCTGATGGGAGGGGAGAAGTGCCCTGTTTTCTATCACATCGAACCAGTCCACCTGGGAAAATTGTGAGTCAGACTGCCAACCAGTCCACGTATAACAGTACTCATTATTACAGTAGCAATCCAAAGCTGTGGATGAAATGCTTTCCCTCACGTGCTGTTGGACTGGAAGGGCATCATGATTTGAATCGGATTATTATTTAAGAGGAATTTGATACTAGCATGTTAAACCATTCAAACTAGCAAACCCCACACCATTAATTTGATGTATGTATTTTATATTCATAGTGTTACCCCGGAATGGAAGCATTGGGAAGCATGCCAGTATATCTGTAAATAGCTGAACAATTAACACTTAGTTTTTACAGCATTCTTTCTGAAAGCCTACTTTTGAAGCTCACTATTTCTTTCATTAGTGCCAGAAGCCCAACAAATCGCATCCATGATGTAGGCAAGAGAACTTAATCGAAATGTTCCACTATTATCATTAGACAAGACTTAAGAAGGTACAAATGCTGCTCATGACAGATGTCACTCCAGCACTAGGGTGGGGTTCTGTATCTATGCTCAATAGCTCTACAAGCACTTAGACCAAAGATGAGGAGCTCAACAATCAAGTGCTGGGATGCTGCGCATTTGCTGCTGCAATACCCTGGACTACCGTTCTGTTTGTACACTGGCCAAAACAGGAATGGGGTGTGCACTGCAAAAAACACCACACTCGCAGCCAAAAAGTACTCTGAACGTTATCCGCCTTGAACAGAATCAGATCACCGTAGGATCAAATGGTTTCAGTGAACAACTTGTACTTTTGGAGAGTTCTCAGTAACTAGGGGCTGGATTATATGCTGAGGAAGGTCTTCCCACACCCTGGCATAAATGATGGAAGTGGGTTGGCTCCAATTTGTTGGGTCTTAGCTCTTTAATTAGTCTGAGGCAGGACTTCTGTCCATTTCCAGGAAGATGTTTCACCTGGAAGGAGTTACTGGCGAATCAGAAGCCAATAGCTCTGTGCCACAATGGGATAGATGTCCGCTGCTGGTATTGCGGGAGTTTCAGAAGGCAAGCAACGAATGCCACATCTGGGATCTCACTGAGGATGAGCTGACAGAGCTGGTGAGGGGGTAGGGGAACATGTCAGACAGAATGGGGTGGTGGGGGGCGTGAAGGAAGAGGGGAGGGAGAAGAGGGGTAGGATGGACATGGGGAGGTAAAACTGTGTAGTAAGCCTTTGATTGCTATAGGATCTGGGCAGGAGGACCTCCAGTTCACCCTTTTTCATTGACCATTTTCCTGAAGTGTTAAGCCATGCTGGCAAAATGTGGAGTGCAAGCCCTCCTGTCATCTGTTAAATTGGAAAAGTGGCATCATGAAGCCATTAAGTGGTTGTGGTTGTTGGACGTCAGTCATCTCAGCTCCAGGACATCTCTGCAGGAGTTCCTCAGAGTAGTGTCCCAGGCCCAACCATCTTCAGCTGCTTCATCAATGACCTTCCCTCCATCATAAGGTCAGAAGTGGGGATGTTCACCGACGATTCCACAATGTTCAGCAGTATTCACACTCCTCAGGTGCTAAAGCAGTCCATGTTCAAATGCAACAAGATCTGGACAATATCCAGTGGCAAGTAACATTGCACCACAGAAATGCCAGGCAATGACCATCCCCAGTAAGTGTCAATCTAACTGCCACCTCTTCACATTCAATGGTGTTAACATCACATATTTGCCCAATATCAATACCCTGGGGCTATCATTGACCAGAAACTCAACTTGACTCTCCAGAAAATACATTGACTTCAAGAGCAGGTCAGAGTTTAAGAAAACTGCAGGGAGTAACTCACCTCCTGACTCTCAAAGCCTGCCTATCATCTACAAGACACAAGTCAGAGGTGTGATGGAGTACTACCCACTTGCCTGGATGACTTCCAGCTCCAACAACGCTCAAGAAGCAGGCTGCTTGATTCAGGACCAAGAAATCCACAACTGACGCTCAGTAGCAGTAGTGTGTATTGTTTACAAAATGCACTGCAGAAATTCACCAAAGATCCTTAGCTAATACTACCTTCCAAACCCATGACCACTTCCATCTGGAAGAACAAGGGCATAGATACATGAGAAGGCCAAACCCTGCAAGTTCCCCTCCAAAGGGAAAGATTTAAAAGGGACTGAAGGGACAACTTTTTCACGCAGAGGGTGGCGCATGTATGGAATGAGCTGCCAGAGGAAGTGGTGGAGGCTGGTACAATTACAACGTTTAAAAGGCATCTAGATGGGTACCTGAATAGGAAGGGTTTAGAGGGATATGGGCCAAATGCTAGCAAAAAGGACAAGATTTATTTAGGAAATCTGGTCAGTATGAATGAGTTGGGCTGATGGGTCTGTTTCTGTGCTGTACATCTCTATGACTCTATGACTCTAAGTGTCTCGCTATCCTGATTTGGAAATATATTGCCATTCCTTCACTGTTGCTGAATCAAAATCTTGGAATTCTCTCCATCAGAGTATTTGTACCTACTTACAGAAAATGGACTGCAGCAGTTCAAAAGGACAGCTCACCACCACTTTCTCAAGGGCAACTAGGGATGGGCAATAAATGCTAGCCAGCCAGCAACATCCACATCCTACAAGTGAATATAAAGAAGGTAGGCTTTCATTACCAATTTATGTGCATCATTTGAGCCATGGGTAGGTAATGTACTTGATGTCCCCCACACAGGAATGTGTGGTGGAGTGTGCAGGTCAGGGATAGGCACACCTTCAATGGGCACTGCCTAAATTATGGTGCTATCTGCTTTTGTCCCTGTCTGTGGGGAGTCAGCGACAGCAAGGCCAACTCTCACCTGAGAATCCCAACTGGGAAAGAAGGAAAATCATTGGCAAAGGTTTAAGAACAGGTCATATTGCCCTCCTTATCTGCTTTAATTGTATACATCATTAAAACGAAGCACGTAATTCACTCGTCTGAACTTGGCAATCTCACCTATTTTTCTTCTCCCTCTTCTCCTGAAGCCGTTGATTCATGCTGAGACTTAGCTTCCTGAGGTTTGTTGTAATGAATCCCACGTGAAGCTAAGTGCTGGCTAGCTTTGCTCAGGGGCATAAAAAATAGATTCCTCCTCATTCTTGAGCAAATTTACAGCCAATCAAAGGGATTTTAGAAGTGTATTTACTGTTGTAATTCCTGAATCCTGATAGGCAATTTATACACAGCTAGCCCCCTCAAACAAAACATTATAGTTACCACATAATCCATTGATTGGTTGAGGGATTAATATTGAGCAAGACGAGGGAAAGATTAATATTGAGCATTGAAATACTAGCTTGGGATGTTGCACATCAACATAAGAGACAAACAGAACTTCAGTTTAATCTCAAAGATGCACCTTGGGCAGTGCAATGCTGCCTCAGGACTGCATTGGAGCTTCAGCCTAGTCATTTTGTGTTCAAGACTTTGAAGTGGGATTTGAACAAACTCGCTTTTGAGATGAGGATGCTGGTTCTAAGCTATAGCTGACAATGAGTCTATTATGGGAGCTCTGATGAGCCTCTTTGGCAAAACAACCTATATCAAGACACCCATGATGAATTACTAACCCCACAAGTTTCAAGAAAAATTAAGGATTTCTCACCAATCTAGATCCTAAGTATAGAGTCTTCATTGCAACACCAACTTCTTCCTACAGAGTACGATTGAGATCCACACGGTAGAGCAATCTGAGGACTCTGAGTAGCTTTTCTAGTGAATGATTTATATATAAGGCACAGAACACGTACTGGTTCGCTGCTTTGCTTTATGTTATGGGTGTGATTGTTACTTTTTATTGGCTGCAGCACTGTTATATCACAGACACTGGACAAAAAAGTGCAGAAATAATAATTCACAAGTGTGAAGTATAACTCAAACATGTAATGATCATTAGCAGTGCACAGTGTTCCTGGAGGTATTTAAAGAGGCATTCAAGATCCTAACAGGGCCTGCATGGCTGTAGGAGAAGCAGAATGGGCTCTATTTTCCCAATCGTCAGGTGGAGCTGCTGAAAATAGTCAAGATCCCTGACTGGGTGCAAAATGGCTACCTTGGAAAGCTACATAAAAACAATCACTTCATATAAAGGAATTCATCATATATGAAGCACTTAGAAATATTTCTAAAAGATGTCATGGGACATAATAGAAGTCCTTCAGATCCACAAGTGTGACTAGTTTGAATGAAAGAAAAACAAAAATGCTGGAAATGCTCAGAAGGTTTGGCAGCATTTATAGAGCCAGAAAGGGAAGTAGTGTTAGAGGTCAATGAGCTGGGAAATGTTGGAGATGTTATAGGCTTTTAGCAAATACAGGTACAGGAAAATGAAGGAGTGGGGGAAAGAATAAAACGATCAGGTGGAAGTTTTGGACTCCCCACCCTCGGAGAAAACACCTTGTCTATTTACCCTATCCATGCCCCTCATGATTTTATAAACTTCTATAAAGGTCACCCCTCAGCCTCTGACACTCCAGTGAAAATAGCCCCAGTCTATTCAGCCCCTCCCTACAGCTCAAACCCTCCAACCCTGGCAACACCCTTGTAATGTTTTCTGAACCATTTCTAGTTTCACAGCATCCTTCCTACAGGAGGGAGACCAGAATTGCATGAAATATTCCAAAAGTGGCTGAACCAATGTCCTGTGCAGACACTGCATGACATCGCAACTCCTATACTCAATGCACTGACCAATAAGGATAAGCATACTAAACGCCTCCTTCACTATCCTGTCTAGCTGCGACTCTACTTTCAAGGAGCTATGAACCCGCACTCCAAGGTCTCTTTGTTTAGCAATATACCCCAGAGCCTTACCATTCAGTGTATAAGTCCTGCCCTGATTTGCCTTCCCAAAATGCAGCACTTCACATTTATCTAAATTCATCTCCATCTGCCACTCCTTGGCCCATTGGCCCCTCTGATCAAGATCCCATTGTACTCTGAGGTAATGTTCTTTGCTATCCATTACAGCTCCAATTTTAGTGTCATCTGCAAACTTACTAACCATATCTCCTTTGTTCATATCCAAATCATTTAAATAAATGATAAAAAGCAGTGGACCCAGCACCAATCCTTGTGGCACACCATTGGTCACAGGCCTCTAGTCTGAAAACCCTCCACTACCATCCTCTGTCTTCTACCTTTTGAGTCAGTTCTGTAACCAAATAGCTAGTTCTCCTTGTATTCTCTGTGATCTAATCTTTCTAACCAGCCTACCATGAGGAACCTTGTCGAATGCCATACTGAAGTCCATATAGATTGCATCCACTGGTCTGCCCTCAACAATCCTCTTTGTTACTTGTTCAAAAACTCAATAAGTTAGTGAGATATGATTTCCCTGCACAAAGCCATATTGACTATCCCTAATCAGTCTTTGCCTTTCCAAATACATGAAAATCATGTTCCTCAGGATTCCCTCCAACAACTTGCCCACCACCAATATCAGGCTCACCGGTCTGTAGTTCCCTGGCTTTTCCTTACCGCCTTTCTTAAATAGTGGCACAAAGTTAGACAACCTCCAGTCTTCCAACACCTCACCAGTGGCTGTCAATGATACAAATATCTCAGCAAGGGGCCCAGCAATCTCTTCCCTAGCTTTCTACAGAGTTCTAAGGTATACCTGATCAGGTCCCGGGGATTTATCCACCTTTATGCATTTTAAGACATCCAGCACTTCCTCCTCTGTAATATGGACATTTTTTAAGATGTCGTTATTTATTTCCCCACATTCTCTATCTTCCATATCCTTCTCCATAGTAAACACTGATGCAAAATACGTGTTTAGTATCGCTCCATCTCCTGCAGTTCCACACATAGGTGACCTTGCTGATCTTTAAGGGGCCCTATTCTAGCCCTGGTTACATTTTGTCCTTGATTTATTTGTAGAATCCCTTTGGATTCTCCTTAACCCTATTTGCCAAAGGTATTTCATGTCCCCTTTTTGCCCTCCTGATTTCCTTCTTAAGAGTACTCCTACTGCCTTTATTCTCTTGTAGGGATTTACTCGATCCCTCTGTCTATACCTGTCATATGTTTCCTGCTTATTCTTGACCAAACCTCAATTTCTCTAGTCACCCAGCATTTCCTACACCTACCAGCCTTGTCCTTCACCCTAATGGGAACATATTGTCTCTGGACTGTCATTATCTCATTTTTGAATGCTTCTCATTGTCTGGCTATCCCTTTAGCTGTGAACATTCATCTCCAATCAACTTTTGAAAGTTCTTGCTTAATACCATCAAAAATGGCTTTCCTCCAATTTAGAACTCTAATTTTTAGATCCGGTGTAACCTTTTCTATCACTATTTTAGAACTGATAGAATTATGTTTACTGGCCCCAAAGTGCTCCCCCACTGATACCTTAGTCACTTGCCCTGCCTTATTTCCCAAAAGTAGGTCAAGTTTTGCACCTTCACTTGTGGGTGCATCCACATACCGAATCAGAAAATTTTCTTGTACATACTTAACAAATTCCTCTCCGTCCAAGCCCTTAACACTACAGTCCCAGTCTATGTTTGGAATACTAAAATCCCCTACCATAACCACCCTATTATTCTCACAGATAACTGAGATCGCCTTACAAATTTATTTCTCAATTTCCCACTGACTATTGGGGAGGGGGATCTGTAGTAAAATCCCAATAAGATGATCATCCCTTTCTTATTTCTCAGTTTCACACAAATAATTTCTGTGGACTTATTCTCAGGAATATCCTCCGTAGGTACAGCTGTAATGTTATCCTTAATCAAAAACACCACCCCACCCCCTCCTCTCTTGCCATCCTTTCTATCTTCCCTGTAGCATCTCTACCCTGGAACATTGAGCTGCCAGTCCTGTCCATCCCTGAGTCACATCTCTGTAATTGCTATGATATCCCAGTTTCATGTTCCCAGCCATGCCCTGAGTTCATCTGCCTTACCTGTTAGGCCTCTTGCATTGAAATAAATGCACTTTAATTTATCAGTACTACCTGGTTCTCTGCTTTGTTCCTGCCTGCCCTGACTGTTTGACTTATTCCTTTTCCCAACTGTATCAGTCACAGATTGATCTCTTTCCTCACTATCTCCCTGGATCTCATGCCCCCTTACTAGTTTAAATCCTCCCAAGAGCTTTAGCAAATCTCCCCGCCAGTATATTATTCCCCTTCCAAATCAGGCACAATCTGTCCTTCTTATACAGGTCACATCCACCCCAAAAGAGATTCCAATGATACAAAAACGTGAATCCTTCTCTCCTGCACCAGCTCCTCAGCCATGCATTCATCTGCTCTTTCCTCCTATTCCTACCCTCACTAGCTCGTGGCACTGGGAGTAATCCAAATATTACTACCCTCAAGGATCTCCTTTTTAAATTCCTGCCTAACTTCCTATATTCGCTCCTCAGAATCTCTTCCTATGTCGTTAGTTCCAATATGTACAATGACCTCCTGCTGGTCCCTCTCATCTTTGAAAATATTCTGCACTCTCTCTGAGATACCTTTGACCCTGGCACCAGGGAGGCAACACACTTTCTGATATCTCGCTGTCAGCTGCAGAAACATCTGTCTGTTCTTCTCACTAAAGAGTCCTCTATCACGGAAAAGAAAACTGTAAAGTCTTTTAAGATAATTTGATTTTCTAGTTAAAACATTTATGTCTAAATGCTAGTAATTAAGAATGAGCAACAACTTCTTTTGAAGTTATTGAGCCAAGTAATCTGCAGGTTATCAATACCAAACATAGATAGTGATCATCCACATCTTCAGATATGTTGGAGATAAAAAATATTACCTAACTAAGATCCTACAAAAGCTTTGATAATAGATAATTTTTTTTCCATCTTTAATACCAGGTTTATTCAAGCAATGCTTTTTGTATGTATATTCTTTCACGGGATGTGGGCATTTTTCACCCATTATTAATTGCCCTTGAAGCAAATGCCAATGATTCCTGTAATTTTGTTCAGGAAGGATATTAAGGGTTACAGGATCAAGATAGGAGATACAAATTGATTAGGTTTAATTGAATGGCAGAATGCGTTTAAGGATTTAATTATCTATTCCTATTTCTATGTTGTATACGTATTCTTTGACTTAAAACTAGTTGCAAACAAAATATTCTTTTTCATAGGCTATACTTGAGATTTGCTTGAGAGCTACTTTTTGACTTTTGGGGGCTGTTTTTGGTTGTCAAGATGTCCTTTATCTGACTGGATCGACTGGGCTTGTACCCGCTGGAATTTAGAAGAATGGAGGAGGATCTCATAGAAACGTGTAAGATCCTGATGGGACTGGACAGGCTAGATGGGGGAAGAACGTCCCCGATGTTGCAGAAGTCCAGAACTAGGGGTAACAGTCTAAGAATAAGGGGTAAGCCATCCAGGACTGAGATGAGGAAGAATTACTTCACTCAGAGAGTTGTGAACCTGTGGAATTCTCTCCCACAGGAAGCTGTTGGGGCCAGTTCATTAGATATATTCAAGAGGGAGCTGGATGTGGCCCTTGCAGCTAAAGGGATCAAGGAGTATGGAGAGAAAGTGGGAATGGGATACTGAAATTACATGATCAGCCATGATCATACTGAATGGTGGTGCAGGCTCGAAGAGATGAATGATCAACTCCTGCACCTATTTTCTATGTTTCTATGTTTCTATCATTCTCACTAACTTATTTGTTAAGTGATACAGTCAACAAATAACAATGCCTTCTGCATTTGTATGACCATATGGTGTGTTTAGATTCATACAGAACAGAATTAGACAAATTCAGCAGTATCCTGAATAATCAACCATGCATTAAAGCTAATGCCACAATACTCATGGAAAGTATTCATTTTATACATACCATGGTATTTAAATTGACAAGAAATCAGGCATAAGGTAGCAACACATTTTAAAATAAAATATTGGATACTGTCTCCACTTCAAAAACCGAAAAACACTTTCCCCAGATTGATGATTTTGAACTAATGTGCTGGCACAGAATGATTAACCTGGTAGTAACAGCCCTTTTTGCCGTAACTCAGATCTCAATCTCTAATTTAAATGGAACAATTAACAGTGTTCAGTATTCATTCAATAGTATCCACTATATTTCTCCTGAACATATGCAGCCTTAAGCGAGAGATTTCACATCAATTTGTAAGGAATTCATTACCTCTGATTTCAAGCTTCCATGGCTCTTAGTCGGCTGAGTATGCCTTTGTTGGTAGTTGCTTCTCCTTATATACCCTCTATACCCTCTCTTCCCTACTCACAGCCTCCATTTCTCCGCACTCTTACAGCCTCTTAATCTCTCCAAGTCTTTGTAGCCTCCTTCTCTCTGCTGGCAAATTATTCCTTCACAACATTAAACAATAATGATTGTATGCCTCCTGATACTTTTAAACAATTTGGAAAAGAGGCAAAAAATTAAGAAGGTGTTGTCAAATCTAATGATGTATTGCACTGAAATAGAAAGATTGGGAAAGAATACTGATGTAATAAGGTTGGTCTGATAAAAGGTTACTATTTAAACACTTTGAGATAGCTGACTTGACACCTTTGTTATAGGTTAACCATTGAAAACAGTATAACAAGCCTGCAAAAAAGCATTCATTTACACAGAACATGTTTCTTCCAGTAATATTGTTAAGAACTGCTTTAATCAAAAAGTATAAAATTGTGGATTGGTGCATGAGCAAATTTTACAGCCTGCTTTTTACATCTATAAAATAGAAAATGCGTGCATTACATCCATTAAGTTGCAGGGCAGAATATAGCAAGTATCCAAGGCTGGTTGTAAAGAAATGACACAGTGATGCAAAGTCTCCTATTGCAGATTCCTGCAGCAGTTCCACTGACCGAGCATACTCAACAGAAAAATCTATTTGTTGTCCTGGAACACTTGGATACCAGCACAAAACTGTGGTCGTTCCTGTAACATGCCTTAATATTTACAAACTGGGAAAACCTCAGATTCTAGATTAGCTGTAGTCAATTGAGCAGGAATTCTCCATTTAGTCTTACTCTAGTTTGGAAAGTGAGGACATCTGATAGAGTCCCACCCAGAACTTGTGCATTAACTGAGGAAGGATCAACCCCACCGCACGCCCACACCCTAATCCACCCCAGCTCTTACTTTCTGTGTTCTTGAGTGACAAGAAATGATCCTGATCCGAATGGCTACAAACTCTGCAATCTCTTTATCACAGTTTCTATACACAGAGAGAGTGATGGTTTTTCAGTATTATAGAATGGTTACAACACAGAACGATCCAAATTAGCCCATTGCATCTCGGCCAGTTTTCTGCAAGAGCTACTCAGCTAGTCCCACTCCTTGTGCTTTTTTCACAAAGCCTTGCAAATTCTTTCTCTTTAGTTAGTTATTCAATTTCTTTGTGTTAGCAATAATTGAACCTGTCTCCACCACACTGTGAAGCAGAGTATTCCAGATCGAACATATACCGTCAGGTCTCCCTTGTTCTTCACTCCTTTAGAATTGCATCTTTTATTTTATATTCCCTTTCCTCATTCTTTCTCACAAAAAAAAACACTACCTTATGGGGAAAACAGATTCAAAAGCAATCACATAAATGTTGGAAAAAGAAATTGCATGGCTCTGGGGAACTCCTGAGATACTCTTTCAAAGAAACAATGGAGGGTGGAATTGTCCCCTTTTGCCCTGTATGATTCCATGGTTTGGCTGCTTAATAGTTCAAAAATTGAAAAAACTTTGGAAAGATTGGAGGAGAGTTTCAATCCTCGGCTGCATCTCACAATCTTGTTTGCTTGTCAAAAACTGCTGTCTAATTTTGGAGTGCTTTCTCAGGGCCCAAACCAGGTCCACACACAAATGGTGCACCACAATGATTATGAGAATAAATTAGGCTCCAGGCCTTGTTACAATATGCATTGAGTCAATTCGCTGCCTGACAGATGTATTTGATTGGGCATTGGGACATTCACCCCTCGCAAAACCCACCAACTACCCTGTGCCTCCTCCCCCACACCCTCCCTTGAAGAAATCCTTTACATCACCTCTGTGTCTCCATCCTCTGATAGAGAAATGGCCGAGGTATATTTATAAGCACTAAAATCAGGATCTGGTTCACTTTTGGTGAATACACAAATTCATTTAAATCCCTTTATAATTTTTTGTTTCCGGGAACGTTTCTTCCACGATAAACTTCAACAATATCACACTTCGTACAAGTGCAACTTTTCCTTTTTAATTAAGCAATGTTTATTTTCAAGTCAACAACAATAAATAACATTAAATACAAGAATTGTTCTTTGATTTTATGCAAAGAGAAAAATGCCTCCCTTGATTTTGTTTGAATCTTACATCCAGGTATGAATTAACATGATTTCTGCCCACCAAGCTTATGTAACCCAAAGCCAGCATCTCTCGACTTGCAGACTGTGCTTAAATCCCCAGGCCATGGCTTGTCCACACTGATCCACGGACACGGACCTTTCCCACCTTGGGAATTGTCCCAATCATTTTGCAGCAGCATTTTGCATCCAGAGAATAGCAAGTGATGGCAGACCACAGTGGACACCATGAGCACTGGGTTTCATCTGGTTTCCAGCGAACACCCAGACCATCCCAATAACCCTTTTACCTTGCACTAACCTGAAAACCCATTTCTACCTATCCCCTCTGTGGAGACCTAACACATTGAACTGTCCTGCCTGCCCCTCTGAGTACCAATGCTACACCTTAATGATGCCCATTCTGGTCCTCTTTGCTCAACTGCAATAACCTCCTCTTCTGTAGCCTACCATGCCCTCTGTTGGTGTTATGCCTACCCCGCCCCCTTACCTGTTGATATTCCGCTGACACCATCCTTGTCTTCACCTCAACACGTCTCTGCCTGCTGCTTAAATTAAAGCTCTACTTTTAGATAACTTAATTAAAATTTCCACAAAGATATACTCCGGGGAGTATCAATCTCAGACAGAATGTCATTCCCTTCTTTTTTACAAGAGAAGAGAGCTCTATAAAATTTTATTCACTTGTGGGATGAGGGTATCACTAGGCTGGCCAGCATTTCTTGCCCATCCCTAGTTGCCCTTGAGAAGGTGGTGGTGAGCTGCCTTCTTGAACTGTTGCAGCCCATGTACTGTAGATAGAACCACAATGCCCTGAGGAAGGGAATTCCAGGATTTTGATCCAGCAGCAGTGAAGGAATATATTGTAGTCAGGATGGTAAGTGGCTTGCAGGCACACTTGATGGTGGTGATGTTCCCATATATCTGCTGCACTTATCCTTTTATATGGAAGTGATTGTGGGTTCGGAAGGTACTGCCTAAGCATGCTTGGTGAATTCCTGCAGTGCATGTTGTAGATAGCACACACTGCTGCTGCTGATTGTCAGTGGTGGAGGAAGTAGATATTTGTGGATGTGATGCCAATCCAGCGGACTGCATTGTCATGGATGATATGAAGCTTCTTGAGAGTTGTTGGAGCTGCTCCTATCCAGGCAAGTGGGGAGTATTCCATCACGCTCCTGACTTGTGCCTTGTAAATTGATGGACAGACTTTGGGGAGTCGGGAAGTGTGTTACTCGCTGCAGTATACATAGCTTTTGACCTGATCTTGTAGCCACTGTGTTTACCTGGCAGGTTCGGGTGATTTTCTGGTCAATGCTAACCCTACCCAGGATGTTGATTGCGGTGTATTCAGTGATGGTAACACCATTGAATGTCAAGGGGTGGTGGTTAGATTGTCTTCATTGGAGATTATCATTCCAACAGATTTTTGCGGTGCACTGTTACTTGCTGCTTTTCAGCACAAACCTGGATATTGTCCAGATCTTGTTACATTTGAACATAGACGGCATAAGTTTCGGAGGAGTTGCGAATGTGCAATCATTGGTGAACATCCCCACTTCTGACCTTATGATTGATGAAGCAGCTGAAGATGGTTGGGTCCAGGACACTCCCCTGAGTAACTCCTGCAGAGATGTCCTGGAGCTGAGATAACTGACCTCCGACAATCACAACCATCTTCCCTTGTGCCAAATATGACTTCAACCAGTGGAGAGTTTGCCACCTGATTCCCATGATTCCGGTGTTGCTAGTGGTGTTTGATGCCACACATGGTCAATATAGCCTTGATGTCAAGGGTTGTCACTCTCAGCTCGCCTCTGGAATTCAGCTCTTTTGTTCATGCTTGAACAAAGGCTGTAATGAGGTCAGGAGCTGAGTGGCCTTAGCAGAACCCAAAGTGTGTGTCACTGAGCGGGTTATTGTTGAGTAGTTACTGCTAGATAGCACAGTTGATCATACCTTCCATCGCTTAACTGATGAGCACTAGTAGACTGATAGAGTGATAATTGGCCAGTTGGATTTGTCTTGCTTTTTATGTACAGGACATACCTGGGCAATGTTCCACATTGTCATGTAGATGCCAGTGTTGTAACTATACTGGAAGAGCTTGATGAGGGATGGGCAAGTTCTGGAGCACAAGAATTCAGGGCTATCGATGGAATGTTGTCGCGGCCTATAGTCTTTGCAGTATCTAGTGTCCCCAACCGTTCCTTGATATTAAAGAGTGAATCATATTGGTTGAAGACTCATCTGTGATGTTGGGAACCTTTGGAGGAGGCCGAGATGAATCATGCATTTGGCCTTTCTGGTTGAAGATTGTTGTGAATGCTTCAGCCTTATCTTTCGTATTGATGTATTGGGTTCTTCCATCATTGAGGATGGGCAATTTGTGGAGCCTCCTCCTCCAGTGAATTAATTGACAAGCTCTATTATTGACTGGATGTGGCAGAACAGCCGAGCTTAGATCTGATCCATTGGTTGCGGGATTTCTTAGCTCTGTCTATCACTTATGCTGTTTGGCACACAAGCAGTCCTGCTTGGTACCTTCACTAGGTTGACGCCTTATTTTTAGGCATGCCTAATCTGCTCCTGACTCTTCATTGAACCCTAAGTTCATCAGACTCTTGGCATCAAAATATATTCCATTTAACCTTGCTAGCCTCACTGCCTTCTTATCTAGTCCCACGTTTTGTCTGCTTCCCAGACTCACTAGTTTAAGGTAACCGATATGGTGCGCTGTACCAATATAGTCCAGATACGGTCTTACCAATGTTGATTTTCAGTTCACGGTCACAGTTACCTAATATAGTTAATCAATGATTTATTGCAATTTTGTGACAGCTTATTGAGAAGCATCTGCTTAGATATGGTATATTCATTAATCAGGCAAAAAAAGGAAATATATAACCCATGACAGATGAGAAAACTTTACTGATCCTGGAGCTGCTCTGTCGAATGGGGGAATGGAGGCATTGCACTCCCATGTCCCAGAGATCCTATGCTGCTAACCAATTTCCATTCCATCTTACCATGCACCATTCCTAGAATAACTCACCACGCAGTGAATATCCCAGATGTCACTAGCATCCGTTGCACCCCACACCATATTTAAAAGCCCGTTTTGTACCCAGACAATCACCAGCAATCCAGAGCTGCCCTGTAGGCTTCCTGACATTTGCCCCAGACATGGCAGAGAGATGGAAATCAGCATCTCACTTTGTGGGCAGACACCTGGAGGTCCTGTTGGATGGGGTGGTGCTAACATGGGACATCTCCCAGGGCCAACAGACAAAAGCAGCCCAGTCCAAGGTTGCCTCCCAGTTTAAAAAAAAACTCTTAGCAGTGTGGAGGGATGCTCAACACTATAGGAAGAAGATTAACATCCTTCTCCACGCTTCCAGCACAAGCTTCACCATCTATACTCCAATACTTCACATTCACTCTGTCTCTGCAGCTACCTCCCACCAAGGCTCATGCTGTACCATTCACTCTCAACACTTTCCCTCACTCACTCCGACCCAACCCAATCTCCAACGTCACTAACTCTACGATGTCTGAGCTGCCTGTTCACTCACTTAGGATACTACTACACCTGTGCCAAGAGTTATAGCTGTCCATATACTTTCATTGGCATTGACCAGGATAGCTTCATAATTTCCCTACAAGGAATTCAATACCTATTGTGATTTTTGTGGTTCTGGTCCTGCAAAATGCAAATGGTCAGGGGCACAGAGACACACACACACACACACACACCAACGCAGACACACACACACACACACACCAACGCAGACACACACACACACACACACACACACACGCACGCAGACACACACACACACACACACAGACACACACACACACACACACATGCAGACACACACACACACACACACACACGTGTAGTTGTTCTCCACAGCAGAAGCCATGCGTTCCTCGGTGTTTAAAAATAACTGGGCTTAATTTACTGGAACATTCTAGCCTTTCAGGAAAAGATTGGTTTTTAGTAATTTGTAATTTTGTTTTGCAGGACATCAATATTTTTTGCTCATCAATCAATCTGTCCTTCATTGTTCACATCGCCCCATGATGCTCTATTCAATTTTCCACCATGCGCCGCCTCAGGCTATCATTGCTGTGTTTTGTGTTCCCCATTCAGGTCATCATTGGAACATCCACATATAGTGGAAGCTGGATGTACATCATAACTTTACAGCAAGGGCTGTTCCAGAGCAGTATTGAAGCAGCTTGGATAATAACGTTCAAAAGAGAGTTGACAAGTACATGAAGCGGAAACATTGGCAGGTCTATGGGAAAAGAGCAGGGGAATGGGAATCAAAGAGTTGACAGAGGCAAGATAAAACATTTGACTCCCCCATCTGTGTCACTGCATCCTCTGGTTTTATTGGCATGGGCTGTTGAGTAAGGGGTTAATAGGTCACACTAATTATTAGAGTGCATCATCAGACATCCCAGATGATGGTGAATCACTTGAAATTGGAGCTCGAGAGGGTAAGTTCTGATGAAATCTTGCAACAGTCTATTATGTAAGTTCTGTCAATAAACAATAAATGTTTATTTGTTGACAACAACATGATTTCCAGCTCCCTTCTATTGAAGACATGCAGACCTGAATCACGGTATTAATGAATGGCTCTGGGAGGAGGCTTGCCTCTCATCCGCTCGATGAAGGAAAGCTAGCAGCGTGAGAAACCTAACTTATTTTCTGAATAACGATATTGAAGTTAAAGTTGCAGAACTTAAAGTTTCATCTTTCAGACTTCAGCTGCAGTGAATTGGTTTATTTCAGCAAAGTAAGAGCATCATCAGCGATGAAATAATGGAACAAATCTCATTTTAAATTTATAATCAAACTCTGAAAACATTTGACTGTGGACCACCAGCCTTGAATCAATGGTAACACTACGCTGTCTTTAGTGAAACTAAGGCTGTATCTGCTCCCTCAGGTGGAATTCAAAGATTCTATGGCACTATTTCAAAGACCAGAAAGGGCAATTCTCATTGGTATGTTGGTCAATATTTGTGTATCAACCAACAGTATGCAACTGCTTTCTGATCCTTATTAACACTGACATTTGTACCAGCTTGCTGTACATAGATCAACAGCAATATTTCCAACATTACAGCAGTGACTCTCAAATTGGCCGTCAATTGCATTGAACAGCCTGAGATTGCAAAAAGTGCGAAATATGAGCAAGGTTTTCTTTCTATTTTCTTCCAGTACAACTATGAACAAGCAACTTACTTTCTGTGGTTCATCGCAGCAACAATACTCAACAAACAGCTGACACTATGTTGTTGGTGAATAAAGCCCGTCATCTTTAAATTCTTGTGTAAATTGAAATACAGCTGGCAAATGTCTTTGATTGTTATCTTGATTGCAGATACCACTTACGTCTCTCAAGTTACTTATGGATATGAATACTCTGACACAACGCTATATTTACGATACGCTTCTGGAGTTGCTATGCTCGCTTTATGCACACTTTTGTCATTTATAACTTTAACTCTTCAAACTGTGTAAGCACCTCTCACCATATCTAATAATGTGGCTGGGAGTTTGCAGTGGGTGGGCAGTGCTGGTGGCAGGAAATCTGCCCTTGCATCTTTCCAGTATTTTGCAGCCTGTCAGTATTTGTCCTTTATGAATATTTAACTGTTTGGCTCAGCTGACTTTTCATGAACTGACCATTTCTCACAGCATACATGGAATTTCAGCTGCAACAAATGAAAGCCATTTTCTGTCTCTGCTCCCCAGCACACAACTGTTCTTTTGACCGCCAACTGTAGACAAGTGCTATGAAAGGAGCAGTAAGTAAAGACCAAGCACCATTTGACTCAGAGTGATAGAGGTTTACATCACAAAAGGCGGACATTCCGTCCATCGAGTCCACACCAGTGATAAAGTCATAGAGTTGTACAGCATGGAAATATCAACAAAGATCTGACCTACACTACTCTCATTTTACAATTTTTGCATACTTTGATTTAATTTGATTTGATTTGATTTATTTATTGTCACATATATTTGTTACATGTATTTGTTACAAATACAGTGAAAAGTGTTGTATAATGTTGCCAATCTTCGGCGCCATCTTAAGACACAGAAAATGAACCAAGACATACAGTATAAAGGTAGAAAATAAGGAAATAACGTTGAGTTCAACTTTACAGCCCTCCTTGTTAAGTGCTTAGCCATTGGCCTGAATCCGGGCTCTTCCATCCATCCCGATACTGAGCTTATGCCAATGTAAAAGTGAATATCTAAATACTGCTTCAATGTTACGCGATTTTCTAACTCAACTACACTTTGAAGCTGTGAGGTCCAGACTCTCACCAGCCTCTGAGTGAAAAGTAAATCCTCAATTCTCCTCTTAGCCTTCTACCTCTTCCTTTAAATCTCTACTCCTGGCTATTGAACACTTGTCTAATGCAAGAAATGCTTTTTTATTTGTCCTATCATACCCCTAATAATCTTGTACACCTCTACCAGGTCCCCTCTTAACCTTCAATGCTCCAAGGAAAACAATCGCAAACTACCCAAATTTTCCACATAATTCAGAGCCTCCCCCCAGGCAGCATCCTGGAGAATGTCTACTATGCGGTTCTCTTGTTCATATCTCCAGCATATATACCTTATATCTTCATATATAGTGACAATTTCTTTCCTCTTTGTTAAAATGCTGACTATTTTATAATATATTTTGTTGCAATCAGGTAAGGAGAGTTAAATCAGCTTCCCTCTTTTTAAATTCCCTCAATCGCAACAATATTTTTATTTCTTTATAGTATACATTATAGTATACATTTATGAAGTAAAAATATAGTATCAGTCAAAATTTAGGAGCCAATTTCAAGGATTTTTTTGAGTGAAAGAAAGAGGAATTTTATAGCATATTAACCCTAAAATAAAATAAATCTGATATCAAACAGACACACAAGTAAAGATGCATGTTTGAAAAGGAGATTGAATCTGGACAGAATGGAAGAATAAAGGCTATGCAGTTTAAAAGTCCCTAGCATCCTTGAGATGTTAGATTTCAACCTGAGATCGCACTTGTTTTATTAATGACTGGCATCCTCAGCAGTGGTGAGATTTGTAGATATTCTTGAGATCTTGGTGAATGGGTTGCTTATCCAATTCTCTACTTCACAGGCACTAGTTTTGTTTAGGTGAGGAAGATACGGAGAGAGACTGAGTGACAGAGTCATTCAGCATGGAAACAGATCCTTCCGTCCAACTAGTCCCTGCTGACTATGTTCCCAAACTAAACTACTCTGATGAAGGGTCTAGGCCCAAAACGTCAGCCTTCCTGCTCCTATGATGCTGCTTGGCCTGCTGTGTTCATCCAGCTCTACACCTTGTTATCTCAGATTCTCCAGCATCTGCAGTTCCTACTATCTCTGATACAATTTTAGTCCCACCTGCTTGTGTTTGGCCCATATCCCTCCCAACCTTTCCTACTCATGTACCTGTCAAAATGTCTTTTAAATGTTGTAACTTTATCTACATTCACCACTTCTTCTGGCAGTTCATTCCACACACAAACCACTCTCTGTGTAAAAATGTTGCCCCTCATGTTATTTTTACATCTTCCTCTTCTCACTTTAAAAATATGCCCCTAGTTTTGAACTCACCTTAGGGAAAATACCTTTGTAATTCACCATATCTATGCCCCTCACCCTCCTACGCTCCAGTGAAAGAAGTCCCAGCATATCCAGCCGATTCTTATAACTCAAACCCTTCATTCCCTGCAACATCCTGGTAAATCTTTTCTGAACCCTCTCCAGTTTTGATAATACCCTTGCCATAAAAAGGTGACCAGAACTGCACACAGTACTCCAGAAAGAGGCCTTACCAATGTCCTGTACAACCTCAACTTGATGTCCCAACTCTCTATACTCAAAGGTCAGAGCAATGGACACAAGCGTGCTAAATGCCTTCTTAACATTCTGTTAAGAGGCAGTTAGTTGTGTTACCGCTGATTGTAGTAAAAGGCTCAGGCCCAAGCTTGATGGGATGGAATTGGTTGAGAAAAATTCACCTAAATTGGCTCAACATTTTTCAATTAGAAAATGGCTGCCTGAGTGAAGTCCTAATTAAATACCTGGAAGTTTTTCAGGAAGGCCTAGGGACTATCAAAGGAACCAAGGCCACCTTGCATGTTCACCAGGAAGCAATTCCACAATTCTGCTGGGCCCACCCAGTACCATTCGCTTTCCAGGAAAAAGTAGAGACAGAAACCAGGAGGCTAGAAAGTGAAAGAATCATTAAAATAGACCAGTTTGTGGAATGAGCAGCAGCAGTTGTACTGATTTTGAAGCCCAAAAGGTCAGTTCACCTTTGTGGGGATTTTAAACAAATGGTAAACCACTTTTCACAGCTGGATGAATACCGAATCATTTGCATAGAGGATTCATATGCAAAGCTGGCAGGGCCATGCTGTCCTTCAGGAACCTGGGCATGAGCTGTGTGTATTTCCAATTGCAGTTAGATAAGGATTCCCAGATGTATGTTACAATTAATACCCAGTAGGCTTTGTATTTGAGACTGCCATTTGGGGTATCATTAGCCTGTGCAATTTTTCAGCAGACAATAGAGAACATTTCATAAAGTCTACCCAGGTCACAATTTATCTAGATGATGTGCTAATAACAGGGAAGACCAATAAGGAGCACTTAGAGAACTTGGACATGGTCCTTAGACATTTCTCCCCAGCGGATGTATGCTTTAGAAGGGAAAAGTGTGTGTTCCAGATGCCCGTACTTGGGCTACAGAGTCGACAAGACCAGATTACACCTGTTTGAAGATAAAGTGAGAGCAGTCAAAGGTGTCCCAGCTCCCAAGTCCGTACTCTCTAACAGTACTAGAAGCTGCGTTTCAGATCCTCATCCAGAACTTGATAGCCAAGAATGTTGCCTTCATAATAAGGCCAAATACGTTGACTATCAACTTGTAAACCTTCAAACATAGACAAGTGACAGCTGGCACGAGTGGAAAAGAATCCTTGCCCGGAATTTTGAATCTCTTCCATCACCATCCACCTTGTCCCAGGCCAGAAGTTGCAACTGCAATTGCATGTTGGCACAACTAAGGCTGAGCTACTTTGTGGCTGATTGCTGGCATACATTGAATTGCTGCCAACAGCAGCTGAGTTTTGTTCCAGTATGGAGTGGATTTGGGACCTGCCATTTTACCCTACACATGGTGCAAATCACGGTGCAGGAGGTTGGACCTGTGTTTGGGCAGAGAACTCAGGAACAAGAAGGAGCATCTAATCTATAGTCAGAAGAGCCCCATTATGGTCACTGCCAGCCCAGATAAAAAAAATAACATTCTCTGAGCAAAGCAAGGAGGTTAAGTTAAACTTGTATCAAGCATTGGCTCAACCTCCACTAGAGAACTGTATATAGTTCTGGATGTTACACTTTTGAAAAGATGTGAAGGCATCAGTAAGGGTGCAGAAAAATAAAAGCACAAACATGATTCCAAAGATTAGGAACTCATCAAATTATGTTGAATGATTGGAAATGTTGGCACTGTTCTCCTTGGACAAGAGAATGTTGAGAGAGGATTGACAAGAGCAAGGTCTGGACATTGTAGGCAGGGAGAAGCTGTTTTCTTTCGTAGGATCATCAAGAACAAGAGAGCACAGACTGAAGCAACAGTGACACAGAACGATTTCATATAGCAAAAGGTAAGGATCTGGAACTAATTGCCTGAGTATGAGCTGGGGCAGGTTTAAACAAGACATTCAAGAAGGAATTGTGTTATCTGAAAAAGAAAAAAGTGGAAGTCTAAATGAGGAGTGGGATTGGTGAATTGCTCCTCCAGAGACCAGCACAGAAACAACATGCTGAATGGCCTCCTTCTATGCTGTAAAAATTCTGTGATTTGTTTTCCAGGAAAATGCAAGGAACTATGGATTGTTGATCCATATGTTTCCCAAAACTAAAGACACCCACATTCAGGATATCTTTTTATTGTGAAACACAAAGAAAGAAAAGTGGGAGAGAGGATCAGACAGACAGATAGTGCTTGTTCTTTGAGACCCAAAGCTTTCAGGGTGTATATTGCATGTGCATAAATGTACATTTCAATTTCCATTCCCCAACCTCTACATTCCAGATAGTCAGTTGCCACTTAGAGCAGATTAGTTATATCTAGGACAGCCATAAATGTTGCCAGATTGTTCCCATTACCTTTGCACTCAGCTCTGCAATACTCTCCTTGACTGGAATAAGAACTCATTCCTACAACTTCTGCAACTCAAGTTTCTCCTCCTCTCTCATAGAGAGAGAGACAGAGAGAGAGAGAGTAAGAGAGAGAGAGAGGGAGATACTTTCAGTTCTTGATATTACCAATCCATGTTTCTCTCCCTTTTTGCTGCTTTCCCAAACAGCTACTGAAATATACATCCTTTGTATGTTCTCATATCCAGCTTCACTGTTTTCTTCCAAGCTGGATAACCAGCAAGTAACAATTCAGTTACAATTTTGTTTTCATTTACTCATGGGATACTGGTATTGCTAGCATTTATTGCCCTTCCCTGGCTGCCCTTGAGGAAGTGTGGTGAGCTGCCTTCTTGAACTACTGAACTCCATATGCTGCAGGTAGACCAACAGTGCCATGAGGGAAGGTTTGGATCTGCCATGAATTTCTGCAGTGTATCTTGTAGATAGTATGCACATGTATTAACTGAGCATTTGTGGTAGAGTGCCTGAATGTTTCTGGATATGGCGCCAATCAAACAGGGTGGTTTTTTTTCTCTAGACACTATCAACCTTCTTGAGTGTTGCTGGAGCTGCATTCTTTGAGGCATTCCATGAGTAAATTAAGAAAGTTCTGCTTCAGCTAGCAAAGGACCTGAATCATAAAGCACCCCATCACACACAGTACATTCCCCAAAGTGTCTCACAGCCAGCAATTTATGTCCTTAAATATAAAGGATTGTTTGAAGGACTTATACAGCTTTGTATCATAAGGACAGATGTGAGTGGGGCAGCACAATCTCTGTTACCATTGTAATATCCCATCGACAATCCATCTCACTGCTGATGCATCACTTACATTTAAAACTTTATCTTTATTTGAAAATGTCACAGATGAGAAAGAACTACCCAAGTGAAAGCACGCAATTAAAGTTGTTTTCATGCCAGCTATTTATTTAACTTAATATTACCCCAAACGCAGTGATGCAGTTAAATTGATTGAGTCAACTTTGCATTGAGTCCTTTCATGCCCCATTAAAAGCTGTAGAGTTGCCTATTACACTTCATGATGGGAACTTGCAGTGGTGTGCTGACAGCATGGTGGGTATGACAGCACATCATCAAAAACTTTAACAATTAATATTATTAGTGTAGAAATGGTAATGGACGCACAATTTGTATCATGGATCTCATTACTCAACAATATTAATGTTTGTGTCATAGTGGCACTGCTAAGAACTGTGAATAACGGTCAAAAACAGAGAATTTACCTTTATTAGTAGTAGCTTTTTGCACTTTATATGATGAAGATGTAACAGTGAGATCTACTCATAGAAGGGGAAGGCAGTTTATTATGAGCTGGGTAGAGCATTTTGGTGACGGTAATAATTAGCCAATAATAGCCGATACTATCATTATCATTGGTCTCATCAAGAACTCCATAGAACGCATTCACTGTAAGGGTATAGGTGAGAAACTGGAGAGATACATGTTTGTATTGAGGGCAGAAAATTTGGGTGCAAAGAGAAGAAGGAAGCAAACTGAAGAGGCAACTGAAGAATTTAAACCAGTAACATATCTTTAATCTTCTTCCATTAACAATTACACTTCACTGGCTGTAGTCATCATGATAATGCCTTTATTGTTGAGAAATAAATGGAAACTAGGGAACTCAGGGAAATAAATATTGATGTTTCAAAAACAGTTCACATTACAGAAGAGGAAATGCTGGAGGCCTTAGAAAACATGAGGGTGGATAAATCTCCAGGGCCTGATCAGGACGTTGTGGGAAATTAGGGAGGAAATTGTGGCGCCACCAACCCAGCAGAAATATTTGTATCATCTATAAACACAGGTGAAGTACTGGAAGACTAGAGGGTGGCTAATGTTCTGCCTTCGTTTAAGAAAGGCTGTATGGAGAAGTCTGGAAGCCAAAAACCTGTGAGTCTGACATCAGAAGTGGGTAAATTGTTGGAGGTGATTCTGAAAGATAGGATTTACATGCATTTGGAGAGGCAAGGATTGATTAGGAATAGTCAGCATGGTTTTGTGTGAGGGAAATACTGTCTCACAAACTTGATTGCGTTTTCTAATGAAGTAACCAAAAAGATTGATGAAGGCAGAGCAGTAGACATTATTTACTTTGATTTTAGTAAAGCCATTGACAGGGTTCCGCATGGTAAACTAATTAGTAAAGTTAAATCACATGGGAGTCAAGATAAGCTTGCCAATTGGTAACAAAATTGGCTTTATGATAGGAGACAAAGGGTGGCGATGGAAGGTTGTTTTTCGGACTGGAGGTCTGTGACCACCAGCGGTCCACATGGACAGGTGCTGGGTCCACTTTTGTTTGGCATTTATATACATGATTTAGATGAGAACATGGGAGGCATGGCTAGTAAATTTGGAGATGACACCCAAGTTGGTGGTATAGTGGACAGTGAAGATGGCTATCTAAGATTACAATGAGATCTCAATCAATTGGATCAATGGGCTGAGGAGTGGCAGATGGAGTTTAATTTGGATATACGTGAGGTATTGCATTTTGGCAAAACAAACAAGGACAGGACTTGTACAATTAATAGTAGGGCCCTGGATTGTGTTGTAGATCAGACAGACCTAGGGGTTCGGGTACATAATTCCTTGAAATTTGTGTCACAGTTAGACAGGGTGGTTAAGAAGGCATTTAGCACGCTTGTCTTCATTGCTCAGACCTTTGAGTATAGGAGTTGGGAGGTCATGTTGAGGTCGTACAGGACATTGGTGAGGCCTCTTCTGGAGTACTATGTGCAGTTCTGGTTGCCTTGTTGTAGGAAGGATATTATTAAACTGGAGAGAATTCAGAAAAGATTTACCAGGATGTTGCAGGGAATGGAGGGTTTGAAGTATAAAAATAGACTGAAAAGACTAGGATTTTTTTCATCAGAGCTAAGAGGGTGAGGTATGACCTTATTGAGGATTATAACATCATAAGGGTCATAGACAAGGTGAATGACAAGGTCTTTTCCCGGGTGGGCAAGTCTAGGAGGCATATTTTTAAGTTGAGAGGAGAAAGATTTGAAAAGGACATGAGGGGCAACTTTTTCACACAGAGAGTGGTGCATGTGTAGAATGAACCGCCAGAGGAAGTGATGGATGCAGGTATATTTACAACATGTAAAAGACATTTGGATAAGTACATGAATAGGAAAGTTTTGGAGGGATATGGGACAAATGCAGGCAGGTGGGACATGGTTAGTTTGGGAACTTGTCTGGCACGGACTGGTTGGATTGAAGGGTCTGTTTCCATGCTGAATTACTCTATGACTCTATGCCTTTTGACCCCATCTATAACTGAATGGCTGGGCATGTGTATGAACAGAGAAAAAAACCTGGGAGATTTACCACAATATTCCAGGGGATGACAGCACCTGAAGAAACTGCCCCTACAATTTAGCATCTTGTTAGCATGAAACTGGTTTCTTAACGTGGCAAAAGGAAACCACTTAGTTTGAACTGCAATGGTTAATTGTAAAGAAAGTCTGCTACAAAGACTCTGAAAGCCGACACATGCTTAAAAATTGTTCCACGACAGCGAATAACCATTGCTAGTCTGTTTCAGCTGAGAACATGATGAATGGACTTTCAGGAGAAGACCTGGCCCTATGCAAGTCGTCGGTCATCTGATTGGATTGAGAAATTACATTAATAACCCACTGAGGTAGTTCACAAGAATCTTTTAGCAACTATCTTCAATGCAGACTACACAGCCCCGCCTGTTTCCAGAGCTGTTAACCAAAATTAATGGCAGCAGATATGTTTGTCCAATCGTTAACCAACCCCTCCTAAAGCCAGTCAATGAACATCTACAATGGCAGGCATCCAGGAAATCAGCTGCCGCTCTGTTCATGACTCATGTCTGTAGAAGGAAAGCATTGTTATTGGTAATCTTAAAAATCTAATCATTCTAAACTAGAGGTACAACACAGGAACAGTACAATGTGTTTCATTGAGGAGTGTTTTTTGTGCCTGAGTCCTTGGCTATGCAATTATCACCAAATATATCAAAATTATGTTTCTTAGTGAGTTTTTAAGTGAGAGTGATTGCCCTTTAATTGAAGTTAATGGGAATTGGGGAAAGATGTCCTCTGGTTGGAGTCATTCCTAGCACAAAGGAAGATTGTTGTGGATGCTGTGGATGGGCCAATCATCGAGCCCCATGAAGTTATTGCAGGACTTCCTGAGGCTGGAGTCACAGGCTCAACCTTGCTTTATCAAAGATCAACCCTCTGCCATTAGGTCAGAATGGAGATGTTGCCTGATGTTTGCAAAATGTTCAATTTCATTCACAACTCCTGGCATACTGGTGGTTTTTACCTGCATGCAGCCATACCTGGACAACATCCAGGCATGACTAATAAAGCGGCAAGTCACACAAGTGCCAGGCAATGACCATCTCCAATTAGAGGGAGTGACTTAACCTCTCCTCTCCTTAATGTCCAATGATAATTTCATTGTTGAACTACCTCCTCCTAAAATCAATGTCCTGGTAGGTTACTATTAAGCAAAAACATAACTACAGCTGCCATATATATACTTTGATGGTAAGAGCAGGGCTCAAGTATACTTTGACAGCGCCTTCCAAACCTGCAACCTCTACCACATTCAAGGACAAGGGCAGCAGATGCCTTGGAACGCTGAGTTTCACTCTAAACCTTACTTCATCCTGACTGGGAACAATATTGCCATCCCATCACTATTTTTGATCATTGTTGCTTCTTCACTGTCACTGGTTCAAAATCCTGGAGCAGCTGTGCTCTAAGAAGGCACTACCTTCTGAAGAGCAAGTAGGAATAGGCAATAAATTGTTGCCTTTGTAGTTTTACCTAAATCCCAGGAACTAATGAAACTAAATCCCATGGGTCTTCATTCACTCTTCTTTCAGAATCAAAAATGTTAATTTACCTCACACATCTTTATGATTATAGACATTCAATATGTGCATTTAATTTTGGATTTTCTTGACATTCTCAGTCAATTAAGAACAGAGAAAGCAAGAAAGAACCAAATTACAGGCTTTAATCTGCGATGATTAATTACCAATAAATCTCACAGCTATCTGCATTAGCTTGAACAAAACAACTTAATGTCATTAAACTGTACACATGCTGTGTCTTTTCCCAATGCACCATAAGTTCAGACCAACCCTGCACTAATGCTTTCTTAGAAATGTTTTATTAAATAATATGGGATATTGCAGACCATGCTGAAAGAAACTGAGAAGTGATCTCGAATACTCTTAAAATAACTTAGCAATCTTTTCCAGTTTTGCAAAACAGCTGTTAGAGGCATAAGATATAATTTCTGCCTGCTTGTTGGAAGAGAATTATATTAAAAGGAAGAGAAAGGAACTTGAATTTATATAGTGCCTTTCATGTTTTCCGAATAATCCAGTATTCCACAGCGACTGAGTATTTCTTTGAGAGTGTGGACTTCCTTCTTTTGCAGCCAAATTAACAGTTAGCAAGATGATCCTACATATGGCAATACAGTTGACATGTTTTAGTGTCATTAATTTGAGGCATCAGCATTGACCAGAACATCTGTGCCATTTGGTTTCTGTGTTTACCTTGTCAAAACAATTCACGATCTTATAAACTTCAATACACCCCTCATTCTTCAAATTGCTAGCGAAAACAAGATCAAACTGTCCAATCTTTCCTCATTAGACAACCACCTATTCAAAGTATCAATCCAGGAAACTTCCTCAGAACTGCCCTCCAATATATTTACATCTTTTCTCAACAAGGAGACCAAAACTGCAAACATTATTTGAGAAGACCCTGTAAAACTGAAACATTGCATTTTTACTTTTATGTTCAGTTCTTCTCACAATAAAAGATAGCATTTCACTAATCGTCTTAATCACTTGTTGTACTCGCATACCAACCTTTTATGACTTATGCACTGGACCACCTGGATCCCTCAACACCTCGGAATTCTGTGGCCATTCTCCATTTACTTTTTATTCTTCTACCAAAGTGAACTTCACATTTTCCCATATTGTCAATCATCTGCCATATTTTTGCACACTTTCCTACCCATCTTTGTGTCCTCTGCAAATTTAGCCACTCTGCCCTTGTTCCCCTCAGGGAGTTCCAAAGAGTCACATTGGCATCAAAGGAATAATCCTTTCTCTCACCACAAATGCTGCCAGTATTGTGATTTTGATCTATGATCAGGCAGCCATAAACTTGTAAGATAGTTCAGTGATTTAATTAAGTGATGATGTGGCATTATATCACACCATGTAATATTCCTGTATAAAGGTATTAACTCCATCTTGAGTACCTACTGCTAAGACTGCAGTACTTTGTTGTACATCAGAGTCAATTAGACAAGTGATCAAGCCCATAGTATGCCAGTGTCTGTGATAGAGTTGTAATACATTCAGTTGTTTACTAAATAAATCTTCAGAGACTTGTTCTCAGTAAGAAACCAGGTTCAGTGTTCACTTTACAAGAATTAACATAATAGTAACACCGAAAGAACACGTGAGCCAGATCTGCTGAATCCACTTAGCACTTTCAGTTTTTATTTCAAATCACTGGCATGTACCCTACTTTTCTTTTACTTCATATCCCCAGACTTCAAACTGCATGACATATGTCAGCATACAAAAATCTCAGCTACATTTAAAGCCAAAGTCCACAAATATGAGTTGCAGATTTCCAGAATGATTGAACAGTCATGCAGCAATGCCAGAGACCAGATTCAGTGGTGCCTCACAGGATTACTGCTGCGTGTAGTCAGGGGGAGGAAGATGGACCTGATAAAGGGGAAGAAACTGTGGCTTCCACCCAGAAGATGTGTTTGAAGATATTAGTGGGGTGAACAGGGACAAAGTATAGATAGCATGTTGAAGATCTAATCCAGTCAGGAAAGGTGAGAACATCTATTGATTCATCTACATCCTGTGTATCCTGCTTTTCACTAAGTGTTCTCCACCATATTACTCCTCATACCTACTAAACAAGCAGTCTTTACTTTTGAAGTACTTCATCAGCACCCATCTATCCACTCTTCACTGTCATTCACTTCAATCCTTCTGTAACGTGATGCATGTATTTTATAATCATCTTTACCATCCTTACATTGTGTCCACTAGGTGACCTGACCTCCTCTCACCATCAGATCACTTTTATCACTTCTTCTCAGAGATCTTCTTGTCAGTACCTGACATGGTCTCTCATCCCATGAAGCCTGAGTCTACCTTTACCCATGTATAGCCAGGGCTGCCAGGCTTCACAATACTGAAGGTGTGGCCTTAAGGCATCTTGCCAGTGAGGACAGGAATCTGAACTCACTGCTTTTGCTTTTGCTTTTGCTTTTGCTGAATTGAGATCATCTGCAGCACTTTGTTGCATGGCTAAATAATCTAATTTTGGACAGACAAAATCCAGCCATTCGCCCTTGCCGAAGGATGATCTCAGTTGATGCGTTCTTTGCAGGGTTGGTGCCTGTTTTAAGGTTTCTGAAACCACACGTCATGACGGTGGTGAATTCTAGGCCAAATCCAATGTTGCTATTTGCATTAATCATCAGTTAGTGTTCCCATTTCTCATGATGGATGTGGAGAATTTTGACAGCATCCTTGAATTGCTTTGAGCTGATCTACTATCTCTCAGCACATGCTGTAACCATATCCTTGGGGATGAGACCCACTTCCATTCTAAACCAGAGAAGACTTCATTGCATGAAAAGCAGTAGCTTTTACCCCTGGAAGGACGGTTTAATCGATGTTTCCGTCTTGCCATGTGATGTCAAGGATACATTGTAGGCACCTGAGATGGAAGTAATTGAGCCACTTTTCTTTGCAGATGTACATTGTTCAGGCTTCATCAAGTAACATAACCTTTCCACCACCATGTCCTGCATCACGAGGTAGTAGTGAGCCCCATACAAGACATTTGTTGTATTGAACAGCAGGCAGTGAAAATAAACATGGGGAGAGATGCAAAATGAGTTGCTGACTCATTATCACCCAACTTACACATCCAGATGCGATATTAGGAGCACGTGCAAATGGTAAAGAGCCATACATTCGAAGTTACCATTTTTCTCTCAAATACTCAATGCTTGCATATGTCACACTTTAGTTTAGCCATGCATTGCATCGTCAAATTATACTTCCTGGAAGAAATAAATCTATTTAATTTGCATACAAATAAATAAGTACTTCCTAGTGCTCCCAACCCCACAGGGAGCCTGTTCCAAATGCCAAACGTGTACACACTTACCTAAGCAAATTTGAATAGCCAGCAAACTTCTTCCTCCTCTGTCTTATTTCATCATCGGAAAGAAGGTATTAACTTTTTCAGCCACTCCCAACCAATTACTTACCCCTGGTAATGCACTTGACTGAACAGTGTTCCTCTACACCTGATAAATCTCCCTTCTCTGTATCCTGACTTTAAGAGGCACCTTGAAGTTCTCAGCATACTGTCAGCCTATCATATAGAACATAGAACATAGAACATTACAGCGCAGTACAGGCCCTTTGGCCCTCGATGTTGCGCCGACCTGTGAAACCAATCTGAAGCCCATCTAACCTAAACTATTCCATTATCATCCATATGTTTATCCAATGACCATTTAAATGCCCTTAAAGTGGGCGAGTCTACTATTTTTGCAGGCAGGGCATTCCACGCCCTTACTACTACTCTGGGTTGCTATTGACATTTCCTATTTTTATATTTGGATCCTCTCGAGGAAGACCAGTCATCCATTAAAATCAACTGGCACCTGAAAGCCCAGCCCCTGAGTTCACCTTCTCACTGCTGTCACTCCATCCTCACCTCATTCTTCATACATTGTGTGACCTCATCTTACAGCTGGAGATTGCTAAAGGCACAACCATCAACTGAAGGGGAGTTACCCACTGCGACCATGCTGGAACCACAGGATCTGCCTAATTACAACTTGCATTTGTATAGAATTTTTAGCATAACTGACCATCCCAGGTGCTTTACAGGAATGTTATTGAGTAATATTTCACTCCAAGCCAGGAGAAATGAAATATTTTAAGGAGACATTAAAATAAATTATCTAAATCTAACCAAAGAAGCAGGCTTTAAGGTGCATCTTAAAGTGGGAGCATAAAATAAAGAGGTGGTTTAAGGATAGTATTTCAGATCAGAGGGCCTTGGCAACTAAAACCATAACATCCAATGGTGGTGCACTAACAATCAGCAATAGCCAATCAGCAGGGGTTGGAGGAATAAAGAGATCTCAGAATGCTGTAATACTGGAGGAGGTAGCAGAGAAAGGAAGGGAAGGGGCCATGGATAGACTTGAACATAAACCAAAATTTTTTATATTGTGGCAATTTCAGACTGGATGTTAATGTAAGTTAATGAGCACAGGGGGATGGGTGCATGGGTCTTAGGAGAAAGGACAATAATATGTCACCACTTCTTTACACTGATAAAACCTTTAGGTCTCTCAGGACAGTGACTTGAAAGAAATTTGGGGATTTACACATATATATATTAATCAGTTAAAACTTCCTAACTGATTAAAGATTTAACAGTATCTTAGATATGTTTAATACCGTTGTGTGACCCTTTGATCTTTTATTTATAAATTCTATGCCTGATGCCACATGTCTTACTAAAACCTGAACAAGGTGCGAGACTCCGAAAGCTTGTGTTTTCAAATAAACCTGTTGGACTATAACCTGGTGTTGTGTGATTTCTGACTTTGTCCACTCCAGTCCAACACCAGCACCTCCACATCATCACTAAACTAGTAATTGAGAGATCCAGGAAATAGCCTGGGAACCCAGGTTTGAATCCTGCTACAGCAGATGGTGGAACTTGAATTCAATAAAAATCTGGAATTAAGAATCTAATGATGACCACATAACCACTGTTGATTGTTGTAAAAACCCATCTGGTTCACTAATGTCCATTAGGAACATCCCTACCTAGTCTGACCTATACGTGACTCCAGGCCCACAGCAATTGGTTGGCTCTTAACTGCCCTATGGGCAATTAAGGATAAGCAATAAATGTTGGTCGAGCTAGCAATGCCCTCATTCCATGAATGAATTAAAACAAAGATGCAACTCATTTCAGAGTACTTCTAAAACACAGAGAGGTGATGGTTGAATGGTATTATTGCTATTAATCTAGAAACTCAGCTAATGTTCTGGGGTCCCAGGTTCAAATCCTATCACAGCAAATTGAATATATTTAAACCGTTGCCAGTTGTCAGGAAAAACCCATTGGGTTCATTAACATGCTTCCTTCAGGGAAGGAAATCTGTCATCTTCACCTGATCTGGCCTACACATGACTCTAGACCCATAGAAATGTGGCTGACTCTCAACTGCTCTCTAAAATAGCCTAGCAAGCCATTCAGTTGCATTAGTTGCTATGAGGTCTGTCCCATCCTACTGTCCCTACCACACTCTGCTTCACTTTTGATGGTTCACATTGTCCATAAAGAGCTTTGCTTGTAAATATTTAGTTGGTTACATCGATGATTCCTGCTGGTGTTTAGTAGTTAAAAGAGCAAAAAAAAAGTCATAAAGATTTGGAGGTGGGGAAGTCATTTGGTTGCATGTGATAAAACTTCTGGACATAAGAGAAAAAAGAGCTCCCCAAGTCCATTTTGATTTAGCCCCCTCCCTCTCTCCCTACCTCTCCCTCACATTTGGTGGCCTGCATCGCCTCTTAATGGCCTTTGCATCTAAATTAATGTGGGTGATTTACTGGGGGAGGTTAATCGATGAAAAAATACCATAGGTGATTTGGTGATGGGAAACAAAAATTATTCAGTTGTGTTTCAGAGCACTTTTGGAGACGTAAAAATAAAAGGAAAAAAAAACCCAGAGTCCCTTAGGAGGGTTCTTGGAGCATAGTAGCAGTGTCCCTACCTCTGGACTAAGAGGTTTGGGTCCAAGTCCCACCCACTCCACAGGTACATTTCTGCACAGTTTGATTAGAAAATCAAAAAACAATCCTGTATATTATGAGAGAAACTTTAAAGACCTGTGCAAAGCAAAGTTTCATCTTCTGTACAATAATCATTAATGATTACAGAGGGAGGATTGAAAACTGACAAAGCAGTCTATAGCTTCTTGGAACTTGCAACAATATTGAGACTTTCTGGTTCCAAGGAATTAATTATAATAAAGTTATTCAGAGATATTGCCAATTTTCAACCTAGTACAGACTTGGCAACTGAGAAGGTGTGTATTTTAATCGCTCTTCCAGTAACCTGACTTGAATTGTCAATCAAAAAGATGTCGCAAGAAATCAAGTGTTATATTTCCTTCACTTTTATGAATTTTAAGAAACACAGGGATTTTGTCACTGTGCTTGAGGATTGAGACTTGCTTCTTTGGACTCCTATGTTTTGTGACTCTTTTTTTTCCTTCTTACCCCTCCTTGTTACGCTGACTCACATTGACAGAGAGTTTACCAGACACTGGAACCCTCTTCCACCTTGGCCTACTGGCCATGACCGAAGGCTTGGCTGAGTTTTAGCTGTGAGGGCATCAGAGCTGAGCACAGTTCTGTTACTGGATAAAAATCTGCTGGGATAGCCCTCCATCTAGCCCAGGGTTGCTTCAAGCAAATAGCCCTGAACAGGTTACACTGCTGTAGCAGAGGTGCTGTGGAAGAAGGTGGAAGGAAAATGTTGCGAAACAGATTTGGGGAGGAAATTGCATTAGCAACAACAAAATGAGTATTTCGTAACTGGTTCCTCGTAAATAAATAGTCTCTTTGTCGTGTACCACAGATTAAATAACAAAAGCAAAATCACTTTGATGCTGAAATTATGAAATTATAACTTAAAGTGCTGAAAATACTCAGCAAAGCAGACAGTATCTCCAGAGAGAGAAGCAAACTTAAAGTTTCAAGTTTGTGATTGTTCAACTGGGAAAAGTTTGAAATGTATTGGGTCCTGAGTAAGTGAAATGTTAAGGGGACAGAAGTCTTTAGTGCATGGGTTTGAGTCCAAATTTGATGGCCATTGGAGTGCATTTATGATATGATATAAAAACATTGATTACTAGGCTGCAAAATTCCTCCAATACATCTATGGCAACTTGTAAGAGTGGAGCACTTTGTGCTCAGGCATGCTTGATGTGGGTAACAAATCCTCAAGCTATAGCTTCTGGCCATAGGCTTGTGACCTATGCAGTATTTCCCTAGATGACCACTCCTTGTGGCAGTTACCATTTTGACCAGTAGGCAGAGGAAAATGTGTTATTATATGCAGATGTTATTATTGGACAAGTCAGATCCCAGACTGAAATACAGCTTGACAAATCATATTTTGTTTATTTTTGGTTTTAACAAAATAATCTCTCACTGAAACACAAGCACACATTGTTGCAGATTTGGTTTTAACAATTGATCAGAAGAAATTAGAATAAAATAGAATAAACCAAGGGCAACTTTTTTAGATAGAATGGTTCATGTGGGGAATAAACTTGCAGAGGAAGTGGTGTATGGTACAGTTACAACGTTTAAAAGATATTTGAATAAGTGCATAAGTAAGAAATGTTTAGAGGGATAAGGGCCAAGTGCAGGCAGATGGAACTAATTTAGTTTGGGATTATGATTGGCATAGACTGGTTGGACCGAAGGGTCTGTTTCTGTGCTGTATGACTCTATGAAATAACATACATTTAAAGATTTTTAAACAAATAGTAAAACTGGAATTCCGTTATTTCCATCAACTTCAAAAGCACCCCTTTGCAGTTCTCACATCAGTCAAGACAGAATTCTCTTTTTGATTATCCCTACAGGGCTTACTTTAATTATAGTTTCAATTCACAGTTCTGAGAATTTTTTTTGGGTTTTCCATGAGCCTTCAGAGAATTGGGCCTAAACTTTCTCAGCTTCAAATAACCCCTCATGATATTAACTAAACACTTCCGGTCTGGAGCTTTCACTTAGCTCCTTACACTGAGATTATTTTGTTTCTTAATAATTCAAAGCTATTTTCTGCGCTTCTCAGGAACAACCACCTTACACATTCAGCTACAACCAAGGATCTTGCAGAACTGTCCAAACTTAAACAAAACAAAACCACTTTCCAAGCTATAGGTATTTCCCTTAGTCAAAAGAAAAAGCATTAAAGAACGGAGACCCTTCCATAGATATGCTACTTTGGTGTATCTTCGACCTCTAGTTATGAGATAGGCCCAAGTCAAAGGACCCTTACCCAGAGGTGGCAAGGTGCCAGCAGCGGTCATCTGGGAAAATATCACAGGTAGAATATGTTGAAAAGAGCCTATAAGCCAAAAAAAATCTGACTTTTGTCAAATCCAGGTTTGCTTTCTGCTTTAGAGAATGCGTAATATCAGAGGGCTAGTAATCTTATACTTTTGGTGATATGTAGTTTAAGGTTGCGTTTCTTCCCACCCACAAGAGCAGGTATGATATGTAATTTAGATTTGTACCCAGTGATTCACAGCTATCACAAGCAAGATGCAAAAATTAACATAACAATAGCTGATGTCTTCTCCATCCTCAGATGTTGGGTGACCTTTTACAATCACCATCCTCCGATCATAATTTTCAACATGCCTGAATGTTTTGACATTATGAGCTATTCCCATTCAAGATGGCTGGATATTTTCAATTTTTTTTAGGAGATACAAAAATGTCACTTTGGATCTGTTGAATCCCTGATAAACATATCTTACACATCACTTTTGATACACTCGCTATTGACCCAGTGCTGTGACTGGAGAATAACCCAAATACATGATAATGGTTAAACATTTGAATAGTAGATTGTAACCAGTAAATTTGCATAATTCAATCGAATTTTAACTAGTAAATTACACGGTTCAATTGAATTCTAACCAGTAAATTTACATGATTCAATTGAATTGAGCAACAAATTATGAGCAGACAGCATGCAGAGCTAGTTTCTGAATAGTGTAAATCGATTGAATAAAATGCAGCCCTTACTGTAGGATTTGGGGTGTGCAACACATAGCCATTGTGGTGAAATACATTGTACAAGATATAACAAAGTGATCAAAATTAAGTTTCATGGTAGCTATTTAACTCAGGTTTATGTTGTAATGATTTACATTGTAGGACTATTGTTTGTACTAGTGACCGCATGACCATGTTAGCCACCTGACTGGCTTCGTGCTCCAGGTGCAGGCCCTGTTGATATATAGGGTTTGTAAATAAATTCTGCAAATCTCCATTTCCTTGACTGCAGCCTCGCAGTATGTTGGCTGGAAGCAATGGTCAGGATCCCTGGCATGAGGCCTCTAGCAGAACAGAGCAACGTGCTTCGTATTTGTGAAATTCTTCAGTGAATCTCCATCCCAACTTTTAGGAAGTTTTGTGTTTAAACTAAGTTAAAATCAATGAATTCCCATCAATGCATACATCAGCGTAATAAACATTTGCTCTCCTGTATTTCAACCTAACTCAAATTTTCACTTTGTTCTTTATCCACCCATGCCTTGTTCCAAACCTATGACATGTCTAACTTTTCCCAGTTCTCATGAAAGGTTACAATCCTAAAGTATCTGTTTCTTGCCACAGGTACTGCCATAACTGCCTATCATATCATACGATGGATATGATAGAACTGTTCCTATATAAATTGCCACCATTGTTAACTCAGATCCATCTCATGATCTGTTGTACAGGTGAAGAATGAGACACATGTAACATAGTAGTGAACAATTCAAAAGACTTTTATTACAGTTCCCAGTGTGTACATGCATTAGAATCAGGGGTACTTGTGTGTCTAAGCTCAAGCTAAATAATTCAGATGTCACTATAGCACACTTTATTCAGCATGTCATGCTGCAAGAAGACTCAGTCAGATGGAGACTGAGACCTTTACACCATTATGTCACAAGCCATTATGTGGAGATGACTTCATAAACATGTCCCTCAAAGGCATATTGCATTCTAGCTGTTGGGGGCCATTTTTGCTGCACTGTCATGGGGCAGCCCTGACAAGCTTCGAGTCATAACACGACAATAACCTGCTGGGTATTTCCAGAACTTTCTGTTGTTATTTCAGATCTCCAGCATCTGTAGTATTTTGCTTTTGGACAACTTTACAATACACTCTCTATGGGACTGCCTATTAAGTGCATTTCTCACCCTGTTGATAGTCAATACACATCCAATAGAGTTAACAGTTCACAATCGTCTGAACTGAAGTAAATTACAGAGGATGCTGGAAACATTGAATAAGTAGAGAAAATGCTGGAAACATCCAGGAGGGCTGGCAGTAACAGCGGAGAGAAGAAAATCGGTATAAAGTTTGACATCTTAGGATTCTTCGTTAGAACTTTTAAGAAGGTCATGAAGCCTAAAATGTTAAATCTACCTTCCCTTCTCCAATAATGGTCTCTTACCTACTGTTATTTGTTTCTGTTTCTCACCTTCACTTTGCCTAGGAAAGTTGTGTGCTAACACAATGTTATATTTCTAAATCTGTCAAGCATGGTTGGAGGGCAAGAAGAGTTTCCTATGATTTGCTCATTCTGAATTATTGAGCACAGACTGTTTCTGGGCTTAACTAAACCTAAATGAATAAAAGAATGTGGTCAAGTGACCATGGGCCCAAAACTGGACATTCTAAATTGATCTACATCTGGTCAAATGGGGTCTGACCGAAAATTGGTCAAACTAAATTAAACAGCAGCTAGCAGCTAGCAGCTAGAGATGACAATTGAAACCAAGGTTAAAGAGGTCACAAAAGTTCAGGGGAACCAGTTACAACCAGCCCTAATTGTGTACTAGGGAAGTATGGATCAGACGTTCTGGCACCTTAACTTCCAGCCAGTGCCTGAGGATGTGCACTTTATAGCAAGGCTGAAGGGTGCTGTAAACCCTGCTCTTTGAGCCCATTGGCCAAAAGCTGCAGAATATTCTGGAAGGTGCAGAGTGAGGGTGGATAAACATATATACCTGGAAGCCACCCACTCAGCAAAGACTCACAGCAAGGCTCATGGCAGAAGACCATGCAACAACCCAACAAGACCTAGGAGAAGACCGCTCCTGACCTGCAAGATCCACCTTTGTGGGAAAGAGACAACCCTACATCGGAGAAGAAGGAATTCCAACAGCCCAGCTCAGACACATGGATCATTGTGGGTAATATCCTTTCTCAGACAGATAGAGATGGATGGAGAGCAATCACGCAGCTTGTTTCAGGCCTGGCCATAGTTAAATTGCAGAAAGTGTTGGATTATCAAGAATTTGTTTTCAGAACAAGGAGTCAGGCAGCAATGGCTGTGGAATCCAGCTGGAAAGGCAGAAATGAACATCATAGACATGGAAGATTATGTTCACATTTATATTTAATCATTATTCTGTAATCAATCTGTGGTGCACTCTTGAATCTGTGGTCATAGATCAGTTTAATCTAACATCTGTGTACTTGCTGGTAAACAACATACTTGAACCTGTGATAAGTTATTAAGAGTTAATTTTAATTTAAATAGTGTTGGATATGTCATATACCCTGGGAACAGTTTTTATTTTCTCTTTGATGTAACTGGCTGTGTCCACAATGAGTATTGTAACGTTAGCAGGTTCAAAGACATCCCTGTGCACAGTTAAGTGCATTTGGATATGATAATCATCAATTGTCAACTGTTGAACCAATTGTGTTTACTCCAATGAGAATCTATTTTAAGAATCCAGGCTGGTGAACAGCAAATATGGAATGCAATAAAAACAGCACTTGGCCCTGTTATATTACTATGGGAAAAGATTTGTCCTTCAGGTCTGTGTTGCTTTCATCAGTTTTGGCTTGATGGGCTATTCATATATTTACATTAAGTCGTGTCTACAAAGCAAATGTCAAAACATCTTACAGAACAGTAAGTTTGAGTATTACAGGTTGAGAATTGAGCATTGAGAATTTAGTCAGGTGAACTGATAAAAATTCTGATCACCTGACCGGACTTCTCTCATAGACAGAGGCCTGAATTCTAATCTCTTCTCCTCTCACCCCCACCACACTCACCCACACAGCCCTGACAACCCAGTCTGAGGTGGGGAATTTTAGAGTTAGAAAGGACAAGTATCAGGATTGGACGATCCCATCCCAAGTCATTTCCATTCCCCTCACATTTTTAAAGTTGTAAAACCAGCCTATGAAACACCTGGAAAAACCAAGGGATAAATGACATATTGAAGTTGGCAATTAATAATATAATTTGGAAATTAAGTTTTATTTAGGCCCAAATGATATGAATCCCCACACTACTGGCTTCCAAACAAAGTGGCCCTTTTATCATTGGACATGGGCCAGGAAGCTGAATGGAAGCTCCAGAAGGAAACCTTTGATGATTGCAAGGGCCAATCCCAAAATCACCGAGCACTCCTGACTTGCTCAACTACCATCATTCCCCAGAGCCCCCAACCTCCAAATCACTGAGCTACCTGCCTAAATCTTCCAGACTGCAGACCCCTCACCCCTACTTTCTGAGCCCTCTTGATTGACAAGTAGACCAGAATTGGACACGGTACGCCAGAAGAGGCCTTGACTGAAGATTGCTGACACCTCTTGATGTCCCACTGCTCCTAACTGAAACCTCACAATTTCAGTTCTTATCAAAAACTTTCCAAGCCGAGGTTTTTTTTGAAGACAGGCCCCTCCAAAGGCCTTCCTGATCATAGGACTGTACCAGACGTCTCTATTTCAGGACTGTACCACCCCTCTCTATTTCAGGATCGTCCCCAGTCTCCACTACTTCAGGACTGCCCCTAGGATTGTCCCCAGCCCTCTCTATTTCAAAAATGCCCCAGCCCTCTCTGTTTCAGGATTGCTTCCAGCCAATTGAATACAAAATTGGCCTAATGGTAGGAGACAGGGTGGTGGTAGTGGGTTTCCTTTTCAGCTTGGTGGTCTGCGATCAGTGGTGTTCCATAGGGGTCAGTACAGCGTCCACTTCTGTTTGTCATTTATATAAATAATTTAGATGAGAATATAGAACGCATGGTTAGTACGTTTGTGATGACACCAAAATTGGTGGTATAGTGGACAGTGAAGAAAGTTATCTAAGAATACAAAGAGATTTTGATTAATTGGAGTGGCAGATGGAGTTTAATTTGGATAAATGTGACGTGTTGCATTGTGGTAAATTGAACAAGGGCAGAACTTATATAGTTAATGGTAGATCCCTGGGTAGTGTTGTCAAACAGAGACATAGACATTCAGGTGCATAGTTCTTTGAAAGTTGCATAGACAGAATGGTTAAGAAGGCATTTAGCATGCTTGCCTTCGTTGATCAAACCATTAACTATAGGAGCTGGGACATCATGTTGAGGTTGTATAGGACATTGGTGAGGTCTCTTCTGGAATACTGTGTCCAGTTTTAGTCTACCTGTCATAGGAAGGATATTATTAAATTGGAAAGGGTTGAAAAAAGATTTACAAGGATTTGTTGAGACTGGAAGTCTTGAGTTATAAGGAGAGGCTGGATAGGCTGGCACTTTTCTCAGTGGACCATTACACAAGTTTCTAAAATCATGAGGGGCGCATAGATAAGGTGAATAGTAAAGGTCTTTTCCCTAGGGTGCAGGAGTTCAAAACTAGAGGACATATTTTTAAGATGAGAGGAGAAAGCTTTAAATGGGACATGAGAGGCAACTTCTTCAAACAGAGAATGGTTCAAATGTGGAATAAACAGCCAGAGGAAATGGTGAATGCAGGTACAGTTGCAACATTTAAAAGATATTTGGGTAAGTACATGGATATTAGAGATTTAGAGGGATATGGGACAAACACAGGCAAATGGGACTAGCTTAATTTGGGAAACTAGATTAGTTGGACCAAAGGGTCTGTTTCTATACTGTATGACTCTATGACTCTACTTTTTATTTCGGGATTTCCCTCAGCCCTCTCTATCTGATTGATTTCGTTGATTTATTGTTGTCACATATACCGAGATACAGTGAAAAATATTGTTTTGAATGCAATACAGGCAGATTGTACCATACTGAGTGCATCAGGGTAGCAGAATACAGTGTTACAGCCACAGAGAAGGTGCAGAGAGAGAGACATCAGAATTAATATTTGAGAGGCCCATTCAAAAACCTGACAACAGCAGGGAGGAAGCTGTTATTGCATATTCACATGTGTGTACAACTTTTATATCTTCTGCATGACAGAAGACGGCGGAAGAGAGTATAACGGCGGTGGGAGGGGTCTTTGATTATGTTAGTTGCTTTTCTGATGCAGTGGGAAGTGCAGATGGAGTCAATGGATGGGAGGCTGGTTCGTGTGATGGACTGGGCTGTGTTCACAACTCTCTATAGTTTCTCGCGGTCTCAGGAACAGCAGTTGCCAAACCACGCTGTGATGCATCCAGAGAGGAAGTTTTCTAAGGTGCATCTATAAAAATTGTTCTGAATCCTTGTGGATATGCTGAATTTCCTTAGCCTCCTGAGGAAGTAGAGATGTTGTTGTGCTTTCTTGACCATTGCATCAACATGAGTGGACCAGGACAGAATGTTGGTGATCATCACTCTCAGGATCTTGACACTCTCAAACATTTCCACCTCAGCACCACTGATGCACACAGGAACATGCCCTCCGCTCTGCTTCCTGAAGTCAGTGAACAGCTCCTTCATCTTGCTGACCTTGACTCACTCTTTATCATGTATTCTGTCTTGTTGTTGTATGAGATCCGATCTACAATGGCGGTGTCGTCAGCAAACTTGTAAATGGAGTTGGGGCAGAATTTGGCCACACAGTTGTGAGTGCATAAGAAGTATAGTAGGGGGCTGAGTACGCAGCCTAGCAAGGCACCAGTGTTGGGGATTATAGTGGAGGAAGTGTTGTCTTTCATATTGCAGTCTGTGGATCACCAAGTTGAAGATCCAGTTAAAGAGGGAGGAGCTGAGACCTAGGTCTCGGAGTTTAGAGATTAATTTATTTGGAATTATGCTGTTGAAGGCAGAACTGTAGTCAATAAGTAGGAGCCTAACATAGGTATCCTTGTTATTCAAATATTCCAGGGATGACTGTAGGGCTAAGGAGATGGTGTCTGCTATGGACCTGTTGTGCTAATAGATGAACTGCAAAGGATCAAGGTAATTTGATAGGCTGGAGTTGATGTAAGCCATGACTAACCTCTCAAAGCACTTCATAATTATGGAGATCAGAACCACCGGGCGGTAGTCATTAAGGCATGCTGGCACCAGGATAATGATGGTCTTCTTGAAGCAAGTGGGGACTTCAGATCATTCCCAGGAGAGGTTAAAGATGTCTGCGAAAACTCCCACCAGCTGGTCTGCACAGGACCTGAATGCATGGCCGGGATTTCCATCCAGGCCAGTCACTTTCCATGCATTCACTCTCAAGAAGGCCGATCTAATGTCTGCGATGGTGACTGTGGGTACAGCGTCATCTGGGGCTGTGGTATAGGTGACATCATTTCACTGATCTTCTGTTCAAAGTGAGTGTAGAATGCATTGAACTCATCAGGTAGGGGTGTACTGTTGCCCTCATTCTGTTCAACTTCACTTTATAGCCCGTTAGGTCATGTAAGCCATGACACAAATGACAGGAGTCTGTGTAGTTGGTCTGGGTCTCAAGCTTAGTTTGGTATTGCCTCTTGATGTCTCTGATGGCCTTATGAATGTCGTGCATAGATTTCCTGTATAGGTCTGAATTGTACACCTCAGACCTGGACTTCAGTAGGGAGTGGATCTCCCAGTTCATTCATGGTTTCCGGGTGGGGAATATTTGGATTAACTCCTTCGGCACGCAGTCTTCTACACACTGACTAATAAAGTCTATAGATGGTATTGGCATATTCGTTTAGGTTGGTCGCTGAGTTCTTGAATATGATCCGGCCCACTGACTCTAAGCAGTCCCTGGAAGCCTTTCTGTTGCCTCAGACCAACACTGCACTACTTTCTGTACTGGGTCCTTATGTTCAATTTCTGCCTGGAAGCCGGGAGGAGGAGCATGGCATTGTGATCTGATTTTCCAAAATGCAGAAGGGAGAAGGAGCAGTAGGCATTTTTGATAGTTGCATAGTAATGGTCCAGGATGTTCTGACCTCTGGTGGGACAGAAGATGTGTAGATGGTATTTTGGTAGCATGTTCAAAGTTGTCCTGGTTGACATCATCAGCTATAATGGACAAGGCCTCAGGGTATTCTGTCTCAAGACTCTTTGTAACATTGTATACTTTGTCTAGTGCACTCTTCACTGCTGTCAGTATAGTGGAGATGAACTCACATGGAAGGTAGTGGGGATTACATTTTACTGTAAGATATTCTAGCTCAAGGGAGTAGTAACTCACCAGGGTCACCACATCGGAGCACCAGAAGGTGCTGATTAGGAGGCAAACCTCATCACCCTTTACCTTGCCCTGTTCCTTGCCTCTATTTCAGAATTGCCCCATGTCCTCTGTATTTCAGAATTGCCTCCACCCTCTCTATTTCAGAATTGCCCCCCTGCCCTCTCTATTTCAGAATTGTCCCCAGCCCTCTCTATTTCAGAATTGCCCCAACCCTTTCTATTTCAGAATTGCCCCAGCCCTTTCTATTGCAGCACTCATTGCTGAAGCTGTCAGCTGTGCTCATGGGTTAATGCATCGCCCATGATGATGATCAGTATTGCTGTACTGAATAGGAGAATAAGTACAGAAATAGGTTTTTCAGACCCTTGTGACTGTTCTGGCTTTTGATCAGATCGTGACAGATCAGTATCTTAACTCCAGCTCTGATTTCAGCAGGAGCACCAGTTGTTCTGTTACAATTAGCCTGCGTGTTTCTGGACCCCAAAGACAAAGATTCAGCCAGAGTCTTCACTTCTGACGACTATTAAATGACACTTGAGGAAAAAGAAAGTGCTTCATGTTTTTCAAATAATTAGGATTGTATCAGACCTCATGGTCAAATAATTAAGATTTAGTGATCAATTTAACCTTACTCTGGCACCATTGAGGATATTGGGAGCCCTCCAACATAGCAGAAAGCCAGGTATTTTTTGTTCATGGGATGTGGTTTTTACTGGCAACTCCGATATTTATTGCCCATCACCAGTTACTCTCAATAAGGTGGTGTGAGCTGTTTTCTGTAATTTCTGCAGTCCATGTAGTATTGGTACATGCACAATGCCAGTGGGAAATGAATTCCAGTATTTTGATCCAACAACAGTGATAGAATGGTGCTTTTTCTCTAAGTCATGCTGGTGTATGGCTTGGAGGGGAACTTATAGTTTTTGATGTTCTGATGTGTCCACTGTCCTTGTCCTACTCAGTGGTAGAGGCTGCACGTTTGGAATGTGTTTACTGAAGAGTCCTGGGAAGAGATTGATAGGGTTTGAACAAGTTTATTCAAAGGTCAATAGTAAAGACTGTTAAATATTGTTCTTCCTTGATAAAGTGCTCAATAAAGTTGGGTTGGACCTTCCCCTGTTTCTGGTCCCCTATGTATATCTCACCATAAAACATGCTTGAGTTAAAAAAACGGTTACTGCAAACTGGTCAATGGTTAGTCAGGATATATTTACCCACCTTTCACTTTGCAACAGTAAGCTTTGACACAGGCACAGGAAGACAGGGAACCTCCACACCTCCAAATTAACAGCCCCTCAGGGATCCTGTGAATGGGCTGGAGAGAGGCAGAAGGCAAGATGCAAAATGCTGTAACAGTGCAGCTATCTAGTTCAATGTGGGAGCTGCAAAGCTGCTATTAGAAAACAAGAGAGGATTTGCCACCATGGGTTTCACTGCAGTACTATTTGGCTGGATCGTTTGGCTAATATTTGGAGTGCTGAGGCTTCTGGTCTTGCTAGTTCCTGCCTTGTCTCCTTTGTAGGTCAGCGTCTAGACCCATCATGGTTACTATCTTTCTCCTCCAGCAGTTATATCATATTTCTCACTGAGAATGACCAATAACTGTGCATCTATCTTGCCTCTGGCCCAATTAGGGCATTACTGTTTGAAGATTGCTTCACGTGAGACACTCAGCCACAGTACAGGGTTAGGCCTTGCACATTGTCCAGGGGCCAGATTCCCATCTCCAGTTTGAAAATCTGAGCTTGGTTTGTGTTGAAGCTGGATCAAGGAGGGATCCACCCTAGCTGGCCAATATCAGCCTGTGCAGTGAACACTGATGGGTTACCCACTGGGTTGGCCATGTTCCCACCATCAGTTTAGTCACTCAGCATGCTGCTCCTAGGGTATATTCTGTTGGAGTTCTCAATATACAACCAAAATCACATAGAGTCATAGTTATGGTCATGTAGTCATACAGCAGGGAAACAGACCCTTCGGTCCAACCAGTCCAAGTCGACCATTATCCCAAATTAAATTAGTCCCACCTGCCCTCTATTCATGTGTTTTCATCTTTATATAGCCCCATGTTTCTATGTACCCTACTGTTGTAACTTGGTTCTACTCAGTGTGTTAATATCTTATGCCTCCATGGTGCTGTGTTTCTCTTCTCCTGTGCAAAGCTGGACCACAGGATTATTCCACACTTTCTCTTGTTGTGGCTTCCTCATCTGTTTCATCAGAGCAGATCCACAGCAGAGACTGGCTGCTTCCCCATAGGATAAAAAAAAACAATTATATTTCAAACAGCTTATCATGCTTTCAGGAATCTTTCAAATATTACCACAAACACTGAACTACTTATATAATGAGTATAGCAAGTTGTGCCAGCCAAACTGTGAATTGCAAACAGTAATTTGATTACAGTAGTTACAATACAGAAGCAGGCTTTTCTGTAAAAAAAAACATGCCTGGAGAGTGGCAGATGAAGGAAGAGGCCTCTGGCAGGAGCAGTAGCAATGCTAGGACAAGCCAGATGGGGCTACAGCACAGCCCCGGGTCTCCCTTCGAGTGAGGAGCAGGTGCTTGGCTGACTCAACCTGGCCTGGACTCGCAGGCTGCAGCTAGGCTGGGTGCCCGGAGGAATGGAAGCATCAGTAAAAGGGACAGATGGCAGGTTGGCAGCAGCATCTGAATGAGCGTCAGATGGGGAGCAGAAGGCTTCTCCTGGCCCCGTGACAACGTGGCTTCCAGCACAGAGCACTCAGCCTGCATAGTGACCTTCTTCAACGGAGGCTTCCGGCCCAGTATTCCAGCTCCCCAATGTGTGGTCTCAGCCTGGCATATCCCGGAATGGCGGTCTCATCTCGGTTACCGGGTATTTCATCATTCTTCAGTTTGCTTTCCCCGAGCCCAGGAGCCATTAACTGAATTGTGATGAACTTTGTCTTAATTTTACATCTTTTTATTATTATGTATGACTTCTATCAAGGGAAAAGGAGCCCTGGTTGGGTGACTTATAAAACTTTTAACTGCATTTTACATGTAGAAGAACACATGACAATAAATTTCTATTCTATTCTGTTCTGTTCAGCTTGCCTAAGGCAATGTTTGTGCTCCATGCAAGCTTGCTCCCACGCTACATCATTGATCATACATATCTGTGTCGACATTTTTGCCACATACTTCTTTAGTTTCTCCTGAGAGGCAGGGGAGCTTTTAGGTATTGCTGAATAACCACTTAATTTCTCCACTGAAATGAAGAAAAGTAGCTCAGATTCCATAGCAATCCCTTTAACTATTGCACTGGAGCATTAACTTAAACTCTGAATACAAACAGCTGGCATGGGGCTTACAACTCTCACCCATAACAAGGGTAATGCATACATCTCAAGTGGTCAGGCCAGTTAGGTAGAACAGTAATGTGGTGAGGGGACAGAGGATGATCTGGACTGTACGAATAATCCTTGCATGTAGCCAATGCCATCTGGAGGTAAGGAGAGGAAACTGGAAGCAAAAGAAATATAACATTTCAAACAAGCGTCACTGATGGCTTAGGGATAAATTCTTAGTCAAATGTGGTACTGAACTATATAGACAAGAAAAATCCTAGTAACAAAACCTAGCCCAAGTTGTCAGTGCATCTCAAGTGAAGCAACATGAAGATGTTCTACAACAATGCTGATATCTGTCAGGCTTCTCAGGATTGATTAAAAACTGAAAGTACTGCGGATGCTGGAAATCAGAAACTAAAACAGACATTGTTGGAAAAGCTCAGCAGATCTGGCAGGATCTATGGAGAGAAATCAGAGTTAACATTTCGGGTCCAGTAACCTTTCCTCAGAACTCAGGAAGAGTTCTCAGGAGAAGTTCTGTGGAAGGGTCACTGGATCCGAAACGTTATTTCTGAATTCTCTCCACAGATGCTACCAGACCTGCTGAGCTTTTCCAGCAATTTCTGTTTTAGTTTCTCTTGTTGATTGCTCTCAGTGAACCTCCCTTCTAGAACATCTATAAACATCTAGCATTGGCAAGAGCTGGTTGGGACCTGATATCACCAATTTCCTGGTTTGGAGGAAAAAGAATATGCACTGACCTTTAACCCAGCAAGGTGCAAATGCCTTCGCGATAGTTGGAGGGAAGGAAAGAAAATAGACATAAAAATGGGGAAGAGATTTAAATCAAATCTTCTTAACGGTTGAATGCAGTGTTAGTGCAGAGGGTAGGAAAGCCACGTACTTGATTCACAACCTGTACTGGGTTGGTTGCAGAATATTGTATCCCAACATCAGCGAGGATGGAAGTTTATAAGTTATACTGAGCAATTCTCATACTCTCAGAGGACAACCTCCATCAATGACAACCTACATTCAGTTGCGTGTAGGAATGAAAATCTCTGTAGTGTGACTAGCCCATGTCTTCAAAACAATTTGAGGCCTCTGTTTACAACCTTATTAGACATCGAGGTGAGTAGAAGCTGGATGGAGAACCGAAACAGGTGAAGGCTGTTTTATACCCCTGTACAGCTGAGTCTTATCATTTCACTCCATTGTGCTTGTCAAACAATGCTTCTGGTTGATGGGAGTTGTCAATCTGGACATTTGTAGAGACATTGAGCAACTGCTCAGTCTTCCAAAACACACTTTGTCATAAGTCAGCCCTGGCAGATTGACTTAGAGAAACTGAAAGCCCTAAAGCAAAGTGTTCTTAAATTTCACTTTTTTCCAAACTTTAGCATTTCATTGGGCTTATTGACATTTAGGGTGTACCTACTCATAAAACATACCCATATTAGGAGAAACTTTTTAGTGAAGAATGGGAGGCAGATTTAACATTACTGGCAAAAAAAATCGAAAGAGACTTGAGGCAAGCAATTTTTGTACAAGTTGTTGTGGATTCTTGTAAGGATGGCCAATTAGTAGCCACGCAGCATGCTAACTGTCTGATGAAGCCTGGAGGTAAGGACCAATATGAAAACCTCCAGCAATGACAAGTTGGCCGTCCTACTGTCTGAGGTGGGAAAAGCAGATAAGACAGGGAGAGATGACGTCTTGTGATGGAACCCCAGACTAAATTGGAGAGAAGAAGGAAGGCAGCAAGATCTCCACTCATCACCAACCTGCCTAAACGCATGGCCCACCTACTTCCAAAGCCAACTCTGAGAGGACTTTAAAGTCTACCAGCAGGTAGCCCTCCCACCTGGTGACTTAATAAGGCCCAAGGACCACCTCAGGACCTCATCCCACCACCACCTGCATACAACTAGACAGAGGATTCACTAACCACTAACAGCAGGCCCAGTCTTGCTTCCCAGTACCCTTCAGGAGGTGGGTTTGGGGAAGATATAGCACCTTAGGATGTCCTTAAGCTCATTACAACCAATCAAATAATATTGAAGTTTAACCATTCTTGGAATATAGAAAACACATCATCCAATTTGTTGACAGAAAACCCCCACAAACAAGAATGTGATAATAACTAGTTTTTTTAATGTAGTTTGAGAGATAAATATCACCAGGGCACGAGGAAACTTCCCCCTTTTTCTTCGAACAGTGCCACAGGATACTTTACATTTACCCAAGATAGCAGGCTGGATCTGTGTTAAATATCTCATTTGAGTGATGGCACCTGTACCAGTTCAGTCCTTCCTGAGTACGGCACTGGAGGCTCAACCGAGATGATGCGCTCAGGTCTCTGAGCTTTAGCTTGAACACACAACTTTCTGACTCTGGGATAAAAGCGTTACCAATGAGCAACAATGAAGCAGTTTCTTTAACTTTTTGATGATGTTTGGAAGAAAAGCATGGGGTTGAAACAGATCAAATCTTAATCTAGCTAAGTCATAGAATAGATACAGCACAAAGGAGGCTGCAGGGTCATACTAGCTGTCCATGACACCAACTCAGCTAGCCCCGCTCCCTTGTCTACAAATATTTTCTCTTCAGATAATTATCTAGTTCCCTTTTGAAAGCTACAACTGCATCTGCCTTCACCACATTCTTAGGCAAAGCATTTGAGATCCTGACTACTCGCTGTGTAAATAAACTCTTGCTCGTGACACTGATGGCTCTTTTGCCAATGGCTTTAAATTGATCTCCTCTGATTCTCATCAAGGTCACCAATGGAAATGTGATCTTTATCCACTGAAGGGAGTAGTGTTTCAAGGCCCAATTGTGACCTTAAGACAATCTTTACAACCAGCCAATCGTGGATCCAGTCAGTCAAATCAAATCAGAGGAAAATTTGACATCAAAATCTACGATACAAAACAGGATCCTCGCTTTTTTCAATTAATATTACAGTCTTACCCAAAGACAACTTTAGTATTTTTCACAAGAACTCTCATCCGATTCATTTTGTGAAATTGCAATAACATTATTGGAATAGGTAGGTGCGTGTGAGTGAAACAGGTGAGTGTTTTTGAGAGATGACAGCAGCTCCACCTATTTACACTAGCTCATCATTTATATTGATTCATTTGCTTCCACTCATATTTAATTTTGTATTCAACAGCTGGTGTGAGGACTTATTTCACTTGAATGGATGCCAATGTAACCATTGCTATGTATAGCGTCAGATCTTTTCCATTTAACCTTTTCCCCTTAAGGTGACACCCTTAATATGACCTTTTACATTTGTTTGCATTTGCTATGTAGGAATTCTCTGCAGGCCAGAGTGCACATACTAGGATCACTATTCTGTGTTTCCGTTGCAGTGAAGTATCTTACTTGCTATCACACTTGGAATGACCTCTCGATAAACATGAGAGACACAGAGATAACTCAGCACTGGGCCAGACATGGATAAGCTAGGTCACAGCTCATATTCAGTGGAAGAGCTGCAGATATCCAGGTCTGAAAATTGGCTAACATCGCAGCTGTTTTATAGACAAATTGTTTGATGTATCAGCCTGTGCGGGTGCTCATTCAGTGTTGAAGTATGTCATCCACTATATTGGCGAAGGGAGGAAAACTGGGCATTAGGCTTTGCCCAGTGAAAAATTAAGGGGCTGAAATAACTCCACTGAAGGCGGTATCTCGTCACCAAGTCACCCTTTTTTTATACATGCACAGGACATGGACTCTGACCAGCTGGCTCAGAGCCAGTCCCTAGAGTGAGAAGAATCCCTCATACTCCTGTTTATTCTGTCAGATGGAACCCCCTGATTGGACCAGGTTAAAAGCCCCAATCAGGGAACTCATTCTCAATGAGATCCACCTGGCCAACCTCATCCCAATCACTACAGGGGCATAATGGGTGGAACTTTAATTAATATTATCATGAGTAAAAAAAAATGTACTGGGAACACTAGTGGAACTAAAGGTTAAGAATTCCCTGAACCTAAAGTCATGCATCCTCGAGGCTTAAAAGAAATGGCTGAAGTGATGATGCCTGCTTTAGTCATACCCTTCCAACACTCCCTAGTTCCTGTCAATGTTTCAGCAGGATGGAAAACTGCAAATGCAAAGCTACTATTCAATAAAGGAAGGAAACAAAAAGTAAGAAACTATAGGCCATTTGTCATTGGGAAGATGTTAGGCTCCATTTTTAAGGAAGTAGTAGCAGGAAATTTACAAAATGCAATACAATCAACAAGGATCAAAATTGTTTTGTGAAAGGGAAATCACGTTGATAAACTTGTTCTTTGAATGAGAAACACGCTGGGTGCATAAAGAGGGATCAGGAGTAATTGTTTCAAAGATAGTAGGAACTGCAGATGCTGGAGAATCTGAGATAACAAGGTGTAGAGCTGGATGAACAGCAGGCCAAGCAGCATCAGAGGAGCAGGAAGGCTGACGTTTCGGGCCTAGACCCTTCTTCAGAAATGGGGGAGGGGAAGGGGGTTCTGAAATAAGTAGGGAGAGAGGGGGAAGCGGATAGAAGATGGATAGAGGAGAAGATAGGTGGAGAGGAGACAGACAGGTCAAAGAGGCGGGGATGGAGCCAGTTGGTAGGGAGGAGATAGGTCAGTCCAGGGAGGACAGACAGGTCAAGGGGGCGGGATGAGGTTAGTAGGTAGGAGATGGGGGTGGGGTTTGAGGAGGGAGGAGGGGATAGGTGGGAGGAAGGACAGGTTAGGGAGGCGGGGTCGAGCTGGGCTGGTTTTGGGATGCGGTAGGGGTAGGGGAGATTTTGAAGCTTGTGAAGTTCACATTGATACAATTGGGCTGCAGGGTTCCCAAGCAGAATACGAGTTGCTGTTCCTGCAACCTTCGTGTAGCATCGTTGTGGCACTGCAGGAGGCCCAGGATGAACATGTCGTCTGAGGAATGGGAGGGGGAGTTGAAATGGTTCGTGACTGGGAGGTGCAGTTATTTAGTGTGAACCAAGCGTAGGTGTTCTGCAAAGCGGTCCCCAAGCCTCCACTTGGTTTGCCCGATGTAGAGGAGGCCACAACGGGAACAACGGATGCAGTATACCACATTAACAGATGTGCAGGTGAACATCTGCTTGATGTGGTCAAGAACGCCCTTGACCGTGTCTCCCGCATTTCCCGCAACTCATCCCTCACACTCCCTCCCCGCAATAACAATGAAAATAGAATCCCCCTCATCCTCACGTACCACCCCACCAACCTCCGAATCCAACGCATCATCCTCTGACACTTCTGACATCTGCAATCTGACCCCACCACCAAACACATTTTTCCCTCCCCACCCTTATCTGCTTTCTGGAGGGACAACTCTCTCCGTGACTCCCTTGTCCGCTCCACACTCTCCTCCAGCCCCACCACACCCGGCACTTTTCCCTGCAACCGCAGGAAGTGCTACACCTGCCCCTACATCTCCCCCCTCAACCCCATCCCAGGCCCCAAGAAGACTTTCCACAACAAGCAGATGTTCACCTGCACATCTGCTAATGTGCTATACTGCATCCGTTGTTCCCATTGTGGCCTCCTCTACATCAGGGAAACCAAGCGGAGGCTTGGGGACTGCTTTGCAGAACACCTACGCTCGGTTCGCACTAAACAACCGCACCTCCCAGTCGCGAACCATTTCAACTTCCCCTCCCATTCCTCAGATGACATGTCCATCCTGGGCCTCCTGCAGTGCCACAATGATGCTACCCAAAGGTTGCAGGAACAGCAATTCATATTCCCTTGGGAACCTTGCAGCCCAATGGTATCAATGTGGACTTCACAAGCTTCAAAATCTCCCCTACCCCTACCGCATCCCAAAACTAGCCCAGCTCGTCCCCGCCTCCCTAGCCTGTTCTTCCTCCCACCTATCCCCTCCTCCCACCTCAAGCCCCACCCCCATCTCCTACCTACTAACCTCATCCCGTCCCCTTGACCTGTCCGTCCTCCCTGGACTGACCTATCTCCTCCCTACCTCACCACCTACACTCAACTTTACTGGCTCCATCCCCGCTTCTTTGACCTGTCTGTCTCCTCTCCACCTATCTTCTCCTCTATCCATCTTCTATCCGCCTCCCCCTCTCTCCCTATTTATTTCAGAAACTCCTTCCCCTTCCCCATTTCTGAAGAAGGGTCTAGGCCCGAAACGTCAGCCTTCCTGCTCCTCTGATGCTGCTTGGCCTGCTGTGTTCATCCAGCTCTACACCCTGTTATATCAGGAGTAATTGGATTTCTAAAAGGCATTCAGTAAGGTTCCACATAGTAGATTACTACATAAGATATGATCATATAATACTGGGGACAATATATTAGCACGGATTCACAAATGAGTAACTAACAGAAAACAGAGGGGTTGGTGTAATGGACCTTGCAAGTGCAGGGAATGGTGTAGGTGGCTGGCTGAATGAGGCAAGATGCAAGATTTTGGTTTCCCTACACTGGGTTGTAATGCAATAACAAAGGGGGGCAGTTAGCTCAGTTGGTTGGATGGCTGGTTTGTGACACAGAGTGGCACTAACAGTGCAGGTTCAGTTCCTGTACTGGCTGAGGTTACTATAAACGTCCCACTTCCTCAAACTCTCCCCTCAACTGAGGAGTGATGACCCTCTGGTTAAGCCACCACCAGTCATTCCCTATCTCTCACCAACCCACTCCACCCTCTAATGAGACAGCCAGACTATGGCAATGTTACCTTTAAGTCTTTGGTTTGTTTGCACAGTGACAACACCCACACTGTCCTGCTGTGGGCTCCCTCCTGTAATAGATTTTCATTAGCATAACACCTTATTTAAGTACATCCTACCACCAAGATAAAGGACACAAGAATCTGGAACACCCATTTTCTGTTCGTTTCAAGTTGACATGCAACAGGGCAGTAGGGTTTGAGGTAAGTGTTAAACTCTGTCACACACAAGAGAGGGGAGTGACAGAATGGCAGCCTACATGGAGGCTCAGGACCAGCCAATGACTCAATGACAAAGGGGTGGAGAAAGTGTGAAGTGGAATCAGGCATGATGGAGTCAAAGAGGGATCAAGAGAGGAGTGACGATGGGGTCAGGAAGATGGAGGAGTGGAAGAGGGAAGGGCCTGGTGCCCGTGATGGGGTCAGTAAAAAATCAGGGGCTGATGCAATGGTGTCAAAATTGTCGGAACATGTTTCCGTCTCAGGGAATTGGTTAGCAGAGGCCTTACAGGGCTGTAGGTCCATCTAGATGTTTTCAGTTTTCCCCACTGAGAGTGATCCTGGGAAATGGAATAGAAGCAAGGACCATCTGAGCCTGCAAGTTCAGCCATGTATCACACCATGAACAATGTGACACTGCACACTAACATGAAGTCTCACTAAAGAGCAATCACAAAAACATACCATTGTTTATAAAGAAATGTCTCTAACTCCCTAGCAAGCATCACCACTTAAAGCTAACCATTAAGTATGCCAACACATTTAGTTCTCTGACTAAGCAAATCTCAAAACATAACGATGTACTCGAGAATAATTTAAATTTGAGAAGCATCCGCATCACTTTTGTGCTGTCACTAAGTTTTTTGTAATAGCAATGGAGTCAGGCAGGAAAGTTATGGACATGACGTTAAATTCCAGAATCCTTGTTTTAACAATTCTGAATTCAGATCTGAACTGCATTCATTGTACAATTATCTTCTCCAATTTTTCCTCTTCTGTTACCCTTTGCATTTTCAATTCAGATTTTGATCTGGAATGTCTCAGATTTGTATAACGAACCAAAATGATGTATTCTTTGCAAATCTTCTGCCGCATCCTGTATCTTGGCCATTTCTTTGTTGAGCTGCAAATCTGAGCAGTTTATAGTTGGTTTCTCAAACTTGACCATTTATTTTGTTCAAGGTAGCAGTTCCTCCAAGTTAGAGTTCAGAGGAGTACAGGTAAAATGTTTATTTATTTAGATTTTATTTGCAATTGTTTTAGACATTGCATTTAATGGTCACAATTATTATTACATAATATTAGTGCTTTCTCAGAAATAAAGTGAAATGAGCTGGGACTGGACTGGTACAGAATTTTAAGAGAAGCAGTCCATTTACATTGGGTGAAGAACACAAAAGAAGTCAAAGAAGGCTTTCTTGTAGGTATTTAACACAACATGGCTTTAGTATCCATCTTCCAGGTTTGTTCAAACAATGCCAGAGTTCAGGAATGCTTATGGCCGATATCTAGCAAAGGAATAAAAGGATTGTGGCAGGGGACCTGAAGTCCAGTTCCATATGGTCTTACATCACTGTGATGCAACTCGTTACAGTGATGTATCTTACTGGGGAAGTGAATGTGAAATTTCTCCATCCAATCACACAAACAATCATCTGCTGAGTTGGAGAAACAGATGGAACCACATGTTAAAGAAGATCTACAATTCATGCAAGCCAAAAAGACTTTTAAGGAACAAGCTTCCTGGATTGCATTTTACGAGTTCTTTGCAGGCTTGGAGACAGGGAGACATGCAAAATGGCAGAGAAAGATGGTGCGCTTTATGTCTTCATACTACAATGCTGCTTTGACAGCATAGGGACAGATAGCAGATGAGCTAATGCCTGGGGTTCAATTGAGCCACTTAAGTGAGAAAGTAAGACTCTCTTTGGATCAGCAGTTAGGGGTCCTTATCCCCTTGGGGAGGTATTACTTGAAAGCCGATGGTCTCCTAACTTGCACTGGTGGAGGAGTTGGGTGTGGTGGAGGAGTTGGGTGTGGTGGAGGAGTTGGGTGTGGTGGGGGAGTTGGGTG
>NC_063356.1:19759861-19811414 GCF_021869965.1 Rhincodon typus
GTGTGGTGGGGGAGTTGGGTGTGGTGGGGGAGTTGGGTGTGGTGGGGAGTGGGGGGTGGGAGGGAGCCCTGCTTTTGAGTATTCCTGGTCCACAGTAAGGACTGCATCAGCAGATCACCTGTCCACCAAAATCCTACCGCCTGCAATTGTTGTGACTTACCTTCCAATCCCTGGACACCCCAAGCCAATTTTGAGGGCAACCGTACAATAACATGCCCTTATCCTCTCCATACCACTCCACCAATTGCCAGCACAAGCAGTGGTGGTGCTGAGCTGCCCAATCTGATCTCACCAGCACTTGATAGGGGTGAAGAGGATTGCAGCACTATCTCCCATTGGCCTCTGATGTGGGGTTGCTGCCCTCTACAACCACAGCAACTACCCCCATCACTTTCAGCTCTGGCCTACAGGCATGAAATCCAGGCCTCTATTTGACAAACATTTATGAATATGGTATTAAGCAAGGTTCTCATACCTCATACTCACCCATATTTCACCCAAATAGCAGACAGGAATTCTACCTTCTACATGTTCATAACTGAATCTTTTATGGTTAACAATCACTCACACAATTGAAGTTATTGGTCAGGTCAAGTTAAAGCATCTTTCCAAGTCAAGTTGGAGAATGCTGGTCATTATCTGCTGGACAACATAATGAAGTTGAAGGGTTAATGTTCATATTACATTAACTCTACCCATTCTACTGATGTCATGTATAACTTGTGGTTGGAGACGAGTTCTCCTCTAACTTGCTGACGCTGCAAGTGTATCTGTGCCATATTCCAAAAGTCCTTCTTTCTGATGTACTTATTGCTATTGTGCAATAAACCTTCTTGTAATCTTGTTATCAGGGACTCTTCTGAGATATTCTACAGTAGCGTATCATCTATCATAAAAATGGGCCCAAAACACAGCAAAGGCAAAGGAGAATTGATGGCAATGAACTATCTCAAACAACCCCTGTCTGATACCACTTAGTGGTAGGGTAAGAACTACTAGTTACCAGAAATAGTCATTTGGAAAAATACCTCATTATGTTATTAAAGTTAATCAGTAAATCTTTGGAGTTATGTTCAACTTTGCTCCATTAAATCATTAATCAGTGATGACTTTCAGTATTAATCCACACCTTACACAAAACATAATGACAACTGTATGTCATGCTGCGAAGCCAAGCCTAATGCTACCGCTGCACAACATTGACATTGGAGCAGGCAGGCTGTGTAAATGAAGGATGTCAATCTGACTTTCCACAAGAGCAAGTGAAGCAGAGGAAAACCACAGCCACAAATCAAAGTCTCTTTTCCATGCTTGCAGCATTATCAAAAGAAAGCACTGTTGTTTATGTTTTGCAAGCTGTTTTTAATCATGGTGCAGTTAAGCATGCAGTTGACACATTGGGCGCAGATGCTAGATTTTGGATAAGCTCCCTCTGTCATTACAAACTGAAAGAAAATAAGATGTGATACGGGCAGGGTTGAAATCTACAACCTATAGATGTGGGACATGGGCTTAAAATGAGACCTGTTACTCTAAAGGATCTGATTGATGATTTCACTATCTCAGAATTCATATCCTGAAAGCAGGAAAATAAAATTGAACAAACCAGCAGCTTTCCAATCATTCAGTGAGTAAGTGCGCCTTTGGACATGTCACATGTGAGGTGTCAGCTGGTACTCAGTGGTAGTGCTCTCAGCTCTCAATTGAGTTGTGGGCCCTGTCCAGACATTTTAGTGCAAAATCCAGAAGGACATATCAGTGCAGTGCTGAGGGAGGTTAACACAGTCAGAGGTGTTATCTTTTGGATGAATTATTAAATCAAGACCCTGTCAGCCCTTTCTGATGAAGGTAAACAATCAGACATTTCAATTTTAAAGAAAAGAAGGGGAGTACACCCCATGCCCTGGCCAATAAGTGTTCCTTAACCAACATCATAACCAAACAGTCCAACTTGCCATTATCAGAGTTCTACTTGTGAGAGCTAACTGCACATTAGTTGTTTGCAACATTTTCTACAGTAACTACACTTTGAAAGTACTTCACTGGCCATTAAGTGTTTTTGTGAGGTCATAAAAGTTGCTACGGAAATGCAAGTCTTTCTTTTTTATTACTCAAGAGGCGGACTAAGACCAATACTAGAAGGGTTGTGAGTTCCATTGCTGCTCAATGTTGATTTAGTTGTCACTTGTGGTAAGAGTAGCGAAGGCTGTTGCTCCCTTTAGTACCCAGGCATGGAAAGTGAGAAAGAAAATCAGCAAGAACTTCATCCAATTCCTGATTGGAATGAAGAGACTCTTGCAAAAGATGTTATTTTGTTTTGTTTTTGTATTCATTCATCTGTTTGTCCATCATGGCAAGGGCAGTAGTTATTGCCCATCCCTAAATGTCCTGGTAAGGTTGTTAATGAGCTTCCTACTCCAACTACTGCAATTCTTGTGTTGTAGATACACCCATAGTGCTATTGAAAAGAAGTTTCAGAATTTTGACACAGTGCCAGTGAAGGAATGACGATGTAGTTCCAAGTCAGGGTGTTGTGTGACTTGGAAGGGATTTTTGGGGAGTGGTGTTTCAGATGGAAGAGGTCACAAATTTGAAAGTTTCAACTGAAGGCCTTGGTGAGTTGCTGCAGTATGTCTTGTGGATTGTACACACTGCTGCCATTGTGCGTCGGTGATGGAGGGAGTGAAAACTTAAGTTGCAGCCAGGCTGTTTTGTCCAGGATGGTATCAAACACCTTGAATGTTGTTAGAATTGAATTCATCCAGGCAAGAAGGGAGGATACCATTTCTTTTCTGATTTAAATCTTGCAAATGATAGTCAATTTTTAGGGAGCCAGGAAACAAGTTACTGCGTTGCTTTTTGGGTCGAAACACAGAAATGGGAGTACAGTAGGCTATTTGGCCCATCTAGCCTGCTCCACCATTCACTGTGATCATGACAGACTTTATAAGCGTAGGTGCAAAAGTAGGCCATTCAGCCCGTCAAGTCCACTCTTCCATTCAATGAGATCATGTGATCTGTTAACCCCCAACTGTACTTTCCTGCCTTTTCCCCATAATCCTAGATTCCCATATTGATTAAAAACCTATATATCTCAGCCTTGAATATACTTAACAGACCATAACATACAGGCCACTATCTCAATGACATATTCCTGCTCTCTATCAATAACCATTGACACCTTTAACATCCAGAAATCTATTTATTTCTTTCTAAGTGAATATCTTTTTGCTGGTACCGAAGGCCTCTGGTGAAGTGAGCTTGGAGTGTCTCAATCTGTATAAAACTCCCTCAGGTTTGTTAAAACTGCCATTAATGTAGTGGTCTGTTCAGCCAACCAGGCCACTGGACATTTGCCATGAGAAATGGACAATGTGGTGGAATGATGTAGATTTTACATGGAAATAGACCATTCAGCCCAACAGGTCTACACTGGTTTGGGATCTTACCGGCATGCCATTGGGCCCGACATCATCACTCAATGCCCAATCCCAAGCTAACACAAGAAGGTAATGGGACACATGGCTGTTTTCCTGGTGAAAGTCAACAAAACGGCTGCCCTGGGTTGCCATCCAATTCAGGATGGTGGCTAGCCTCTTGGATCTGCTGGCCCAATCAGAGAGCTGGCAGCTCTGCAGCCTCGTCTGTGTCAACAACAGACATAGCCCAGCTAATGAGGCTATGGGCAGAGGGAAGAGAGAGAAAGGAGGGGAGAGGGAGAGAGAGAGGTGGGGTGGGGTTGAGTGCCTACAAACTGAGGTGCTCCAGAAAGAGTTCTGCTCAAGGCCCCAGCAATTGAAGAGGGTGAACACTTGAACACTGCAGTTACAGCAAGTCAGCTCCGAGAGCTGCCTGTGGTATAAGCAAATGATTCTGTAGGGGTTAATATTGATGATACATTGGCTTCACCCATTCTATTGATATTACACACAGTCTGTGGGTGGAGTTAAGTTCAACGCCAACTTTCAGAAGGAACAGATGTCTCCGTCCCAATTCCCTAAGATCGTAGTAATATACCTGGCAAAGGATAGTTGTACTCATCATTATCATGCAATAAACCTTGTTATCTAAGAACAGGGTCTCTTCAACCGATAACTGTGTTTATATATTCTCTACCACTAATCACTAGATAGGCCCAAGTCAAAGTAAAAACATTAGAGAATTGGTTGCAATGAATTATCTCAAACTACCCTTGCATAGTATTACATATTGACAGAGATGGCAATTACCACAAGATGCCAGGAATAATCATCTGGGAAAATACTACAGTGTCCATCACTGCTGATGGACTCCTCAATAGAACATGGAGCTTCTAGAAAGGAAGACCTCCAAGAGGCTGCTGGGAAGTCTCCTCAATGTGAACTCTCCATGTAAACAGGGCTGTTCCAATGCCAGTAAAATGCTAGCATTCAGGTGAAATAGCTGTCAATAGGCTAATTACTTTCAGTAGAAATCCAAATCTAGCGGTGGGCACTTAAATTCTCGCCATCACTCAGATTGTCCCGTGGTTTTGAGAATATATCAGGCTTCTTTCCTGATGCTTTGTGTCTGCCACATCTCATACCTCCCAGTCTGTCTCCAAATGACTGGTAAAATTAGGCTGTATCATTTCTGCTGCATGAGAGGCCCCACACACCCTCTTTTCTTAACACTATCAGCATATCTTTCTACTCCTTCCTACCTCATGTATCTATTGAGCTTCCTCTCTGATGCATTTATTATTAACCTCAGACGCTGCATTTGATTACACCGTTCACATTCCAACCACTCTCCATCTACAGTTTATCCTCAATTCCTTCTTGGATCTATTTGTGATGATTCAAGTTTTGAACTTCCCCAGAAGCGAAAACTTGGAACTGAAACAATGTGTTTTATTCTGCAGGTCACCCCACGCTAATTCTCGCTTGGAAATCAAATGTGAATGGTTGCTATTCCCTGGAAGCTGGAAAATTCACACAGAAAGACGCATAACAAATATTTTATCAAATCGATAAGACTATCAGATGTCAAATTGGAGACCGGCAAGCAGCAGGTTGCCTGCCTATGAGCCAAATTGAGAAGGGAGAAACCAGAAAACAACGAGAAAACAAAATGAAGGTAAAACAGCAGCTGCACTTAATGTCAGAAATGTCAAGCACTTTGTTTTTTTTATAGCATCTATTGTAAAATACAATCACAAATGGTGCAGCACTCACCATATGGAGTTTATATTTATTCAGCAGAGTGAAGTGTTAAAGGGTTGAAATATGCACAATAATTCCAGCTGTTCTTGTAATGGCCACACAAAGTGCAAAACCTCACTCATATTGATCCATTTTCAAAACTTGGATAACTACCTCACTCTGTTGAGTTAAATATAACAAAATCTGGTCTCTTCCACCAGGAGCAAGTGCTGAAAAAGCAAACGCACCCAGACCAGAACATTCTGGAAGGAGGGTAGCTTGCATCATTTGTTAAATGTTTCCTCTCACTTCTCATCTTGATAAATATTTGCAGCACAGATTGTTGCTCAACAGGGACTTTGGTGAAAGACAGGGCCAATAGTTTGTCTGCTTAGCTGATGAGATTGAAGAATAGCGAAAGAAGTAAAGGATTGACGAAATAAAAAGGTGAAAGAGACTGAATTTAGAGTCAAAAAAAGGTGGAAAGATTTGTTTAGAAGAGTCAAAAAATCAAAAAGGAAAAGTAAAAATAATTAAAATGCTCAATTTTAGAAACATATTGCTATGAACAGGAATGATACTCCGCATGTTCAGTTGTTCCCTCCAGGGTGCAACCTATAGCGTTGCAAGAACATAAATTGCTCCACTTAATGGTTTATTTAGTAAATAATCCAGAGAAAAATACAGCAAAAAAACAATAATACTAGGAAACAAATTAATGACCAGCACGGTGGCTTGCACTGCTGCCTCAAAATGGCAGGGACCTGGGTTCGATCCCACCCTCAGGCGACTGTCTGTGTGGAGTTTGCACATTCTCCCCAGATTGTTCTCCTCCAGGTGTTCTGGATTCCTCCCACAGTCCAAAGGTGTGCATGTTAGGTGGATTGGCCAGGCTAAATTGCCCATAGTGTCTAGAGATGTGCAGGCTATGTGGATTGTCCATGGGAAATACAGGTTTAGAGGGATAGGGCAGCGGTGTAGGTTTTTGTAGCATGCTCTTTGGAACATTGGTGTGGATCCAATGGGCTGAATAGCCTGCTCCCACACTGTAAGGATTCTATGATAAAGGTGTTGAGCATATCGGAACTCCATTTTGATGTATGTGAAATGAGTCAGAGGAGTACATGTCATTAGTAGGTATTATCGCATGGAAAATAAATTTATGTGGAGAATGTTATGCATATTAACACAAAAATGCAGTACTAGGCATTGTTAATCAAGTTCCATTTAAGAACAGGATGTAATCTCATTCCCAAGCTTTAATACAATAATTTCTTGAAACTCATGGAGAGGTTGAGGATGAGCTTTGCTTTTGTCACGTTAACAGTGGACAACTACAAATCATCAAGCAATTTGTAGTGATTCAGGTGTATCTTCTCTTTGCCATAAACTGCTGTGTTATTTTCATTCTAACAAGGATGTGCACATTAATTTCACTGCTTTTCCCTCAGCAAATTCTGGGCCATTCTTCACATTTGCTTGTATAGTTTTACTCAAAGCAAGATATTTACAGTAATCTAGCACATCAAAGAGCCACACACTAAACATGCATCATTTTATTCTGTGCCCGGAGTAATCCATAAACGACCCATGTTCAGGGAAAAAGCTTGTGATTGAGACTGTAATTTGTTCTTAACTGAATACTCTAAACTTGGTTAGCAATGCTTATTAATCAAAGATAACCTGGTAAAGCTTTGTAAGTGGAGCATTTCTGTCTATATGATTTCTATCCAACACCTGCCAACCATGACAATGCAACATTTTAATAAACTTTCAGGGACATCGCCACCCATTCCCTTCTCTCTCTGACTGTTCACTGTCTGACACTTATAGCCCTGTGTGGGATCATGTCCATAAGTTCAAACGATGGTATGTCTGACGTTTGAAAATCGGGATTCCCTTTATTATTTCCATTCACATTGTTTCGCTGAGTCTTGTTTCTGCTCTGCCATCTTTTTCTTTCCCTTCTCTTTGCCCCACCTTTGTCAATTTGTAGAGAGCAGGAGCAATCAGACCAGGACTGAAAGCTAACTGTGGTCAGTGTGAGAGATCTATGTGGGCACTGTTCTTTTTCAGTAGGCATCCCTATTGTATAAACAGGATTTTTGACAAGGCTACCAACTTTGCTTTATGTAATTACTTTGTGTAATTACTACCGGATCTGACCAGGACAGAAATGTCACAAAGACCCTTACTTTTTGCTAGAGCAGAGCTAGGAGAATTCAGCAATGTATCAACAAATATAGTTACATTTCAGCGAGACAGAACAAAGTAATTAAGATTGACTAAAACTAACATGCGTGTATACAACACAGTTTAATAGCTTTAATAACTGGTTCCTAGGCACTGCTGTTCTATGACATGGCCGTAACACTAATAACATTTTTTGGCTGTCGTCCTAATATGCAGGACATGTTTATGTAATTCCAAATGGATTTGACTGCATTCTGGATTTGGGATGGATCAACTTGAGTTCACTCAGTGGGTAATTGAATGACAAGATCATACCACAGTGGGCATTTCTTGAGAGTGTTGTGCAAGCTGACTGGAGCAAAAGGTGAACTGCAATTGATTTCACCCCTGGCTCCTTGAGAGGGGAAATATCAAGAGTCACACCCAGATTCCAATCCAGTGGTCCATACTGGTATTTTTGTGTTGGATACTAGATTGGGTCCGGCAAATAGCTACCAATGCTCACAGTTTAAGTACGCACTTGAATGTAATCCCACCACAGTAACTTTAACACAACCCCAAATAGGAAATGCTAGAAAGAAGGCCAGTGTGGAGAGAAAGAAATCTTTAAAACCACACTTGTCTCAATAAATTGTATTAACTGTGTCTAAATTGAAGGTTTCATTGTTTTCTAAGGGGGTAGGTATCAGCTGGGGAATCATTTGTGTACCTATGACTAGAAACAGACAGAAATTGTGTTTTTTTTGGGGTTTGATGGTGCATGTTTGTAATGTGTATCTTAGCAAATGTATTAGTTTCCTTAGGGTAAAACATCACTGTTAGTGTAATATGTGTTGAGACATTCGCTGTAAGTTGGTCCATATAACATACATTACAATGACAAGGTTCTTGTTGAAACAGATGTCCTGAAGTTCATTAACAACACTAACATTGTAATATGATATATTAGACTTACAAATAGTTGAGTTTTATGCTTATTTATATTACTGTTGCATTACATAGATAAATGACTGGCTATCTAACTGAGGAAAAGCGTCACATGTTATGGTATCATCAAGCTGTCTTAAAGATGGCATGCCTTTCTGAGATCTGTACAATAATACAAAATCCCCCTTTCTCCCTTTAAAGAAGGGAAACCTTATTCTGATTGACATGCAAGGATGCATATAAATAGATTATCTCTACACATTAAGATAACCCTCTCATGGACATACAATACAACTGGATCTCATCCTTAAATGGTTATGACTCAGCTGTCTAGCACCAGTCTGTGGTGTGCCATCTGTAGTTGTGGATTGCTGTGTATCATGCATATTTAATGTGTGTTCGTTGTCTGGTATGACACTTTCAGTTTCAGTGTCAACATCTCGATGGTTGATCATGTTAACTCAACTGCATTGTCTATTTCCTTGTAGGATTGACCATTGTTTATGACAATGTAGTATGACCTGGACTGGACACAGTCTTATTATGTTGCCATGAATTTATGTATTCATGCTAAGATTTCAAACTCTGATGTTCTTCCCTGGTTCATCTTGGGATAATTGTCTGTATGCTTTATAATTATGCTCCCTGCTTTCCAACAACGCATCATGCACATGTGGTTGGATGGTAAGAGTATATGAGGTACAACTGCATGGAACTGTCCTCCAAACACAAGAGCGGTTGGTCAGGGTAAACCATTGCCTTGCATAGTAGCACTTAGATTTCTATCTGAAAAGCTTGGCGAGTTGCTCCACACTTGACGATCGTGAATTTAACCATGTGAACATTGTGCACTGTGAGACATTAAACTGAAGGTAGTGAGGAAGAGAGGTAATATTTTGAAAGCTCCATTTCCTGCACATGTTTAGAAGAGTATGGTAGATAATAGTTGAATTCAATTTGCTGAGGCATGCCAAACATACTGATCATGATGGTTAATATGTAGCAACTGTTGTATTAGTGATATCTTTGATTTGTCTCACAAAAGGATGTTTGGTGAAATAGTCACCAGAATGTAGTCATTTCCTAAGAAATTATCAGTCACAATCTTGCACCATGGCTCAGAAATAATTTTTTAGTGGAATGAGACTGTCTCTTCATTGTTGAGGTGGATGGATTTGGCATGTTTCACACCACCTCATCAGTTGATTGATCTCTTTATTGATGCCAGGCCAATATATGGATTCATGCATGAATCTCTTGTTTTCTTCTGGACCCATGTGACTTGTGCAGAAGGTCAACTAGATCTCAACATTGACCTTGTGGATGAATCACTGGTTTGCTTTTGAAAATAACACTCTTGCAAAGTCTTAGTTCATTTCTGAACGCCTAGAAACCCTGTGATTTTTTTGGGAACCTGTTGAATGTATTCAGGCCACTTGCTGATGGTGATCCTCTTGAACTATTGCATCTGAACATCATTAGATATAACTTGCTGAATCTGCTCTGCATTGGCTATGACAAATGAGATCAATGCGGAGGTTATCTTCAAATCTGGATTCAAGAATATCCACTTTTGAGTTTAGAGGAGTATCTTTGTATGTAGTGGGATGTAGAAAACAGCTAAGAGCATCTGGAATAGTCTTCTGTCAGCTGGGTTTGTGCTTTACTTTGCGATTATATCCTTGGACCTTCACAAGTCGGCTCTGTGGTCATGAAGGTGCACTTCTGTGAGGTTTTGGCATATCATTTCTGAAGGTTTTGTAGTCAGCATGAACAATAAAACAGAGTGGAGATCTGTGACTAGTGGCGTTCTGCAAGGATCAGTGCTGGGACCTCAGTTGTTTGTAATATACATAAATGATTTGAATGAAAATGTAGGCAATCTACTTAGTAAGTCTGCAGATGACATGAAAGTTGGTGACTTATGAATAGTGTGGAAAATTGTCAAAGGAATCAGTAGGATATAGATCGGTTGGAAATTTGGGCAGAGAAATGGCATATGGAGTTTAAACCTGACAAGTGTGAGGTGATGCATTTTGAGAGGTAAGTGCAAATGGAAAATATAGAGGACTTTTAGGAGCATTGATATACAGAGAGGTCATGGGGTCCAAGTTCATAGCTCCCTAAAAATGGCAACACAAGTGGCTAAGGTGGTAAAGAAGGTATATGACGTGCTTGCCCTCATTGGTTGTGGCATTGAGTATAAAAGTTGTCAAGTCATTGTTGTAGCTGCATAAAACTTTATTGAAGCCTCTTTTGGAGTACTGTGTGCAGTTCTGGTTGCCACACTACAGGAAAGATGTGGAGGCTTTGGTAAGGGTGCATAAGAGGTTTACCAGGATGTTGCCTAGATTTAAGGTATTAGCTGTAAGGAGAAGTTGGACAAACTTGGATTGTTTTCACTAGAGTGTTGGAGGCTGAGGGGTGACTTGATAGAAGTGTATAAAATTATGACAGGCATGGATAGGGTAGATAGTCAGAGTCTGTTTCCCAGATTGAGATTGCCAAATACTAGCGGGGAGGGCATAGGTTTAAGGTGAGAGGAAGAAAATTTAAAAGAGATGTGTGAGGCAAGTTTTATATACAGTGGGTGGTAAGTGCCAGGAACACGCTGCCAGGGGAAGTTGTTGAGGCAGATAAGATAGCAACATTTAATGGGCATTTAGAATGACACATGACAGGCAGAGAATAGAGGGATACGGCAGGCAGACAGGATTAGATTAGAATGGCATCATGATTGGCGCAGACATGGTGGGCTGAAGGACCTATTCCTGTGCAGTACTCTTCTATACTCTATGTTCTATTTGCCAGATAGGTATATGTGCAACTTTTTGGGCTGGATCTTTTGATTTTAGCTAAGTGCCAGTTCCATCAGGTTTCACAGGGGGTTTCTCTCTGTGAGACCTAGAGAGATCTCTCAAGATGTCTTACCAAACCCACCTCATTAACTACCTACTCTGCCCTTCTTACCCAATTCTAGCCCCATTCTACCACACACTGTTCCCAGAATGGCCAGCATTTTTGTGCCCACACCATCTTTAAAAGGCCTCTGTGTATCCAGACAGGCATTGGCACTCCATTGTTATCCCTCACTGGCTACATAATGGGGCATTAGGCCACAAAGCCATACTGATCCAGGAAATCCTTTGCACTTGCAACCCCATCTCTCACCCTGTTTAACCCTGGGCCACACAGTTTGCCCTAAGCTCCATCCCATCTAACAACCTTCTCTCTAAGTCACTGCCCCTCTGCACCCAGTGCCCACAGGAGACCTGCATCTTATTGTTGTCCAGTCGGGGAGCATCACACGCGGGGAAGAAATCAGTCAGTTCCAATGGTGAGCTTGGATTTGTAGCCACCAAAAGTGAACACAATCAAAATGAATAGAGGCTGTAGTTCGGTCCCACAGAGCAAGCCAAATGCTGGCACAATGACCAATGACTATTGTACATGATGATCTGCTCTACACCCAGTTCTCATTGACTGGAATTAGGTTCTGTCTGGCTTTTACAGTCCGGTGCAGTTGGGCTCTGACATGTGAGATATGTTTCATATGTGAGGTTTGTACCACTAAAAGTATCACAGTGATGCCACATGGACTTTTTCTTCTGCTTTCACATTAGTTCTGAGGAAAATAAAATGGTGGAATTGACCGACAGCTGTGCGCAGGTAAGGCCTTAACAATAAATAGAATGGTTTTTATGAGCATTTTGGGCCATGCTTCATTCTTGGATTACTTTGCCAAGTGAGAGTTGATGTGTAAATTGCTACGTTTTGTAAATCGGTCGCACCACGGCCTTCTGTTCTTTACTTAAAGAGACAGAGGGTATACTCAGATAACAAGGTGTAGAGCTGGATGAACACAGCAGGCCAAGCAGCATCATAGGAGCAGGAAAAGTTATTCCATGGTGGTTGCTGTGATGCACTACAGGTTGTAGCTTCAATCTCAGTAGTTAAATGTGAACTTCAGCTCTGAACTGAGATGGATATTGGGTGATAGCTAAGAGATATTTGCAATTGTCACTGCTGCTAACATATTTTCAGCCTTTAATATCGAATTGTCAAGATAAGCATTTAGTGCCCACTACTGCTAACACAATATAGTTTCTCTAGGGTAAAACATCATTGCCAGTATGATATGCCCTGAGTCCTTCCCTATATATTAGCCCATGTAGCATGTATCACGAAGACTGGGTTCCTGTTCAGGTAGGTGTCTTGAAGTTTATCAACAACATGAACATTGTGCACTGAAAAGATACTTCAGCTGTAAATGTAGTCTGGAGTCTGTTTATTTTTGTTGTTACTATATTATAGATGTAGCTCCCTGGTTTTCAGCTGACTGCTTAACAAAACAATTGCTTGACTAGGAGGCAGGTGAGAGCCTTTTATAGAGTGCATCGCATTTGGATGTCATCTGGCTGCCCTAAAAGTTTAGTGCCCATTCTGAGATCTGTGCAACAATGCAACAGTTAATAAAAGCTTATATAGTGTGTAAAATTTAAGCTCCAATTATAATCTTCATTGCCTGGCTATCAGGAGTAGAACCACTGTTAGTATTTCATAAGACAGTGTACCAATTAAGGGGTTCAAATAATATAAAGCATTAAGATAAGCAATTTATATTTAACTCCTGAGACCCTAATATTAAAATATTCTGCATCACTCATAGCCAGCATTATTGTTTATAAGCAATGTAATGTAATTTATTTTAAAGGATAAAACAATAATTTGACCATCACTGGGCGTTGATGTATTCACTAAAATTATACATCTCACTCACCCTGTAGCTGGGGATTGAGCGTGTAAAGAATAGCTGCCTATAATGTGTTAACAATCATTTCGATCAAAGAAGAAAAAGACTTGCATTTATACAATTACTTCCACGACCTCAAAAACACTGTACAGTCAATGAAATGTTGACCAATTTGTTTCCATGCTCAGGATTGAGGGATAGATATTGGCCAGGACCTTCCTCTGTGAAATACTGCCAAACATGAGGGCACCCTGACAGGAAGGAACACCATTTATTGAGCAAATACAAGGTTTGAGACTTCTTACCTGTTGAAAATAGCGAGGAGAAACTGAAGACCTGCATGATTGTTAATTGCAGTGGTGTGACCTATCTGGTTCTGAATGTTCTTTCATTGCTATATTGAGATACTACTTAGAAGCATTAGAATGCAGGTTAGTGATCTGCTGCTCAGGGACATGGTTGCATACTGAAGCCAAGCTGGATAGTTAGGGTTTCATATTGTCTTAGCTGCAGCAATAAAAAGTATACATTTTAAGCTGCATTGAAATGTGCTAGCCACAGTCTGCAAAAGCTGTAATTATTTGGCGTTTTGTACATGACTGAAGAGCAAATAGTCACCTCCTCTTCCCTCCCTGCTGCTCTGTGCTAAGTCATCTCAGCTATGCCAGCAGAAAGGGCTCTACAAACTACTGCAGTGCCACTGGATTACAGAGAGGTTCAACTAGGGTTACCAACCCTTCAGAATTATCCTGGAGATCAGAGATTAATGTAATGGGCCACTGCAGCTGGCAACCAGAGAGAAAAATCACAGCGTGGGTTGTGGGCTGGGGGGGTGGTGGGTGTCTCAGTGCTGCATGGTTTCCTATTTTCTTTGAACTTTTTCTTTATTGATTATAAATATAAGGAAATATGAAGAAAAGACTCAATGACAGGCCCAGCACGATAGAGTGGGAGGTCATCTGATAAAACCTTCAGCAATTTATCCAACCAGAGTTGGCAACTGTGAACTAATAATCCAACAATTCTACTCCTTCACATGTAAGAGCAAAGGAGGTTATAGGCAGGAATATGTCATTATGATGCTCTCTGCAGTTGAATAGCCTGCCAGCACTGACTTTTGAAACCCAATTATGAAGAATGCCACTTGAGATACCAAAGCCCCTCTGCGGCCTGAGAAAAGCTGATGGGGGCAGTAGCAACTAATAAATAAAAAGCTCTCTTAAACAAATTACAGGTCATAATATTATGTAGAATGCCCAAAAAATGAAGGGGGGGATTTGTGTCGCTGATTCCCCTACACAGGCCCCACCTAAATTGAGTTTTCCCAGGCTGAAGTTGTTTGAACTTTCCTCTGTCACCTCTGAAAAAGCAGATCGTGGATTCAGGTTTCATTCGAGAGACTGAACAAATCTCTGAGGCTATGCTTCAGTGCAATACCAAGAGGGGAAACTGAGTTTTTCTCAACATACTTTTGGTTAGTTCAGCACCTGCAAGTAACTAGCTCAGAGCTGGCTCTGGAATTATCCCTGGAGCAGGTTAGCTCATAACCTATCCCTGTAAGAACACCAAAAAAAAAGCACTAGCTCATTAACGTCATCACGGAACAAATAAAGGTTTGGCAAACGTTATGCATCCATTAAAATACTGTACCATTATAGTAATAGATTGTCATGTTGAGCCACAGATTTCTGTGATTAAGTTCTGGCGGAGATAATATATAGTGCTAAATAATGTATGTAATTGTACTTATTTTGTGGTTGCCTGCATTGCGTCCTGCTTTACGCCCCACTCTGTTCTTTCCAGTTGCCAAACACTGCTTGACTGTTCCTCTAGAGCTTTCATCATATGGTTTCCTGTCTCCAAACTACCACATCCCCTCTGCCTCTCCGTCACCTCTCACCTGACCAGTCCACATTTGTGATTCATTGACAAAATCGACAATATTGTTGAAATGGTATGAGGGGAAAAAAACGCATTAATTTTTAAGTAAAACAAAGAACTGCAGATGCTAGAGATCCAAAATAAAAACAGAAATTGCTGGAAAAACTCAGCAGGTCTGTGGAGAGAAAACAGAGTTAAAATTTTGGATTCAACCCCTTTGAGTGCGCATCAACAATGACAAAGAATGTTGAGCCCACGAAAGGACCTGCATCGTTGACGTGTAACCGAGTCCAGGGTTTACCCGGCCATTCCCACGAATGTGGACGAGCTGTTGGTGGTAATTTTTGTCCTTGTTGGCACTTTGGGCACTGACCTACGAACGCAGCTATGTCTGCTCTCAGCTGAAAACAAGGAGAAGCTATGCTCAGGCAAGTTTTGCTCTTGTCTCGGGTCCATTAATGGTGTGGCTGGAAGTGTGTTACTTAGAGGCAGAGATTCTGGCTACGTGCGGGGACTAGCCAAACATTATGTGGAATTGGAGGTCCCGGCCAATCATGCCCCATGGTAGGAGGAAGTTGCCAGAACCAGCATCACTTTGCAGTGTTGAAAGTCCCACACTGTATTTAAACAGCCCTCAGAGAGGCAACTCCTCACTGTCATCCAGCACCATCAGCCTGTCTGTTGGTGAGGAATGTGTAGCCTCTGGACCTTCTGGTACTTTACACAGTGCCATTTCAAAAGCAGGTGAAGAGACTCAGAAGTCTCATTTTGGCCAGAATCTGGATGCAATGAGGCTATCATGGGCCTGTCTTAATGTGGTGCTGTATTGCCTTGCCCTGTCTTTGGTGAGCCTTGATCCAGCCGTTGACCATCCCACAGATTCCCATTGTCACAAAAAGTCATTGAATGACCAAACTCCTCCACTGCCCATACCGGAAGTGGTCCGCTTTACCCTCAACCTGCTGTCTATCATTCTCTGCCCTCCCTTAATTAATTTCGACCCACCCTCTGTTACCCTCAACTCTCAGGGCTACACCTTTGACTTCCCCATATAACTTTTTAATCTACCCGCAATCATGTTTGATCTTGCTGTCCGTAGTTATTGACCATTCCTGTGTGGTTTAGCTTCTATGACCTTTCTCAGTCAGCCTGCTCTTGTCACCTTTCACAGCCCCAAAGTGATCTGAATGCATCCTCTCCCCTGGACCACAAAGCTCCCTGTACAAGCAAAGCTGCTCCTACTCAGTCCGAATCCATCAGGAGGATTACCTTTCCTGCTGCAGGCCACCATTAACCAGTCATGAATTTTCAAAGTAGTGTTCCTTGTTTGCTGCACTTTAATTCCAAATTACAATTTAGGCTGGCGAAACAGTGTTTTAATGAGTATGCACGATAGGCAATGGTATTAAAAGTTCCCATCCCTTGCTGTCATGAATCGCAATCTGCTCTGAAACTATCGGCAACTTTAGAACGGTCTTTCACCCCCTCTTCAGGAAGCAGTTATTTTTGCCCTCTGCTCAGTGAAGGTCTCCTGCCCAACTTGTTTCCCATTCCCAGGGGTTTCACAAGATTCTGTCCATTATCTGTAAAGCAGGTTTAAATTCCTAATGTGTTGGAATTTATAGTCAAAAGAAGGCCCAGCAACAAGAAAGTTGGAAAATGGTTACTTAATATATGATATTCTTCACTCAGTAAAATACAGCCCTATGGTATTGTATGTTAATGTGTATATTCTTTAAAAGCTTGTTTTAATAAATTCCTTCACTGACTTTTGACTCATCACAATGGTTTTGCATGCAGTAAGCTACCTAGGGAGGTTTCTGTGTGTAACAAAATAAGAGCCTAGTCGTAGATTAAATATGTAGGCAAACTTGTTCCTTCTGTGGAATGATTTTCCACTAAGAGAAAAGGAAACCTTTAATCAGATCAAGTGTAACTAATCAGAGGGTCTGCTCTCTTCTGACAACTCCAGTCTTGTTCCATTTCACACAGTGTATTACTCAGACGGTAAAGTGTGTCCCTGGGCAACTTATCCATTCCTTTAATACTAAACTTTCTTATGTTTTTTTTTTGCTGAATACAAGTTCTGTTGGGTTTTTGGAAGAATTCTCTCTCTGCATGACCCAACAAGATTTCTCACCGTATCTTGCTAAACGTGCGTCATTTAACTCCCTACCCGACTGCAATGGCTTTTCACACAGCCGACTCCATCCCAATATTACTATGAGCTGTTCTCAGGACAACTCACCACACACATTGGCTATCTGCCAAAATACCAGCATCCCTTGTGCCCACGCAATCTTTGAAATGTCGCTGTGCACCCAGACAAACATTGGCTCGTAATTACAACTGTAAAATGGCATAGCAGCTATAAGCCACACTGCTCACAGTACAAAGCCACCTCTCCCTTGCTCATACAACTCCATTGTCTCACCCTAGTCACTGTGTAACCACCAGGCCATGTCGTCTACCTGTCCTTAGCTGTTTAATGCCCTCTCTCTATGTCAGCGCTACTCCTTACCCACTGCCCGTTGAATGCCCGGAACCTGTCATTATCCATTGGAGGAATTTCACATTCAGGGAAGCAGTTGGACTATTGCAAACATGAGCTCTTACTGACGGCTGGCTAATAGGGAACAGAAGGAAATGAACAGAGGCTGCAGTTCACTCCCATGTTCTGGCACCTTGATGTTGACAGGAAATGATGGTTTTCTGCACCCAGTTACCATCTTCTGGAAGCAGGTGTCTGCCTTGTAACACAATGCGGCTGAGGTCTATCATATGTAAGGAGAGCTTTCTCCAACTCAATGTTTTCTCATCCTTCACCTGAGGTGACTATTCCTGTTCTCCCAGTTCTTCAGCATTTACCACATCACTTTGTAGGCTGCTCCAATTGTACAGGGCACCACATGCCAGGATCATGTGGCACACTCTCTCCACACTGTACTTGTAGACCCCCTGGATGGGTCTAAGCAGTAAAACTGCACCTTCCCAGCCCAACCATCTGTTTCAACAGGGCACTGGTCATACCGTGTGCACCAACCTGGTGAAGGTGCCATGTCAGCTGAGTGACAAGTGCATTTCACAAAGAGGGAGTGCCTGCCGCACTCTGACTCCTTTCCATTCCAGACCCACATCAACTATTCTACTTGTCATAGTATTCATTAGAATTCATCATCATACTTACATGACAGCAGCAGTGACCTCCCATCCCTTGGAAGTTTCATAAATGATAGGGTTGATTTTGACCAGCATTTGCCTCCTTTTGAGTCATTGCCATTAACTTCTGCATCACTGAGATGACAATGTTAGTTTCACGAGCATCAGTGCCCCGGTGCAGTCTATCTTTGACCAACATTTGACACATCAGCATATTGAGTCTGCGCGCATTGCATAGGTGCAAAGAAATGTTAGCAAATGTAACATAGCTGGAGTTTGAAAACAGATGCTTCATATGTTTGCTTCTCCAATGGCTTAACATCAAGCAAACCTGGATCCTGTGTATTTACTTATCAAACTGACACTGAAACTGACACAGACTGAGCTTTGTCCTGTTGTATTTTATACCTAGACAATGACAAGTGATGGCAGGGAATGCTACTCACAGTCACCACTGTCAGCACCAGGCCCTGTTTAGTCACCAGGTACCCACCCCCATATCCTCCATGTTTTCTTTTACATCATTGTATCCTGACAACTCATTTCCACCAATCCACCATTTGGAGACCCATCACCTATCGACCTAAGCCTCCAACTGTCCCCCCTGCCCCATGAATGCCAGCACTACACTTTAAGGATGCCCACCACAGTCCTCTACACCTTCACCTGTTGTGGTCCTTGTGATAGTCACTGCAATAAACTTCCCTTTTGGAGCCTACCATGCCCTTTGAGACTGTTTCACCTACCCCTACCATACCCTCGAAACCCTCCCCATTACAGTCCTTGTTCCCATGTCTGCAAATGGCTCTGCTTTCCTCCCTAGACTTGACACCCCTCTCCCACCTCTTTTGACAGTGATCTTCCTGCTGCCCCTACAAGCCCTCCTTTCACTCTCCTAAAATACTGAAGGACTGTATTTGCCCCAGTCATTTGTCCAGCCTCAACATGCAAACCCTAGACATGACCGACCGGATGCTAACCGGTGTGTTTGCTGATGATATGTGCTATCCCCGATTGTTGCTGCTGGCCCTACAGGACTGGCCCTGGACTTTGTACAGACTGTGCCTCTAACAGACAATACAGGACCCTTGGCAGACTACTGTCCCCCATTGACTGTTTCTGGCATGGCCATTTAGTTGGGTGAATGCGCAGTGTATTTGCCACATAGGCAGCTGGCACAGGCTCTAGGTGTTAGAATGATGTCTCAGCATGCCGTACAGCAAGCTATGCAGTTCCCCCACTGCAGACAGATCCCTACTGACAAGCAGCTTGTCCACATATCTATACTAAAGTGTACCTCAACATGACAGTGCTGAGAGTCTTTAGTCTCTGACTGAAGCTCCAATGTGTTAACAGGCGTGGCATGACAAGGCAGGGCATGGATGCTGTGAGCATGTAAGTAGGCACTAAGTGACCGAGCGCTAAGAGAGCAAGTGAGAAGTCCTGAGATGCAGCCTGGTCCAAATTGTGAGCTGGGGACCTATCTATGCTCATAAAGTGCCCCTGTTGCAACTTTTCAACGCTGGCTTCTGTGTGTCCTGCAATACAATTCTGTGCTTCCTGAGCGGCCTACACATTTATTGAAGACAGGCCATGATGTTGTGAGGGGTTGGCAAATGTCAGGTGCCACCGACTGTAGGCACATGTAACTTTGCCAATAGATCCTGCCTTGAGCTGCTGTCAGGTCCTGAGCACCATGGAGGCTGTTTGCACCCAGTGGCGAGCTGAAATCTGCAGGTACTCTAATTTCCTTGTCAAGATTTCTCAGTGTCTAGCTTTTGGTTAGGTAGGAAGCTGAATATTAATGAGGTGAGTTACGGCATTAATTTGCATTTAACAAATTCCCTGCTGCCTAGCATGAAACTCACCTCACGGCGCAGCAGAGGTAGGAAAGACGCAGCAAGATGTTCCTGAAATGAGAGAGGCCTCACTGAACGTCTTAACTGATTCTGTCACAAATCCTGCCATAGCCCACATTACTCAGACCCCTATGGGATTCTACCCAAGATACCTTATGTCTGTAAACGAACACAACTTGAGGACAATTTGTTTTTAAAATAGTGATCTTTGGTTACGACTGGGTTTCCCTTTACTTTTGAGTGAACATGAACACAATATTAAGGAGTAAATGGTCAGAACAGGATAATAACTAAATGGCACTGCCTTTTGTTGATTTAACCAAGAAAATTATCTTTGGGTTTGCTCACTGTCACTAACCAGGGAGGTTTTGCTCTTTTTGTTCATTGATTCCTCATTTCCCAACATGTTGACTTAAAATTAATTTTAAGAAAAGCAATCTGCACGCCTGTACACAACTCTAGTTGCAACCCATCAAGGATGGCAGTAGTCTCAGATTCGATCGAAATGTATATGGTGTGTGTGAGAATGAGTGTCTGTATTGGAGCTGGGGTAGTGACAAGTCAAAAACAGTTCTTCTGAAGTCGTAAAGGATCTGGTACATGACTCCTCAAGAATTGGACCACTTACATTCACTGACTGCCTGTTGTAATTTATGGCCCAGAACCTGTGCCATTAATGTTGTGGAAACTGCCCAATTCATCATTGTTACTGCTCTGAAGCTGACAGCAACTCCTAGAATCCACACATGGACAGATATATGTTTAAACACAAAAATTCAGTGATTGTAGAGACTCTAATCAACCTGTTACAAAAATATTCTTGCACATCTCTGGAGCAGGTGGGACATGAATACAGGTCTCCTGGCTCAGAAGTAGGGATACTACCATTAAACCACAAGAACCCAGTTTAATGAGTCTATGCTTCTCCGAAAATATGTATTTCTGAAATTCTTCCCTGCATCTGCAATCAATTAGTAATCACTGACCTCCTCCTTTTATAAATTAGTTAAACCTTTGAAAATGCTACACATCATGAATGAGAGAATATAGGTTTACAAATGGCATTCAAAGTTCATAATTATTGCTGAAATGCTTTTCTGGCCCTTGGAAACTAACTTTTTTTAGTGGATTGGCAAATTACTCCATGAGGATAATAAATCGCATATTTTAAAAATAATGACTTTTCTCAAATTTTGTTGAATGTATTTCAGCTTCTAACTTAATCCTGTATATATGCCCAATCAATTATGTTGCTGCCTATAAAGTCTAATTAGAAGTGAACGGTAATTATCAGTGCATTTTATTTCATGGTTTGCTATCTGTCAGAATACTGCAATGTGATTGGCTGCTGCCCTGCTTGTCGGGACAACTTTCTAAATGTCTGGAGATCCCTTTGGCCAGGCACAGGGGCAATCTGACACACAGAAAAGGGAAACTGATGCCACAGGAATGCAAAATTCTTATGGTCAGCTATCTTCAAAGTCAGCAGTGAACACTGTTTCTCTTTATTCATTCACAAGATGAGGGCATCACTGGCCAGGCAGCATTATTGCCCATCCCCAATTAAGAGTCAACCACAAGTGGGCCTGGAGTCACACATAGGCCAGACCAGGTAAGAATGGCAGTTTCCTTCCCTAAAGGGCATTAAGGAGACAGATGGGTATTTCCCCAACAGTAGATTCATGGTTGTCGTTAGATTCTTAATTCCAGATATTTATTGAATTGAAATTCCACCATCTGCTGTGGTGGGATTCAAACCCGAATCCCTAGAACGTTATCTGGGTCTCTGGATTAACAATCCAGCGATAATACCATTAGGCCATTGCCTACCTTTCTTTATCATGGGCTGTGAAATCTGGACCAACACATAATTCCATGTATTATTCTGAAACAACTTTCTCTCCTCCTGAAGGTGCTGGTATTAATACAATTTCATTGGGTGCTGCCACCCTCCGATATTTTGCAAACGTTATTTATGTGTAACAATGACTGTCAGCTGTTTATTCAACCATGGAGCCATCACAGGGGAACCCAGTCCTGGAAACATAAGACATTCATTGACATACTCTTATAGCAGTGTATCATTCTTATGTCTTTCACAACAAGCTAGGAACTATTGTTGTGTAGATGTACAGGGTGTCACTTTTACTGCTATATTGTAATCGGTTGCTGAGCATCAATGTGTCAGTCACATGGAGACCAGCAAGAAATGATGAAGCTCCAGCATTTGGAGTCTGAAGTGTTTATTCGTACCTCAGGGAAGAAGTGGACATAACAAACCGTAGGGATTGCTCAATGCTCTGTGTCACACATAAAGTCCCCTTTACTGTCAACACAACTGAGATTGACAGAGAGGTTGTAGAACAGAATGCACTGCAAGCAGAGCACAAAAAGGGGAAGTGTGGTGAAAAGGGGAAATGAGCTGCTTTTTCTTCCATTACTCTTTATTCAATGCTTTAGCTGGGGCCAGGATTTGTTGTCCATCCCCAATGCTGAGGGGCTGCTGGGTCGTTTCAGGGGGCAGTTAAGAATCAACAACATCGCTGCACATCTGCAGGCCAGACTGGATAAGGAAAACAGATTTCTTTCCTGAAGAGATATTAGAGAACCAGATGGATTCTTAACTGATCCAAAGCACATCTCAAAGACATCACTTTTAATTTCCTATACTATCTCATCAATATCGTTAATATTAAAACACAAACACATCAATGAAGTTCAAAGTCAACCAATCGAGAGGTGAATGTCAGAAGATAACCAAGCTTTCCACAATGTTAACTCCATGCACCATGTCAATGATATAAGAGGATCAGAAGCTTTTAAAGCCATTAATATAAAGAGTCCTAAAAAGGCAGGACAGCACACATTAACAACTAAAATTGATGTGAGAGCTAGTGCTAACACGTTACCACTGAGGATCTGTAAATTATATATCCCAGCAAGAAACTCTCCCTGGTACAGCCCATTAAAGATCATCTCACAGTGTACTGTATAAAGATTATCAATTCCATGCACTAACAGAATCACACTGCAGTGCCAATACGCAAGCTCATCTTGGCTTTCCGAAATCTTCGACCTGGTCAATATCAATGGCCCAGCAGTGTCCGGACTCACAGGATACACAGGTCTCAGTAAAATCACAATTCATGAGATTCAAACCACACTCGCTGTGGCATAATAACCACATGTGCTATTATCAAACCAGTCAATAATCTGCGGGGATGTGATTTCGAAGTGAGATATCAGTCAGATACCAAGATGGCTGTGACTGACACGCTGAGTGGATTACCCAACACTAAGAGCGAGACATTCCTTTTAGTCTATACATTGATGCTGCAGATTGGGAAATTGTAGACATTCTCAAGGTTAAGCTGTTACACTTTGACCAGAGCCGGTATGAACAGCTGCAATCAACAACTGCTGAAGATGAACAACTGCAAGAGTTGCAGAAGATTATTAATGAGGAATGGTCTGACAGTGTGAAAGGAGTACCTGAGAAACTTTGTTCATTTTGGCCATATACAGATGATGTTCGAATATCACACCAAGTCATTTTCAAAGCCAAACAAGATCTAATACCAAAAGCATTCGGCAAGATATCATGTATGTCTTACATCAGGGTATATGAGGATTGAACGCACAAGACAGCTGGCACATGAGTCCGTGTACTGGTCAGGGATGAATCAGGATATTCAACAACTTGTGAATTCATGTGAGACAAGTCAAGCGTATCAAAGCCAGCAGATGAGTGAGATTTCACATCAACACAATGTTCAACTCAATCCTTGGATGAAAATAGCAATAGACTTATTCACAATACAGGGGCAGATTACATCCTTGTAACAGATTAGATCTCTGAATTTCCCATTGTTCAACAATTTAGCAACACAACAAATGCAACTGTCCATGACACAATGAAGACTGTTTTCAGTTTATTCCTTGGGTTTATTCCTTCAGTTTATTCAGATAGGGGTTTACAACAGAACATAGTACACTGGGGAACCATTCCATAATCTGCACACTAAAGGGAGTGACCTATATCACAACAGCACTCCCTATCGGAGCTGAAACAGTCTGGCAGAGTGTGTATTACACGCTATCAAATCAATGTTCATTCAGTGTCCAGCAACTAAGTAAGAGTCTCACATTGTTTTGCATTGTATTTTCATGCAATAGCATTGGAAAAGGGATTACCAATCCCAGCATAATTTGAAGGCAAGTACAAATGACTTTGCACAGCAACCAATTATCTAACCACTCTGAGACACAGGATATTTATCTCCTCAGTCTTTGAAGAAGACAGTGATGAGCAAGCAGTTAGAGAATTATCAAAACTGTGCACTGGGCAGAGAGAACAAGTTAGAAATACAAATACTTGGAAACCAGCAAACGCTTCTACAACATACAACCAGCCCAGATCATCAGCAGTCATTATTGATCATGGTGCTACATTGAGGAGGAACAGAAGCCAACTCAAACCAATCAGTACAAAACATGAATCATGCGCAAAGAGAATGGTGAAGAACACTGCAACAATAACCATTTGTGGCAATGTTTAGTGCCAACAGCAAGTCAACCAAGTTGTCAAACAAGTTCAACAGAGAACAATGTATACCTTTCCAAACAGGTGTCTGATCACCAGAAGAGGAGGAATTGTCAAAACTTCAAAGTATAACAGTAAAGATTGACATGTTAGTATTACAAAATTTGTTTGTATAAATATCAAACTGACAAAATGACCCTGTATACATATATGTAAGTCTGCTTGGGAGAAGATTTTATCTTTGAAGAAAGCAAGGTGTGTTATGTCTAATAGTCAGTATGTCACAAACACAGAAATTGCTGAAGAAAGTCAGGAGATCTGGCAGCATCTGTGGAGACAGAAACAGAGTTAATATTTTGAGTCTGATATGGTTCCTCCTCAAAACTGAAAGGAGTTGGAAAGTGAGGGTTTTTTAATACTTTCGACGGAGTTAGAGGGGGAGTAAATGGAACAGATGGTATGGATGTCCAGTACCAAACACAAAGGGGCTGGTAATTGTGGTGAAAGACAAGCAGAGATTTAGATGTGTGTAAATTAAGGTGTGAAAGTGAGAAAGTAGGTCCTATTTGCTGAGATCAATGTAAACGAGAAACAAACAAGAAAAGGCCGCAGAGTGGGCAGGGAAGTGGGAGAGTCAGAGACAGAATGTAAGACTAATGGAGGAAAAACATATGCAGTAGGTCTCTGCAGTTGTTGAACTCAACATTGAGTCCTAGGGGTCGGAAAGTGCCGAAGTGGAAAATGTGGTGTTGTTCCTTGACTTCGCAATGTACTTCATTGCAACATTTCAGCAGGGACCAGAAATTTTATCATGGGAACACGGGGGTTTGTTGAAATAACAAGCAACTGCAAGGTTGGATCATTCCTATGGACAGTTTACATTTGGTCTTGTCAGTGTAAAGGAGACCACTGTGAAGACCCTTATCCATTTGCCTTTAAGATACATGCTCATAATATCATCATTGTATCACAGCATGTGACCTAAGGGTATAAAGGGCTCATACTACATCTTATGTCACATCGTCTTAAGCATGATACTTTACTAGAAGTATGAACCTTTGTTGTAACTTGATAGCTTAATATTGATCCAAACGATTGTGTACTTGAGGAATGTAATGATTATACATAATAGTTGTAATAAGCGTCAATTGAATTCTTCAGTACCATAATAACCACTCCCAGTTTGTTACATCATTGGAGATATTTTAATATGTCAGGTAAAACGCCTTGGTGGAGATTAGTAGCACTGTAGATGTCTGGCAGTTTTCTGGGGCAGACTACTATACAGGACAATTACATCGCTTAAGCTGTTGCCCATAAAATTAAGGAGGATGTCCTGGCAGCTGGCAATGTTGGAATCGCAACTGATTTGGCTAAATGTTGCCAATAATATCAGGTGAACTAAAGTTTTGTCAAAGGCCTGGAAGAGGCAGAGAAGTAAAGAGGTTTGTGGAGGAAATTCTAAGACTTTAGGATCAAACAATAGAAAGAACAGACACCAGTGACCTTGGAGGGTGATGAATGAAAACACGGATGCACAAGAAGCAGAATGAAAATTGTGTATGTCTACTTGGTTTGTGGCATTAGGTCACAGAGAAATAAGAACCACATCTAAATCCAAGACTTCCTATGTTGAAAACCTTTAATTTTGGCTATCAGAGCAGAGGCACATAAGGAAACAGAATTGTCCCAGATGCAGTGAAGGAAAACTGAATGAATGTTGCTCCTATCTTTGTCAATCAGTTTTCCATGGAATTATCAAGAACTGAACCAACAATTTCAGTTGATCAATGCACAAAATGAAATGAAACCAGAGAGACCTGGAAAGTCCTTGATTTGCTTTCAGTTGTTGATGAAGTAACTGGTCTAAATCAGAACTTTGGTTACAGTTATATCATTGGGCTATGTGTTGCTATGAAATGGAATATCAGCCATGTGTGCACTGCAGTATTGTGCTTAAAAATGATGCCTATCCTCAAAAAAAGTATCAAAAGACATTATGCAAGTTGGCACATAAATTCTTCTCACTTGGAAGAGGCACCAGTGGTAACTTTTTTAGGGCATCACCTCAGCATGAATATGCATCTTCAAGAGAGGGAGTAAATCTTCTTCCTGGCCCATAACCCAGGATAACATGCTAGAATGACTCTCAGCAAGCCTCTGTCCATTTCATTTGCCTTCTAGTGAAGAGATGCCTCAGCCTGGACTGAGACCAAAAGACCCCATATAGAAACTGTGGACAAGAAGCCAAACCCTAAACACTGTTTGGAACAGGCCGTGCCACCTGCCAGGGCCTTAAGTGGCTTTTAAATCAACCCAAACAATGGGCTTAGAAGTTTCTTTGGAAGCCAATATGGTGTACATCCTGTTTCCCATGAAACAAAATATTTGTACTACTGTCGAATTGTGGTCCTTTCAAAATTCTGAAAGGAACATGGTAATGATCTGTCCCTGCTAGAATCAGTAGTTCAGTTCCCCACAATGCATTCTGAAAGACATCTTTTTTCCTGTGTTAGCAACATTTCTGCTTTGATACAGTAACCAGTCACCTAGTCAACAGTAAAGGCTGTTCCTGACCCAGCGATTGTATTTGACTTTCTTAAGTGTAGGTTGTGGAATTTTCTGGGTGCAATTTACCCCCGTGAGTTTGGTCTAATCTGGTTTATTGTTTATGTGTAGGAGTTATTTTGGCTGATGCATAAATTCAGCAGCTGAAGTTAGCCCTAACATTGCAAGCGTTCCACCTAAAGCAATGGCATGAGATGAGATAACACCAAGAAAGATATTAGTAATGTCACAACTGAAACTTTCTTTGCAGTCTTTAAGTTTTCAGAAATACTTCTGTCTGACATAACTCAGCTCATTTTCATCAATCAGTTATCCAAGGAAATTTCGCTCAGCAGCTCAGCTCATGGCGTGTTTGAGGTGGAAGAACAGAAAGGCTACTTGTATTTATATCAGACATTTAATGACCCCGTTATGCACTTTAGAAGTGTGGTTATTGGACAGAATCTTGCAGAGTGAACAAATGTCTCAACGGAGAGCCCCACCTTACTTCTCTTTGAGAAGACCAACCATATTTTGTTCCAATCATGCATAGGCTGTTCCACACCACCACCCCCCCCTCCAAGATCAAGAACCACACAGAGGGTGTGGGCATTGGAAACCCCATTTCCTGGGATCTGCTGATGGAGGCTTAGGACTGTGCAGACCCAGGGGCAGGTGAGTGATGGTGAGAGAGGGCTCATGAGGAGGGAGTCATAAGGAAAGAGGGGAGGTATTCTTCCTGCAATTATTTGATGGCATTTTCACAGTGCCCAGTCACATACAGAGAACCTGGAAATACTTCAGCCCATCCTTGATAACACCCCTCCAAACAAGAGCTGTCAGCCAATCAGAGGCCATCAACTCTCCATTTCCCATCATTGCCATTGAGTGTGGCACTGTTATCAGTAATACAGTCAGCTGAGACCTAGGATCAATGAGGGGATAGGCACAGAGAAATGAAAGCAGGGTAGGGGTCAGGTAGAGTAGGTCACAGGATGGGTGGAGAAGAAATTAGAAGAAACGAAAGGGAATGGATCTCAAGCTTACACTCCTTTCCCCATCCTAGACCCTCAATCAGGCGCTCTGTCTTTGAATGAGGTGCTTGCAACAAGCAAATGCAAGTAAGGTTAGAGTCATCAGGACTGTGACATTGGCATAAACTGTGCCACCTCAAATGTGAGCACTATTAACTTCTCCCTGCTTGAACTTAACTGTGAGGAAATTCAGGGCTTAGTTTTTCATATTTCATGTCATCAGTCAATGCAGTAGATGCTGAATTGTCCCATAAATCAGTAGCACTTGTGATGTTGGAGCTGCTGGCTTGTACTATATTGGAATTCTATCTGAGAAGCCTATGTGATAAGTGAGTCATTAAGATTTATATCTGGATCTAGGTAAGTCACAAACTACATACGTCAGATTAAACATGATGAACTCACCATCTGTGACTGTATTGTAAAATTTATTGCAGGTTGTGGTATACTATCCTGCATAATAGTGTAGGGTTTGTGGAAGAGGAAATATTTAATTCAATTTTTAGACCAGGCAGATAGCCATGGACATATGTCCATTAGGGGATGATATAACATCTGTGCTGTAAAGAAGCACAATGTGGGTTTGATTGGTATTAAGTCACTTCCACTTTGCAGGTAGGAGTATGGTTAGTATGTGTGCAGATGACACCAAAATTAGTACAGTGGGCAGTGAATAAGGTTATCTAAAAGTATAAATAGATCTTTATCAAGAAGTGGCAGTTGGAGTTTAATTTAGATAAATGCGAGGTGTTGCATTTTGGAAAGGCATACCAGGGCAGGACTTACTAGTTAATGGTAGGGCCCTGGGATGTGTTATTGAACAGAGGGACCTAGGAGTGTAGGTTCATAGCTCCTTGAAAGTGGCGTCGCACATAGATAGGGTGATAAATAAAGCATTTGGCATGTTTGCCTTCTTTGCTCAGACCATTGATTATACAGGTTGGGATGTCATGTTGCAGCTGTACGAGACTTTGGTGAGGCCACTTTTAGAAAACTGCATACAATTCTGGTCTCTCTACTATAACAAGTATGTTGTTAAAGTAGAAAGGGTGCAGAAAAAATTTACAAGGGTGTTGCTGGGACAGGAGGGTTTGAGTTATGAGGAGAGACTGGATAGGATGGGACCTTTTTCCTTGGAGTATCAGAGGCTGAGGGGTGATTTTATAGAGGTTTATAAAATCATGAGGAACATAGATTGGGTGAATAGCCAATGTCTTTTTCCAAGGGGAGGGAAGTCCAAAACTAGAGGATATAGGTTCAACATGAGAGGGGACAGATTTAAAAAGGACCTGAGGGGCTACTTTTTCACATAGTGGGTGGTGCGTGTATGGTATGAGCTGCCAGAGAAAGTGGCGGAGGCAGATACAATTACAACATTTAAAAGATATTTGGACAGTTTCATGAATGTGAAAGGTTTAGAGGGATATGGGCCAAATGCAGGCAAATGGAACTAGTTAAGTTTGGGATACCTGATTGGTATGGATGAGTTGGACTGAAGGGTTTGTTTCCATGCTGTATGACTCTATGGCTGTTCTCGAGGACAGTTAGGGATGGGCAATAAATGCTGGCCTGGCCAGCAATGTCCTCATCCCATGAACAAATTTTTTAGAAAAATCTCTCAGTCTGCCCAGTAGCTGTTCTTAGCCACGTTAATGGGGGAAGGGATGGTGGGAGAACTGAAGCTTAAAATCAGAAAGAAAATTGTTTTTGAGGCAGCAGATTCACAAGGAGTATTTGTGGAAGTTTGAGGCCATTCATTGCTTATTTTTGCAGCTTACCTCTTGCTCCCTTGCGTAATGTCATGTTCTTGATCTAACCGCAAATCTGAACCAACCAAATCGTTTCCGCCCCACCCTCTCAAAAATATGCTCTGCTTCATGACTCATTGATGAGAGCAAAGAGAAGAAAATTACATGTGATTACCACAAAAGAAACAAAATTATTGTTGTTACCTGGAAACACTACACACATTAAGCAGTGAGAACATTCAATATTTGCTCTTCTCAAACAGATGGATGGAAGATGATTGAAGGGAACATCACAATAGCTATCAGTACCAGTATATTTGAACCAATAGCTGCTAAATGAATTATAAAATAATAGAGAAAAGAAATCTGCAATTGGATTGCTAAATTCTATTTAATGTTGTATTGTGTGCTTGCCTTTATTTTCACTCAATTCCAGATTCCAATTTAGTAAAACCATCTTTATTTTTTTAATTGGAGCTATTTCTAGCCTCCCCTGACTTTTTATTTCCATTTCTACCTGTGCAGACAAATATTATTTTTCATACTGTTCAAGTTATTCAAAGCTGCCAAGTCAGTAAATTTACATACAATGTAAGAAGTTGTTATCACAGGCTTATTGTGTGACATTTCAGTGTCAAATAAATGCTAGTCTGGCAAGCAGCACGTTATTGGATTACAAATCATTCTTTCTTGAACATGAAATATGAGGGACTGTGGCAGGTGTGGTGACTCTGATACGTGCCCCTTCTGAGACTGGTGATCCATACAATCTAGGCAATTTCCTAGGCTGCACGGTACCAGACTCAGCTTCTGTGCACATAAAGCATTTTGGATGCCATCTCAGAGCCTGCTTACAATCAGGTGGTCCTTTGGAATCATAGCATTATGACTTTCAGGGAACATTGAACCAGGCAGCAACTCATTAGTATGCCAGGACTGATTTCAGGCATCAGAACTGGGCAGACCCCAGACACTTTTGGTAATGTTACCCTGATTACCAGCACTGGCAGTTTGTGAGATCTGTCACTTGTGCTGGTTATGTGGTTCAGAACAAGGGTTGTTTGAGTGAGTTCACTCCCACTAATCCCCCTTTGTCTGTGGCTAGGGCCTGTGTAATGATCACTGATGGGGTTACACCACCATAGAGTCTTGACTGAACAGGCACTCCTGTTAGTTAACAAGATGGTTTAATGCATGGTGGCAAGAAGTAAAACTACATTATAATTACTAGGTCTGTCAAAGCTGTAATGAATATAAAGTATGTAGGCTGCAAGTCTCAAAGACTGGCAGATCACATCAAACAGCATATAAGATAATAATGTGTAGAGCTGGATGAACACAGCAGGCCAGGCAGCATCAGCGAACCAGGAAAGCTGATGTTTCGGGTCTGGACCCTTTTTCAGAAATTCTTCAGATTTCTGAAGAAGGGTCCAGACCTGAAATGTCAGCTTTCCTACGCCTCTGTTGCTGCCTGGCCTGCTGTGTTCATCCAGCTCTACACCTTGTTATCTCAGATTCTCCAGCATCGGCAGTTCCTACTATCTCTCAAACAGCATATACTTTTGATTGTTCACAACAAACAGAGAACTGACTGTAACCAGCCAGCCTGCACTTGTAGAACTCACAATATAGTGTGCAGCATTTGGTGTGATTACACAGTTGGACAGTACTTGCTAAATAATTGTGTGTGTGTGTGAGGAATTAGGCTAACAAAAATTTAAGGACTATCAGTTGGATTTGCAAAGTGCTATGTAAACTCAGGGCCTCGTTTTTTGCAGATAGAAAGAGCATTTGTACGCACTGTACCTGTTTCAACGCAACAAAATGGGTGATAGTTGTTCTCTATTTCATTTTTCAGGACAATGGTTTGAGCAATCAAAGTCAACTTATATATTTTAAAATTTTAAAAAGGTTTAGCAATGAACTGTCAGTCATTATTAACTGGTTCATTCTCCATGGCAACATCTCTACCAATCAGAGTCCACTTACCAACCAATCAATACTTCTCTTATACAGTAGAAATGTTTTTCTCCTCTAACTTTGGTTTTTCTTTCCAATTGTCTTGATGAATGTAAGACAAAAGCTTCGACAAAATATGTCTGTATTTTAGATATTTCGAAGTTAATTACCAAAGAAGTAGAGTGTAGTTAATTTTAGAGTCCTGTCCAAAAATGCTGAAGAAAATCATTCTTTACTTATTCTAATGCACAATACTGCAAATGCTGGAAGTCTAAAATAAAATAAAATATGAAAATTCGAGAAAACACTCAGCATGTCAAGCATCATCTAAGAAAAGAGATAAGCGTGTTTGCTGTTTCTCTCTGTTTGACAGACGTTCCTGACTTGCTGAGCATTTTACATCATTTTATCATCTCTGGTGAGAGACCAGTTAACTGCACAACGATAGAAGAAAACTCCTGACATAGCCAATAAAGGTATAGACTAACCAACAACAATCAGTATTGGTTTATACATTGAGACCCTAATTCTAAACGGGCAATTCATTTCAGTGAAGCAGTTAACCGAACTTCATGAATCTGCTGGAACTTAATCTACTTCTTTTCGGAATTATTAACAATTCAGCTTCTACTTCTAAAAATTCTTCAACATAACAATGCTACCTAATCTTTCACATTATATTTTAATGATCATCTTACATTTGTAACTTCTACTTACTTACCTGATTGGTGGAAATTCTTCCCCAATTTATGTTACCTAAATCTCATAATTTGGAACAATTCTGTCAATTTTCATTTTAACCTTTTCTCTTCTAAGCAAAAGGCCTTCAGTTTCTCTCATGTGGTGCTTCCCAAGCTCTTGCCCACTGTGACCCCAGTTGAAGTTTGAAAATTGCTGGCATTCCTTGGTGAGAACTACGAGACTGGCGCATTGTGAGTTAGAGATGAATACCCATGAGGGTTGATGGAGGGGACGGGTTGGTGGGGAGTGCAGAAGGGGAGTCAAAGTCCACATTGACATTGTTGCCTCAGAGTTCATGATCCAAAGTTTCAGCTCATCTGGGGTCATGATGCCTAGTTTGAGAAGTCCTGCCCTAATATCTCAAAAATAGTCTCTCATCCTTGGTGCCATATTAATGACCATACCATCTTCATTGCATCCACATCCTGAGATGAGGGACCCAAAACTTTATAAGTGGATAGGAATTCCTTCTGAGATTGAGATATAGAACTTAGGTCCGTTTCCTACCTACAGAGGAAAACAATAATTTGACTCAATTTTCATTGTAGAGGGGAGGTGGGGCAACCCTTAAATTAGCCTAGAAATGCACTTGGTGGGCAATTAATGGCTGTGGGACTAGGAACAGACATGGGACTACAGGCAAAATTTAAACAAAAAGCAGCCATTAATATGGCTTTTGTTAGATTTTGTGAAGAAGACATATGAAGGTTGCGCATGAATGTAGATAATCTAAGTGAATGGGGAGAAAAAAGTCTGGCCGACGAAGCATAATGTGGGAAAATATGAAGTTGCTTACTTTGAATGGAGGAATAAATATGCAGACTATTAATTAAACAAGAACAATTTTAAAATTCTGAGGTACAGACAGATTTAAGTGTTCTGATGCATTAATTCACAATATGTTAGTGTGCAAGTATAGCACCTAATCAAGAAGGCTAATGGAATGCTGTCCTTTATTACGAGAGGCATAGAATGTAAAAGTAAGGTTGTTATTCTTTAGTTAAACATGGTATTTTTGAGACCACATCTCAAATAGCATGGACAGCTTTGGTCTCCTTATTTAAGGAAGGTTGTAGATGTATTCAAGACAATTTAGAGGATCTTCACTAGATCAATACCTGGAAAGAATAAGTTGTTTTATGAGAAGATGTTGAAAATGCTGAGCATGTTTCCACTTGAGCTTGGGAAAGTTAGGGGTGAGGGTAACTCTCTCAAAGTGTGTAAGATCCTAAATGGTTTTGACAAGGTGGATGTGATTTCTCTTCTGAGTCAATCCAGAGGTAGGGAACACTATTTTAAAATTAGAGGTTACTCTTTCAGGAAAGAGAGGAGGAGAGTTTCTTTCTCTCAGAGACTTGTACAACTTTTGAACTCCTTCCCTGAGGAAGCAGAGGAGGTGAGGTCATTCACTAGTTTTTAAGACCGAGGTAGATAGATTTTTGTTAGGTAAGGTAATCAAATGTTATGGAGGAGGGGGATAAATGGGAATGTGGAATTTGAAACACAAAACAAAAAAGCTGTGATATACAGAATGGCAGAACAGCATCGAGGGGCCAAATGGTCTACTTCTGCTACTATTTCATATGTTCATTGTTTCAATCTTGAAGACAATTGATTCATCAAATCGTGAAATCAGGAGAAGCAGAGACCTGGGAAAGGGCAACCTCTTAATTCATGGATACGGACCTGAAGATCCTCGGCAATGCCATAAAGTAGTGGATGGAGCTCCTCTTTCTGGAGGAGGCCACACTCGCAGGCCAAGCAGTGTCAGAACGGGATAGTTGACATCATCAGCAGAGTGTGCAGCACAGAAATTGGATGCAGGAGAAGCAGATCACTGACCTAAATGCAACACCCAACTCTCACGACCTTTGTGTATTCACCCTTTAACAGAAGCATCAACCAAGAAGCCTGAGGATATATACTGAAAGGAATTCATGCCCAGGGCACTCACTAACACCTCAGAATGGCCCAGAGCCTTGGTGTTCCTACACTGATGTCACCAGTGGGGCATGCAGCCTTGAATGAATGGGAACAGTTGGCATTGAGCTTGGAGGCCAGTAGTTCTTCATCATGCTCTCTTTTGTCCATGGGGACACAATGGGAACAGATGGCCCAGACAGGGAGAGATGGCTCCTTAACATCACATTATCAATGCCAGATGGAAAGAGCCACGGATGTTGCCAGGATGCTAGACAAAGAGCAAGTCAGAAAAGGCAAGATGGACATCCAAGGTGGAGATGATAATTAGAGAGTGTTCATTAATTGCATTCTCCCCCAATCTGGCTGTATTGAGCATGCTGATGTGCATTGGGAAGCTTCCGCACTGAAGAGCTGTCTGCTCGAAGGTTTGTTCTCACATTCTTTCCTTGTATCTCCCACAGATAGAAACATCGAGGCAATAAAACCGAATTCCTCACAACGTGTACAGGAAGATGTTTCAGAGACCAGGGCAGCTAGTGGCCATCCCCCTCACAGGATAAAGGACAGAGCCAGCCATGCTCAACTGAGCAGGGTCACAGGATTGGAGGCACTGCTGAGATTAGCAGCAATGAATCATGAACTGAGAGTGGAGGAACCCAATCAGTCCATGCAGACCACCATGACATGAGCCTTCGAGTGCATGAGCTCCTCCACTGGGGAGAGAGTAGCCAACCTCGAGGACACCATAAAAGGCAGCAACAGCACACTGATGCTCACAGGATATATTCCAGCTGCCTTGAATGTTCAGTGGGACCAGTGCTACAAAGATGCCTTGAGAAGGTGCCAGTTATACTCCAGGCAGTGCATCTCTCCTGCCAGCTGGAGTGCCATCAGGCTGAGGAAGTCAAGAGGAGGATGAGGGTGCCACCCTTCATTGGCCACCACCGTCACAAAAAACCTCTGTGAGCCTTTGTGCAGGGAGGACCCAGAGATATTGGTTGTGCCAAGGATTTAGGTGCAGCAGCCTCTGGAGATGTGCCAGTTGGCATCTACAGAGAGGGAGAGTAACAGCCAAGCACAACAAGCAAGTTTACCTCCAACTCACCCGCAGCCACAAGGACAGCGCTTCGTTGAGGAGGCCGAGTGCAGACGCCTTGGTGTTGTATGGAGTACCGAGTGGTGTGTGTGATAGGGTTAAATTCTATTCCAAATGTTTACCTGTAACTCTGCATGGTTTTACTTTATGAGCACTGTGTAAGCCTGATGTGTAATTCTCCTTTTATTAATGGCAGAGAAAGAAAAAAGGCATGGAGTGGCAAAGGAGTGCAAGGGTTTGCCAGTGGTGAGGTTGGAACCTGGAAGAAGTGCTTCAAGGCCATAGTGACTATGATGGCTCCTGACTGGCCCTGTCGAACAGTGCTGCAGTACCAGGTCTTTGCTGACAAGGGCCCAGATCTCTGTGAGCGTTTGCGTGGAGATGTGCAGTCTCAGGTGCCACTGGTTCTCAGTCATCTCCAGATAACTGTGTCTTTGCTAGGTGTCTGGTCTCCATGTCAATCTTGCCACTTGTCCCTCTCCTTTACCCTCCTGATTCCTGTGCTTCTGGCATTCCATTGCTCCTCATGACCCCTGGCCCTAGCATCTGAGAGCTGTGCCCATTTTGCCAGCTTCTGCCTTCATCCTGCTCAAGTGGCATGCCAATTGTAGTAGCCAGCCTTGCCCCTTCGTTTATAAGCCAGCGATGCCTGGAGCTTGATGACACCTTGTGCTGCCTAAGCAGTTACTACCCAGAACCTGCATTGCCCTGATGGCATCTGTTCCTTATTCACCCTCTCAAAGGGCCCAGCTCACTCCCTGTGAGGGACCAGGACTGGGTCCTGGTTGTGTCTCTGCCTCATTCTTATATTGCACCGCAGACATCGTGACGAGCCTGCAAAAGGAAGCCAAGACTGGTGTGTGTTTTAAAGGAGGTGCATAAAACAGTCCCCTAAGCGAGCTCACAACAAGCTCTTTAACAATCTCAATTAATACAGTAACAAAACAGAAATTGCCAGAAAAGCTCAGTAGATCTGGCAGCATCTGTGGAGAGAAATCAGAATTAATGTTTCGGGTCGAGTAACCCTTCCTCAGAACTGGTGGTAGCTAGGAAAATGTCAGTTTATATGCCGTGTGTGTGTTAATTATGGACCCAGTGGTACCTTGGTGAAAATTGCCAGTGTCAGAAACAATGTGGAGAAACCAGCTTGCTGGTTTTTTCAGATTTTGAGCTCTCGCTGACCCCTAGAGAGTCCTAAAAATTCAATCCAATACGATAACTGCAACTGAATCAATGGCTAGTTTAGATTTAGCGTAAATGGCCTTTTCATCGTTCTCAGCATGGTCCAATTTATAGAAGCTGGGATTCCAGGTATACTTTCTTCTAACAATTTCCAACTTCTTGCATTTTGAAAGATGCAAGGTAAAATCAAATCAGTCTCTCCTACAGCCATCTCACTCTGCTTGTAGATTTTTCTAATCAACCTGTTCAGTGAAGTTATTACACATCTCTGGAGCAGGTGGGATTGAACCAGGCCTCCTGACTCAAAGGTAGGGGTATTACAACTGCAGCACAAGCACCCCAAGCTGCTTGCATAATTTCCATGTCTGGTCAAATATAAGCTCCAGACCACACTTTTTTCAATGGGTAACCCTATGGGATATAAACACACCCGTAGCTTTCCAACTCAAAAGGCACAACATCGCACTTGTCAGCATTGCTCACACAAGGGCCCATCTCCTACTGATTTCAATCATATCACAGTTTTTTGATTTGAAGGATTGATTCCAATTTCTTGATGAATTAGCTGATTGTATTAAGGGTCAGAAAAGTCATCCTGATTGGCAAGAGAAACCCAAAGGACTGTGGATGCTGGAAATCAGAATCAAAACCAGAAATTGCTGGTGAAACTCAGTGGGTCTGGCAGAATTTATGGAGAGAAAGCAGAGTTAACATTTTGGGTGCAGTAACCCTTCTCCAGAACTGATAGTAGCTGGGAAAATGTTGGTATACTTGCTGAGGATGGGATGGGTTGGGGGGTGAGGGTTGGGGAGGGGAGGGGAGAGGACCCTCATAGTACTGGCCAACTGGGATCCTGCACAAACAATTAACTACGACTTATTAGAGAGAACCAAACTGTGTGCTACTATCCACTGGGGTAAGTCAGTAGATGAGGGGACAAAGTTGGAGGGAAGAGGAAAATAAATAACCCTCAAAAACAAAACATTAAAGGAGTGTAATGAAAACAGACACATTTTTATCTAAAAACATTTTTAATGCTCACAATGACATTATCGTTGTGAGATGCCTGAGGAGCTCAAAGTTCAATATTTACTTTAGTTGCTTTTGGAGAACAACATATTTGCATTTATGTTGTTAAATATCGGAATATCAACTACAATCACTTAAAAAGGAAACAGCATAATTACTTTCTGAACAGAAAAGATTAGGGAAATATTTTGGCACATGCCCAAATAAACTTTTGTGAAGTGTATAGTATTCCATAAGAGTATTAGTAACATATTATAATCAAAATTGCATCATTGCTGTTATTTCTAAGGGTCCCCTATGTTCTGTCCCATGGAAAACAATGGAAGCAAACCCAGGACAGCAAAAATACAGCACGTACTGACCGGTCAATATGACTTCTCACCAATGAGTAGTGCTCCAGTAAATCCTAACAGAAGGGACAGAATTTTTCAACATGAAACCCATGAGAAAGAACAACCAGGGCATTAAAGGGCATTAGTTTCATTTTATTTGCAATAGTGCTACATCTCACTTTCAATATTCTCAATGCCCCAAGACTCAGCCCCATTAAAAACCTTCCAACCACAACGTAGTTCCTTGCCACCAGGACTTGGTTGGGATCAGTAACTCACTACGGTAATAAGAAAAGAGAGAATCAATGTTCATATAGCACCGTTGGAATCTCCAGGCCATCCCAGAATACAGTACAAATGAAATACTTAGTGAAACAAAACCACCGTTGTTGCATTATTAAATACAATAGCCAATTTACCCACCCCAAGGTCTCTCAAATAATATTGGGATAAATAATCAGCTGCTTTGTTGAATAATTTGACCTGAGGGTTAACTATTTGCAAGCACGCAGAAGGACACCACTTAATGCTCAGATCCTGAAAGAGGAGGGTGTAAGTAGATCTTAAAAGTAGATTTTAACTCATGGGTTGTAAAATTGAATAGTGAAGGTGGGAGTAGGATTGGGGGAAAAACATAGTGGAGATCTGCCCTGCCAACTATTTCTAGCATGGCAAGTGCTGATCACCATAGTGTGGAACAGGAATAAGCAGACTATGATGTCAGTCAACAGACAATGCTGATTTAATGTATAACCTGTGATTTTTGGCTTCATTAGTCCTGTGGCCCTGTATTAAATACACACATGCATTCAGCTGCATGAGGAACCCCCTACCCCACCATTATTTAAAGGTATCGTCCTCCATATTTCAGGTGAGGAGGTGCTGTTGCAGAGCTGGTGAAAATTCTGTATTGTTGGTGGAGTTGACAAAGAGCTTCTTGTGGTCAGAATTGACTTTCAAAGGTTTGGAAAGGACCCTGAGCACACTTGCTTCCAGTCATGGTGGCTACAGTCACAGTTCCTCTTAGCATAAGAGAGAGATGGAGCAGAAAGCTATCGATGGGGAGGGGGAAGAGGAATGATCTCATAAGGAAGTCTTACACAGCAAGGGTCTTTTTCTTCTTGCACCTCAGCCTGGAACAGTATAAGAGGCAACTGCACTTCACAAAGGAGATGGTTACAAATCTGTGATGCTTGCTGGCCATTGGGCCATCTCCTCAGAAGCAGAATGAGGATCATGCTGTCTATGGCCGTCAAGTTCACTGTGGCCCTGAATTTCAACACCCTAGGTTCCTTCTAGACTGCAGCCAGCAGAATATTACAATTTGCTGAGCTTCACTGCATCAAAGTCAGAGAGAGAGAGACGCACATCAAGAAAGAAGATTTTGTGGTCCCCAAGGAGGTGGAGCATATGAAGGTTGGGCAGGCGTCCCAATGGCTAAATTGCTTGGGGGGTGTGTGGTGCTGCTGCTGGTTGATGTTGATGGTTGATGATGATGATCCTGCTGCATTACATCCTTGGCTATATGCTCCCACTATCTTTGTGTTTACTATCTTGAGGGCTGCCTCCCTCTTCCTTTATATCTCCTGAAATGAGACCTCTAATACTGTCTTGGTATCCTCTCTTTGGCCTCATGTGGCGTTGCTCCGGTTTCACTCTGCTCCCAAGTATTCTCCATCCTTTTCCAACCTTTTCTGCAGCAAGAATGCATCTCCCCTTAAGAGATCTAAGAATTGATCTAAGAAGATGTGGCCTCTAAGAAGTACAGTCTACCTTCAATTAGTATTACACAATTTCTACTTAAAGCTAAGAAAGTTTTCAATGCCTAACTTTTACCCTTATTTCATACGTCTTAAGCTATACTATAATCCCTGCAATATTTAAATTTTAACTTTGTTCTTTCTTTCTTTCTACCTTGTTTTTAAGATTCTGTAACTAGGTACTTGTCCCTAAGGTGGCAACTTGTGTGGCAACATTATACACTTTTCACTGTACTCCTGTACTGATATGCTTGAGTACATGTGACAAAATCAAAATCAATGCCACATCAAATCAGTACAAAAACAGAAATTGCGCAGAACAAGGAAGAGACCCTCGATCTGAAATGTTAGCTCTGATTTCTCTCCACAGATGCAACCAGACCTGCTGAGCCTTTCCAGCAAGTTCTGTTTTTGTTTCTGATTTCCAGCATCCGCAGTCCTTTTGATTTTCATTTAATTGTTGTTAGGCTCACATGAACCCAGGCTGAGCCCGCAGTCACTCAGCAGTGCATTTAACACAGGATTGTATATCACAGTCATTGACAGGAGGAGACTGCACAAAGTTCAGATGCTGTGTGCATAATGACGTTAGTTGCAAATTGCAATCTCTGTGCACATTGAAGGGTCTTATCAAATTTTTATCTCACAAACATATTACTTGAAAGTAGGAGTGATAGCACAGAGGAAAGCTGGATTAATTTCCTAAACCCAATCCAGAATAACAAGGAAATAGCGCAATTCTAACCAGAAGTTAAAAAGAGTTATATACACACAATGTACTATGAGCAGTTCAATTGTTCATGGCTCCATTTATACTATTATTATCTCATTTCTGTTGGTAACATTTTTTAAAACTTTGTCCAATGCTTCGATATCCTTTTTACAATATGAAAACATAACTATTCACAATACTCATAGATAAGCTGCAGAGCTGGGCTGAGAGGTGGCAAATGGAGTTTAATGCGGAAAAGTGTGAGGTGATTCACTTTGGAAGGAGTAACAGGAATACAGAGTACTGGGCTAATGGTAAGATTCTTGGTAGTGTGGATGAGCAGAGAGATTTCGGTATCCATGTGCCTCGATCCCTGAAAGTTGTCACCCAGGTTGATAGAGTTGTTAAGAAGGTGGACGGTGTGTTAGGTTTTATTGGTAGAGGGATTGAGTTTCGGAGCCATGAGGTCATGTTGCAGCTGTACAAAACTCTGGTGCGGCCGCACTTGGAGTATTGCATAGTCTGGTCACCGCATTATAGGAAGGATGTGGAAGCATTGGAAAGGGTGCAGAGGAGATTTACCAGGATGTTGCCTGGTATGGAGGGAAGGTCTTATGAGGAAAGGCTGAAGGACTTGAGGCTGTTTTCATTAGAGAGAAGAAGGTTAAGAGGTGACTTAATAGAGACATACAAGATGATCAGAGGATTAGATAGGGTGGACAGTGGGAGCCTTTTTCCTTGGATGGTGGTGGCTAGCACGAGGGGACATAGCTTTAAATTGAGGGGTGATAGATATAGGACAGATGTCAGAGGTAGGTTCTTTACTCAGAGAGCAGTAAGGGCGTGGAATGCCCTGCCTGCAAAAGTAGTAGACTCGCCAACTTTAAGGGCATTTAAATGGTCATTAGATAAACATATGGATGATAATGGAATAGTGTAGGTTAGATAGGCTTCGGATTGGTTTCACAGGTCGGTGCAACATTGAGGGCCAAAGGGCCTGTACTGTGCTGTAATGTTCTATGTTCTATGTTCTATGTTCTATTTTTGATGATGAGTGTAGCCACTTTCTTCCCAAATGTACTGCCTCAGACCTGACTAAATTGATGTTTGTTTGTTATTACACACCACTGCTGCGTGTATGTTAATGACTGAATGTATTTTGTCAGAGTATTTCAATGTAATGTGATGCCATCCCCAAATCTTGAAATTGTATTCTGAGCCTTGAGTTCAGATCAGTTACGTAAATTATGAACAGTGACCCCAGCATAGATCATTGTGGAACACCGCTCCTCACCTTGCATCGGTGTGAGTAACTAGCTTTACTCCCTAGTCTTTGATTCTTATTTTCAAGCAAAATTGCTAGTGTATTCAGCTACATGCCTGCTGACTCCATGTGTTCTGGTCTTAGCCATGAATTTTCTATGCAGTAACTTTTCGAAGGCCTTTTGAAGATCTGGAATACTATAAATTGCAGCATATTAATTTACCCAGCATATATATTGGCAAAACCTGATAGCTGGGTATTTGAGATCAATCAGGCAACACAGGCTGTGTTCTGGAGATATTTGGGAGATTAACATGCATCCACGCTTTGCTTTGGAAACAGATAATACTTCGGAATAGTGGCCACCTACACCCATGTCATTCAGTTAGTTTCCCCATGGAGATTTGTAATGGTATTAACTCAAAATAATGAACATTCTGAGCTTCCCCACATCAGTATGTTATCTTACTTCTAACTTCCCTCCTCCATCCTATCCCTCAGTGTCTGGGCAAAAGCCCGAACTAGTATCTTTCTGTTGGAAAATCTTAACTTCAAGGTGTCTTTTTTGTCATGATTTCATCTTCTGTAATCACAACCCAAGTGCTGGACCCATAATAGACAAACACTGTTAGACTCCCAAATATGTGGATAGGTTTTCTGTTGGTTTTGGCTTTCCAAGAGGTTATAAGAGAATGGTATGTCTTTGCTTACTTCACAGAATTTCCAAAGTTGGCTTCAGTTCTGGAGGTTAAAGATAGAAGGATGGGGTCCGAATATATCTAGTAATTAATTCCGTGATTGTCTTATTATTAAGGTTTCTTAAACCTGTTTTACTACTTTTACTGAGATAACAAGGTGTAGAGTTGGATGAATACAGCAGGCCAAGCAGCATCATAGGAGCAGGAAGGCTGACGTTTCGGGCCTAGACCCTTCATCAGAAAATGCTACTTTTACTGATTTGTGCCTCTGAAAGATGCCATTGTTCCTCTTCCCCATTGAGATCCAAAGAATCTAAGAAATATGTGGCCTCATTGCTCTTCCAAGAAAAAGCACCACCTCACTGTCACCAATATTAAAATTCATTTGCCAATTAAATGCTGATTCTGCAAGTTTATTAATGTTTTTTGTATTTATTCATTTTTTCTTTGTGCTATCTGTGCCCCAATTTAATGCCATCTGCAATGTTTTGAAATTGTGCTGTTGTTTCCCAATTCCAAGTCATTAATGTAAAGTGTAAACAAGTATTCCTGGCATCAAACCTGTGTAATTGCACACTTTAATCATAGTAATAGAATCCCTGCACAGTGTGGAAACAGGCCCTTTGGCCCAACAAGTCCACACCAACCCTCAGAGAATCCCACCCAGACCCATCCCCCTATAACACACCTAATTTACACATCCCTGAACACTACAGGCAATTTAGTATGGCCAATCCACCGAGCCTGCACATTTTTGGACTGTGGGAGGAAACTGGAGCAAACCCAGGGAGAATGTGCAAACTCCACACAGACAGTCACCTGAGGGTAGAATTGAACCCAGGTCCCTGGTGCTGTGAGGCAGCAGTGCTAACCATTGAGCCACCGTGCCACCCCTTCTCGTTACTTGAGTGAGATGTCTCTACTATGGGATACTTGATGAAATGTCTTTTGAAAATCCAGATTATTACATTTGAAGAAGGGTAATATCCAAAACATTGACTGCTCCTTTCCTCCAGATGCTGCCTGGCTTGCTGTGTTCTCCCAGTCTCCTCTTTGTCTACCTTGGGTTCCAGCATCTGCAGTTTTTTTGTCTCTATTTCATTTCCTGCATGGTCTCCTTATTCCTATTATTTCTTCAAAGAATTCAAAGGTTTAATAGGCGTTATCCTCCATTTTAAAATCTGGGATGACTATTCAGTTTCTAGCTATTTTTCCATAATATTCACTATCTCTTCTACCATTGCTAACTGGTCTATGGATCCTGGAACTTTATCTCCCTTTGTTAGGTTTATGAATCTCATTAGCTGTCTGCCAGTTCTCTGGCACTACTTTCTTTTCCAATGTATATTTATATACAGGTAGTCCCAGGTCATGAACAGATTCCATTGTTGAGTCTGTTCACAAGTCAGTACGCAGTGCAAGATAATATAAAGTGGCTATTCACAAATACAGGAAATGTTCATATGTCAGATCTTCAAAATTACACCCTGTATGGGATCATATTCATAAGTATGAGCATTCATTAGTCGAACATTCATAAATCAAGGACCCTGTGTATAGTAATAGTGCCTCTGTTATCCCTTCCCTAACTTCTTTTTATGAGAGTGGATTTAATCTATCAGGACCAGGGTTTTATTCTTTCTAAGTTTGAATAACCTATCTCCATCCTTTCTGTCTTAAATGTCTTTATATCTTTTTTAATCCCATCTTCTTGCATCATGCCCCATGTTTTTTTTTTCCCTTGATAAATATGAGGGAATAGGATTATTCAATATTTCTGCCATTTCACTGATATTGCCTGCTAGTTTGTCTTGCATAAGTTTATTGGCCCTATCCCTGCCTTTCTTTATTTATGGGCCTTATTTTTATTAATCGATATTTTACTTTTGCAGTTTTGCTTTACATTTTTAATAGCTGCTCTGACTTCTTTTCAAACTCTTCATGTTCCCCTCGGTCATCTTCTCTTCTTGGCTATGTGCCTCACCTGTCCATTCCTGTTATTTCAATTTCACCATATTCTACTTAACTATCCACAGTGTTATGTTATTGGCCAGTTCAAAGGGGTTTCTCACTGGAGTATTTTTCTCCTGTAGCTTTCGGATTTTAATTGTCTCCCACTACTGTTCTATGTCCTTGATAGTTTTGTTTTCTCCTTTAGCATTCCTGCTTCCATGGTCATCTCTCACAATGAGCTGTTTGTTTCTCCAATTTATTACATGAATCTTTGGTTAACTTATATCTTTCTTAACTTTATTATGTTGATATCACTGTGCCTATGCTTACTTTTAATTTGTTCATTTATAGTTTATGAAATCAAATTGCTATTTCTCTTTTGTTGGGCTTTTCACATTGCAGCAAGGGAAGCATTAACAATAGCAGCAATTATGATCCAACTGTGATTGCTATTGTAATGTAGAAAATGTGGCAATCAGTTTGAACAAAGCAAATGCCTGTGATTAAAATGTAACAATCAATATCAACTTGCAGGGAGTGGTGTTCCCATGTATCTGCTGCCCTTGTCCTTCTTGATGGAAGTGGACCTAGGTTTGAAAGGCACTGGTTTCCACCGCCTTTATGATGAAGGAGCATTGTCTGATGGCACCTGAATTTCAGCCTTAACATAGAACAATACAGGCCCTTCGGCCCATGATGTTGTGCTGACCTATTATCCTACTAAGATCACTCTACCCTGAACATTCTAACCAGAGGAATTTGTATGGGAATGTACGAGGAATGGTTAGCAAGTTTGTGGATGACACCAAATTTGGTGGTATAGTGGACAGAGAAGAAGGTTATCTAAGATTACAAAGAGATCTTGATATTAGTCCAGTTGGCTGAGGAATAGCAGATGACATTTAGATAAATGGGAGGCATTGCATTTTGGTAAAACAAACAAAGGCAGGGCTTGTACAATTAATGGTAGGACCCAGGGTGGTATTGTCAAACAGAAAGATCTAAAGGTTCAGGTACATAGTTGTTTGAAAGTTGAGTCACAGGTAGACAGTGTGGTTAAGACGGCATTTAGCACACTTGCCCTCATTGCTCAGACCATTGACTATAGAAGTTGGGACATCATGTTGAGGATGTACCGGACATTGGTGGGGCCACTTTTGGAGTACTGTGTACAGTTCTGGTCGCCCTGCTATAGGAAGGATATTATTAAATTGGAGAGGGTTCAGAAAAGATTTATCAGTATGTTGATGGGAATGGAGAGTTTGAGTTATAAGGATAGGCTGGATGGGCTGGGGCTTTTTCCACCGGAGTGTAGGAAGTTAAAGGGTGACCTTATAGATGTTTATAAGATCATGAGGGGCATAGATAAGGTGAATAGCAAAGGTCTTTTCCATAGAGTGGGGGGAGTTTAAAACTAGGAAGTATATTTTTTAGGTGAGAGGAGAAAGATTGAAAAAGGGCATGTGGGGCAACTTTTTTTAAACCCAGACAGTGGTTTGTATGTGGAATGAACTGCCAGAAGTGGTAGATGCAGGTCCAGTTACAACGTTTAAAAGACATTTTGAAAGGTACATGAAAAGGAAAGGTTTAGAGGGAAATGAGCCAAACAGAGGCAGGTGGAACTTGTTTAGTTTGGCAAACATGGTTGGCATGGATGAGTTGGAACCGAAGGGTCGGCTTCTGTGCTGTGTGACTCTTTTTTTAATGACAGTAAGTGAGGAATAAATATTGGCATGGGGATGACTCCCTGGTCTTGTTCAAAACACTGCTATGGGAATTTTATACCCTCCTGAGCACGCTTTGGTTTAAATGTCTCAACTAGAAGCCAGCCAATCTAACAGTATAGCAATCAGAGTACTTCACTGTTGTGGCAGCCTAGATTTTGAGCTTTGATCCCTGGAAAGGAATATGAACCCACTTTCTTACTAAGTAGGGATGCAGAAAATGCTACCAAGTGAGCAATCCAGCCATATTTTGTACTCCAACAGTGCAGAGTGAATCATTCAAACACTACAAAGAGCAACTTGTTTGGCACCTGAAGATTTATTATGTTGTTTAATATTAACATAAGCAAGGCTTAAGCCTGAAGGTAATACCCTAATTTCAATTTTAAGGTGACAATGACAACATTTCACAACTGAAACAGGAGAAAAATCTAACAACCAAAGGAAATCAGTTAGGAAGTTCACCTTGAAAAAGATGCAGTAAAATAGAATTTGATGGAGGATGAGTTCAAGGTGTTTGTGACATATGGACAAAAAACCACTTGATGACCCACCAACTTATGCCTTCCAAAAAATCTACAGGTAGGGCAAGTGATCTGTGGTAATGTAAAATATTGCAACAATTGCTGTGACTGCCTGTTACATATGTGGCTTAATGTGTGGAATGAATGTACTAGTTTATATGCAGTTTTCAGCCATGAATCACAATTCTTAATTGACATACAATGCAAAGTAATATAAATCACCCGCAAACCATTCAATACGAGGACATGAAAATGTTGCATTCATAGTGTCCTTCAATATCCTGGGACATCCTAATGTTGATGATTTTTTTGAAGTGTGAAAAATGATGAAATAAACCGAAACACAGCAGATAATTTAGCAAGGTCGCAGAAAACAGCAAATGAGTCAAATGGCCAAATAATCCACTGGACTGGTGTGGGTGGAGGAGTGTGCATATGTTCTTAAATCTGCATTCACCAGAATTGGCAAAAGTAATTTCTGCATCAACGTAGCAAAATCTTAAATACGTAAGTACATGTATGCGCACCTGTCTCTATGTACCCATGCACTTGCTTATAAATTTGGGAACTAATTTCTTTGCATGTTAGTATAATCTTCTAAGTCCACTTTTGTACAGATGCTCTTGTATATTAATCTAATGTAAAGGTCACCAATTCCCCAGGCATAAAGGATAAACTAATGTTGGATTATTCTCACTTTTCACAACTTTGCAATTTCCAATGTGATTTGACATTGACAGTAATTTTGACATATGACAGGGAGAAGTGTAAATGTAGGAATCCCTTTCTAACCTCTCCTTTGGTAAACACTTCTGCTGGGTAAAACCAACTTGCATATTGCAAACAAAGTACCAAGAAAGGTATTGACAAAAACCATTTCAGTATTAATCTTTGGCACTATGACATATTACCAATGTTAATATTCTGCTGTTATGGAACACCAACTTCAGAGTCATCTACGGAAAAAAAGTGAGAAACCTTGTGCATGTGAACTCCAGCCAATATCGTTCCAGAAGAATGGGTTTGAAATTTACAGACTGTGACAACAAAAGGAAATAAATCCATTTTCACAAAGCTTTAGATTCACTTATGCTAATCTATAAATTATTTTTTGCTGCTAGTTGCATTTGTGGTATTAATTTTTAATTATTTAATGTGTTTCCACTTTCATCATATTAATGATAAGTTTTAGTTACGTGTTAAAGATTATTGTCACTTTACACTGTGGAAAAACACTAACACTTTCCTATATAATGGTGAGGTACAAAGGAATTCCAAAGGCTGCATTGTTGAGAATATGGCAGGGGATTTGCTTTTAAAATGTCAGCCAGTTTGGGGAAATCTTCAGTTGTTCTGGCAAGTAACAGTGCAGGGAAGTCATCTATCAAAGTTTCAAACTTAAAATTGGCCACAGCAGTTTCCCGGTGTGCCCTGATCACGCTGCATTTAAGCACTGCGTATGATATAATTCCAAGTCCACAAAGATGAAAGGAACAGAGGAGGAGATAGAAGTAGGGATCAGCAAGTGAGGGGGAAAAAAAAGAGGGTAGAGAGTGAGGAAGGAAAAAGAGGGTGGGAGATAAAAGGGAGAAGATAAAAGGGAAGAAAAGACAAGTGACAGATGGGGGAGGCAGAGAGATAGAGTGAAAGTGCTACAGAGTATTCCAGCAAGAATTTCCAGAAATATTGACTTATTGCACCCTCCATACAAGTACCATTACAATGGACTGGGACTACCAAACACAGAAGGTGGAAGGAAAAATGATACAAGACAATAATCAGTGCTCAGGACAACAAAGATCAGTGTCATGTAGTGCAATGGTTCTGAAATAGTTAAGTGTTGGAGACTGCATTAAACTCCATTGTCATAGAGTCATACAGTATGGAAACAGACCCTTTGATCCAACTCATCCATGCCAACCAAATTTCCCAAAGTAAACTAGTCCCATTTGCCGGTGTTTGGCCCATATCCCTCTGAACCTTTCCTAATCACATGCATGTCCAAATGTGACTTAAATGTTGTAACTGTACCTGCATCTACCACTTCCTCTAGCAGTTAATTCCACATATGAACCACTCTGTATGAAAAAGGTGCCCCTCAGGTCCCTTTTAAATCTTTCTCCTCTCACCTGCTGGCCAGCCAGCGATGCTTACATCCCACAAGTGAATGAAAAAAAATGTCATTTCAAACAAAATAGTCTGATCATGCAATCTTTTAATGATCAGCTCCTCTTTATTCTTGTGACTTTAAGCAAAAAGTCACTGGTTACCAATATCAAAAAAAATGTAAGAGGCAACAAAGCATGCTGTTGATCATTTCCATAATTACAGAAGCTTTCTACCAGAATTCGGCAAGTTTCCTCCTTACCTCAGTGTCCTGCAACGTGAAGTGAAGCCCAGCCATCATAATCTTTGATATTTACATCATAACCTGCCTGGATTAGAAGCTTCAAAACTGTCCACTTAATCAGATGGACTCAATTACTCAGATTGCAGAGAAAGGCCAAATTCAATTTAGCATCTTGTACAGTGAAGACCAATATTCTAGGTCTTCGCAAAGTTTCCAAAGCAATGTCTAACTTACTGCTACTAACTGGCAACTGATTACTATAACAAACTAAGAAAGCAGAGTGACCATGAGTGATTTGGTGATGGGGTAAAAAAGTTCAGTTGTGTGTAACAGCATTTCTGGATTGAGACGGGAAAAAGGGAAGACATCGTTTAAGAAAACAGCCTCTTCTTGTTTAGACTCACTTGGTTTTCTTCCACCACTGGTAACTAAATAGGCTCTTAGGCTTTAACAATAAGCTGATGGTTGTTGACACTGCAGCACATACAACACTCAGAAGAGAAGCTGGAACCATACCATACCACCAACACATGCCATCATGGTCTTATTCATACAACTTTCAATGAGTGGAAGAGGATGGTTGCAGACATTTAACAGGAATAATAGGTCATCTCACTGTAAACAGAGTTTGGCAGATGTACATGTTCAGCTCCTTTTTGAACTATATCACCATTTCTTCACCGATACAAAAATCAAACTCCTGGAACTCTCTTCCTAATAGCATCATGTGTGTACCTATAAACTATGGATTGCACTGGTTCAAGAAGGCAGCTCACCACCTCCCTTTCAAGGACAGCTAGGGATGGGGAATAAATGCTGGCCAAGCTAGCAATGTTCACATCCAATAAACTAACAAAAATAGCTTATAATAAAACTTTCTTCATTCATCAGGCTATCAATCTGTATTTTAGACCACCCTTGGGAAGTTTCAGGAATGCAACAAGGACCCACCCCAACACAGCTTCCCAATATTTACATCCCTATCCATTTGCTTTGTGAATCACTGAAGGGAGAACATAAGGACATTCATGGAAATATGCTAAGTAATGAGAAGCAAAATAGCAAAGAAAGAAAATGTTAATAATAATGATCGCTATTATCATTTGCAATTGCAGCAATGATTACTGATGTGGCTCAGATTATCAATTTTGTGTTTAACCATATCAGTTATTTGTCAGATGATTAACAGGCATTACAGCATCGAAGAAATGTTATAAAAGAGCAACGCTGTTTGCTGAAGTGTTGCAATATGTATAAATGTTAGTAACGCATTTCCACTTGACGTCACTGCTAAAGTTGCAGCTGCTGGTGTAATTGAGGAAATGGGCCTGAGTAAACATACTTATTAACCATTAAAATACATCCAAAGATTAGATAATATTCAAGTGGAAATTTGATTTTGATATATAGAATCTGTCAGCTGTCAGCTACAAATTTCCATTATTATATGGTTTGTGTATTTGTCACACTTTTCTTATCAAAAAATGATGAATTATATTAACGTTTATGACTTATCAAAGTGAAAGTTGAATGTAGTGTTAAGAAACATATCCATATGTAGAACCATGTCCAAAGTTTGAACCAAAAATGTCAACCAGTAAAATTCATTAGATTTTGATATTATTGGGTGTGGAAGTTATGGAAAACAAAAACCAATATATTTATAATAATTATTACTATTGTTACTATTTTGGTTCTTCCATCATGACTAAATTGAAATACGAACCTAGTAATCAACAAACCTAAAACCAAATACAAATGAAGTGCAGTAACACATTGGCCCTTAAAAGGTCATCCATTTGGAGTTCTTAATTTAAACTGCATGGTTGATCAGGTTCTGTAAAACATGTTCAATATTAGCATGTAATTTCAGCATCATTACTCGAGAAGGAGATATGGCATTGGCATCAATTCTGGAGAAGGTAGACCCAATCGCAGGAGGATGTACTTCCTCCAAGCCAGGGCAAACAAATGGTGAATGGTGAATGTTAATAATTACAGCAATGAAGATCATTCGTATTCAAGATGTAGGGTTAGGGAAAGCAAAAACAAATCAGAGCAAGTTCAATGGCTAGAAATAAAAAAGGCAAATGTACAAATTTAAAAACATACTTAGAATAGAGGAGGAAATATAAACTTATTGAGCTACAAGGTACAAAAACAGAAACTGCTAGAGAAACTCAGGAGTCTGCCATCATCTGTAGATGGCGATTTAGGAGTTCATGTTGCAAATCTTTGAAGTTGAATTTCTCCAGCACTGTTTTTGTTAGTTTTCCAACATCCACATTTCAATGTTTTTATTAAAGTACAAGATGTTGGCTTCAACATAGGAAAACTGCAATAATTTAAAATTATACCACAGGAAGTTATTTTTTCAATATAACTACCAGAAATTTGACTTCTGAAAAAAAAAGAAAATAAACAGAGATAACAAGGCGTAGAGCTGGGTGAACACAGCAGGCCAAGCAGCATCAGAGGAGCAGGAAAGCTGACATTTCAG